>NC_090436.1:857024870-857656627 GCF_031143425.1 Pleurodeles waltl
AGTATCACCCAGGACAGCTGGTGTGGGTTTTGGAGCCCATGGCTCCTAGGGCACTACAGGCCAAATGGACTGGGCCCTATCCAATCCTAGAGAAAAAAGGTGAGGTCACCTACTTGGTGGACCTTGGCACCCCCAGGAATCCTCACAGGATCCTGCATGTTAATAGGATGAAACCCCACCAGGACAGGGCAGACATGACCATGCTGATGGTCACTGATGAAGGGAAGGAGGAGGAGGGTGAACCTCTGCCAGACCTCCTGTCCTCAAAGGAAAAAGATGGGTCAGTGGAGGGAGTGGTACTCTCTCCCAAACTGACAGATCAGCAACAACAAGACTGTAAGCAAGTCTTGGGACAGTTTGCTAGTCTGTTCTCCCTGACCCCTGGACTCACCAATTGGTGTGTCCATGATGTTGACACTGGTGACAGCTTGCCTGTCAAGAACAAGCTGTACAGGCTGTCTGACCAGGTCAAGGCCAACATCAAAGCTGAAGTGGCTAAGATGTTGGATCTGAAGGTAATTGAGCACTCTGATAGTCCTTGGTCCAGTCCAGTGGTACTGGTGCCCAAAGCTAGTCCCCAAGGTGGGAAGAAAGAATTAAGATTCTGTGTGGACTACAGAGGTCTAAATGCAGTCACTAGGACTGATGCTCACCCCATACCTAGAGCTGATGAGCTCATTGACAGGTTGGGGGCTGCCAAATTCCTGAGCACATTTGATCTGACCTCAGGATATTGGCAGATTGCCTTAAGTCCAAGAGCCAAGGAGAGGTCAGCATTTTCCACACCAGAGGGCCACTTTCAGTTCAAGGTGATGCCCTTTGGGATGAAAAATGCTCCTGCCACCTTCCAACGGTTGGTGAATAGAGTCCTATCTGGGTTGGAATCTTTTAGTGCAGCTTATCTAGATGATATAGCTGTATTTAGTTCCACCTGGAGGGACCACCTGGTCCACCTGAAGGAAGTGCTTCAGGCCCTGCTTCAAGCAGGCCTGACTATCAAGGCAAGCAAGTGCCAGATAGGGCAAAGTTCTGTTGTGTACCTGGGCCACCTTGTTGGTGGAGGCCATGTACAACCTCTCCAGCCCAAGATCCAGACTATCCTGGATTGGGAGGCTCCAAAAACCCAGACTCAGGTCAGGGCCTTTCTTGGCCTGACTGGGTATTACAGGAGGTTTGTTCAGAATTTTGGGACCATAGTGGCCCCTCTGACTGAGCTTACCTCCAAGAAACAACCCAAGAAGGTCATTTGGACCCCAGAGTGTCAAAAAGCTTTTGACACCCTAAAACAGGCTATGTGTTCAGCACCAGTGTTACTGGCCCCTGACTATAGCAAGGAGTTTGTAGTGCAAACAGATGCTTCAGAGGAAGGGATTGGGGCAGTGTTAGCACAAGTTAATGAAGAGGGCCATGATCACCCAGTTGCCTTCATCAGCAGGCGACTACTCCCCAGAGAGAAGAAATGGAGTGCCATTGAGAGGGAGGCCTTTGCTGTGGTTTGGTCCCTGAAGAAGTTGAGGCCTTACTTGTTTGGCACTCACTTCCGTGTACAAACTGACCACAGACCTCTCAGATGGTTGATGCAGATGAGGGGGGAGAACCCAAAACTGTTAAGGTGGTCCATTTCCCTACAGGGGATGGACTTCACAGTGGAGCACAGACCTGGGACTGCTCATGCCAATGCAGATGGCCTTTCCAGGTTTTTCCACTTAGCTGATGAGGACTACCAGGGTGTAGGTTAGTACCCATCACCTTTCATCTGGGGGGGGGCAGTGTAGGAAAGTCCTTTTTTTTTGCCTGATCACCCCCACTCTTTCTGGATAGGTACTGGTGGTTACTGACTCTTGGCTGTGCCCTGGGTACTGCTTACCAGTCCCAGGGCCAGTGCTCTGTGTAAAATGGATATGCAAATTAGGCTAATTATAATTGACTAAGTTAACCTACCTATAAGTCCCTAGTATATGGTAGGGCATGTAGGTTTAGGGACCACAGCATAGGTGGTGCACACCTAGGTGCATTGCTGAGGTGCCCAGTGTCATTTTAAAAGCAAGCCTGCCTTGCTGGCTGCTTTTAAATTAAAGTTATATGCAAATTCGACTTTGGAATTAAAGTTACTTCCAAAGTTATAAACTACCTTATTTTTACATATAAGTCACCCCTAAGGTGTGCCCTATGTGCCCCTAGGGCTGGGTGCCATGTAACTATAAGCAGGGACTTTATAAAAATAGATTTATAAGCCCTGGTGAGGTAAAAACAGCCAAATTCGTTTTTCCCTCATTGAAGTAAATGGCCTTCATAGGCTAGAATGGGCAGACTTTATTTTAAATTTTAAAGTCTCCTTAAATGTTACATACCAAGAATTTGGTATCAAATTGATTGTTATAATAAATCCCACAACTTCCAGTTGTTGGATTTAATATAACTAGTGCAGGTAAAAAGTTTAGACTTTACCTAAAAAGTTGCCAATTTCAGCTCTGCATTGTTTTTGCTGCTGTGCTCTGATTGGCCAGCCTGCAGCAGCTTCTGCCAGGCCACTTTTATGAGGTGTGAAGTGGCCTGGCTTTACACAAAGGAATGTGCTTGGGGGAGAGAATCTCCCCTCAGCAGATGGGGAAGCAGGAAGGGGGAGGGCTGCCAAACTGGTCTTCAAAGGCAGAGAAGGACATCTGGAGCACCCAGCAACACCCCCACATCCTGCAACCCCAGACAGCTAGGTGCCCCCTTGATTAGATTAGGAGAGGGCAGGAGAGGGGTGTGTTTATGATTTTTAGCCACACCAGTGGGTGGGCTCAGCCAGATCTCTCTTCTAAAAATCAGATTCATCCATTTTGGATTTTTAGAGACTATTGCCTTCTGGGATGGATTTTTGCCACACTTCCCAGGAAGTGGTCATCACAGGGGGACGACCCTGTCCCTGATTGGAGGACCAGGGCCCCCCTGCTTTTCACCCAGGAGCAAGGATAAAACTGGCAGACCTGCACCCACGCCTCAGATCCCCACCAAATTTCAAGAAGAAAGAACTACAAGAAGAAGAAGGACTGCCCTGCTGGACCCCTGGCCTGCACCTGGACCCTGCACTCAGAAAGACTGCACCAGCTGCACACTTGGGCTTCACCACAAGAAGGACTTTGCCTGGCTTCCACTGGTTCAAGGAGGGACTCCCTGTTTGCTACAGGTGAAAAATTGCTAACCAGAGTCCCCTGCACCAACTCCTGAAAAAGTGACCAGCTGACCACTGCCCAGTGGCCAAAAAGGAGTTTGCGCCAGGTGCACTCTGGGAGTTGAAGTCCGCACTTCCCAAGGACCATCACAGAACTTCTGGACCCTTGGGGTGAGCTGTGGACCCCAAAAGAACCTTAAAAGAACATCTGGGTGAAGCCCCAGAAGTTTGGAAAAGATTGGAGAAATTTTAGAAAAAAGCTCCATAAAGTGACCGACTCGACGCGGAAATTCTAGCCGGCTTGCCTCAACCGCGACCCGGCCTGACTTCGTGGTTCGTCCCGGTCAAGAAAAACATCCGAAAAAGAGACTAAGTCCGAACGTAAAAAGTTGACCGGGACCTTCCAGCCATCGTATCCGAGAAGGGCTCCACGGACGTCGGATCAAGATCCAGGTTTACCCCGGTCGAAGGATTTTCATCTCGAAAAAACGACTAAGTCCGAAGGTAGAAATCACCACCGAGGAAACCGACTTCGCGTATCCGGACAAGGGCTCCAGGAGGTCGGATCCAACTGGCAGGTTCGTCCCGGTGAAGAAAAACTTCAAAATAAAGACTAAGTCAGAAGGTAACTTTTTAACCGAGGCCTCCCGCGACCTGTAGCCGAGCAGGGCTCCATCGCGGTCGGCCTGAAAGTTTGACTTTGTCCCGGTCCGGGTGCAACCAGATGACCCGATTGGCGCTTTTTGTTTCTATGCGCTAGAAAATAATAATACTTTAAAAATTCATATCTCCGGTTCCCCTGAACCGATTTTAATCGTTTTTGTGTCATTTTAAAGATAAAAATATAAGCTATTTTTATAAATTGGTTTTGGATTTTTAAACTGTTTCCTGTGTTTTATTTAATTACTGTTTTGTGATATTTGAATGCTTTACACTTTGTCTCCTAAGTTAAGCCTTGACGCTCGATGCCAAGCTACCAAGGGTAGAGCTGGGATTAATTTACTGAGACCTAACTGTACTTTTGTGGAGGTTTGTGGCTTGTTGCTAGGTGTAGGTACCTACCTGCCCTATCAATAACCCATTTTCCAACAGTATCTCATAATGTCTTTTACATGGAAGCGTATACAGTACTTCTAGGAACCGGACATCTGCCACTTGCGCTATATGTAAAACTAGTTTTTCTTTTTAGAGCTTGGATAGATGAATATATAAATCAATAAAATGAGTAATGTTGTCCCTAGAACTGTAGTAATTGAGGTTGGTGGACCTTCTCAAAACTCTGGATTTTCATATTACTGCATTTGTTGCACCATTGATTCCAGTCCTCTGATTGCCTTTGTATCATATGACCAAACACACCCATGTCATCTGGCAACAGGACGTAGATGTTGGTAGTGTCTCTGCAATGATATAGGTTTTTTAACTCAGTTTGGTAATGGATCATCATTTGGACAAGAATGTAAACGTCGGAGGTTTCTATCGTGCTAATCAAGAATAAAATGGTATACACAGACCATCTTGTTTCTTTAATTAAATGCCCTTTTATTACCAGAGAAATGTTAATTTATAGTTAACTGTGGCTCGAAGGTGAAAGACCAAAGAACTAGGTATAGATCTTCAAATTTTACAGTGATCAACATCATGCATTCAATATCACAATGTTTGTTTTATAGAAAGGAATCTATTTTTTTCAAGTTATACAAAATGATAAATTTAACTTTCGCTTGTGAGGACAAATGCGAACTTGCAACACAGTGATCTACTGCAGAACATATTATGTAAAAATAAATACTTAAAACGTTATTTTTCAGAGCACTATGTAATGTAGGGAGCTTGCATATTTCAATCCAAATGGCAGTCCCTTGGAGTTAGAAATAAAACAATTCTGAGAAATTGCGTTGCACTTAACATGTAAGAGTGTGGTTCAAAGCATAGCTATACCTCATATTTAGACCAGATGTGTAGGTGCTGAAATATGACTACGTGCCCTTACTTCGTTTCATTTAGGACAAGTTAAACAATGTACCAAGTGGACCCTTAGTCTGTAAGGATGATCTAACAGAGATTAAGTCCGACACACACGATTACTGCCCTAAATAAGGTTAAAACATTTGTGCATTAATGAATTTAATCGGACGTCAAATAATTTTGCAGCTACTTTTAAAATGCTTAGCAACACTAATCACCATCTCAGTTAATTAGCACTTTCTATCTGCTCAACTAAATGATTGCTCCACTGCATGATCACCAATGTACCCAAACCCTCCCATCATTTTTTTATTTTATTTTAATTTTAACACACATACCATGGAAGGCATTACATTCGTGAGTCATCTACTCCTGAAATCTGCCAACGTCATGCAAGATATGTCTGAAATAGAAAACCTTGAACAGTCTAGTTACAGTAGGCTAAAATCAATGCAGTGCCCCAAAAGTACAAGTAATCTCAGCTGGCAAAGTTAAAATGGCTACTTATTCAACTATTCCATTATGATGTTAACTCTTTTAAACGTATCTACTTGTTTACAGGTTGCCCATAATTCACAACCTCATAACTTGAGATTCCTAATAATATTTTTTTGATTTATAAACAGATAGAATTTGCCTCTAGATCATGTTCTACTTATAAGTTTGATTTGAAAGGACCTCACAACCCCTCATATATTATTTCACATTTTTAGTGCTTAGTTATCTTTTATAATGTTAAAAAGAACAATATCTATTTCCACATCTTACTATAACCCCTAGCTGGTCACATAATGATCTTCTGAACTATTTACACCTTTGTGCAGGCCTGAGTTAATAGCAAACTGGCCATGCTGAGCTACAATGAATTAGGTTAATGGTTTCTGTGTAGACGTATCTACTACTGTATTGTTTGCCAGTCCCCGTACAGATAGATGTTTACCTAAATACAGCTTGTTTGAGAGACTTACCAGCTGCAATCCCATGTCCCTTATCCTGTATCTTGAAGCTATGCATTTTCCTATTCTTTCCACTTACAGGCTTTTTAGTGAAAGGCTGAATTAAAAATGGAAAATAAATTGATTTCATACATAATGTTGGAAAAGTGCCCTTTCTGCATGATCACCCCAGATGTTTGCCTTCTGTTGCTGAATCCGTTTTTTGTTGTCCATTCTGTGATTTCCTTACTACATTTAAGTGCTAAATTCACGTTTGTGAACAGCAAGGAAAATACTTCTTCCACTCATTCTAATTGTAATATAAAATCATCTTTAATGATAAAGTCAGATTTTAAATTGGTATTCTGGTGATGCCACGTTTAAAACGTTGGCATTTCCCTGCCTAAAGATTCTAGGGCCGTTCTGAGAGAGGCTAGCTGTCCTTGGACTGTTGATGGCTCCCTCACTGAGAAGTGTGTATTGGAGCCAGACAGTGGACTAAGACTTGGATGTAGAGGAGAGTCGGTCTTCCTGACGAGATGGCGGTGGCAGAGCCCTGCCCTACCCTGATTGCATTTCAATGGAACCTGCTCCAGCATGCAAAATGGAACCTAACGCCAGGCCTGCTTATGCCTTTTGTTGCACTTGCGTTGCCTGAAATCAGAACACACCTGTATCTGTGAATATCAGAAGAGGGACTGCCCTGCTGTCTGAAGATCCGGAAGGAAGGCTGAACCAGCTTTCCTTGAACCTAGGATCCCAGAGGTGACTCCAAGGGTTAATTGGCTGACCTTCTGTTTGAACTGTAGGGACACAACAAGCTTCTTGGAAGCCTTTACTTTTTCTCAGCTGACCAGACCAAACTGACCTGACCTGGTCCCCTCTGCTGACCTCTGTGAGAGTGAGTCTTGACCCCTTATGTGTGGTCCTCAAAGTCCAGGATTGGACCCTTGCCTGGAGTCACAGTGTACCTCTCCCTGCATAGCTGAAGGTTTCACTGGACCAGACGCATAGGGACGCAGAACCGTGCAGTTCCTCACCTAAGGTGTCACTGGATCAAATGCAGCATGACGTAGAGCAGCCTAGATCACTGCAGAGCTTCACCACGTAGGTCGTCATCTAAGGCGTCACTGGAACGTTCAGTGGGATGAGCTTGGTCCTGTATCCAGCCTGTGTCCCATCGTGGTCAGCTTGAGGTTGTGACTTTGTCCTGGTCCAGTATTACAATATACCTGCAGTTGGCTCTCCTGCCCCTATTGGCTCAGTTTTTATTAGCTAAACTGACAAACTAAGTATCGCCAGCATACATAGAGAAAGATGCATCCAATATGTGTCGTCCAATGCCAATGTAGATGCCTCATGGATCTTGAATAACAATGGTGATGAAATAGTTCCCTGGGCTAGCTCACAATAGGAGAAACTAACTGTCATGAAAGAATATAGGAAGATACACTGATTGGTGTCTTTCTTTAAGAAAGGACGAAAACCCGTCTCAAAGTGGTTCATGTGACCTCTGTCTTGAAGTATGTCCATCACTATGCTACAAGCTGTAGATATGTCCAGCAAAACCTAAGCTCCAGCCCCACCTCTGATGACTGTTCTTTTTAGATCATCTAACGCTGACAGCTGTGACGCTGTGCTTCAGCCTAGTCAAAGTCTGCTTAATAAAAATCCAGGATCGGATTGTTTTAACATAATTGTGTAATTGGCTGTATAAACCTTGTTCTAATAATTTACTTAAAAACCAAAGCAAAGAAATTGACTTATAGGTAGTCAGTTCAGATGGATTTGTAGTGTTTTTATTTGGTTATGGAGTAAGCCAAGACTTTCAGTTTTACTAAATTACATATATAATAATATACTTATAGGAGCTTTCAGCCGCCCTCTTCAAGCATGGATCTGGTGTTGTCATTTACATATTTCTCGCACCCATTACGGCATCTAGCATGGACAAAACGTCAACCTACTTCAGCCATTGTAAGTGACAGCCTTCTGCTCTTTGACAAACACTATATCCACACAAAGTACTTCCTCTCAGTACTAAGAAATGCTGTGGCTAAGTGTGATTTGTGAGGCCATATGTTTATTGTTTTATTCTGGTTATTGCTTTACACTCATAATGAATAATGTTTACAAATGAATAGATACAAACATTGCAGTCTTGCCAAGGCCAGACCTAATGTCTTTGCCCATGCTTCTTTATTAATGTCTATGATACGGCATGTTTCCAGGGAGCAGGGTCTTTGACTGCTGTTAAAGAACTATGCGATATATCTGAAAAGGTTGTCTGCACAATAGAGTCAAAGATTTTAGTTTCTAGCAGGGGCCAGGTCATCAGGAGGGCTGGAGAGCCAAGTTTATTTTTGAAAGAAGGACGAAGTCTTCGGACAGAAATCTTCTTGAACATTTCTAGTTTTAGCTGACCTTTAGAGAACTCTTATCTGTTATACCTTCTTTGTTAAAGTTGGACTCATGTTTGTCGATTTTTTTCCCTTTCTATTTCGTCTCAAATTGTATAAATCTTACTTTCGAGGAAGAAACAAAGCTGAATGAATAACTCTTTAAAAGGAGTAAAATCAAGTAACAGCCACTAGGGATGCGTAATTCAGTTCCTTTTAGGAAGTCAGAGTTTCCAAACCCGTCTTAAAAAATATTCTTAGTTTCTCTAACCAGGCACTTACAAGTTATTGTTCTTGCGCAACATATTTGTTTTAGCCTCTGTAGTATAATCTTTCCTACATTTACGTTCAAGTTTCCGAGTACAAAGTTTACTGTTCCTTTGTAAATATTCGTTTAGTCTTTTCGCCATGGGAGAGGCAGTATCCAGTAACGGTCCAGTAGTTCTACCAGCTGCTTTCTATCGCACATGTGCACATATATGTTCCGTAGCCACAGCAGCACGTGGGTGAAATGCACAGTTCCCATTCTAGAGCCTGACACAATTTGGGGATCAGTAATCCACCACTCAATCCACGTGCTCGTCAACTTCATATTCCCTAATAATAAACAGTTATGTTTTTGCATCTGATGTATGTTGTCACAGTGTTGTGCAGTAACGGCACCTTTTTATTTTGAGAGGGAGAGTACGTGCACTTCTCAAGCAAAATGTAATACTTTTAATTGGAGAGTACCGGCACTTCTCAGAAATAAGCAGGTTCCCTGGCACAGAGTACCTGCACCTCTATTTGTCCGTTTCAAGCACTGACAGTAACGAAATAAGCCAATCCATGTTTCCTCTTAAAAGATATAGCAAGACTGCCTGATTTTTCCTGACTGAGTCGCTGACTTCTCTTCACAAATTTGATGTCATCTTTTAGATTGTGTCTCTCTTTCGGTGGTTATAAATGAATATGTGACAGAACAACTAGGTCCTAAACAACTATAGCCTAAACCACTACTGCTAAACAACTAACAAGTCTCTACAACTAAGTATTGAACAACTACTGTCTAAACAACTATTGTGCCTGAATAACAATTGCCTGAACAAATGATTATATATATATATATATATATATATATATATTCTAAACAACTAAGAAACCATAAAAACCTTACCTTAAAATTAGTTGTTCAGGCAATTAGTAGTGGTTTAGACCTAGTTGTTCAGGATGTTTCCCGTTATGAATATGTTTAAGGTATTGCAGACACGCAGGCAGATCACATTTGCCTTGAGATTGTATTCTAAGGAATCTGCACTCATTTTGAATATGTTAAGGGCCTCTCTGACGTGCCGAAAAGACTGATTACCATTCCCAGACAATTGCTGGCTAAGGGAATAAAGGAAGTTTTGGAAATATTCACAGGGTTTTATAAATACAAATGCCCATTATGTATATCGGTACAACATTTGCCTTGTATGAGATAGGATCTAGAGAGGTTTGTTGGTGCTGGACGTGACCTTTCACAACACCTTTGGCAGGAAGGCTCCAAAGCCAATGGCCTCCTTTTTTGTCGATTTGTCTACTTAGGGCCTTAGCGCAGGAGATAGTGCTATGGTATTGCAGAGGTGGAGAAAGCTATACTAACGATAACAGTTATAAACATTAAATTTAAAAAAATCCTGAAAAGAAATAGGTGCCATTGTTTTCAATTAGTCATTTGAGCCAGGTGGTGCAAGAAAGGTTAATAGGAACTAATGCAAGACTATGTTAAACAGTGAAAGTCTGAAAAGCTTCGAAGTGTCCCTGTGATTCTTTTTAGTGGGACTGTGGGGAACAGTTGACTGCTTCATGAGTGTATGTGTATAGGTAAGGAGAAGGAAATTGATTTGGTCAAAAAGTTACTTTTGAAACTTAGTTGGCGTGCATTCAGTAAAGTAACCACAAAATCAGACAGGCTGAATCAGAGTCCAGCACTTATTAGCAAGTTTCCATTGACTTGCGGACACACCTAGTTGATAAATCCCGGGTCCTTGCTGAAAAGTAATACACTTGTAGTCGAAATATTGATTGTATTAAATGGAAGGCATGCGCTAGCAAGCCATTCAAGATATGTGTGGGGGTGTGTAGCGGATTGCTACGTATTATCTGCTATATAAAGTGATTTGAACAAAGTGAACAGCCAGCTTAGTGCATTTAAAGATAATAACAAAACAATAGATTTGTGAAAAAAGGACAGAAGGTTTAAGTGTGCTATGGCTAGCTAGTGTGAGGAATACAGGGTGCCAAGATTTAAGGACAAAGTGGAGGGATTCTTGCAACTTTTCTAAGTTGAGTAAGTTCTTTGGTTCCTCCCACCGGAAGTCACGACTCAGGTCTGCTAGAGCTACCACGATGACCTGTCATCTCCGATGACGATCCCATCCAGCCCATTATTCTTGCTTGGTTCCAGTGGCCCTCCGACATACAAGTTACTGTCCCTCCACTAAACATGTGCCCCATCTCAATCGACCCCATGGTATTCTTCACTGTGACACCCCCCCCACCCGGTCAGTGCAGCAGCCATCTCCTCACACCTCGCTAAGGAAATCCACTCACCAGGATTTCCCATTGGACCTCACTCCCTCCAACACTCTCTTCTTCCTCACAAGGCACACTTGTCTCAGCAAGCAGGCAGGTGCTGGTGCTACAGGTCAGGTGGTCTTGGATTCCCTGGGTTATGTCCTCTCACCTATCTGCGACACTAGCAGTCCTAGGCCCCTGGTTCTGGTGATGGACAGAAACCTTGCACAGCTTCCCCTCCTTGCACAGCCTGACTGGCTGCTTATCAATTGACAGTTTTGGGGGTCTCCTCCTTTTAGTCCATTTCTAAACACCAAATGTGATGAGTGCAAGTCTTTTAAGTTTCTCCTCTGCTATGTGTCTCTTTTTGTAAATGTTCTTACCTTTTCTCCTTTACTGGGTACATTTTAGTTCAGTGTTTTTCAGCAATGCAACAGTCCTCCTGCGTAGGTTTACTACAGCAGTGTGTTATTGTTTGCTTATGCAGTAGTCCATTTATTCCCCATCTCTTTGCATGCTTGTCTAGGAATAAGCACAGAAAATTGTTGGACTGTGCAAAAGCCAAAGCTATTGGCTTAAACAGCGTCATTGTTTTTTTCTGTGATTGTTAGAAGCTCTGTTCTTATGTAAGCCCTCTTGTCTGTGTTTTTTTTTTATTGATGAAGGGGTGCGCATGCTGGATGGTGACGTCACAGACATGGTGGAAGCAAAGTCTCTCAGCTTGAATCCACAGCACATACACATCTACAGTGCCAGCTGGGGCCCAGACGATGATGGTAAAACTGTGGACGGGCCTGCATCCCTAGCTCGCCAGGCCTTTGAAAATGGAATCCGTATGGTACGTTGATTGTGACAACCAATTGTTGACTTTTTTCAGATATTGAAGTGTATAATTCGTTCGAATCCTGTTCGCCCATAAAATATTTATCTTGTACTCGTATACCAATAGCTAATTATTGTGTCTATTGAGGAGAGACCGAGCTTCAAAAGATCAAATTGCCACTTTTAAGGTCAATATTGCATTTGACACTTGAGGGCAATGTTCCCTCTAATTTCTTTCCACTGTGTGCGGCAGTGTGCGGTCTCTGTGAGCTGCAGCCAAGGATACGTGCGCCAAGAAATTGACCATTCATGTGCGCGCAGCGCATAACTAGCCAAGATCTTTGGCATTAGCCTCTCCATACCACTAAAGCAAAAAAGGGATATCATTGCTCCATGCAATAGGGCATCAAGGCAGTTTTGTGACCTGGTTGCACACCCCAAGGACATGACCTGTTAAGTGCCACCTACACCCCAGTTAGAGAAAACAGAGGAACATTGCCCGCGGCCTTTAAATGCTGTTTTCATTGACTTCAATCCAGAATCAAATATGAGCATTTACTGCAATAGGAGAGCACGACTATTGCTCTAAAAGGCTTATTTGAGCTGAGAAAGTGATAATGCATATAAACAACTATGAAGTATGACAATGATGGAAAAGTTGATAACAGCACATTTCCTACTGTTCTAAAGCATTTCCTAGCTCATTAACCATTAATTTTCAACATAAATATCACTTGCTTGCTTGTATGCTAAAGTACGCCAAATGATGTTTAAAACACTCCCCGCGGCATTTAAACGCTGTTTTCATTCACTTCAGTCCAGATTCAAATATGAGCATTATCTGCCTTAGGGGAGCACGTATATCGCTCTAAAAGGCTTATTTATTAACGTGCGCGCTTGCCGAAGGGGCCTGCACGATGGGGGAAGGAAAGGTGCGCGCGCACTCGCGCCTTACAGGAACATTGCTTGAGGGATGTAGGTAAGTTGCTTTTCCAGAGCATACTCTGCATTACAGCAACAATCATTATAAACAGTTCAGGGAAGTGTGAATATTCACAGAGAATCATGTTGTCTTCAGTGCTGTTACTTTGAACAATCAAATAAAACAGAGGAACTTAAATCATTCATGAGGCTCTCTTTTCCAGGGTTTATCCCACATATTTTACTTTAGTTTTTCACACGGTTTTTGTTAACAGTAATATCACATTAGTCTGAGTTAACTTAATTGGCAGCGGATTTCTCCATTACTATCAAACACACAATTATAAAAATCAGTAATTGCACGTCTGGGTCCACCCACCGTTTTAGGTGACTTGTTCCACCATTCTTTTCAATAGCCTTTCCAGTCTCTGGTTACAATAATTTTTCCAAGAGACACTGCCATGGAATGAAAGAGTTCAATGTAAATTCTGTAATCCAAAAACATCGTTTTTTTTTGTCATTTCTTTGGTAGCATTTCACATTTTGTACTTCTGTTAAAGGAAGCACTGATAGTTGCCTAAAGAAGACTACTAAGAACATTTTAATCTATCACATATATAACTGCTCTAATATAGTATTGATCAAACATTGATGTCTGGTTCACGAAATGGAGGAGCAAGTAGTTTATCTGAGATTAATTAACGGATGCACAGACTTTGGATGTCCTGCTGTCCAAACGTTGAGGCTTCTCAAGTAAGGTAATGGCCACAGAAAGAGTTAATTCCTTCTTTTGATTTCGCTCTCTAGTTTCTTTGGCTCCCTAATCTGTGGCTCTTTACTGCATTTTGTGTCCAAGAAATATAATCGGTGCTGCTCCAAGAGGTTTATTATGTTGTAATTGGATATCGTGTATCCCGTGTGATGGTCTTTAGGATTAGGTGGACATTCTGTGCCGCACTGCGTGACCAGCAACATAGCTGTCTCCATGATTCACTTTTTTAAAGATAGTTTTATTGGTTTCAATTATACGCAATACTATCTTACATCTCATTACAACTTGGCAGTGTTTTCACATTATCACTTGTTGCATATTAGACTTGTGGTTTCGAAACAGTTGGTATATCTTTAATACACGTTTCGTGTCATGTGTGCACAGTAACTCTAATTTGCATCCAACTTTAAAAATCAAGGACAGAAACCCAAACCGTTATCTTTTGCAGTCAACGATTGCTTGTCTTTTTTGTGCTATTGTCAGGGCTTTGCATTGCAGTCCTGTTTGTTTTGGTGGATGCTAGTGTATATTCTTATGGGCTTACTTAAACCTTACCTCTTTGGATACTTCTAACATAGGAAATACTAGGAATGTTGTCCTCAGATCTTCTTATATGTTGTTCTACATAAATTATAGCCCTGTGTTAGTCTTGTAGACTGCAAAAGATGGTTCCTTATGCGTGACTATTCTCCACTTATAGCATCATGATATAATAGGACCAAACATCCCACCCCAAGAGTGTATCTACCTTTAGGGAGCCCCTTTGTTGATCCGTGTGCAGTAGAGAACCCCCTATGCCAGCCTGTTTTGTAACTTGACTCTTCCATTTTTCTAAGATGGACATTGTTATAGATTTCTAATTCGTGGCAATGTTACATTTAGCTAATATAAGCCCTAGATCAACATCCTATTCCCATTTTCGTCTTTCCTTTTTTGATTTAACTAGTATAGTCAGATTTCAAGTTGTATTAAGTTCTTCCTACCTGTATGCTGTAAATCTGCTTTTTCTGCCTGGTCATCCCAGATTTTCTGCCTTTTGCTTAACCTTATATTTTTGCTGACTTAAGATCTGTTTGCATTTTACCCCTGCTAACCAGTGGTAAAGTAACTGTGTCACGTTTTTTAAAATAGCTGATTTGGCATACTCCTAATTGGTACATTTAACTTGCCTATAATTACGCAGCCCAGTAGTGGCATTGAACTTCCAGGCCCTGGGTACAAGGTGTACCCAGGGCCTGGAAGTTCAATGCCACTAGTGGACTGCAGCACCTATTGTTCCATCTATTATGGTGGCAGTGCAAACATGACTTCAGGCCTACCATTGTAGCCTGATTGTAACACTGCAAAACATGCACTGCAACCTGTCTAAATGCACTTTGACAGATAAAAACCTCTCTTTTAAATATTAGTAAGTCACCCCTCAGTGTGCCTTGTTACCCGCAAGGGTAGGGTGTATGGTATTTAAAATTAGGACATGTCGAAATGTAATGGTAACACGTCCTTACAGTGACTAGAACCCAAAAACAATTCTCACTGTAGGAAGATGAGTGGATCCATAGAGAAACACTGGAGAGCAAGATTTAATACTGTATCTCGACAATGGAACAGCTAGAAAAATAAATTAAATAACTATTTTAACAGTTATTAAAATCCAAGTCAGTGGTAAAGGTAGGTTTTTTATAAATATTAAGGGGAACTAACATTTAGAAAGTTACTTTTTCCCTGTTTGATGTTCCTGGAAACTAATTTGCATTGGCTCTCCAGCTTCTCTCAGACAGCAGTTAGCCTTTAATAGATGTGAAAAGGGTATGAAATGTCCCCCAGGAGCAAACAATAGCCTGACCTGGAGGGGCAGAGGTGACTCTTCTTAACGTCACAGAAAATAAATGGTAGGGGCTGTGGGCCTCCTTTTGACAGCACAGTGTCAAATCCTGCTTGACTGGCATGTTCAGCCACATGTTCCACTTGGGGCACACTTGTAAGGAAAGAATAGGATTACAGGGCACCTCTGTCTAGCTGGTAGAGGGCACTGCCTTTGTCCTATCAGACGTCTATCTCTGGGTTTGTTATCGACCTGTGTCAACATAGATTTTAGTGTTAGATAGGGGAGGTAAAAGCAGATGCCCAATTAGGCAAACATGTCTCCAACCCATCTAATATTACTCATAATTTATTTTCTAATTATTTAATTATTTGTTCTTGGTGCTACTGGTTGGACAGGGTATACACACGATTTAGTCCAATTCACACATAACCCCAGAGATGTCCACAAATACTTTCACTTTAGAAAGAATAGCATTATGTAGCCGGCATACAATGATATTGAGGGACTCCACTCACTTAAACTAAAGCCCAAGCCCTCATTCTACATTTGTATGGTGTCCGCAAGCTGGGTAAATATCAGTTGTGGCAGGATACATCCCTGTCTTGTACTCCTTGATATTTGGCAGGACTCTGATATAAACCTTTGTCCTCACCCTGGTGGTGCGGGATGCATATAGTAGGGATATTCATGCTCCTGTGTATTCACCAAAATCTAATTGTTCAAGCACCATACTTCCAGCTGATGTTAAATACATTTTCTAAGTCTACTGATTAGTTTTCTGTGATGTACTGCATCCTTGAACAAAGCCATTTTAATTGGGATGTACTATTGTGTGGAGTTTGTTATTTACTCGTGCTGATTATTTTACAGCCAGTTCAGCAACGATTACAGTTGATAGGAGGCAAGCAGATCTTAGTCAGGTTTCAGATAGACTCAGAGCTTCTCTAGTCGAAGCAGATAGTATGCCATTTTTGACTGTCTCTATGTACTTTTCAAAAAGTTTAGGGGGGTCGATATATCTGTGCAAGAGCTCCATCAGAAATCCATCAGCCCCATGACGTGTCCCTTTAGCAAGTTACAATATGTGTTTTTTGATTCCCTGCACTGTTGAGGGACTTCCTAATGCTTCAGATTAATTCAGTGCCAAATCCATGAGAATGGATCCTACGATACACCTCAAATATATTGTACCCTGGGTAACTCATCTTTTTCATAGTGTTCTATAATAGTCTCCAAATGCTTGGTGTCTTTTTATTTCTGAGTGTATATTGTTTCCATGTTTGATATTTGTGTGTCCACATTTGGCCAAACCAGCTAGAACAGCATTTTCCCTGTCCCTCACTGTGATATGTTTTATAATGAAGGCATCGCAACCTTTTCAGCAGTGTTGTGTATTGTTTCTATGTCTCTGTGATACTTTCTCTGTCTGTAGAATTATTGAATCAGACACCTAGTTTGCTCTCTTATGTGGACAGATCTCCCATTTGATGCTATATGAGGTCTTAATATAGTGTCATTGAATCACAATCTTAAGTGAGTCCCACTCCACTGTAATACTAGAAGAGAAGGTGCCATTATTTTCCATGAAACAGTATTGTATTTCTTCCTTGACTGATGGTGTCTTTAAATGTAGGGTCTTAGAGTGCAACTGGTTGGAGTCATCATGTAGGTATGTTCATTCTGGGCCTCTGTCTGCTACATCCCTTTATTAATGGGTGTGATCTTAGCTCTTTTGTGACCTTGTGTGCATCTGCAGTGAGCAAAGGTGTATATCCATTCAGGCATAGAATTTGTGAGTGTATGACTAACACAAATATTCTGTAGCCTCTGGATGTAGGAATTGCAAAGTGTCTACTGGGTCCCATGAAGTCATCCATCTGTTCAATGCCTGGAATGTGCATATCACTGGGGCAACTGGCAATGGGATGGGGGAGGCGAGGGCAGATTGGTGTGAGTGAGCGATCTGTCCACATTTAAATTACATATGCTATGAAAGTCACCCCAAATTATTTTTGCCACTTGTGAGCCTTATGGTCAATAATCTCATGTTCTTGAGCTTCTTCTCTGGAAGCTCATTAGGTACACTTCCTTTTCCTTTTCAAGATTCGCCTAGACAGCTCATGGGCTGTCTCTCTGAGACATTTTGTTCATCATTAGTGGGCTTTGAGCCGCCCATTGCTCATCATTGGTTGGATTCAATGTCACACTCATTTGCCTGCTTCTGTGTGGTCAGTGGGTGATGGCTTGACTTCCTCTTCTTCTGCTGAACCCTCCTATGGAGCATTACCCAGGTATTTGTGTCCTTCCACTGCTTCTCTTGTCAGGGCTACTTTTTATTTAGCCTTAAACAGTCCTAGCAAGTGTGCATCACCCATGTCCTGAGCTTTAGCTTCCCCCTCCCCCACCCCGACATCGGCCATTTATTTCTTTGACTGTATGTTTCTTCATTTTTAAAAGGTTTTTCATTCAATCAAAGCCAGCATATCCTTTCATGTTTGTGCTCTTTAGTTTTCTTTTTTTTTATTAGTATAATTCCCTTGTACGTATGTGCCAGATTTTTTAAGCAGTTCTTACAAGTGCATGTTTTTTTCCTGAGGTTTACCTTATTGTTCTACATAGCTAGTTTACTTTTTATTAGTTTAACTTCCTTTTATGTACATGTAGATTCTTACTCTCCTCCATGCCACTCCCGCTACCCCACTTCAGTCTACACCACCCTAGTCTACGCCACTCAAATCCACTGTAGGCTGCACTGCATCTCTCTGCTCCTCACCACTCTGTTCTACCCCTCTGTGCCGTATGCCACGCTACTCTATTCTACGCCACTCCATTCCATGCTACTCTGTTCCATTGTATATTGCTCTACACCACTCGACTCTGCCACTCCATGGCATTCCACTATACTCCACTCTATACCATTCTTCTCTGTGTCACTCCACTCTGACACTCTACTGTATGCAACACCACTCTGCCACTCCATTCCAAGCCACTCTCCCAGTTCTGTACACTACTCTGCCTATCTGTTCTGCACCACGCTGCTCTGTCATACTGCTCTGCACCACTCTACTCTGTGCCACTCTGTTCTGTGCCCTCTATGCCTCTCCACTCCTATCCACTCTGTGCCACTCCACTCTATGGCAGACCACTCGGCCACTCAAACGCCACTCTGTCATTGTACTCCACTCTGCCAGGCTACTTCACTTCACTCTGTTCCACTTCACTCTGCACACACTATGCCACTCAACTCTCTATTATGTCACACCCACTAACTTGTAGCTGTGCTGGACAGTAGCCACACTACTGTTCAACTTGGCAAAAAGGCATTGGCAAAGCCATTAGCTCTTGCATAGGTGAGACATATTGGCTTTGCCAATGCTTGCTTATTTGGAAATTATGACTAGGATTAAAGGAAAGCCCCTACATTAGGTTGATTAGTAAGATGAGTTGTTCATCCTTGAATGAAGTTCTAGTTTAATGTGTTTCCTATCTGTTTGAATGCGCCTTTTTGTTCTAGAAAGGAAATAAGAGACATTTTTTTTGCATATATTCAGTGTGGTGTTGGCAGTCGGGGTGGGGGAAAATGCCGAACGACAACGTAGTCAGCACAACCTGGTCTTGCGCTGCACTGTTAAGAAATCCATTTCACAACCTGTGGATCTAATGAATTTAATGAAGGCCACCAAAAGAATTGTTTTAAATGTCTGCATGTGGCTCCCACCCCTAGATGGTCTTGGTGAGCTGCCTCAATAAATTTGTTCCTTACAGCAATAGGACGAACAATGACATAATTACATAAAAGGATAGTATCAACAATAGAAAGTTCACTTTCTATTTGTAAGACAGGTTTGAGGGGAATAGGTAGTGACCTTTCCCCAGGTCATCTTTTCTTTAAATAATCCATTACAGCAGAAATTCTGTTTCCTTCTTTGAGAGCAGACAGCCATTTTTCACGAGACACCAAGCCAAAAAAACTTAAAATGTCATTCAATGTGGCTGCTACTGACTCATTCTCCTCTATATAATCCATTTGATCAATTTCCTACAGTGGCATTCTAGACAAAAAAAGTGTCTCTAGAGTTCCTCCCACCAGGAATGTAGTTGATTTTGAAATTGTACTCCTGTAGGCAGGAAATAAGCCCGACGAATCTTGCTGAAGCTTTTCCTGAGCCAATGCCATTTGGTAAATGTATAAGGGGTTTATGATCTGTACAGAAATCAAAACCCCAGCCCCAAAGGAAAGTTTAACTTTTTTCAATGGCCCCTGAGCAGGCCAACGCCTCTCTTTCAATTGTACTGTAGTGTGACCCAGGAGTCTTTAATGAGCGAGAGGCAAAGACCACAGTGTGTTCTAGTATTGTAAAATTGTGAGAGAACTGCCCCTATAACTCCCTGACTAGCATCTACCGTAAGCACACATTTTCTGTTAGGTATGAAGATAAAGATGCTGGTGCATTAATAATGAGTGATTTTATCTTACAAAAAGCTTGGTTAGCTGCGTTATCCCAAATAAATTGTACAGCCTTTGCAAAGTGGTTGTACAATTAGGGCATATCCCTGAATGAATCTGGAGTAATGCTCACTCATTCCAAGAAATGTTTTGAGGTGTACTTATCTTGTGGTGGAGATATATCCTATATGAGTACTGGGGAAAACATAAGTGTTATGTCAGAGCCAGAGATATGGTGACCTCAATAGTCATTTTTTTTTTTTTTAAACAGCATCTCAGATTTGAGGGTGGAACCTACTTCTTTAAATACCTTCAACACTTTTTAAAGTATGGATGTGTGTTCTGCAACAGTTCTTAAGAACACCAACACACCATCCGTATAGGCTTGGGTACCTGGTATGCTTGATAATATAGAATCCATTATCTTTTTAAACACACTTACAGCAGATTCAAGCCCAAATGGCAAGTGTAAACATTTGGAAGCCCCAGAAGGGGATACAAAGGTAGTGAGGTCTTGTGAATCTGCTGCTAGTTGAATCTGGTGGTATTGGGAACGCAGATCCAATAGAATGAAGAATTTTGCACCACTTACATTCACCAATAAGTCATTTATCTTGGGTAATCAGTGGCAGTCTATCAGCAACTTTTTTATTAAGGGTGCACATTCTACTGCCCTCATCCTTTTTGCGTACCACAACAATGAGACGTACTCACTCTGAAGAGTCTATATGGGTGATGACACCTTGAACTTGTTTTTCAAGTAAACTTCTAAATTCTGACCTTACTGTCAATCGTACTAGTCTAACCCTATGTGACACTGGCATCACATTTTTGTTAGTTTTATCTTGTGTTCCAATTTATGCATATTCCCAATTTTGTTTGTAAAAACTTATAGGAACTCCTGAACCATCTCTGACCATATGCTATCAGTATTCTCACTAACTATTGCTACCACCATATTTATCAGCATGACAAATCTTGCCATCCAACAATATGCTTTCCTTTTTCAGCCACAAATATCTTGGTTCGTGTCTGTCTACCCAAACATTCTAAATCATCCATGAAGAATCGAATCATATTAATGTCTTAGTCAACATATGATTTCGGAGAGACATCAGGAGTTGTTTAAGGTTTAGAAGCAGCCCATGTTTGGTTATAAAATACATCTAAAACTGTTGTAATGGGTGCTCCTGAGTCTGCCTTCATGTTGAGTTTGACTGTCCCAATTTGTACATCACATACTGGACCTTTCACAGGTTTCGTTTTCCAGTGAATCCACTTCAAGTGTGAGAACCACCTTTGACATTCCTGTCAACACATATTCGTGATGGATGCAATGTCCACAGCATTCACACAAGAGCCAAGACCAACTCATGCAGGCTCCCTGGAAGTGCCCTAACTTGTGGCATTTGTTGCATTTTGTTCCCTAATGCAAGATGTGGAACAATTGCTCATATGTGTTTTTGACCCACATCTAAAGCAATATGTTAAATTTTTCCTAAATGTATTTTTATTATTATTATCTTTATATGATAATAGACTGACAGTTTCAGGAACGTGGATGGAATTTAAAGCATGAGTAACTGTATCAGGTATGATACATTTGCTAGAAAGTTCTGAACGTTCTATAACTTTGGCCATATACAGTACTTCTATTTATGTGGGATCACAAAAACTAAGCAAATGTTCTTGGATCTTCTTTGAGCTACAGCCAAAAATGAATTGATCTCTGATGGAAGTGTCCAATGTGTCTTCAAAATTGCACTTTGCTTCAGGAATCCTGAGTGCAGATATATATTCTTCAATCGACTCCTCTTGGGTGAGCTTCCTGTTGTTAAAATTAAAATATTTCCAGAAGCATACTGGGCTGTTCTATAAATGTATCTTTGTCTCGTAACTGGTAAATTGTCAAGCTTGGTGGCCTTCGAAACCCAAGTTACTGTATAAAAAAGCTTTTTCCTCTGAGGAGTACATTTTTCTGCATTTACAGCTACTATGACTTTTCGGAACAATTAAACCAATTCTCCCATAAACTGAAGGCTTCCCTGTTGCTTGACGAAATGGTTGTATCTGGACAAACTGCAGAATGCTGGATATATTAATTCTGTGAAATTACTTGTAAATGTATCTTGCGTAATGACTTCAGAACAGTATGAAAATCAAGAAATAGGAATACCTAGAGAAATGTATTTTCCAAAGCACTAATGTTTGATCTCAAGTATTGTCAGTTTCTGTTGAGGTGCCAGTGATGACTCGTACAGATCAGATATTTTAAATGTTCAAGTTCAGCATTGTGAGTGACAACATAGTGAAAGACATAGATATTACTGTGAACTGGATCAATCCAATATGGCCATCACAGCGTGATGATATGACACGTTTTACTATTCACAGGACATGCGGGACAGCACAAGCATCTGTTGCATGCAGTGTTGACAGATTGGGCTATTTCCCGCACAAATGGGTGATATTTTTCCCATTCGTGTGGGAAATAACTCTCGGGCGGGGTGCACAAATTTGGGTGATAGTTGGCTCTGTGTGCGCAAATTTACCAGATGCGGCGTCGGCGCTAATCAAAATACTGCTGAGTTCCTGGAGCAGGCAGAGCAGGGCGTCAATCATTCATAGCGCGAAAGCGCTACCTATCATGGCCCTGCTTAATGCTGTGGGCCTGCCCCCTGAGTGACTGGACCAGTGTGGTCACTAGGGGCGAGCCTGTTATTTTTTCTTTTTTCTTTATGAATTTCCTCAGAAATGTGGGCAGGTCCTGATGTCTCTAATGCTACATTGAGAGGCTGTGTCCCCTGATGTCCAAAGGTTAAAAATAAGGTAAGATAATTTGTGATTAAGTATCTGGCCAGAGAGCTCTATTTTATCTAGTCATAGTTTTGCCTGGACATAAAATAGTGCAGAGGGTCATTGTAACTGTGGCAAAGCACCACTTTCCACCTTTCCCAGGAGAAAATACCTCAGCTTCGGTGGTTATTCGAAGTGATGGCATTCATGTGCAGTTCCTCATGTTTTCAAGAGGCTTTGGCAGTCGTTCATTAGTTATGTAATTTATTTGGGTGTGTTGTACAGGTGTACATATGTTTTAGGAGTTCTGACATGCTGGCGCTTGTGTATGGCTTAATATTACGTGGGTTGTCAGAAGTACTGTTTGTAACGTACTGGGATTCTCAGAAGGCTAGGACCAGAAAGTAATTCCTATCTTGTCTACTTTTGAGTTCTGATGGTGGCGCAAGGACTTAAGTTCTAAAATGTTCACCCCCCAAAGATTCTGCACCCAGTTCTTGCATTCTGTATATTTTCCGATTGTATCGCTTGTTTAACCATTTTTGTTTCAGGCTATCGCCAGGGCTATACTGTGAGTGATGCACATTCTTAGAATTGCACACATGTAGGGTTTACGTGGCTTGCATTTGTGTGCATGGGTTCTGTTGGTTATCAAGAAGCACCAGCACTCATACCAGGGTTTTGTTACTTAATCTCGTGTATGGGGTATTTGCTGTGTGTATTCTTAGAGATCCACAACTTCAGGTACAATTGTGAATTCCACAATGTGCTTTAAGTTTCTGGCCCACATCTATTATTAGCCCTGTTAGGTTTCTAGTGACTTAACTGGCTGTCTCCACTCCGTTAGATATACTAAAGGCGTTCATTATTCTAAGGTTGCAAAAAGGGGTTATTTTGGGTTATAATGAAGTGTTATCAGCACAGACAACCACTGTAAAAGTTCAGACTTTGGGGGCTTGTTTACAAGCCCTTAGCGCTACCAGAGCATCAGTTTCTGTGACGATCTGGTGACGCTGTGCCCTTTTCCATCTTTATAAGTCGGCACTAAGCCACTTTTTGTGGCATAGCACTGCCTTGTAAATATGGGGTATGGGCCCCTCAGGCGCTGTTTTCTGTGGCAGAGAGGCGTGAAATGGGTGTTGCAGTGGGTATTCCACCACAACACCCATTGCCTTTGACGCTGCCCTGGATTTACGAGAAATCGTAAACCCGAGGCAGCGCCAAATACAAATGCCACCCCAGGGCTGCCGTTTGCATGGCGAAACAAGGAGAAATTATTTTATTTCTCCTTGTTTTTTGCTCTTTCTATGTGTGCTGCATTCTGTAGCACACATAGTAGGAGAAAAGAATGTTTTGTGCAGACAGGTTCGCAACCGTCCTTGCACCGTGGAGCAAGGGTGGCTGCGTTGGTGCTAAGCAGCTAATTTAGCGCTGACGCAGGGGTAAACACAGGGATGCGCCGTATTATTTTAAATATGGCACATCCCTGCCTTTTGGAAATGTAGGAGTAGGTGCTGCCAAATGTGGCACAACACCACGACATTTTCTAGTAAATTTGTCCCTCCAGAACATGTATTCGTAACCTATAATGCCTACCAGAATAAATGGCATGTGACTCCTACACCTTATAACACTCATTACCTTATGGTGAAAGCTTATGTACATTGATTTACACACTTGCATGATTTATTGTCTGTGTAAATGGTTGTATGTTGTAAAGCAGTTTGATACTATACATTAGGATTAATAGTGTATAAAAGAATTTGATTAAAAAATAAATTAGTAAGTGGTGTTTACATCCCTGGTGTAATAACTCATACAGACATACATTTGCTATTCTTACATTGCATCCATTTCTCTTATAAAGATGTGAACAAAGTCAAAAACATGCATCCAAATCATAGTGTTTCTTAAGTTCTTGTGAAGTGATAAGTGGAGTGGCTTTGTTTCCATCCATTGCATAGATATCTAAGTGTAAGGCTCCAGAATCCTCTGACCCAAGATGGGTTTCTGACAAAAGGAGGGCTAATTGCTCTTTAACTGAGACCTTTGTTATGGGTCCAGATGAAAGTGAGAATAATAGACCCCCCTACAGGTTGCTTTTCTGAAAGTAAAGCAGTCATTGTGCTGCTGTTGATGGAAGAGTCATGATGTCAGCAAATGACACAGGGACAAGTTCAGCTTATTTCATGGATGCTGCCCCTTATCCCAGATCCAGTTCAATAATGGCTGGCAGAACCCCTCTTTCCCTGCACTGAGTACATGCAATAAGTACAGAAGGAGACCATGGAAACTGGTAATGAAGGGCTAAGAGGTGTTGGGTTAAAAGGGGCTCTACAAGCCTAGCCTCACCTTTCTCAGAAGGGCTTGCAAAACTGGTTATGACCCCGCATCCTACTGCACGTGTGAAGTGCTGCTTTCTTTTGTAATTTACATGTATGTGACTACCGATCTGTGTGCTCTGCAGATAGGCCAAGGATTGCATTTGCATTTAGTCTGGACTCAGTTACATACTGGAAAGCACTGTGAGAAACTTGTACCACTTTCAGCCTTAGGGCTCTTAGTCGTGCCCATTAAGATCACCAACCCTCAATCTGAACTCATCCAGACACCAGGAGGCAACTCCGTTTATAGTATGTACAATACAATAATGATATATTGCATGACAATTATACTACAGAAACATCATCTGGAAAAAGCGAATACTCTGCCAAGATTGGGAGCTTTAGTCTAGTTTTTGCTGCAACATGAAGGCAACTACACAGGTACTGTATTATTTTCAGTGCCAGATTATATGGCAGTGGAGGGCAGAGAAGGGCATAGGTCAGAGTAAGTGACTGTCTCTTTTGTGGCCTCTTCATGAAATTTTAATTGAAGAGTGTGAGCCTTTCATCTTACTGTGGTGACCCTCGCAGCTGTCAAACAGAACTCCTTTCCTTTGAGTCTTTTATGCTTTCACACTGTCACTTCATTTATTAATTGTCTGCCACAATGTTTATTTTCATTGTTCTCCCATACTGTGATAAATGCCTTGTAAAAGAGGCTTTCTTGTACGAATTTCTTCAGGCAAGTCAATAGAATGAAAACCTTGCCAGACAAGTCCCACTGGAATTACTTTAGCACAAGGGTTGTTTCATTAAACATATATCATTGTGTGGTGTTATTTCTGCAAGATCCATTCTATGTTCTTTTTGGAGCCACTCCGCTGAAATAGCCTTGAAGTCTAGTTCTTAGATTTTGTTAAGGTTGATTACAATCTACTCTTGAAGAGTTAATTCATGAATGCCAGGCTTGAGTGTGGATTTGTGGTTACAGAAGTGCCAACTAGAAGATCACAGTGGGACATGGTCTTCAAAATGAGTGTTTTAATAGAATTTGGGCATGATTGCAGAAGGTCATTGGTGCCCATTGTACCTCCTTCAACCATATGTATGTTGAAAAGACTTCAAGAATATCCTTAAAATGTTTTCTGAAGGCTATTTTTGCATAATTTCAGAGTTGCATATTTGGGCTAGTATTGGGCTGATACTACTCTATGTTGGGCTGAATTTGGGGTTGTGCCTGGACAGATTTGGCCTTTAGATGGGTCTCAAAATCTGGCAACACTGATTGCATGCAGCTCAGCACGCACATCAGTTATATCCAGCTCCCTTCCCCGATTATTATTTCACCGCTCTCTCACAGGCCAACTCACCAAGCAGTGCAGGAGAAACAGGTGAGGGCTATACTCTGGGGTCCTTCAAGACCGTCTCACGCACCAATGTTATCTGCGCTGCCACGCAATATGAGTGCATATAATACTCTGTAGGGGCTCTCACTAGGTAGCCATACAAATCTGTATTTGTCTTCCTTTCCAATGCCCCTTTAGCCCTTCTCACGTTCCCTTCATGTCATATATATTATATATCAACATTATATGCCAGCATGATTGTTGGAAAATCTGAAGCTCCCTTCTACCCCCCCCCCCCCCCCCCCCCCCCCCCCCTCCCCCCCCAACGGCAATGGCCCTCCGCTTGTGCTGCCTGACAGAAATTAATAAATTGCTTACATTGATTTCGGATGTGCATGTGAAAAGAGAGTATAACCGTTACATGTCCTGTATCTCATCCCACGCATGCTGGCTCGTATCTCACTCCACCTTACTCTCGCTACAGCTCTTCTTCCCTTTGAAGTAGGTTTGAACTCAGTTTCACTCACACTCTCCTCGCAGGCATGGCTCCGATCCTCTTTCTCTCTTGCCATAATCTCTGATTGGTTCACAGTGACCCACAAATAACCCAAATGTCAGAGAGACATTTTGGATTTCTCTCCACATTTCCCAGAAAACAAGTGACTCAAACCTAGCAGCCAAGGTTGTTGGTATTAGTTCATCAGCTTATGTGGTGGGTTTTTTTAAATTAAAGGGAAGCACAACTTGTTCGAGTATACCAATCTCTGGAAACTCGGCCCACCTTCGGAATGTGTCAGGTTACGTCTTTGCAGGAGCAGTATGCCTGGTGCTCTTCACGATTAATAAAAATGATTTTGTTGTGAATGTTTTGTTACATTTGAATCCATTTTAGCTGTCTCAACAGCTGAGCAAAACATTCAATAATACATCCATTTGATGAAGTTGAAAGTTTTACACATAGCCAGCAACTTACAAGTTCTCAATATCAGACTTTTTCTGACTTTGTGCCTGTCACTGTTTGAAAGGGGGGAACCTTAAAACAATGCATATGTCGCAATGGCACGGCAGCCAATTCACCGGTAGCCTGCAGTTCCATGGTAGGCAGAATTAATTGTCAGTGCTGCTGCTGCACTTCCACTAAACAGGGTCGCGAGGCAGTCGTATCCCGGACAAAAGGCTGCAAATCGGACTGTCAGAGGGGAAGCAGGTCGACGCCGGACCGGGACGTGCACCAGGGGAGGGAAACATCCGCCTGGCATTAAAAAAGAACAAGCACTGACAAAGCCAAACTATTTAGAATTAGTTTAGCGAAAAGATATCCTTAACCACCATGCAGCCGCATAGGAAAGTAGCCAGTAACCGTACTCCATTTTTCAACCTTGAAAACATGAAATGCTAAGTTGGTCCTTCCAGGATTCGAATCCAGGACCTGGAAGTCACCCAAATGTTAGCTGCAAGCATTTAACTGACTGAACTGCCTTGCCAGTACAGTGATTTGTTTATATTGCAAACTATACACCATAAATGTATATAGCGAATATTTTTGCTTATGTGCAAAATTGTTAGTCATCCAGGTGCTTCCCATACGTTTCTGAATCACGACCAGTTTTTAGAACGACAAACTTTTGCGTACCACCTATCTTTAACAGATATGAGGTGGTCAAATTTTAAATATAACTAAAACATCATGTGGTAGAACACTGTCATTTACAGACTGCATATTTTCCATTCTATTGGCCACCCAGTTTCCGCAAACATACAGCTTTACTTATAAAACCACATTGCATACAAATGATGTGTGAAAATTGGTTTCAGTGAATATTTATAACCAAGTGAAGTGTCTAGATTGGTTTTGATCCTATTAAAATCTTTGTTTTAATCATATTTCAAAATTGCAAAAACTAACTACTGAATGTGTACAGATATTTATATTTTGTTGTGTGTTACAAAGAAATGACATCCTGTAGACTTTCCTTTTGTACTCCCAGTGCCCCATCAAGATTATCACATAATTCACTTTGTTTTGAATTTCAAATCACCAATTACCATGTTAAAAAAAAATAAGAAGTACTTTGTCCAAAGACATTTGCTAACCTCTGTCTTTGAAGCGCAGCAAATGTGACAAGATATATGCAGAATTTAAAGGCATCTTTATTGCTCAGACTTTTGCCATCAGCCAAAAATCGGCTTGCGACTGACCCACAGTTTGGGAAACACTGATTTAAACCATTATTTCAAATACCCTTTAACACAGGATTGCACCTCAATTAATTTGAGTGCCATCCAGGAAAAATAGTCTCTTGATGTGCTCAAACTAAATTACTTGCAAAATAATACAGGGAAAATATCTGAGGGATGAAGTGGTGCTGGTGGGGTTCAAACATTTGAACGGCTGGTCACACGTCTGAAGCAAGCACTCAACTCATTGAGCAAATTCTGGCCAAATAAATTCCCTTAAATTCTGACTATATATCTTCTGTACAACTTGCATTATATTAAAATGGTTGTCACCGAGTTTCACAGGACAGCTCCTCACCATTTCAAGATGTCAGTCGTTATTAACTAGAGGCTGTTCTTGTTTGTGTGGTGACAATCTTGCAGGTTAATTAATACTATGAACAGCGTAGAGCAGACCAAAATCGCGAGCATTGGAGGCATGTCTTGCAGAAATGGGGCTTTGCCCCAAATCCTCCTACATTACTGTTCCTTACCAGAGATTGACGTGCTGGGGAGACAGGCAGGGGAAGGAAGTCAGTGGTATGGAATATAAGATGAGCACAAAGATATCTGAACTGCAGAGAAGACCATGCCAAGGAGCAAACCATTGACTGGCTCAGACAATTCACTGGGGAGAGGAAAGTATGGGCCCGAGCCTGGAATGGAAGAGGAGGAGGTCAGGTATGTTGACAAACTTGTGGAAGTCAGGTAGTGAGTAATACTCATTGCTTCTGTTGAAACCTGGCATGCATTTGCAGGAGACCGGGCGGAAGGGCATAAATAACAAGCATCAGTTGAGAAAGGAACAAAGGCAAGTGGAAGGGATGGAGCACTTAGGTGGTGGCACGCAGTGCCAGCGGGTCTATAAAATGTGGCAACCCGTTCCAAAAGGGAGGTTTACGTTGCATAAAACAAATCAGTGTCATTCTGCACTGTGATGCATTGCAAGGAAGACAATTGCAGGACCGTTCTGTGGGAACTCTAATGCCTCGGATCTCGTCCGTGCTAAACCACTGAAATATACCTCCAGCATTTACTGACCAGGCGGCCAGATTTCAAGTTTTGCCCAAGTAAAAAAGATACAGGGAATCCTTTGTGGAAAGATTTCCAGTAAAAGATGCTGAAGGAGTAATCTTAGATGCTGAAATTACCTGAAACGAAAATGACGTGTAATTTCAGAGAGACAGATGACTATCGGAAGCAGAACTGTTGATCTTAATGGTTTTAATGCAAGTTAAATCATATTAACTTTGGGTGGTTCCATTTATTTTATCTCTACCTCATTTTCGTATTCAAATCACCAAACAGGGACAACCGAAAATCGTAGCCAATAACTCATGTACCCTCTTTTGCATTATATTGTAGGGTGAAAATAGCCTGCCAGTCTTGATGTTATCAATGGGAAGGTTTTGCTACTTAATGAAATTCTACAAAATGATGCTAGCATCCACAAATAAAAAAAATACCCATAACCACAATGTGCTCACAATGGTTGCCCAGTGTCTGGATCCTCAGACAATGTAAATTAATTCAGAACAATTTTCAACTGAATGTGTGTGAGTCTTCCTAGTATGTTCTCCCTGTGCCATGGGCATTTGTTCTAGACCTTTTATTATAAAAAATAAAAGCCACTTTTTGGAATGGCTCAGTGCCAGCCAATCCAATGTACTTCATCCTTTAATTAATTTCTGTCACCAGTGACCTATTCCTTTTAATCAACTAAATGTTAAATAATAAGCTGTTCACCTATGAAAGTTATCCATCATTCCAATTCTGATATGTTGTTGCTGGCTGGTGGTGGCATTTGGAAACATTCTCTTGCTTCTCCATTAGACAGTTATTTTAACTTGGAAACATACTGGTCTACTTAAGCATGATGCATTCTATGATTCAGCCCAGTCCCTTATTGTTTGCAGTATTTTGCAGCTTTTATTGTGATCAGATCGTGCCTCAGTACATATGTTGCAGGCATGGGATTGGCCAAATGGGCATGCGCATCAACAGACTGTATATCCTTCATATGGTCACATCACAGTGGAAAGGATATGCCCTAATCTTCCAACTCAGCCACCCATGAATTCTTCTATGCTTTCTTAGTTTGCTTTTACAAAGACTATGGATGATGAATCTTTTTCATAACAAAATATTTTCATTGCAAATTTGAGTAAACTATTGTATCTGAAGTTGCTGTTTGCAAATTGTACCTATCAGAAATTGAGTGTTTCATGTCTGTAGTTTTACTTTTAGAATTTATAGAACACAGTGTATGACACAAAGCTTGCTAAGTTGTATATCTTGTTAGAAATAGTCATCAATTCCTCTGGAGAACTTCTGCTTCATCTGCCTTTTTGCATATACTATAGTAGTAGGTCTCAATTTGTGGGACCATGAGTCATGATCTTGATACTCTTTTGATTGGATGCTGGAAGATGAAAATTAAACATGTATAAGACGTAATGAAGATAATGGGCAACTCTTCCCATGTTGATAGAAGTTGATTCTGAAATGAATCCCCACAATTACCTGACTTTTCTGTAACAACTGTAGAAAGTTCTCAGTGAGCCTCAATCCTTTACCAAATCCTGACACAGTTGACAAAATGGTGTCTCATTTTACTCCATCAAAATGTCTCCTCTACAACTAGAAAGATGTTGGTCTTGGATTCTTTATCATGCTTCACTTGTCAAATAGGTACCATACCAGTCGTGAATGCTAGAAATATTACTTGCATATTGCCTTGTTTATTACTTTTAATATTTTGCCGTTGTCCATCTTGTTTGTTCTTACTGCCTGAAACGTGTGTCCTTTCACAATAATTTGCTTTCTGCTCATAGCTGCTCTGCTAGCCACGAGCTATTTGCTTGCAGTCATTTGCCATATGTTGGGAATTTGCTTTACCGGGTAGGCTTTTCAGAAGTCCTTCATCCATTCCTCACCTTTGTGAGGAGCATCTTTGTGTGAGAACGAGAATTCCTCCCAGCATAAACATTTGGTTCCGGTTGAAATTACGTCTCTTGGTCCATCACTGCCCAAAGGCCATGATAGGCACTGTACAACTGCTAAGGATGACCTGCCGTCGGTCCCAGCACTGAAAGCCGAGCCAAAAAACTTTCTGCTGCCAGACCTAGCTGACCAGTCTTGGTGCTGAGCCGGCCTCTTCGGCTCCTACCTCCCCGGCGTCTCCAGCTTCGACTTCGACCAACTCTGCGCCTAAGCAAAGACCAAGTTCCACACCAAAGCTAAAATTCTACTTGTTGAATTATGGCAAAGGCAATGTAGTCAGCAGCTACTCCATCGAAGCTCCACCTTACTTTCGGGGAGGCCATTGATCTTCCTGCACCTCCTAAAAAGAAGGAGGACATTGCAACTAGTTCTCTACAGCCTCCTTTGCCTGCTTCTCCTCCACAACCCCCTCAACCTCCCTCAACACCACTACCTGCTTCACCACATCTCAGTTAGCGATATAGGCATAATTTCTCCACGGGGCTCCCCACAGTCTTTTACCTAGGATCAGTGAGGGGGAGATGGCGCAGATTCCCAACCCACATATCCTTGGGACAGCTACGACATTGACCCCCCCCCCCCCCAGGGGGGATACTGACCCAAACCTCTACCCAGCTAAGCCTTCACCCCCAGATGATGCAACATCATTCCGCAAACGTATTGCAAGGGCAGCTGCATATACCAGGTGCCTTTGCATAAAGATCCCATTGAGGATGATTTTCTTTTTGAGACGCTCTCCACTACCACTAGGGCATGTCAATATCTGCCCATGTTAAAGGGGCTGCTCCGTCACTCGGAGGAGATTTTTAAAGATCTGGTGGGGCCATGCATTATTACACTGAAAGTGGTTAATAGTTTAAAGCTGCACCATCAGATCCACCTTACATCAAAGGTCAGCTTTCCCCAGACTCACTAGTAGTATTCAATGCCCAAAAGAGAGCCAATTTGCAGACAACAGTGGATGCCCCTCCATCAGATAAGGAGACAGAAGTCATTGATGCATCAGAGAAAAGAGTTGCAGCACAAGCAGCAAACTACTTGTGATTTGCCAACACCCAAGGATTGTTGGCAAGGTGCGATGGGGCCCATTGAGATGAAATGGAGGAACTTCTCCAAAATATTCCTGAGGAGTAAAATAAAAGAGGTCACCAAATTGTTCAGAAGTGCAAACTAATTTCAAATAATTCCATCAAGTGTGCCCTTGACTCCCCGGACATGGGCATCAACACCAGCATACTGCTGCGTGGTCACGCTTGGTTATGCATATTGGGCTTCAAGCCAGAGATACAACAGATGCTTCTCAGTGACCCTTTTGATTAGCAACACCTGTTTGGTTCCCAGGTCAACCAAACATTGCAAAAGATGAAAAAGAACACAGAGGTTGCTAAGTCATTGAGAGCTCTAAAAGACACGCTCCTCTTGGTTCCTTTTGGTGTCCCACATACAAACGGGGCACCAAAACCACACCGTCAGATGCCTCTACCTCCTCCTACAGGCAACAGCATCAGACCTCCCTTTCAAGGGGATATTACAGGTGCAGATATAGAGGAAACAATTCCAAGGGTCATGGAAAGGGTGCCTCCCCACGCACTGCACACTCCAGCTCCAAACAGTGACTCCTTACTCATTCCCCCAATCCTATAACATATATGAGGGAAGACTATAACACTTCTTCCCCACCTAGAACACCATAACAAAAGACCAATGAGTGTTGGACATTATCTAACATGGTTATTGGCTGCAGCTCATAAAAAAACACCTCCAAACATTCCACCTTACAAACACAAAGTCTCCATAGAACATTTATGCTTGCTAAAACAAGAAGTATAGGTTCTGCTTCACAAGGGGGCCATAGAGACTGTCCATTTTCAAAAACAAGGCCCAGGAGTATACTCCCTATACTTCATGATTTCTAAAAAAAAAAAAAAAAGATGGAGCACTTTGACCTGTTTTAGACCTCAGGCCACTAAATCGATGCATCCTATCAGAACACTTCCATATGGTAATTCCCCAGGACCTGATCCCTCTGCTACAGCAGGGTGACTTTATGTCTGCACTAGACTTAAGGATACCTACTTTCACATCCCAGTCCATTCAGTTCACTGCAAATTCCTCATGTTCATTATAGAGGGAAAACATTACCATTTCAAAGCTCTCCCATTCACCTGATAGACAAGTTTTCCTGTTCGGGACAGACAACATAACAGCCATGTCTTATCTACAAAAACAGGGGGACAAACCCTGTACAGTTATCACATCTATCTCAGATGATTTAGCACTGGGCAATACATCACAACATTCATCTGCTAGTGGAGTACCTCCCAAGGACGGACAACAAATTTGCCGACCTTCTCAGCAGGATGCGGCGACACGTCCAAAGATGGGAACTCCACCCAAATTCCTCCTTCCATACTTTTATCTGATAGGCAAGGTTGTCTTGGTCCGGATGAACAACACAACAGCCATGTTTTATCTACAAAACGGGGGGGACACATTCTCTACAGTTATCATGCCTATCTCTGACAATTTGGCGTTGGGTGATAGGTCACAACATTCACCTGCTATACACCCACAAATGGAACTTCACCTGAGTCCTCTGCTCATACTTTCACAGGTGGGAGGTTTCCACACTAAGATCTGATTGCAACGCAAAATGCCCGGACTTTGCCTCAAGGCTCCTACACCCCATATCCAAGGGCAATGCTCTATGGATGAACTAACCACTGATATTTGCCTACGCTTTTCCACTCCTCTCCCTTCTTCTGTTTGTGGTTTGGAAGCTCAGTCAAATGTCTGTCACCTTTATTTTAGTAGCTCCCACTTGGAGTTGACAACCATGGTTCACCACACTACTTGAGCTCTTGTTAGTGCCCTACGAGAAGCTTACCCTCAGCCGAGATCTTCTCACTCAGAAGCATTGAAAAAATCAGGCATCCACATCAAAAGGAACTGAATCTTGCCATTTGGCTCCTGAAGTCATAGAATTTGGCTACTTGAATCTCCCACCAGAAGGTATGACCTTTCTCAAGAAGCACTTAAGTCCTCAAACCAGAGCATGTTATGCTGCTAAATGGAAAAGATTTGTTTTCTACTGCTGTGAAAAACACATTGACCCCTTCAATGCAACCATTCAAATCATTCTGCTCTTTACTTCATATGCAGACCTCAGGCCTAGTGTACACTTCAATGTGCGTGCATTTAGCTGCAGTAGCTGTGTAACTGCTAAACAGGCAACATTTATCATTGTATAAAGTACCAATTATTAAGGCATCATGGAAGGCCTTAAAAGAGTAATACTGGCCAGGGTTCCCCCTGCACCTGTGTGGAATCTTAACATTGTACTTACCAGACTTATGGCTCCACCATTTAAACCTTTGCATAACTGCCCTCTTCAATTCCTGTCTTGGAAGGTAGCCTTTTTAGTAGCAATCACTTCACTTAGACGTGTCGGTGAGCTCCAGCACTAACCTTGGAGGAACCTTTCTTCTAAACTTCATAGAGATAGAGTAGTCCTTTGAACTAACCCAAAACATTTTCCAAAGGTAGCGTCCTCTTTCCACCTAAGCCAATCAATTGAATTACCCATCTTCTTTCTGCAACCTGATTCAGTTGCAGAAAGGGCCCTTCATACGCTAGTGGTAAAAACAGCTTTAATGTACTATATTGACAGAACTAAGGAGTTTTATAAAACCAAGTAACTCTTTGTTGCTTTTTCGCCCCCTCACACAGGGAAGCCCAAATTTTAAACCGTCATTTCAGGATGGGCAATTAAATGCACTAAGACATGTTACACAAAAGCTAAAATAACTTTGGCCACATCTCCTAGAGCACACTCTACACTTAAGACAGTAGCATCTATGGCTTTCCTGGGCAGTGATATACCGGTAGCTGAATTTTGTAAAGTGCTACATGGTCCACTCCACACACTTTCACTAATAGTTACTGGGTGGATGTGTTGGCACACCAACAGGCACATGTAGGAGAGGCAGTGCTATGTACCCTTTTTCAAACAACGGCAACACCCGCAGGTTAGCCACTGGTTCCTTAAGGGCACTGCTTTACTGTCTGTACAGAGCATGTGTATTTACAGCCACACATGCCATCGATCGGATTGTGTTATTTACACAGTAACCATCTGTTCGTGGCATGTTGTGCTGTGGATTCACATGCGCTTGCCATCCTCCCTGGACACCTCTGGCCGTTGCAGTATTTTCTAAAACTTTCATATGCATAGGCATCTCTTTTCTAACACTTACACTTACATTCTCACTGGACTGCAGGAAAACAATCGAACAATGGAGTTAATGTCCATGCCCATTATCACCAAGAGGAGGAGTCACTTTACCTTGTGACACAAGAAACCTCTTCGAAGAAAAAGAACTTTCACAGATCCGAACCCAACACTAGAGGGCAGGAGTATGCAGAGCATGCAAATCTACAGTTTTACATGCCACAAACAGATGCTTAGAGGGTAAGTAACTTAATCCTTGTGAAACAGACCCTTTATGTGACCTAGCAGTAGAGCATAAAAAATATAAAATCCAGAATGATCCAGAGAACCAAAGCGGAGATTTGTTATGTATAATTGCAAATATCAGGACCAAATCATAGTTGCTGAGACACATGTTGGGTGTGACAATGAAGAACACCTGGGTAGGATTATATACATTGGGACAGCTCAATTCCTTCCTACCCCTAAAGAGCCAGCACTACTTCATATCCACTCTGTTCATTCCAGATGTTGTGACAGTGTAATATTTTGCATCTAGTATAATATATCGCAAGAATTAATCTAATCCGAACTATTAACAATGACAACCATGAACAGGAAAACATGTTTGACCTATCCAACTTTTTTAGTAATTAGATAAATTATAAGATTTAACTCGAACATTTGTTTCGTATTCCAGTGTTGGTTGCCTTTATTGCCAGTCGGTCAGTAGCAAGAAAGTCAAAGAAAGGAAAACATGTAATTGGTTGAATTTGCGAAAATGTGGATTTTCCCTTCCAGCTTAACCTTCCTAGTCAGTGGGGACAAAGGACTGATTTCACTGCCATAATGTTACATAAGGATAGATTATTTTCTGGCCTTTATAGCTTGTATGTCATAATATGAGGTTTGCCACTGTAGTGTATGAGGGATCTCTTTCATTGTAGCAATCAGGCAAGCATCAGGGGCTGTAAGAATACGTAGAACCCTTTTAACTTCACATGGAGTTTACACTTCGAGATTTAGACGTTTGAAAGGAATGTTTTCCAAAATATATTGCTTCTTTTACATCCCAATAAAATGAAGAGAGGTGATGTTATTGTTTATCCTACTTGTGTTGTATTGATTTTAAAGATAGGGACACAGGTGTGGCTTTTGTGGTCCTGTTTGTGACGTATCCGGTGACTAGTTGTTCTAGAAGATGAAACTTGATAGTGCCAACATTGTTTCAGCTGGAGCTAAACAGCATGATATTAGACCTAATTGTGGCAATTTCTCCTAACATCTGAACGGAAAAAATGATCAAGCCCAGATTGAGTTTTCTCACACATGCATTGTTATATTCCTCGATTATAAAAATAAAATGTGTTTTTCAGGCTAAATGGACCAATCAGGAATGGAAACTATTACTTCAGTTTGCACACATCTCAGTATCACACAGAAAATTCCATGTTGCAAGGTAAAGACTGCCCAGATGTCCATTAACCTCACTCTCCACCCTGGACAGTGGGTGAAGGGAACTGCAGCAATGTTCTTTGCATTTGCTTTGAGGGAATTGTAGTATGTCTTTGAGGAATACCACCTGTCTTGAGTTAACTCTTAGCTATTTTGTTAATCTGTACGCCCTTTGTGGGACTTTGCTAAGGACTTGAGCCTGGAGTGTGCCTTAGAAATCATGTCTATTTGTGTAAATGACAACTCCCTTCACCCTGCACAGATACACCGCCACCTTGAGTGTTACTTGACACATTACAGACAGGCCAGTATTTGCCCCTGGTCCATATTTCTGGATTCACAGACTATTAACTAATTTACCCAGTTCAAAGACAACAAAATTATATTTTTAGTCCTATTTTGCAACAGATTCCATTACCATTTTGTAAAAGTTAAAAAGTTATATTTGTAGCATATGCTGATGTGATCACATGCTGTGCACACTCCTGCCATCTAGTGTTGTATGCAGATATTGCAAGTTCTTTTTCTTTGAAGTATAATTTTCAGTTTGAGGCCACTCTTGATCCCTCCTTAAAACCCCAAATGTGCTAAGACAAAGACTTCATCTCACATTTTTTGCCATTATTCTCGATGTACTTCTGAGCTCCAGGACCAACGGGCTATTATCTACATCCGTTTGACTCCAGCGACTGGAATTATCAGCTTCAGCTTCAAAGGATTCACTTCCACCCATGATGCTTTGAATTTGATCAGGACTGGCTGTAGTTCCTCCATGCACTATGTTCTATGAGAATGACTCATGAGAAGAGGAGGCGGGTATGTAGAGCACACACCCCAATTTTGCCCTTAGTGCATTTTGACATCCCTGTAGTCAGATTACCACCGGGTCTGCAACCTTTGCTTACCTTACCTTACCATGAGGAATCCACCTGTTAAGCATGCCAGGCTTTTAAAATAAAAGTCCCATCTGCTACAGGAGAAAGCAGCAGTGGACATATTAGAAGATGCAGTGTCAACACTCTACAGGTTGTATGAACCCAAAGACCTCAAGGGGACTTACTCAGAAGGGGCACTCAATCCGGATTCCCACCAGGTCAGAAGGAGCAAAGTCCCTGAAATTCTCTCCCCAAAGAGCTCTGATGTTGAACATCGAGGAAATCTGTACCCAGAACAAAGCCAGTACAGGACACATGTTTCTTGGAAACCATCTAGGAAACACCTTCCAGGGTTGACCTTGAAAAGAGTGTTGTGTGGAGGCCACGCACTGTTCTTGAGGGAGCCAGGCATCGAACCATGAGACTTTAGTCAAAGGACATCAACAGTCTGCTATGACCACTGTCCTAGTGCTTAATGCAGAGATCTGCCTTCAGCTCTTCATAAGCCATGAACCAAAGGCTTTGAGCCTCCACTCCAAGATGTGCAATCTGGACTCTTAGGCTCCGAGCCTTCATATTAGGTGTCAAAGGCAGGTTCAAAGCCAGCTGAGGAAGCAAAATCTTGGCTCCAGCCTCAGCATCAAGCACCACAACTCTTGCCATTGAGCTTTCAGAGTTGTTTGATATCAGACAAAGGAAGCTTTTAATTCACCCAACCTCGGGGAAGACTCTGGCCAACCTTTGCAGTGACCTTACACCCCTCAAGAAGAGGAGATTCTTATTCCAGGAGGCCATCTTGGAAGAGCTCCAGAAAGTCCCCATATGGCACTGCCCTGCACCACAATCACTACCAAACCCCATTCGTTCACCATGATGATCAACACAGAGGTCACCTTCACCCCAGGACTTGGGTCACACATGCACTGATTTGGATGGTGACATCCATAGTGACCCCCAGGATTCGTACTTTTAACAGTTTACTTTTTACTACAGTGGTCATCCTAAGGAAGAATCAGACTTTGAGCCACATCATGTTAAGGCTTCACTCGCAGATAACACAGCAGCTTCCACACTGTCATTCAGAGAGCAGGTGATCCCTGCAAGGGGTAGCTCCACGTTGTAGAGGAGGAGGACTTTCTAGATGAGACATTATCCAAGACTGAAAGGTTGGTGTAATTCCTGCCTATGCTCTGGAGCAGGATTAGGTGCATGGCTGAGAACTTTAAGGAGGCAATCAAAGTGAGGGTGGTCACAGCAAACATTGCAGAAAATAAATAAAAAGTAAGCCTGGATAACCAAATCTACATACGGGGACCATATACCAGCAGACTCCCAGGTCATCCACATGGCTCACAATCGGGCTTTGGCCAAAGGCGCAGGAGGTGCACCACCTCCAGACAAGCAAAGTAAGGTGATAAATGCACCACTGCATTGCCCCCGCTACGTCATCGCCAATTTTGCTGCTTTCCTCTCAAGATACAATTTGTATCAATGGAAGGAGTGGACAACAACTTTGTAGACCTGCTAAGGAGGGCGTATCAACAAGTAAAAGAATGGGAAATGTATTTCCAAGTAGATCTGTTTACTACTGCAGAAAACACGAAATGCTCAAGCTTCGCCTCTAGGTACCCACAGACACAGTCCATGTGAATTACACTATGGATAAACTGGTCATGGACGTTTACTTAGGCACTTCAATAACCTCTGATTCCTTTGGTGGTGAGAAAGTTCAGGTGTATAATGCTTTATAGTCTATTCAGAGCGTATGCTCTACAGCAGCACATACTTCAATCAGAAAATGTTATTTACCCTTAGTTTGTAGCTTGTAGTGCTGTTGATCCACATGCACTCTCCCACCTCCCTGGATATGAGTTCATGCTTCAGATTTTTTCTCATATTATACATTTGTTTCCATCACACATTCACTATTCTTCTTTGATATGCTCCACTTAGTTCATGCACCTGCTCGTTGTGGGGGATAATAGGCATTAAGTGAGATGGAGTCTTTTGGTCCGGTGCTTTGTGAGTTTTGGGGAGGGATTGTGAAGTACTTTGAAACCAAAACTTATACTTCGAAAAACAACTTGCAATGCCCATGCGTAATACTAAATAGTTTGAGTGTGCAGAGCATGTGAATCTACAGCACTACAAGCTACAGAGAGCTATAGGATAAGTATTTTTTCTTTAGCTTTGTGACACAGCTTTCTCCTGTTGTAAGAGTTGCAAAATAGTTTTATCTAAGGCTAACAGAATACTTTTGAACCCCCCACCTTGCAGCTACAGTAGGAGAGACCCATAAAAATGTTATTTAGCTCAGATGACAAAACATTATAAGAGATAAATCTCAGACCTCAGACACTTGCTCACTTGATACCATTTCCTCTAATCATGTAGGGGAGTTCATCGCCGTACAGGATGTGAAGCCAGCTCAAATCAATTTTTGTTTGAAGGAAGTGTAATATATAAACCTTTCAGGACTAACCAAATAGTTTTTCCTTTGGTTTAGTTTTTGTTTTGTGGATTTCTAGTGCAACTCTCCTGAAAATGAGCCAGTAGGCCACCATAGAGAATGTTGAGGAGTGGTGTATTTATTACACAAATTAGGATGATGGCTTTCCCCTACAAATGTGTCAAACTGTGCCATCAAACATTGGAGCAGTTCTGGTGCAAGAATAATTTCTGGTCTCCCATTTTTTGGGCCAATATGCTTACTACCCATACTAGAGAAACCTTCTTCCTCCTTGTTTCAAGAGATCTAGGGATACTAGAATTCCTTTTGGTGTCTTGCCTGCATTTGGTACCAAGAAGTTTGGCAGATATTGTGGAGACCAGGAGCTAGACAGACTGAAAGGTTAGGTCTATAAACATACAGCTTAGTTTACTGTTGAAGCATTTAATTAAAATAACAATATGCTATGTATTTTTAAATAGCTTACTACAACCTTACGTCACCATTTTGTCTGACTAGCAAGTGTTACTATTCTATAGATCACTTTTAGTTAATCTAACCATCAGTGAAGGATAAACGGCTGACTTAACACTGCCAGGATTCAGACTAGAGATCTGCAGTTTGCATGGCTTAAGCAATGATTACTTAACCAGGTAAATCAGGTAAATCTGTAGATGGATTGCCAAAAAACCCTATAATAATATGGGAAAGGAATAAGAAAGTTTTATATGGCAAACTGGGCTCAGGACCAGGAAGCTGGTGTTTTGCATTCTCTGTGTGTGACAATGCACCTCAACAACACAGTAGGTGATGCTACCTGTTGTGCTGTAGCTAGGAGCACACATTTCTGCTTCTTTTTTTTGGGTGTTCACACCCGTTCCCAAATGTTTTCTCGAAGAATATGCACACCACTCCTTGTTACACAAAAGACTGGTATCTGTGTGCAAATGGAATATGAAAGTGCACCCGTCGTTCTCAGGTGTCTTGGGTAAGCGATTTCTCCACTGGAAACATTTTTGTGGAGGAAGTAAAAAATAAATAAAAAAAAATACAACATTTGAGACACTTTTGTTAAGACGTATTTCTACCAGCAGAACGTCTACTGGTTAAAACATAGATGCAATCACGAAAATGTACTGTTTGCATAGATTTCTATGGGTAGGCCTGGGACATTTAGCATATCATCCAACAACTGGAAATCCATGAAAATCATAGCAGGAAATAAGTCATTGGTAGAGTTTTGCAGGGTTGCCCATTACCAATTGAATCAAGCCATGCATGCCAACACTTTGGAAAGACATATTACGTAGCAGCAAAAATACTGTAAAGGAAAGTACAAATGATAGGACAGCCAGTGGAAAATTGAGAGCAGTAGTTCTAGGTACCATAGGGACAAAGGCCAGTTAATAGGACATTTCAATTTTCATAGCATTGCTAGCAACAGTAAATGGTTGACTACTTCATGGGTGTATATGTGTGTTTATACATATATATATATATATATATATAAATATATATATATATATGTAGATAGAGCTATACATAGTTTAGATAGATATAACACAGTGGTGGTAGTCACTCAATAGTTATAGTTGTGATCGTGGTTTTATAGGTAAGGTTTGTTTTGTTTTCCCGATAACTTTGGCACTGTTTGATGAAACTTCAGAAAACCTTTTTTTTTTTTTTAAAGGTCTCATTCACCTCTGCACCTTCCTGGAAAGATTCAGCATGATCCGTCTCTGGGGGCCAAGAAAAAAGGAAAGGTCCCAAAACCTGTTTTCCTGAATCATTTTTCTATAGAAAATTGAACAGTAATACTGCAAAAACAGCTGGAAGGAATTGCACCAAATTTAGCAGACAGCTAGACCTTGTTCTTGAAAGTCTGCTTCTAGTGATTTGGTCTAAATCTTTTAAGTAATTTTTGAGCTATTACAACTCAAAAAGTTTGAATATTTCACTCAGTTTAGGATGCATAGAGACAACAGATCTCAAGCTGAGATCCGACTGACTGTCAACACATCAACAACAATATGGCTGCAGCTATCTTAGGACTTGGGACTCAGTTGTGAGTGCTGTAAAAATGGTTAAAAAAAAATAAATATATATATATATATATATATATATATATATATATATATATATATAATAATAATATGGGTGCAGGGCCAAAAACAAACATTTTTAAAAACAATTCCAATAAATTTGCAGTGAATTGGTGGGTCTATTGCATTTCTTTTTTTTTTTAAAACAACAACCATCAATCCCCCTACTCTGGGGTGGGCCAGTAGGGGATGCCACATTTTTTTATTTAGGGAAGAGGACATGTGTCCCCCTTCTCCTAGCATCTAGGAGGTCCCCATCCCTTGGGTGCCAAAATTCACTTAAAGGGGAGGAGGGAATGCGGTCCCACACCCTGAGCCTGCAAAGGGCCACGTTCCCTATCCTCCATGGGTGAATAAAAATAAAGGGGAGGAGCACGCATTCCCCTCCCTGAGCCTAAAGAAGCCACAGACACCCCATCCTCTAGGGCTGCACAGAAAATAAAGGGAAGGGGGCATGCATCCCCTCTCTCTGAGCCTCAGTTTGCCCCCGGGACCCCATTCCCCAGAGTACTCATTTATTTGTAAAGCGTATGGGGGCATGCGCCTCCCCTCCTGTGATTTTCTATTCTTTGGTATTGGCTTTGGAAACCCTCAATCCCGTGGCACGGTACATCATTGTCCTGCGGAGCCGACCCTGTGACACTCTGGTTCCCTGCCCTAGAGAGTGCAGGCTTACCCTGCCCAGACTCTTTCAGACAGAAAACTCAACTTTGCTCCCTCCCAGCCAGAGCAGTTACAAAATACTGTTCCCCACCCGGCAGGAGTGAAGAAAAGGCTCTTCATTCATTGACCTGTGCAGGATGGTTGGCCCTGGTGGGCTCTGAGGCTCCCACCAAGAAGTTTAAAAAAGTTGACTCCCAAAAGGGGAGCCCACAGTGGCCTCAGGACTCCCCTTGCATGGGCACCAGGACATCCACCGCAAAATCATTTTTTCTCTTTTAGGATAAAAAGGGAATAATAAATGAGCAGCAGGAGCTGCTCATTTATTATCCTTAAGGGAGCACCCTATAATAATGCCCTGTGAGAGCTATTTACTTTTTATGTTGCTTGGAGATGTTCCTTGAAGGGGCAGAGGCACCACCAAGCATTTATTTTTTATAGTTGTGGGGACTACAGGGAGTGCAGCAGCCCCCAACAATATTAAAAAAAATACAAAAACAGTCATCCATGACCACAGGAGAACTTACCATATTATTCACTCCTACCTGGAGCTCTAAGCACTTCAGCTAAAGTGCAAGGCCCTCTTGTAGTTGTTATTATGATTAGATTTTGTGGAATGCAAAATGTTAAAAGGAAGACTCAGAGACATGTCGATTTTATTTGTTTAAATTAAGACGAGAGTAAATTTTTAATATTTTTAATATTTTAATATTCACTGTTATTAAACATTGCATTGTGTGTACTTAAATATACATTTGATTATAAGTCACAGCCAGTGTGGGTAGGGATTGGGGTTGGACACAGGCCCAGTGGCCATCCTTACGCCATGCATGGCCTGAAGTTGGCTTTTGGAATGGCAATACAATATTACTTGATGTGAAAGAAAAAAAAAACTTAAAAATTCACTCAATAAGATTAAAGTGAAGCTGTAGTTAGGAATTGTAATTATATCTTACTTTAATTTTTTTTAACTTTAAAAATGCACTGAAAACAAGAAAAGGTTAAAATAATGTTAGAGTTGTGTGAAAATGTCTGTGACAGAGTAATGTTTTAAACCCAAAAAACACAGAAATTCACTAAGGTGAATTTCTCAAGTAACTATAATTTGTACCCTAAAGTAAGTAAACTCACACTCTTTCCATGTACTGCTAAGAACCCCACATATTATATCACTCATGACATGGTCTATGACATCGTTGATAGCATGACTGCAACATCTGAAATGACATAATTGATAAGACTGCATGGCGGGGTGCAAGTTCTAGTTACTTTAGGGAATGAATTATAGTTACTTAAGATAATTGAACTGGTGAAATTCAGTGTCTTTTGCGTTTAAAATGTTATGGTGTCACTGAACCTTTCACCTAATTATAAGGTTAACTTAACCTTTAATGCAAGTGCTGCAGCAGCATAGCTCCCCTGCAGGGCCACAGCTGCTTCCATCTCACAATGCAGTAAACAGCATCCATTTGTCCTGAGATACAGATAAAGATGAACCCACATCACAAGTGTTGCCTCTTCATCCATCTTGTCTGGACATTTGAAAGCTGTTTTGATTGTGTGTGGGTGTGTATGTATGTATATCTATCTATCTGTTTATCTATATATATATTTTTTTATATCTGTAATAGTAATTGAAAAAATACCAGAGTAATCAGTGAAAAGCTTGATTATTTTAGGTTGCCTGTGTCCTTTTACCAAATTATTCATCCTTCCCAGTAGATAATAATTAATTGATGCTGGAAGAGAGTGTGGAAGGGAATATCTATAATATGAAGACACGTAGTTTCTGTGACTTTGTTTGCCACTCGTCTTACCCCCAGGTCTACCACCCAGTGTGCTGTTAATAGTTTAGAAAATTCTTATCATTGCATGCAAGCAGGCGTTTCTAACATGAATGGATTCAGATGAAAAGTCCTATAGTTTATTATGCTAATGTTATTGAGATCTTGGAAGCGCTTAGAACGGGGAGTGACTGGGTTGCTAAGTAGGTGCACAAGATAATTTGAAACTAGGGCTATACATCAACCTGATCATTTTTTCTGGCTTGCAAATGTCGCTGTACATTTTACCAATCCAAATGGCTTGCTGTATTGACCTGAAGTATTTTTATTTAGGCGCTTACTGCCTTACCTTCCACTTTTTTATCAGTTTGTGATATTTAGTTTCTTCTACGGTGGGTTTTTTGGGTTCTGATGTATGGAACATTGATTGCAGCCAATAATGTTTAACCTGGGCTGTGATGCATGGAACCGACGCTTTGATGGCTAGTTGCTGCCGAGTGTTCAGTAAACTACTTTTATTGTTCTGTTTTAGCAATAGTGTGGATAGAGCCTTTAAAATATCAGGAATAGAGGGTATACATTTAGGATATGGTAATGGGCATTTTAGCCTAGATAAGACTATGCCCTGCATTAAATGGTTTGTCACACAGGTGTATTAAAAAAGATTTTATAAGAGTGTATTAGGCTTGTAGGGAGATCATTATATGCTTTGATTGTGTCTTTGTTTTAATAATACAAAAATGGACTAAAATCACCCATCACTCCTAATACACTGCCATATTGCACCATAAGGGAGGAAAAGGTCAAAGTAAAGCTATGTAGTTGGAGGTTTCCTGAAAGCCAGTTACCATGTAGAAAATAGGGAAAATTAGCACAGAGAAGCTGTGTGATCCTGGCATTCATCTCGAATTGCCATCGCTATATTAAACATAAATGTTCTTGTGTAACTTTTTCTGCTTAATCAAGTGTGACTTGTGTTCTCATTTGCTTTCATAGTTTGAGCTGTCTGTGGATTTTTCGTATGTAGTTTGCTGGCAAATTTACTTTATTTGTTTTCTTGAGGAATGAAAGTAGGAAGATTCGTTGCAGAGTATTGGTGCACGAGTATTGGTGCATGACCTGTTTAACTTGTATCATGATATAGGCAGCTGAACCTTTGGTGGGTGGCTGTCTGCTGGCAATTGGGCCATATATCACTGCTTTACTCTGCAGTTTTCTTTAACTCTTCAACCACAAGCTCGGCATTCTTCAGTTAGCTTTTCTCACTATGCTACTAATTGGTATGCTACTACTAACCTAGATGTCTTCATTCTAGGTTGATGAGCCACAATCAGGATATTTCTTTCAAAATCTCTTCGTGTTTCCAGCGAAAATAATAAAAGTAGAATCAACATCTCATTGATTGTCTCTTGCATTCTGTGATAATATTATGAAATTCGTTTCAGACCAGTGTAACAGGCTGGCAAACCATCCGTGGAAAACACCATCACACTTGGGTGTTGGAAATTGATATTGGTTGAGAAGCAGAGTGTGTGGCAATTTTCATACAGCAAATATTGCCTCAGCGCGCGGCTGACAGTGTGGTTAAACCATTTCTTCTGGTAACTTAAATTATAAGACAGCGTTTTCAGCTCTCCATGGGAGGTGATTTGGAATGATATATTAAAAACCGATTGAGAATTTGTAAGGGACACCCAAATACAGAATCTGTATCCCTTCACAATCCGATTTTAAGAGCCAATATACCTTTACTGATTACTAAAGTGGGACTTATACATAGGAGAAACCTATTTTGCTGTATCAGATGCTTCTATTTGGTGATTAGGAACCTTTGTATGAGCAAAATAGGTTAGCACATCTTTTGTGTAGAGGCTTTGCCTTCCAATTACAATAAACCTAATAGAAGTGTTTGTGACATATACTAATAGTGCAGTCTCTGAGGATGCGAAAATTAGCAGGAATTGCCAAAGCCTTTAAGTCTGACCATTTTCTGAGTGAAAGGACTTCTTCATTGATGAGAATGTTTGGTTTGTGTATGCAAAGGGGGAATGAATGTATATGTGTCTGAATACATTGATATATAAAGGGTTGGTGGAAGGTTGGTCGAATCAGTATGCGCATGGACGAATAATTGAATACCTGAGTTATTGAATGAGTGGCTAGCTGGCTCCATGGATGAATGCAGAGAGGTTACATCAATCCTTGAGGCTGCGGCCTCAGCAATAGTGATTTTATTGATGTGGCAAGAATTACCAATATAAAGCCATTGCACGAATTACACCTCAGCTATTCACCGTTTTAGCAAAAATGCATAAAGGATTACCACTATTATGTCAGTGCAGGCCATATGCAGAAGTGAGCTCTATGACACCATGAGTAGGCATGTCAAGAATTACCACCATGATGCCATTGCCAGTTTTGTGCTTGCATTACATACAATGCTGCCATGGATGTGCAAAAGTTGTCATGAATCACTACCATTATACCAGAGTCTTATACCATTAAGGCGGGGTCTTCCTTATGCCATGGGTAGAAATGACCATGACAGCCGGCTAATGCCCAATTACAAATAATGTACCGAAACAGTGTGATAAAGAATGCAGCAAAACATCACAGTATGAACACACCACAACAACAAAAAACATGATTACAAAAACTAGATACTACAAAGTCCTCACATTACAAACATTCAAAACAAAGGAAGTGTTGAGGTGTTTTTATTGTCTTGTGTTGAATTGATGTGTTATATTATTGTGTGATGTTATGTTGCTCTAGTTTTGCCTTTGTGGTGTTTTGACAGGTGGTTGTGTGTGGTGCATTGCATGGTGGTGTTACTCTTTCTGTGTTGCAGTTTCTTTTTTGTCATTTATTATGGTTTTATATTGTGGTTCTATTGCGAGTTGTGATGTGTATTTGTTTGTGTAGCCTTTTTTGTTGTATGTATTGTGCAGTTGTGTTATTGTGATTGTGGTACTTTGTGGTTTTACAGTTGTTTTGTTATCTTATTGGTATAGTGCTTAGTGATGTTTGTTGTGCTGTTAGTGTTGGCATGGTGTTGTCATTTGATCTGTTAACACATCTTGTTTTTGCCTTGCTGTTGCGTTGTGTTGATTGTTTTGTGTTATTGTACCCTGCGGTGTTCAGTATTGTCTATGTTTATGGTGATGTGCATTGCACTCCATTGTAATTTTTTTGTGTTGTGTTCTTGTCGGTGTAACGAATGTTGGTGTGGGAAGTGATTGTGTTATGTGCTGCTATTAATGTTTTGATATGTCTGCTGTGGTACTTCTGTGTTCGTGTGGTGCAGTTCCTGTGTTTTTGTAGTTGTTTTGTGCTGTAATTTTGGTTGTGCTGTCTGTCTTTGTATGTTTTTGAGTTGTGTGGTTTTGATGTAGTTCTGTGTTGTTGATGTATTCTTATTTTTGTGATGGCATATTTTTTGTATTTCTGCTTCTTTGTAGTGTTGGTGTGCTATTGTATTGTGCGAGTGCCTTTCATTATGTTGTGTTTTAGCTCAGTAGCGGTATTGTGTTGTATTGCCATTTAATAACTGTGGTACTGTAATGTAGTTGTGGTGGTTTATTTTATCAAATGTACCTCACCTGCAGTATAGCAGTTGGGCTGCACGATAGTGTTTTTTTTAGTATAAGGTTGGTAGATTAAGGATATGTGTGATTTCATTCTGTGACTTGGTAACGCAGTGGTGACATATCTACTTGGTACAATTTTTTGCTTGAAGGCGAGTGTGGTGTTCAAGGCAACAGTGCCTTGGTGGGGGGGGGATAGTATTATTATGGAATTAGGCAGTGTGGTGATGGTGGGTCTTATTGTTAGGTGGTAGACAGTAAAGGATCACAACGCTGTGTTGGGGAGTTGTAGTACAGCAGAGAAAGGTTAACTCATGGGGCTTTGAACGTCCTTCGGCGTAGTGACAATGTTGCTTGGTTAGTTCATTGCTTCAGACTGGTTGGTCTGTGCTATGGAGGAGTGGTGCTTGGACTGTGGTTTTGCTAGGATCTTTTATAATAGTTGGGTGTTGCTGATATCATTTTTTTTTATTTGGGTGTATATGGAATGCTGTCAGGTATTAGTAAAAAGTCTGAGATGTGGTTGGGTGATGGTGTGTGATTGTGATGTTTTCAGCTGACAGTGTGAATGGTTGTGCCCTACTGGGTGATAGTGTGTTGCTGTGAGGTGTTGTGTAGTGATAGGAAATGATGGCAAAGTAGATGGGTGGTTGTGTGTTCCTGTGTGGAAGAAAGCTGGCCCAGGGTAGTAATGTAGTGTAGTGGAGGCAGCATTATGATGATGGCCATCTAGGGTGCTGTGACTGTGTATTGACACTGGTGTAATAGCGACATAGTGGGGTTTGTAATTATCTGCAGTGCAGTGGTAGTAAAGGGTAAAGTTCTCTGAAGTATAGAGTGGGGCTATTGTGGAAATGTTCACTTGTAGTGGTGCTTTTGCAGTGTTGGGGGCAAGTTGGGACTGTGCCAAGGTGATTTTGTGCTACTGGAGATTTGTAATGCAGTTCAGTGGTTATTTGTGTAGACTGGGGAGTAATGTGATTTTGTGGGTGTTGATTCAGTGGTGGGGGCAGCTGTGGTAGAGAACAACAGAGAAACATTGGTCATGTGAAGGCAAATGCAATGAGGATATAAGGCACTGATGAGAGCTCATGGTGATGGGATGTGTTTGGTGGCAATGAAATTAAATGTATTTGTGGAAGGTGGTATTTTGATGTCAGTGGCTCTGTTACAGTGATTGTGCTGTGGCTCAGGTTAATAGCGCTGCTATGACATTATACAGTGTTAGGAAACTGTGTTGCTTGGTTTATTACTGCATTGCATTGAGTGGTAGAGTGGTTGTGAAAGGTGCTAATGTGGTTGTGTTGGGGAAGGTAGTATGTCGGTGAGGGAGTGGTAGGGCAGATTTGAGGTAGGCAGTTCTGTGGGATGGTTGTGTGGGAATGTGCAGCTAGAATTGTGCTGGGAAGGTTAAGGTTGTCTTAGGGTGGTGGTAGTATGGAGGGAGAATATCATAGGGAACATGTGTGTAGTAGAGTGATAGTTGTTAGTCCGCTTTTGTGAAGTATTGTGCTCGTGGGGATCATCCTGTGGTCTAGTGGAGCTGTGCAGTGGGATGGGGTAGTAGAGCAGTAATTTTAGGTGCATTGTTTTGATGCCCATCATTATGAAAATGTTGCTAGGGTGCTGTGGATGAAAAGTAATCCTGCTGGTGTCAGAGCAGCTGAGTAAATTATTGAGCAGGAGGCAGTGTCATTTGATGTTAATGCAGTAGTTTAAGTTGTCTGTATAAATGTGACAATGCTGGGAAAGGTATCTTGGTGGTGAAACTTTAGTGGATTTTTCTGGGTGAGCAGTGCTGGGCATCCTAGTGCAGGGCAGAAGGGTTGTGATGCAGCAGTGAGGGGTGGACAATGTAGTGGAGAATTGCTGGATTCATAGTGCAATGGTGGGGTGACCACGCAATGATGGGTTGGTAATAAGATGGTGTTGGGTCATAGTGTAGTCATGAGTTGTGATGGTGCAGTGGTGTGGTATGCTAGGCCTGCAGGAGAGATATGTTGGGCGTAGTAGTGAGTATGTATTTTATTCCACTGCATAGATGGGCTTGACAGTGCGATGATGGTGGGGGAGATAGCAGAAACGTGGTTTAGGCATTAGTGCAGTGATGGGGTTGGAGTGTATTAGTGGTGTGTGGCAGTACAGCACTGTGGGAAGCACTGAGGGATGGGCGATAGTGCTGTGCTACAAGGTAGTGCAGTACTGAAGCATGATAGTGAACCTTGATAGATGCATCAAATGATGATGCACATATTTTTTGTGCTACAGAAATGCTAGGTACCTTCTGAATGCGCTTGTCCTCTGGACATGGACTTTGCTTCATAATACACATGGAACTTGTGAATGTTATATGATAAAAACACCAGAATAAATGCTGTCATGTGAGCATAGTGTGTCATTGTATAAGTAGCATTGACTGGAACGTGCATAGCAAGTGCAGCTAGAAGCATAGATGTACACTTTTTACATGAAAAGGACTAGGAAGATGACATTCACATTGTAAGTGATGTAGTTCAAATGCAAAATGCTGCATTGTAAATACTTTTGACAAAGGGCACTTTTTTGTTGCAGCTTCAAGAAACCCATTGCTGTGCATGTCTCCTTTGTGAAAAAATATTTAAACCAGGAAAATGTTATCATGAAATCAAAATAAAACAAATAAATGTACAAGGGCGATTAGTAAATATAACTGTGTCTTTAAATGATGCTTAAACATCGAAACGGGATGCACTTCCTAAACTAACAAGCATTTGCAATGCAATGGGTCGCACGTTTGCTTGAGTTAGAGCTATTAGCATTGTAAATTTCTAAATGAAAAGTAAAACAGTTGACATAAGCAAACTGATTCAAAGCGTCACAGCAGCCGTGAGCACAAAGGAGAGACACAAAAGGAAAATAAGTGTGCTCGCAGTCAAACCTATCAGCAATTGTGCAATTATCTATGTAACAGGGTCAATGGCCAATGCGGTAACAAAACTGCCCCAAGGAGGGACAAACATAAAGCATTTACCAATGATAACAAAGGAGTTTTGAAAGGCAAGCCCAAGAACGAGTGATAGGCGTGCAGTGGGCGTCGTTAAAGGCCCACAGACAGATTACAACATGTCAGAGCGCTTGCGCGCTCGACCTAAAAATATAAACCAGCAAATAAAACGGTGTGTCAGCAGTATGAATACATCAAAGAGCACATGCTGGCTCTAGGACTACTTGATGCCCCTTCATCCAAGCCGATGAAGAAAACACGAGATTATATGATCATCCACGAACTGCCATACCTTGATTGAAAAGTCAACCCAAGCAATGACGACATAAGAAAAACACATTAAAGGTAATGGCTGAAGAGCGCTGACCCAAAGCCCTCTCTCTTTGTACTTATTGCACTTTTTTGTAGGATTGATGACATTGTGTTGTCGAGACAGCTAAGGCTTTCTCTAGGGAGATCTAATAATTTAGGTCAGCACATTCCAAGAGGGCGGCAATGTAACTTCTCTGGTTGGCCTTCAATAAACTGAAGGTGAACATGAGCAGTCCATTGCAACCTCGGCATCCACATATACTGCATCAATAAATGAAACTAACTCCTGTGTTAGGTACCTACCAATGTAGAGCCTTAATGTTTTAAATTACTGTGTCTCTGTGGTGCACTAGATTGCAGAAGTGCCTTATTTCACTTGCTTTGACACTGCCTCAAAAGAAAGTGAATGTAGAGGCATAAGGAAAGAATAAAAACCAGTGCAATTGAGCACGAATTTAGCTTTTTGTCTGCTACTGTTGAAATATACTGTGCTGGGAAAATCACCATATGTAGTGTTTTGTGGTGATGTGTTACATCTTCGATAAAATGCCTACTCACCTCTTATGGTCCTCCCTGCTTGAACGTAACATTCCACACATTAGCATTTTCCACTCATTGATTATGCTTAATGAGGCACACTGTGCCACGGTAAGTTGGAGCCCTGCAGGATAAACTGCTAGATCATTCCCTATCAATCGACATCCAGTAGGGCTGTCCATTGGCCTCTGTGTTAGACTCTTTATAAATAAGGTAGTAGAGTTTGTTGAATCCTGTGCAAATCATGCCCCCCTATCTCAGAGGAACCAAGATCGGGTCATTTTTATTTGCTGACGTTTTCCTTAACTTAATGGACAAATCTGGTGATTTTCCACTAAAGACCTATCCATCAACACGTCTAATACAATAAACCGTTGTTTCGTTTACATAAAAATAACTGTGCTGAACACCTCCCACATTGTGCAGTTTGACAAATTAACACGCCAGGGTATAGGCTTTGCACGTGATGTAAAATGGAAAAAACACATAAGTTCATCTAAGAATTAATTGGTGCAGCGATCAGGATAAATCCTATGTTTTGCATGGGACGATTGCGAACAGTTGATCTACCTGTCATTGGAAGTCTACAAGGTACAAAGGCAGAAAACCTGACCTTATAGGGCCAAACTATGGGGATACTCTGAATTGTAAAGCTGTGAGAAGGGCTTCTTAAAACGAATATTAAGATTACCTCCGAGCACCCCCAGAGTGTCCTTGGTCCTGGAGCTAGGAATTGTGGACATCATGTGTATTGCAAAACAAAGACTGGTTGTATAAGGGTGTGATTTTGAGAGTCATCAGCTATGAACTTTTATACGGAGACACTGCAAGAAGTCCTCAGCTTTATGGGCAGTCTGTCAATGGGTGGCTCAGGCAGATCAGTGACCTCCTAGAAAAGATAGGCATGTTTGAGCTCTGGACCTCTACTAAGTCTGTTGCTTTTGGGTATGCACTCAAGGTCAGAAGTGTATATAAAAAGTGACTGTGGTGGGTGATGTTTGTAAACCCATCCAATGGCAGTTTAACCAAGATTTTTTTATTTTATTTTTAATTATAAGGAAGTTATGTTATGTTATCATTACTTATATAGAGCATAAAACTGCCCAGAAGCCTCGTAGCGCTTTAGCTGCAAACGGTTAGTTTCACCCTCTGAATTTGTATAGAGATTAAGCTTTAAATAGCCAGGTTTTGAAGGCCTTCCTGAACGGAATCTCTTGTGATGTAGTTCTGATATTAAAAGGAAGGCTATTCCAGAGAATAGCCCCTTGATAGGATAAGGACCTTCCTCCCCATCTTGCCTTTTTTACTGTCTGAACTGTGGCCAACATAGCAGAAGAGGATCTCAATGATCTGATCGGGCTGTAGACAGATGCCAAGGCTTTGAGTATTTCAGGTCCCTGGTTAAATATGGCTTTATGAAAGTGACACAAAGCCTTGAATTGGATTCTTTTATCCACTGGAAGCCAGTGTAGGGATGAAATGGCGGCCCGTATGGAGTGATGTTTGGGGGTATTTAAGAGTAGACGTGCTGCTGCATTTTGCACCCTCTGCAGCCTCTGGATCACATATCTTGGTGCTCCCACAAACAATGCGTTGCCATAATCAAGAAGGGAGCCTATCAGTGCCTGGATAACCAATCTCCTGGCAAGTGGAGGAAGTATTATCAAAACCTTCCTCAGAGTTCTAAGCAGAGCAAAGGAGGTTCCAGCTATTCTGTTGGCGTGTTGTGCCATTGAGAGTTGCGGATCTAGCCACACCCCAAGGCTTTTTATGAGACATTTAGGGGGTGGAGAGTGAGAGTTCCAATTGATGTACTTGGATTAGTTGAGGAAGCTTTTGGTAGCCCGAAAAACATGACTTCTGTCTTATCATCATTGAGTTTCAATTTACTTCCTGACATCCATGTCGCAACTGCTTTCAGGCAGGGACCCAATGCTGTCCCCATGTCTGGATGAGCATTAGAAAAAGAGACAATCAGTTGAGTGTCATCTGCGTAGGACACCAACTCAGTCCAAAAGATTCGATGATTTCTGCAATTGGTCGCATATAGATATTAAAAAGTAATGGACTCAAGGCAGACCCTTGTGGAACTCCACAGTTGCTGAGGATACGTCTGGAAGTACATGATCTATTTAGGACCTGGAAGGATCTTCCATGAATAAACGATCAAATCCACTCCAGTGCGACTCCTGAAATGCCACATCCTTGTAGTCTATCTTTAAGAGTATTCAGATCAACAGTGTTGAACGCCGCACTCAGATCTAATAAGATGATGGCAGTTTCCATTCCTTTATCCATTCTCTTTTTTGCTTCTTCTGTGATCGCAACCAAGGCGGTTTCCGTCCTATGTCGTGGTCTAAAACCCATCTGAGTGGGATGTAGGAGCTTTTTTTTCTTCCAGAAAAGTGGATAGCTGAGTGTGTATATACTTTTCTGTTATTTTGCCCATTATAGGTAACAGGGAAATGGGTCTATAGTTGGACAAGATTTTAGAGTCCAAATTAGTTTTCTTCAGGAGAGGCTTGACAATAGCCACTTTCCAAGAATCTGGTACAATGCCAGAGGCTAACGAGGTATTAATAAGATCAGTAATTACCGGGCCTAACACTGGAATTCCCAAACCGAGAATCTGTGGGGGAGCAGGATCAAGTGGGGAGCCAGATTTAGTTAAACCCAATAATCTAGTCACTGTGTCCAGGCCAATCGGGATAAAACTTGTTAAAACGATTTCCTTCCTGACCTCCAGGTTGGCCTCCACCTGATCTCCAATCTGGGTATCAGGAAAGGAAACATATATGTCCTGAATTGTATTTATGAAAAAACTTGTGAGATCCTCCACATGTTGCTGCGGGGATTCTATAATATCTGGCTCCTCCTTAGGATGAATAAGGTATTTTAAGGCATTAAAAATGTCCTTAGGGGAGTTAGCTGCGGCTTCGACTTTACTAGAGTAGTAGATTGCCTGAACGTTTTTAGTCATCACTAAATATGAGCATTACCTGGATGAAATTGAACCTACAGAGGTGAAAACTTTGTACTTAAAGTCTGGGATCGTCATTGACCCCTTAAAATATTTTAGGCACAACTGGGACACTACCAGCACACAACCAATACCTTGCCATCCCTGCCCAGACTAGGTGGAGGCTGAAATGAACTGTCTGTCTTTTCACCCAAAGTATGCTAGCTAGCCCCAGGGTGAAATGGCTTAGACAACTGTTGAATAACAGGGTTAAATTTGCCTTGGAACTAGGAAAACATACTCAAGCCCAGCGGTATTTGCGATCCCATGCTTTTTTCTGGGCCCTTATAAACTTTGGGGAAGCCCAGCCACTGTTAAAAAATGTCTTGAACATTCTCCACGTGAAATGTTAAGTGGTTTATTTTAGTACCGTCCTGAGAGATATCAGGATAATTATTAATTTATTATTGACTAGAACACCTTACACACGGGACATACAGACAATTAACCGTTAGATGAATAACTGTCGTCGTATGCTGTTTTACATACATTTATTATGTGTATTTTATTGTCTTGTTTTTACATCTTATGGGCATTGACCCGAAATAAACTACTTTTACTGGTTGACTAAAAAACTATTTCTTTTAAAATTTCGTTTCTGTGATAGAGCCTGCAGATTAATATTAATCGGGCTAATATATGTCACTATTTACTACAGGATGAACTTCTATTTTGCTACCCGACTGGATAATTTATTGGTCTAATGTAAACTTCGAATTATTGTGTGTTCACTACCATTAAAATGACAGCAAAGAGTGCATGCAATGTTTGCCTCAAAAACGGACCTCTTTCCGGGTCAGTGCCTCTCCTTCCTGGTGTGGATGCTCAAATAAAGTAACAAAACGGCATCAGTTACACTACCTGACCTCTAGAAGCCTGTCCTGTGAGCTGGCCTCAAAAGACGGTGAATCTGCTAAAAGGTTAGTGCCAAAATGGACCGCCCCATTGCCTTACTCTAAATATGCTGTCCCGTGAGCCAATCCTAAATATGAATGACACTGGAAGCACGCACTGGCTGCAGGAGGCGGATCCAAAGTCCCTCTTTTAATAATTTTTTATTAATTATTTCCCTTTTTTTCATGCGTTTATCAGGCCATCAGGCCGCTAAGCTTTTCCAGCCCGAACTAAAATGAAATATATAAGTGCAGAAATCTGTCTTCGATGTAATGATGATAGTTTTCTTAGAGCATCTTAACGCAGCGTATGCCACCTCTAAGCAGGTGCTACTGTTATGTCATGTAAGGGTACTCAACTTTACATCCCTAGAATGATTGAAGGCTGAGTTGTCACTGCAGAAATATGGAGGTCTCCAAGATTCACAAAATAACATTTGATTGTTGTACATGAATTAGTTACAATAATCAGTCTATTAAAGTGGTCTTGCTGTTTTATGTAAACCAGTTGCCTGGAAGCATTACAAAGCAACAGTAATAGTATAGTTTTAACACAGAAACTCTCTACTTTGGATGTGAATTGGAATACATGATAGAACGATATAACTCCAAAAGAACTTTTTTGATAATTGTCTAGGTGGAAACCTGATGATATGGATGCAAATTACAATTCCTCTGCATCGTGATTTTATTATTTATTTATACCTTTCTCCGCCATTTTCCAATGAATACATTAATGTTCAATCTCGTCATATGGTAACTATCTCTGGCCAGATCCGCGGTATACCAAACCCTATAGTGCACTCTTTGTTTTCTCTGTTTAGTCTAACGCATGCTCTCAGATACTGTCTTTAAAAAAAAAAAAAATCACATCTAAATCCAGCTCACAATGTGACACTGACCGGCAACTGCCAGAATGGCATGACAAGATGGCTGCCAGTTCTCAGTGCAGTTACCGATGAATTCAGTGCGAGCCTGACTCAGCTGTAGTTTAGTCTGTCTGGTTCTCTTCTCTACAATTAAACGGTATCTTCGAGAACCTTTAGGAGGCGATGTCCATGGGAGTGCCTTACCCCTAGACTCCAGCTGGTGGAAATTCGAAGTGAAATGATTTGAACCTTTCAAAAAGTAAATTGAGTATATCACCCTAAAGGAAAAAGAAATGTTTCCGATTTGCCACCACAGAAACCACCAACCTGCCATCTGAACTGTTTTATAGGCTTTAGACATCAGCAAGTTTTTTTCCTTTTGAGACCCCAAAGGAACTTCAACACACCACATGGTGGATAACACAGGCATGAAGTGAACATCTCTTAGGCCGCGCTTTAGTGGTATCCGAAGTGTGCTCTGACTTCCAGCTGCCTGTATGAAGTCTACGGCACTCACTATGTCTCTGTCCAAATGCATCGCAAATATTCCATCAGAAATCTTCTGCCTCTCTTATACTCTGTAGCCTTGTGCTGCCCTCCCACCAGAGTCAAGAGGTGCAGGCCCTTTCTTTAAATAACATCACAGACATATAAGGGCAAGTTAGACTCTGCACATCTTACAATTCATACCACAAAACACACAATTAAGGAAACTGTGGAAATACGATCTGAGGTAATGGTTACCTTTAAATGAGCAATAAAGAGCTCATCTCTCTGGGAACCGTTCCTCCCTTTCCAGAGTTCCAGCTACTGTTCATTGAGATTTTCTAATACGTTTGTTAAATGACTTCTCTGATGGCACCTATAGTAAACTGAATTAGATGTCAGTATGAACAAGGTGATTGTTTCAACCTAAACATTTAGTAGATGTCATATTATTATTTGACCAAAAAGCATTCCGAGTTAAACATGTTAACAATGTTTCAATTGTTCGTACATTGCCTTCCGGCTTTTTATTGATCGCAGGCTTTATCGCAGATGTCATAAAGATGGCATTACTGGCTTTATAATTGGAATTAATTTCCTTTGAATTCTTTAACCACGTTTAAAGAAATCGGAGAGGCCCTTAAATGGTTTTTGCACATTTTTACAATCAACACAACGTTCCCCTACTTTAATAATGTACATCTAAGATTGAGATACATCGCTTCATCCGCCTCCAAGTCCCAGGTTTCTAGGTGGTTTCAAACAAGATCAGGGGCCGCGTAGTTCCTGAAAAACGGGATGGCCTTGTGACCATCGAACCAAGCAATAACTATCGATGATCATAAATACTGGTAATGAAAAATGTTCCACTTTGGCTCACTGAAAATGACATAATACTCCTAGTACATAATCCTCGTTCTTTTTTTCTGAACCTAGTCGGTTTCTTGTTCTGTTTTTCGAAGTATGTTAACAGATCATTTCCACTCAAGGTTTAATAGTTACTTAATGTAACCCTTAAAAGTATTTGTGGTGGTGTAATTCTTTCCATACACTCCTTTGTCTGGATTATTTTTACACCTCCTTTTACTCTCTCTTCCTGTGCCCCGTTTATTTTGATTATACATGGAAATGTTTGTTCATTTTTAATGGAGACTTCTACTTGTGAGTTCATCTCGAAAATAACCTCTAATGGTTTCAGTGTCCTCTAATGATACCAATTACCAACATTTCATTTCTTTTTTTTTTATACAAACAAAAGTCTTCCCGTTTCTGTTATAATATTTTAACCTAATTATAGTCCCCCCTCCTTATTATGTATGAATTCTCCATTTCCATTTAATTGTTTTTTTTTTGTGTGCGAATTATCTCCCTGTCATTGCTGCTGTTTGTAGCCCTGACTTCCACCAGTCCATTCCAAACAGCTAATCAAAATGCATCTAACTTGGCGGGACAAACTCCTATTTGAAACCATAATGACAACAATCGCAGATGTCTTTATTCAGCCAGTTTTCTCTAAACCCAAGGAGAAAATTATGCTGCTCCACGCTAAAAGGTTTATGACAAGTTTGAAGATGTGAAGCCCCTGCTAAGTGAGAAAATGAGCTCCACATTGAAATAGCCCAATTCAGGTAAGTTATAAAGAAATAAATGAGACTAAAAAGCTAAAGAAAAGATGGGTTCTGATGAGAATGTTAATATCCATACACAGTTTGTGATAATATTTATAATGTAAAGTGAGCATAAAACGTCCAGAACTACCATTACTTCACGGGCAAGATAAATCTCCCCTACTGGCGAGTGCCACCAGGTAGTTATAGTTAGGACCTAGTTTCCATTTAAAAAAAAAAGTGTTTTTTGAAATGCCTACATATTTGGCACCATTTGATGGATGTTTACAAAATTTTCCCCCCAAAAAGTGTGCCATGATTTTTGTTGGGCATGGAAAGTGTTTCAGGGTGATCCATCAAGCGGGGACCGAGAAAGCGGGTTGGGGGATGGGGGAGTCAAAAAACGTGTATTTCCCATGTTAATTCCCTTTGGACATTTGAACAGAACTACAGCCCGAACTGCTGGACGGAATTACACCAGATTTGGCAGAAAGGTAGGCTTTGGAACGCAGACTATGCTTAAAAAAAATATTTTGTGAACATCCACTCAGTAGGTCTCAAGAAATTAAAAGGGAAAAACATTTGTATATCTGTTGTTGTGGATTAGTCGTGAAGTTTTTGTGGCGATCACAGCAAATTTGCAAATGAACACGCTAACAGGAATCCTGTGATTGGCTGGCCACAACCTGACTACAAAGTTGCGGCCACCATTTTATGTTACAGGAGAGGGTCCCTAGGGCTGAAAATAGAAATAAGTGGTATAAGGGGTCAGGGTGGAGGTACCCTGACCCTAGGGGTGTGATATGGGAGTCTTTGAGGGTCAAGTTATGACCTTAAAATGATTTGTTTTTCATCACAAATAGATCACAATGCTCAGCACTCCCCGTGTAATGCCACAATAAATTTCCGAATATTGCCATTTTTTTTTTTTAAACATTCACAAATTCAATCATACACTAAATCATTCACTCATGGAAACACTGAGACACTCATGCACACACTCACAGACCAACTCAGACGTGCAAGCACCCATTCATAGATTCACTCACTCTCACACGCTCACTGAGAGACACACACACACACACACACACACACACACACACACACACACACACACACACACACACACACGCACACGCACACGCACACGCACACACGCACAGTCACAGAAACACTCATAGTCCCAGAGACACCCTCTTCCATCTACTCTCACATCCAGAAAGACAAGACCGTGTGTGGCCAGGGTTGCATGGTTATAGGTGTTGGCTGCATGGCCTGGTAGTTGGATTAACATAAAGTAATTAAAATTACTTTACGTTAAAAAAAAAAAACACAGAACTTCACTGAAAAAAACAAAGGTTACAGGGACCTTATAGTTAGAAAATAGAATTGAAAAAAAGCGTAGAAATTCACTGAAAAATTCAAAGGCTACAGGGATGTTATAGTTAGGTTCTAAGTCTACTCGTACAAAACCTTAGAAATTCAGCAGTTATTGTTCATTACTTCAAGTAACTGTAAGTTGAACTTAAAGGTAACTATAACTCACACCCTTGGCATGCACTGCTAATTACCCCAGATATTACACCACTCATGACAACTTTTATAATGTTATTAAAAATACAAATGAAGCATTAGCAGTCAAATTAATGAAGAAACAACTGTGCATGGCGGGGGTTGCGAGCTATAGTTACCTTAGGGCGCAAGTTATAGTTACTTGAAATAACTCTAACTATAACAGATGAATTTCTAAGGTTTTGTACGAATAAATTCAGAACCCAAGTATAATGTCCCTTTAACCTTTGTTTTTTGTCAGTGAATATATATATATATAAGCATATGTCATCAGTAGGAAGTTCTAGTTACAACCTAGATTCCATAGAAAGTGATTTTTGTTTTGCTAATAACTTTGGTGTCGTTTGACGAATCCTCAGAAAGTTTTCAAAACTAGTTTGCCACTTACTTCAGCGGTTGTCTGAAATGTATCAGGGTGATTCATTTAGCAAAGGGATGGGAAAAAGGTAGGGGTCCCAAAATGCATTTGTCCCAAGCCAGTTCCCATAGGGATTTTAGAGACGACTACAGACCGAACCTATGGTCGGAATTATACAAAGTTTGACAGAAAGCTAGCTCTTGGTCCAGAAAGAGCACTTTTTAGGTTGAGTGCAAGCATATGCGTCTTGTATCCTTTAGTATATTTCATGTGGCCTTAAAGTGATTTTATTTGTTTGCTTTAGTGTCCTTTAAAAATTCTTGCTAGTGGTCAGGGCGTCTTCTTTGGCAAACCTTTGTCTCTTTCAGAGCAGGGACTAACAACTGTATAGTTCCACTTTAGTTCTTTATCTCTTGCTTTGATAGCCTACTTTATCATTTTCTTTGTTGCTCCTGTTACACTGTGTGTGTTTCAGGCCCATAGATGCTTAAAGTTTATTGCAGGATTTGTTCCTCGCACCTCCTCCCATGTTGCTGGCATTCTTTTGCATTCATCCCACTGCTGTCATCATCTTCCTCTGGCTTCTCTAACATCTGCTCCACCATTAAACCCTAACAAAAGGCGGCTTCCAGGCTCATCTATTCTTTTCTTTCAAGTTAGCCCAGTGCGTGTTTTTGGAAACGAGGGCTCTGTGTTTTTTTGTTTTGTATGAACAGGTCTGTAAATGTAATTTCATATCCAGTAACTTTAACTCTCGCAAATCCGAGACCTGTTGCATTGCACATGCTTGTTGTCATTTGGCGTAAATTAATTCAGTGGTTTTTGAGTTATTCAAGAAAACACAAGTTTGTATATCTAGGGATGTTGAGCCTCAGTGGATCTGGCAGATCTCATTCTGACATTTGATTGGTTGCTAACACTTCAACCGGGTGTTGGCAGTCATTTTGGGACTCAGCTGAGCTCCAAAATAAAGTGTAAAAAAAAAAAAAAAAAAAAAGAGGAGGGAGCAGGGTAGGAATACCCAACCCCCTAGGCTTCATGGTGGAATCCCAGAGTGACCCCGCTGGGGCCTAAAGGCATTTAAAAAAAAAAGTTTGCTATGAAGGTAACAGAGGATCTGCAAATCTTGACAAACATTTCAAAACAAAAACAAGTACCTGCCTCCCCACACCCTTGCATGGCCGATTTCAGCCCTGGAGAATACCTCCTTCTCTGGCAAGGTTTATGGTTCGAAAGGAAATGGGGGCCTGTGCGACCTCCCTCCCGGGCCATTTTAGGCCATGGGGACCACCACCACCCTGCGGCAGGCCGATTTGAAGAGGCCTAAAGGCATTTAAAAAAAAAAAGTTTGCCGTGAAAGTAACAGAGGATCTGCAAATCTTGACAAAAATTTCAAAACAAAAACAAGCACCTCCCTCCCCACCCTCTTCCATGGCCGATTTCAGACCTATGGTTTGAAAGGAAATGGGGGCCTGCGTGTCTCCCCTTCCCGGGCCATTTTCAGTCCCTGGGACCACCACTTCCCTGGGTCCAGCCTGTGCAAATAGAAAGGAGGGGGCTGCCTGGATTCCCTCCTGGAGCCATTAATGGCTGTGGGCACTGCCACTCCCAAGTGCCAGCTCCGTATGTCCCGAGGTGACCACCCTCGACACATAGATGTTTGCTTTCACTTGGTGGGAGCTTTGACAGCTCCCACCAAGTGAGAGCAAACAGTAAGTCCGCTCCCAACGGGTGAGAGCAGGAAAGCTGGTCCCACCCTCTAGGAGTGGCTTTTCATCTGTTTCCCTGCCTGAAAGCAAACGGGCAGGGAAACAGATGAGCAAATTGCTCCTGCAAGCAGGGAACGGCATGTTTTTGCTGCTCCTTGCATGTGGGAGCAATGCCGGCTGGCGCTAAATTTGAACCTAACTATAATGTCCCTGTAACCTTTGCTTTTTTTTGTGAATGTATATATGTATCTCTCTCTCTCTGTATATCTATCTATCTATCTATCTATCTATCTATCTATCTATCTATCTATATATATATATAATTTGATAGAAATGGTGGTCCCCGCTAGACAGGTATAGTTTGGACCCAGTTTCTATAGAACATTTTTTTTTTTACTTGACAATATCTTTGCGCCGCTTGACGAATCTTAATGTAATTTTCCCAAAACATTCAACAGTCACATCAGCTGCTGTTTGGAAAGTTTCAGGATGATCAGTCAAGGGGGGCTGAGAAAAAGTGGGGGTCAAAAAGGTGCATTTTTCATGTTAATTCCCAAAGGGATTTTGAACGGAGATAGCGCCCAAACCGCTGGATGAATTGCACCAAATTTGACAGAAAGGGAGCTATTAGTCCAAGAAGAGCCCCTTGTTTTTGCTTGGTGTAAATCCGGTCAGTAGTTTCTGAGAAATTAAATAAAATCTAAATTTGTATACACTGTATATATGTATCTGTAGGGTCCGCAAACCCTCCCAATCTCGTACTGAGATCTGATTGGCTGCCAGCACTTCAACAAGGAAGTGTTGGCAGCCATGTTGGCAGACAAAAAGATTTTTTTTTAAAAAGGGTCAAAGGTAGGTACACCCTGACCCTTTAGCTCTGGTGCTGGGGCCTGAGAAGGAGGTTCCGAGGCAAAAATTAATTTTTTTGTTTTATTTCTAGCGGAAGTTATGGCAGCTCTGCCAAAAATGTAAAAAAGTAATGTGGAGGGCCGCCTGGCCTTACCCCCCCCCCCACATCCTCTCTGCCACCTCCCTGGGGCTCAAATGTAAAGCTAATGTGCGGGCCGCCGCCTCCCAAGAGCTACTTTAAAAAGAGATCGGGGTCAGTTTCAGAACCCTCCAAGCCCCAAAGACCACCACCTTCCCAGGGATACTGATGTTTAAGCATAGCCCTCCTTGGGGAGCCAATAAGGGTCCTGGGGACCACTACCCCACAGGTCCAGCTCTTGCTATGTCACAGGGTGCCCACCCCCAGGGCACAGCTGTTTGAATAAGTCAGAGCGAGCTCTCCTCTCACAGTGAGGGAGAGCTATCAAACAGTGGAGGTTTCCTCTGTTTTCCTTCCAGCAGAGATACAGGCATGGAAACAGAGGAAATATAGCTGTCACAGAGAGGGAGCTGACAGCAATGCTGGCTCCTAAAGGAGGTGGGGAGCCGGCTGGGACCGCGGGGCCCTCTGGCTCCCCGTTGTCCTCAACATTGTCACTGGGTGCCCTGGGGTCACCCAGGTCACATGGCTATTCCCTAGGAAATGGGGTGCCTAGGGCCAAGATCAGCCTAGGACAAGAGGGCCAGGCAGCCCCCCTCCCCTAAAAAATTCAAATAATTAGGCCAGGCCTTGGGGGGATGGGGTTCCGGGGGCAGAGATTGGTCTGGAGAGGGGGGGGCAAGCGCCCCACCTACCCACAAAGAAATGTAAATGTTTAGGCTGGGCCCCGGGGGATTAGATCCGTGGGGCTGGGATTGACCTGGGGGGCCACATTCCACCCCTCCCCTCCCCAAAATGAAATATTTAGGCTGGGCCACATGTGATGGGGTACTCGGGCCAAGATCAGCCTGCGAGGGGGCCATGCAAGGTTGGGTAGTTGTAGCAGCTGGCTGCAGGGCCTGGCGTCAGGCCGGGCCCTGTGACCAACCCCCACTGCACACAGCTAAAGGCTGTACGTAGTGTGGGGTTGGCCTGTTATAGGGGTTGGCAGCAAGGTCTGCAAACAACTGGCATGCACGGCCAAAGACTGTGCATGGTGGTGGTTGGATTAACGTATAGTAATGAAAACTACTGAATGTTAAAAATAAATATTAGATTGACATTATCAATGATGTTATCAAAGATGTTATGAGTGCCATAATTTGTGGGGTCATTAGCAGTGCAAGGCATGGGCACGAGTTAGTTACCTTAGGGCACGAGTTATAGTTACTTGAGGTAAATCTAACTATAACTGCTGAATTTCTTTGGTTTTGTATGTGCAAAATGTGAGCCTAACTATAGCGTCTCTCTAACCTTTGTTTTTTTTCAGTGAGTTTCAGTTTTCAACGTATAGTAATTTTTATTACCATATATTAATCTATCCTCTGCTGCGGCCAGGCCCTGAAGACAGCCTTCCTAAAAGCACCCAACCCTGCTCCATTCACAGCCTTTTCCCGTGCGCAGCGAAGGCTGCCTGCAAGAGCTGGCCTATAGCCAGACCCTGCGGCCACCACCCTAACCACCCAACCCAATCCTGTGGCAAGCCCTATGGCCGTGCATTACGGAAGTTGGCCGCGGCCTCTCTGAGTGTCAGATTAGTTGTGAGAAGGTGTATCTGGGGATGGGAGTGTGTGAGTGTCTGTCTGGGTGTGAGAGTGCATACATCAGTGATTTAGTGGGTAATTCAAGGTGTCTGTGGTACATGAGGCTGTCAGTGGGTCTGTGAGAATTTGAGGGAGTCTGTGAGCTGGTGTGTAACTGTCTGAGTGGGTTGGTGAGTAGGTGCGTGAGGGTCTGACTGGGGCTGTGAGTCGGTGCACAAGGCTCTGACTGGGTGCGTGAGTGTCTGAGTGAGTCTGAGTTGGAGAAAGAGATTGAAAGAGAGAGCGAAAGTGAGAGGAAGAGATATAGCAAGTTTTTTTAAGCTGAGATGCATGATATACTTGGAATGAGATATTTCTGCACAATTTAAAAATTAAAATGTATTTGTTATTTACAAAGAGTAGGATCACCTTTTAGTATGATCCTAAAAACATTTTTAGTTAAAAAAAAAAATTAAATAAGTAGAGAAATGAGTCTGGCTGGACTCGAAACCTGAACGCTCAGTGTGAAGGTCACAGACCTTCACACTGAGCTGGTAGATATTTTTTAAGCCCTTTGAGTCTTCAAAGGCTCTTCTACGGTCCCTATATTTTTTTATGTTATTTTTTAAGAAGCCCTTTACGGGCTATCTGGGACAGTGAAAGGGTGGGGAGGGGGAGGGTCTCAAGGCCTGCCCCGAGGTCCCTGCACATTTTTTAAAATAATTAATTTTTATAATCTGTCCTTATGGGCTATCTGGGACCACAGATGAAGCCCCCAGGCCTCCCCGCAGTCGCATTGCTCAAGCAAGCAGCTTTTAACAGCTGCTGCCTGCTTGCTGGAGCAAACCTTTCATATCTATCCTCTGCACACATACTGCATACCCGCTCATATTTTACAATTCGCCCCAGGGCGGTGACAGTCCCCGGAGCAGCGGGCGGGGGCCAGGAGGCACCCCCTGCATTTTTTAGCAAATACCCCGGGACATGGCCCACCTGGGGGCTTTATTATAAGTGCTTTGTTTTCTGTTTTTGTAAAATATTTTACGGGGAATCCATGGATCCACTGTGGCTTCCGGCCCTTTGGGACCCCATCCCCAGAGCTAAGGGGTTGGGGTGTTCATACCCTGGCCCCTTTTGTTTATTTTTTACTTTTTTTCTGGGACTCTGCTTCAGCCAAGTCCCAAGATGTCCGACAACACTTCAACTGCTTTTGTTGTTGAAGTGTTGTCAGTCACTCACATCTCAGCATAAGATCGGGAGGGGTCACGAATCCTTCACGTCCCTATATATACACATTTGTTTTCCCCCTAATTTCTTTAAAACTACTGAACGAAATTACACCAAAACTAAAAAAGTTTGCTTCCTGGACCAGGACCTACCTTTCTGCCAAATTTGGTGTAATTCCACCTGTATTTTTGGCGCTATCGCTGTTCAAAAACTCTACGGAAAAATGAATAGGGAAAACATGTTTTTGGACCCCTCATTTTTCTACTTCTCAGCCTGCATTTCAGAAATCGCCAAATGGATAAAAAGACAGTTGCATCAGGCTCAATGCAGACACCATAGAAGTAGTTATGTTCAGTAAAAACATCTCGCTGTGGCACTTGGTGGGCTGCTGATGCTAGACCCTCCACCAACCCTTCCATGCATAGAACTTCTGACTAATTGTTGACAGCCAGTTTGCTACGACCAGCCAAGTGAAGGTAGTCTTTACCTCCTACAAGATTCCCAAGCAGATTTTCAAGTGGCTCCACTTTAATACCAATGCAGTGCTTAATTTGTGCTTGTTGTTTCCGGTGCTGAGCACCAGCACTTATTTTTGAGGGTCGGGGCTTAGTCTTCTGCCCCAAGCATTTGCTGAGAGCAAAAGACACATATGGGAAAGACGGAGAAAGGGAAAAACAAAAAAGCGTCACAAAGGGAGAAAGCCGCAAGAGTGAGCTGAAGCGATGGGAGTGGCTTTAAATGGATTAAAGAGACCCGAGATGTCTTCAGGATTACGCTGCCTGTGTATTCCGTGCTCACACATTTAACTGCAGCAGCCGCGTGTTTCAGAAGAGAGCTCTGAGCACTGGCACTTTTCTATTTACAAATTAAGCACTGTACCCATGGAACCATAACCCAAGCCCATATCACCAGTAAGTTCATGGGAATGAATGCTCAACTGACCAATTACAGAATTCAGCTACCACACTCACTAATGAGACTACCCACCAACACCTACATCACCTTGCACCTCAGAGACCTCCTCCCCTTACACCCTATTTAAAAACAGGCATTCTTTAAACCCTTCACGCACACAAGGAAAGCCTTGCACGACATTGGCCTCACCTACCTCAAAAGTCACATTAACTTCACAAACCTATCCGACACCTCCAGTCATCTGACTCTTACCCACACACATTCCCTAGCATACGCAGAACCAGATATGGCGGCCGGGAATTTTTACTTTGCTTCCAAAGCCTGAGATGATCTACACCTGCACATCAGAACTGCCTCTTCAGTTCTTGAATTTGGTAAGATACTGAAGTCATGGTGGTTTAACTAGTCTCGGCATACACTGCTGCCAAATTTCAGCATGAGGATATTGTGAGTTGTGTGCTCGCTTTACAACTACCCTTTTATATGAGTCTTGGGTTATTTACACCCCACCCCCAAACAGAAGATTAAAATTATTTATTTAAAAAGGGCGTTTTATGGTTTACCCCACTTAATAAATATATATACACACACACACACACACACGTTTATATGGAATTGTCTAGCAAATGTTTTTTTTTTAATTTAAATACATTATTTAAAATATTTATGATATAAATTACATGTGTACATTTGTTTAAATTAATTTGAAATCAGTTTTTAGCCCAAAGTAAATTTAATTAAACAAGTATACATTCTGATTTAAAAACATACCAACAAACCACTGACATTTAATGTTTAATATAGCAATACATATTTATATATGGGTATGTACACACACAAACACACACACACATATATATATATATATATATATATATATATATGTATATATATATATATATCAATTTCCTTTAAAAATGCAAAGCAGAATTGCTGCTTATCTTCTTATATTAGGACTACAGATGTAAAAACCCATGATGTAACATGGACATTCCTACAGTTTCTTATTGCAGTTATGGAAGAATAAACAGCTTTACATTTGTTGTAGTTCTGATGAAAGTGCATTTACTATGCATAGTAAGCCATCCACTTTATTTGCCGAGAGCTCCATCTCCGGACCCAACTGACATAGCTTTTAAAGCATAGATTGGTTTAGGATTATACCAGTGATTGTGTGACCTTTTTTCCTACAGAGCTGAATGCCTAGTAGTATAGAGTGGGATCTGTGCAAATTCTGCTGACCTCCTGTGTCATGTCACGAGTCTCAGCTGAACAGTAAAGAGAACCACTTTTCAAGAATATGCTTGTTGAGGCAGTCATACAATGGAATGAAATGTTGCCCAGTGGGTGCAGGGTTTTCTGTGGAAAGCCCACACATATTGTATTTCCACCAGATTTCAAAGCAGTTGATGGTGACATTGGTCAAGCAACAGTACTCAAAATATGGGGTGGGCCATCCGTACTCCTATCACAAATTTGCATTTGTAGGGACAGGCTAACACATGCGGGCAAATAAAAAAAACAGAGACAAAAATAATTTGGAAAATAATCTAAATAGGGTAACTCAATAAAAATATACACTGGTGTAAATCATCTAAGCTGAAAAGGAAACAATGAAGCATCACATTTGAAGATCATGTACCTCTCCTCATAGGACAGCAGACAGGAAGAATTTGTCAGTTCAGAGCGCCAACAGCTTCACAGCATCCTGAGACAGCAGCATCAGGAACAGTGCAGAACAGAGGCTGCTAATAGGGCAGGATAACAGCTCAGAATTTGTTGGACTTGAAGGTGACAGCACGAAAACCCACGGAAGAACTAATTCTAAGTTTCAAAAGTCTCTCCCTAACTAGAAATGTCCATAGAGTTCTGATTGGTCAGGTGTGTGGACCCATCTTTCGCAAATTGATCAATACTCAATGAAAATTTATTGACACCAATCAAGTTTGCAACTATTCCGGATTTTCTCAGGAAAGGTGCAGAGTACAATTTGTATATCAACTCAAACATTGCGATTCTTTCCCAGGCTACACAGGATGATTCCAACAGTTCTCATTTGAATTCAATAATGCTTGTTGTCCATCCCTTAGCTAGAACAAATATTGCATCATTTTGCGGTTGACAGAACCACAGTTGCTGTCTCTAAAACAGTCAGACATGCTTTAACACATGAGCAGCCTAAGAAATAATTCAGGTCGAAGGAAACATGATGAGTTAGCACTTTTGCAGCGCAAATGAGTCTTCAGACCTATTCTGACAAAAAAAAAAAACTACATTCATAATTGTAAGTACTAAACACTTATGCTAATGTGTACCATTCAAATAATATATTGCAAAACAAATTAAATTATTTGCGATAATTATTTATGCATAATGTTAGAAAATTACAACATGTATTTATTTCTCTGCACACATGTAACTCTACGTTAATAAACTCATACATCAATAAGTACGGTTAATTTATGTTAATTTATTATTCCTAATATTCTTTTCACATCTATATCATCTCTAAAAATAAAATTGTTAACATGATTTTACGTCAGTAGTTCACTAAAATTTAAATGCACATAATCTGCAATGGCAAAATGTGATGCCCAAATAATTGAAGGCATAATATCCACCATACTTCAAATGTGCACATTTTTACATTTCACATTAATGTTCTCTGTTTGGCTTTATTTTATTTAAGATATACAAGTCACCATATTTTGACTTCTATGCAACTAACGTATTAGTAAAATTTGATCTCTATCAGGAACAGCACAGGATAATGCCCTTGCCCCTGCAGTGGACCATCTTTCTTTGGCCATTAAAGGGAAGATGCAAAACCAAACTTTTGCTTTATAAAAAGAGATCAACATACCTCCCACAACATTAAGAAAGGAACCCCATTCTCACCGAGGCTTCATTAGGTGACAGGGAAAAGACTCACCTGCCTGATGAGAGGTCAACAATTTGACCATAATGTGGCTTCAGTTATTTCTTAATCAATGAGTGGCACTTGCTGGGGTACTCCACCTTCCTCATCTGTCAAGAACAAGGTACACAAATCAAGCATGCATCTCCTCTCCCCAGGGCCACTGAGACAGGATTTGCCCCTCTTACTCACCACTGACTCAGACTATAAACAAATCCCTTTATTATAGGTATTAGATCAATTAATTTGACGTTACATCCATCTCATTTAGAATCATCAGTCCTTCAAGAAGCATAGAGGGTTGTGCATTCACTCTAGAATCACAGATTATGCTGCCTCACTTCTGCACTTCATGCCTCAGTCTCACAGACTAACTTGACACAAGGCAGCAACTAGACGATGTCCAAGTGTACAGAAACAAAACCCTTGGTGATGAACAACTGCAAGACCTTTGACTGCAGATCAAAACATAAAAACCTCTACCGAACTTTGCTACCAAGCATGCCCTCCAATTGCATAGATGCTAAACATTAAGGCCCTCATTATGAACACGGCGGTTAACACCGCCGTGTTCATGCTGGTGGTCTTTCTATAGACCGCCAGCACCCCTGGGACCCAACCGGCCCTATAATATACATTCTGCTGGGCCGGTGGGCGGAAACATTGTTTCCGCCCGCCGGCCCAGCAGAATGCCTGGCCGGGACAGCAAAGCCTCTGTGCGGCGGGTGCAGCTGCAGCCATGGTGCAGATCACTGTCTGTAAATCTGGCAGTGACCTGCTTGATGGGGCACTGCACAGGGGCCCCTGCACTGCCCATGCCAAGTGCATGGGAAGTGCAGGGGGCCCCGGAGCACCCCTTCCACCAGCCTTTCCCTGGCAGGGAAACCCACCAGGGAAAGGCTGGGGGAAATGGGATCATTATCCGAGGGGCAGCAGCGCTGCCTTGTCGAATAGTGATACCGTCCGTCAGGCTGCCTGTTGGAGGCAGCCTGGCGGTAGTGTAACTCTTATAAATATTTTTTAAGAGAGGAAGCTACGGGTCCAAAATAAAATCTAAAATGTTTTCAAACAATACTAAATTGAAACACGCATTGGTAAATGCAGTAGGTTTTGCCTATGTGATTATTAATACTTTTTTTTGCCTTAAGTGGTAGCTTGGTGAATAGTTGTGCAATATAAGTTACTGAAAGTCTGCTTTTTAAAGCAGATGAGAATGAATAATTGGGCCGCAGGGTACTGATAAAAAATATTACAAAGTGGCTGGTTCTTTCCTGTGAAGAGAGGTTATCATGTTTCCTAAAAGTTAATAAGGGCTCGACAGTGAATGGCTTGTAAACAGTGAAGCATTGTTAGTTAACATATGTTATAGTGACATCAACAGTAAACTACTGTCTGATACTTTCAAAACCTCATATGCTTCCAAAATGAGCTTTATTTGCGAGTATGATAGCATGGCAAAGTAAATGCATTCTGACACCAGCCTATGCAACATGGCATTACTACTTTACAATGTACTTTACTTTCGCCTCTGCAAAATCTGTTGTTTTTGTGAATGTGTTTTTGACATATTACTCAGCAGCACAAGCTGGTGTGCAGCATGTTTTAAAGTTTAACAAAAGCAGTATGACGAGGTGAATGCATTGACATGTTGCAGAGCAACACTAGCTGCTGTACAACATGGTTTAATAAAAATAAAAGAAAATTCACATAGATGCATGTTAAGGCAGCGGAAACTATGCAAACTTTTTTGCTGCCTGTCGAATTCTTTTGCTGGAGTGTTTGAAATATGTTCACTGTTGAACGCCAATGGCATCCGAGAGGACTGCTTGCATATATATTTTTATTGTGCTGTTGTTGTCTCTGCTGGACGTGATTTTTTGACAGATCGCAGAATTCTTTGCAGACACCTCTTTATTGCCCCATGCTAATGTAAATATTCACATAACGTAATGGGTGTGTGCTTTCCTTTGCCAGAGGATTACCAGAAAGCTAGTTTTGTTTTTAAACTACCCGAACTAGGTAACTTTTAATAGCGTTCAGGTGCCTAAATAATCTAAAAAATCGTACCCGTGGCTATATTAAGAAACAAACAACATGTAAGTAAAGACTCATTAAAAACAAAGAAGTGTGTTCATGTTTCTGTGTATGTGTCTGTGCCTGAGATTCTCTGTTAGTTTTTTTGATTCTGTGCACGTGTGTTTCTCTATATGTTTGTGTTTCTGGGTGTGAGTTTCATTGTGTTAAAAATCGTAACTCCATCCACCACGTTCGTCATCTGTATCAGCTGTGAATGTAGAATCATGATCGGACTCTGCCTATAGCTGTTAAAATCGGTGGTAGGAGAGAATAACGTTTTTAGAAGCAGCGCCGCAGCGCGTGTCAACTATGATTCAAAACAAGCAATGAAGCAACAAGAAGCAAGCTTGAAAAGCATGCAGCCATGGAGAGGTTATGAAGAGAGAGTGCAAACAAACCAAGCGATGTTTAGGTAAAACCTACAAAAAAGAGTTTCACATAAGTGTATGAAAACTGTACTTGGGCCTCAGGACGTTGATCAAAGCAAACACAGAGGGACAAGGTACAAGCATTGGTAAATGCAGGAAATAGTAAGCTACAGCCAATAGAAACAGGGAAAATAAGTTGCAAGCACAGGGACCAATGAAAAGCAATGGTCGGGGTGTTAACCCCTTTTAAGCTTCATATTGAATACAATAGATTTCCCAAGCACAGTACAAGTGCTGTGCAGGCGAAACCTAAAAATGCTGTTCTAATTCAGATGCAGAAACTAGTGTTGAATAAATTAGGAAATTTAGGAAACGGAAAACAGAACATTTATCTTTGAAGATTTAGCTTCACATGAAGATCACATCCTTCTTCAGGCTCTTAGAACAGACATTGGGATGCTGGCTAAGTTTTCTACCTTCAAGTAAAATTTAACTATTGGCGGCGCTAAATAAACCTATGGATCATGAACCACAATCAAGTATTTCATATTAAAGTTTCACCTTAATGCTTTAGATTTGGATTTCTTTTGCACTGTGGACAGTTTTAACTCTGTCCTAAAATTGTCTGTCGAAGTGCTCCTGGATTCAGATGTACTCATTCCTTTGACAGACACTTTTTAATGGTTTTCAGTAAAAAATAATAATAATAATTACATTCGATTTGGTTAGGATTATAGAACTACAGGGTGTAAGGAGCAGTGTCAGAAGTTGTGGTACTAGGATGACAAAGGAGATTGTCACTTCTCAGTATAAGGTATGTGAAAAACGTTTAAAATCAGAGTTAAGGAGGGAGTATCACAGATTAGTTTGAAGAGCTAATGCATCACAATGTGCAATTCACAGGTTTAGTGGTAAAAAATTAAATGTCTTTCCTTCTTCAGCCACAATCTTTTTCCTATACTTTTCATTACATCTACTTTGTTGGTAGTCTCCGATTTCTTTTTTAAAAATAAGTCTTTTTAGTAACACTTTGCCTAGCCTTTGTTTTGGTAAGATTCACAAAATAATCTCGAAAGAAGTGGCCCCTTCAAAGGCTTCTCGATAAATTACAGAACAAAAAATTATATGTTTTGTCGCTTAGTTCTTTTTATGTAGTCGATATTTTTTGTCACTAAATTATCCCATGATATTTGCTCTTTCAAAACTTTTTGAAGAAACAGTCGTGCTTGTTCTACCATAAAATTTCTGTGTATCATATATAAAAAAAAGAAAAGGAACCCAGCTTCCTAGAAGCCTAACATTCAAAGTCATGCACACTCTACAAGTCAAAGGAATTACATTTTTATTTTTAAACAGAAACAAATAATTCAGACACAACCCAGTGTTTACATGTTTCAAGTGCTGCACCTCGAACAACATCGATGTACTGTTTGGTACCATCTGTATTTTGAGAACTTTTTAAGAAGTCTCCCGAGGCCAGAGCCACATACAAGACTAACTGAACCACTGATGCTTGCCAAGAATAGCAGTAGCACCTGATGGCATGTGGAACAGATTGAAACCCCATTGCACAGGTGAAGGAGAGAGCAGCCTATGACCTTGCCTGCATGACGATGCTGAAATTCCGTAACATGGAAGACAATGCAGGTGAGCTGTGCTCAACTACTAGTGAGCAAGATTACCAAGGCCCGAGACGATGGTGTGGCCCATGCAGACGGCCCCTCTAGCCCACAGGCTTCTGCTTCTACAATGGACTTTGACATGAAAATCCTCATACTTGAAATGTGAGGCAAGCTGGCACTCGTCACAGCCAAAATAGATTCTCTGACCCAGCGTTTCGGTTGCTATGAAGATGTGCCTAGATAGGCAACATGGCATGCTGGACATGGCTGATGTTTGAATATCTGACATGGAGGATGACAATACATGAGTTTGAAAGACTTAAATCCAATAGCGAGAACCTAGATGCCCACTCATGTTGAAGTAATTTCTGAATAGTAGATCTTCCTGAATCCACCATTATTTCACCTGATGAAGATTGCATACGTAAATGTTTACACAACATTTTTGGAAGGGAACACCTCTCTCAAGTGTGTTGTTTGTAGTGGAAAGAGCTGCATGCTCTGCCTCATATCTGTTCCGAGTACTCAGCCTCACCCAGTTATTGTTAAGCTACTAAATTACAGGGACAGAGACAAAATACTGCAACTTGCAAGTGAACTAACTCCAATACATAATGGATCTAGCCTTACATTCTATCCTGATTTTGTGTAGTCTGTATAGGATGCATGGTGTAAATTCCTTCCAATCAAGAAAAAAACTGCAAGACATGTGGCTACAATACGTTTTGCTTTACTGAATGCAGATGGACTCTTTGCAAGGGCAAGACGTGTTTGCCACTCGTTCTTGAAGGCTGTGCCACGCTTTGTAAGATCAATTGGGAGTTTCCTGGCAGGATCCCCCTCCTCCAACCAAATGGGGTTCATGGAGTGAGCCTCTGCAACATGCTAATGGTCTCAATGAATGGAGATAATACTTGAAACTTTCTACTTCTAACCAACTATTCAGTTTCCTACCTGGTAATGTGAGATGTTTGCTACATGATACAATCTGCCCCACTAATAGGTCTGTATCTAGTGCCCAAGAGTTTTTTTGGGACGGGAGGTTTGACTCATGATTTATTGTTCTGTCAAAAGATTGCTAAATACCGAACATATATATGTGCCAAAACGTTTTATTTGTAGACCATCTCTCTGGCATACCTCTAGAACTCTGCATTTGGAACACTCTTCATTAAGGGAGAAACTTTCTGTTACAAAGCTAGTTCAAGCTGTTAAGTTAAGGTATGGAGGATGGCATTGAAAAGTTTGGGCTCGATGTGGGTCGGGAAGCATGACGGTGGGGGCGTTTAAGTTGTACTACTGTGCTGCACTGACAGTGCGTGGCAACTACACAAGAGCCGAAGCAACACAGCGCCATGACCACCCAGACTCCAAACGGGGCTACAATTCTACCAGGACAAGGTAACGCACACACACTAAAACTCGTTTCATGGGATGTATGTGGTGTTAACCTGCGTATTACTTGATTTTTGCCTTCTTACTAGACTGGGGTGGTCTTCACTCTGATCTAAGAAGTACATATAGCCAGCTACGCCCAGCTAATTCGATTGCAGATGGAGCACTTACCGCTACTTTTCATCATAGTCCTCTTTCAAACAGGGAGTTACTATATTGATTAAAACTGGGACACCTTCAGGCCACTGGAAGTTCCTACAAACCTGCATGCCTGTTACATACCCCTTCAGAGTGAGCTTTGAGATTTGAATGTCACACTCGTAAAGGTTTATGGACCAAAGACTGATGGCCCTGACTTTTATGTTGAGGTAGGACGACAACTAGCACAGGTCCTATCCCACACAATTATGTGGGGAGAAGACTTCAATGTATCACTGCAGGGTGAATCTGACACTACAGGCATGACCCAGATCAGCTATACACGAGCCTGTGATGAACTGCAATGGGTAATGGCTCAACAGGCACTGGTAAACTTCTGTTGGACCAGATACTAGACAGCCTGGGATTGCTTGTTTTATTTAGTGGTGCATGGCTTACAGTTTTGAACAGGCTACTGGCTTGGCACCAGGGACTTGAAGGTATGGTTGGAATCAGTGAAATATCTGCCTAGAACCCACTGAGACCACTCTCTATTGGTGTTCCTGCCACTGGTTCCCACTATAAACAGATGATGCAGACAATTGCACCTACACCCTGAAGAACTGTTGGATGAGGTCTTTAAATTGAAATCCAACAGGCTATCGCTTCATACTTTGAATGCAGTTGTAACTCAGTCTCATCCTTTGCCAAGCTTTGGGAGGCCTTTGAGGTGATTATTAGGGAAGAGTGTTTATCAAGAAGACCCAGCATACTTAACTCCTGTCTAGGACAGCTGTAATTACTTGAGACGGAGACCTCCTTTCTGGAGCAGGAGATAGGGGGCATCAGGTCACCGAAATTGCAGTGCTCAACGTGAAACAAATATAGTTCTGAAGCACAACAGAAAGAGAAGTGAAATTTGTAGGCAAATGTTTGGCTACTAGAAGATGTGGGGTGGGTGAATGTCTGGGTAGGACACTGTCAGGCATCATACACCCACTGTGGACTGCATTAGATATCTAAGTGACTAAATCCAACCCAATGGAAGGGAATGCTATGAAACAAATGAGACATAACAAAAATGTACCAGCTTCTACAGTGAGCTGCATAGAACCCGATCTGATAAGTCAGACCCTCAAATAAATGAATATCTTAAGATGACCACTTTAGCACGGCTTGAGCAGCACCAGCAGGGACCTCTATGCAAACTGCAATCACTGCAGGAAATCAAAAACACTATTAGGTCTATGAGAAATGGAAAAGCCCCAGGAGAGGTTGGAGTTCTATAAACTTGGCGACTTGACCCTGATCTTGCTGTAGGTCTACAATGACCCTTTGAGCAAGGTGTGCTCCCCACTTCACTTAGAGGGACAGTGGTGATTACACTACTCAAGCCTGGCAAGCCTGTGCATCTATGCAAATATTCCTGCTCCTTCTTCCTGATTAATGTGGATACAAATATATTGGCCAAAACTATTGCAAACACCAATTCTGTCTTACATGACTCAAAAGCAGATCAATCACATTTTGTCTGTGGATGGTCCACCTCTGACAATCTCCTTACACTGTTGCATTTACGCAGCTAATTGACCCTGAGTTGAAAGTGGCAACAGTCTTCCTAGATGCATCCAAGACTTTTGATTCAGTTGAATGGCCATTTATTTTCACTGTACTCGAGAGGATGGGATTAGGGCTAGCACTATTTAAATCAACTATCCTACTAAATACCAACCTGCGGGCCAGAATTAAAGTTAACAGGCAGATATTGCCCCCATTCCCAATTGGCAGAGGGATTAGGCAAGGGTGCTCTATCTCACCAATTATATTTTCGCTGGCAATGAAACCCTTAGCCTGTATTATTCGGCAACACCATCACATGCAAGGGATACAGTCTCAAATGTGATGACATCATTTCACTGTATGCAGATGATATTCTGCTGATTCTTAAACAAACCCTGAGAACAACGTGTCCCAGTGACAGATTAAATGATTGAATTAGTGGTCCAGTTTGCAACTTAGTAGGGCCAAATCGCTCCTGATTCCCCGTCAATGACTACTACTCAGCCACACATGACCATCCCTTTACAATAGCAAACAGAGCTGACTTGGTATCTGGGTATCTGTGCCCCAGGGAAAGAGAAGTACTGCTTTGTGAAAACTATGAGAAGTGCATAGACAACACAGGACGGCAGATCGAAGGCTGAATTAAACTTCAACTGACACTAGCTGGTAGGCTGATCCTCCCCAAACTACTCTCCCTGTCCAAAATATTCCCATCCTGCTATCAAGAGACTTTTTCATGCACTTGCAATCTTTCATGATCAGGTTGCTAGGAATGCTTTGTCCAACCTGCAACTACCTTATAAACTGAGGGATTTTGCTGCACCCAATTTCCAAGCATATTATCTAATGGCACAAGCACAATTTGCTCATAATTGACTACATGACTCCCGAAAGTCACCATACCGCAATTTGGAAGTGAATCTCCTATCCCCAACTCCACTTCCTAATGTGGCCATATTAAAAACCATGCGCTCAAGCCCTGAGATTCATTCCATGAAATGTGCCTTATGGGCACCAACAAGTCGTGCCAGTCTGGCAAACCACAATGAAATGTACTCCCCACACCTTCCTCTACAACTCACAACTAGTGCCAACTGATGAGGCCTGGGTCGTACGATATTTACAGGATCACAGGTTTGCCACACAGGGAGCGAATGTGGAATTAGTAAATTTATTTACTCTCAGGAGTTTGTGGGACCTGAGAGGTGTGGGGCCTGACTGGGTCTCATCCATGCAAGTACTAACATGTAACAGACTCTTTGGTGTCCAGAAAGAGTTATATCCTTCCTTTACTGCAGAACCTCCTGAAAGGCAGTTCTTAATACTGCTTACAAACCTGTACCCAGCTAAACTGCTCATACGACTGTATAAAATGAGGATTAACTCATTAACATACACATACCTGAATTTTAAGGTTGAGATGAATAAGGAACTTGGGTAGATCCTGCTAGATCCACACTGGATGTATTGCTGTAAGACAATTAAACTGATCTCATCTAACGCCAGGTTCTGACTTTTCAGCTCAAGTTTCTACACAGAGCCTATTACACTTAACTATCTCTAATGAGGTATGAGCTTGCCACTGAGGCATATGCTGGGGATATAATGCCTCAAATGCAAATTTTTATACATATGGCTTGGCACTTTGTAAGCACGGCGAGACAACTGGCAAAAATCTACCACAAACTATGGCAAATGGTACTTATAGACCTATTGCCAACACTGGTAGTAGCACTAGTAGGATATGTAAAAGACATCATCAAACCATATCATACGTTTGTGGCCACGGCACTGATGTTGGGGAAAAGGAGCGTGGCCATGGCATGGCAAAATCACAGTGTTCCTAGAAACACCCTTTATTTGAGAGCTCATCCCACTCAGACATATGATTCCCTATTCTGCATGCATCTCACCCTAGAGTTAAATGAGGACCTCTCGGCATTTATCTGGTAGGTCTCCATCAGAGTCCCTTAAGAACTAGGGGATATCACCCCAGCTATCTACTGTATTGCACTGAGCCCCTGTCTCCTACAAAGTGATGTATTTTTCCACCTGTATAAATGTGAAGAATTCTGGACTCTGAAGTTCTTTACTTGTGTACAAGTCTGTTATGAGGATTGTATTCTTTATACCCAATGTCGTAAGGCATGCCTGAGTTATGCTTTATACAAAATCGAAAACTTTTTTTTTTGTTTAAAGCTTTGCAAATAGAATGCTAATAATAAAAACTATTAATCGATGTGTTTTCAATTTGTGGCCACAATACCCAACTGATAACGTGCTGATAAAGTAGTAGGAAAACTTGTGGCTCAGTGTCATGCTATTTCTTGATTTGCAAGTCTTCTTGATTCATCAAATTGCATTTTTTTCTTGGCGTAAGATATATATTTGATTAAAATTGTGCCACATGTCCTGAATAGGACAGGAGCCGTAATGCCATGCAAATCCACTCACTTCCTCGTACTCGGATAGGCAGATGCATGGTTATTACTCCAGAATAGCCGCAGAGAAGAGAGATGGGAAATTTTATAATTTAATTTCCTTTTTCCAGTCTTTATTTTCTGCTAGATGAGAACATAGCTCACAAACAAATAGGCAGTCTGACAAGTCACCCTGATAGACTGGCAGGCTGAGCAGACATGGAACATCTGACAAGGGGAGCCAGTGTTAGAACAACAGTCTGTACAGAAGCTCAGATATTTTTGGCTGTAATTTCTTTGAATGACTACCTTTTAGATTTAGGACAGTGCTGCATAAAAATAGCTGGGCAATTCCAAAGCTCAACTTTGAAGAGCAACTCCCTTGCAAAATAAATGATAAAAAGTTCCTCCTTTCAATTGTGCTCTTTTTCCAGTAGTAATCTTTTTTTTTATTGTGGTCCTGGGTGGTAGGTTTGATCTTCAACATAAGCAGGGAAATTGGCGTGTCCGCATGGACCAAGATGATGGTCACGTGATGACGCTGCTCCACCTCTGCGGTCCTTTGTCCTGAAGACAATCAATCTAATAGGCATCTTTTGGACTCACTTGTTGCTCACTATTGCTATTAGAGTCTTCCTGGAGTGATCTCTGAGTGGTGTCCTCCACAGCAAGGGCCCTGGAATCTGCAGTCTATTGTGGTCTTCGTGGCTGTGAGTGCTGATGGAGCTGTGCACCTTTGCTTCAGAGGGCTTACCGTGCTGTACCTCCCTGCGCTTTGGAATGCCTCCTGAATTTGCAGTGCCTCCGTGATCGGGCCACCGCTTGCTCCCTCCAGAGTCCGGTTTAAATTGCGGAGCCTTGAAGCAGTACCGGTGACTGCAGTTTCCAAGAGGGTCCTTGGTCCTAGGCTGCAAGCATCACAATTAGCCCCTGATGCGTGGATTGGAGGATCCTGGCGGCCCCCGGCCGATTGAGATGAATGGCATTGAACTGCCAGTTCCATGGGTGCTGAACACTGCAGTGGATATCTCACAGAGTCTGGGCCCTCACACGTCGGACTGAATGCTTGCTGCTCCCTCTTTACCTTGTGCCCATCTTGAGCACTGGATTTTTCACAAGCAGGCTCATCAACCAATCTTCACCCTCTGCTGCTCTCTAGCCCTTCTTGTACCCTAGGCATCATCTTGGGCTGCATGACTGGATTTCCTTGGGCCCTTTGATTGTTGATGCTCCTCTTCTAAAATTTGCTTGACCCGATGGTGTGGTTCAGTCCTGGGTCATTGATGTCTCCCTCTGGGCTCTTCCACTGAGGAGCTGGGGGTGTTGGATGAATGGGTCGAGAGATTTCCTGGGATTTCTGACTGTGGACTGTATCTTTTTCTCCTTCCTTCCTCCCTTGAATGACTTGTGACTTTAGCGTTTTTGCCGTAATGGAGGGCACAGACTATGGCACATTGAAGGTGGTCGGGGTACCCAACCTCCAGAAGTTTCCAGCCTCCATCACCTCACCCCGCCTATGTTGAGCACTGCCAGTCTATCAAACTACTCCTGTGCAACGTTTCGGAGTGGCAGCTTAACTGGTAGATCAGTGACTAGGCAGTGGGCTGCAAGTACTGCCTCTTTTCCTCCTCCTGCTCTTAAGGAGATGGCTTTCCTCCTGTAGTCAGGCCCACATCTTGCCGGCTTGCACATCTCAGATTGTACATTCAGTTGCTTTCTTGTTATCTCCTCACTGCAATGCTACAATCTGCAAACCCTGCACTGGGACAACTGTCCATCTGCATGTCATTCAGGAAGGCAACACGGGTCCCAAGCATTCTAGGCATCTTCCTCCCCAAAGGGCCCCGCGGAGGCTGCCAATAAACTGGACTCCATTCTAGCCACTACAGCAGGAAGGCACCCCACACTGGAGCCCAGATTGATACTGGGTCTGTCGAACTCCTCTTTCTCTACGACAAGCACCTCAAGTAGTCTGAAAGAGTGTCCTGCACTGAAACTGCGTTATCAGACACTAATGCTTATGAAATTTACCCATACCAAATAAAGAAGTTAGGCTTTATAAACAGTAAAAGAAGCAATTTTGGTTAAAGCATCCACCACAGAATAAAATTTATAAGCGACTAGGTTGAGGGCCTATAACCAGATTGAATGCACAACTCTGTACTACCTCCAGATACACTATTAGACCAGTGTGGCACTTTGACCAGTAGCCCTTTTATCATTCTCCCCTCACATTATCAGATATGAAGCCTCCACTGACTGAGTTTCAAACTACCCTCACAGGCTTCATGGATAGGGTACAGATCATTAAGAGCAGGACTGAAAACATGGAGAGTCAAGCCCACAGGAGCAACATCAGAAAAGTGGGAACTGCCTGAGGGAGTGGAGGGCCATGACCCAGTTGCATGCTTTGAGACCTGAATTAAAGGTTTCATGTTTTTGCTCAAACATAATCCTGTCTTTTCTATTGAGAGGGCTCACAGGGTCCCAACATGATGGCTTCCTCCTAGCTCTATGTCCTATCTCATGATGGCCAAGATCCTCTATTACAAAGAAAGAGACAAATTTCTGTGTGAAGCCTGGAAGCTCTGATGGAAGTAAATAATCCACGTCATGCTGTCTCCAGACTGAATGTCAACAGTCCAATGTCAACGTTCCTCTGCATGAAGCAGAGACTCCACGAGATGGGCTTGCAGTACTCCTCACTCTTACTGCCTACGCTGATAATCATTGATGCTCAAACCAAACATTGTTTTGATGACCCCAAGGAGGCATGGGACTGGGTGGAGTGTTGCTCACCCCAGGAAGGGAAGACCACCTTTCTAGGTTGGGAGCACCTCCCATGGAGGTTTCACTAACAATACTCTTGATGCCGTCCTGCTAGCGCATTCCAGTGTTCACCTTTCTCCAGGTCACAAGGAAGGAGAGGACAGGATATCGGCTGTAGCCATTGCAGCTGCTTTCCAGCATCATCGATCCTCTACATGAGGGTCCCAAATGGGTCCTGCAGTGGTGTAGACTGTGCCACCCATAACCTCTTGCTCTGAAGATGGATAACTTCCCGCTAGTTACTCTGAAGTCGACGGGTGATGTGTTTTTGAGCTGTATTCCTGGGGTTGGTTAACCCCCGCTCTTGTGCTTTCGTCATTCTATAGGGATATGCAAACAGCAACCTTAGTTTCTCCTCCAGATGCACGCTCGTTAAACTTATTGCTTTGCTACAGGGCCATAGTTTACCACTTATGGCAGTTCATGTGGTTTGGCCTCCCCAGGTTTTGATGGCTTATGGTTGTTCCCAGTTTGGACAGGAAGACGTTTGCTCCCTGCCCTCAGAGTTATGTATTGTTGTGATTGGTCAGTGGGTGCTGAGTGGATTTTCCTTCATACCATTGTGCTTCATGGGGTGGTGTGGGACGATACTACTGTCTTTAGGTGGGCTCTTCATTGCACTTCTCTGTACTCATATTTCCCCATTTTTGCATGATTGCTAGAGGGCAGTTTCCCTCAGCTGAGGTTAACATAACTGTATGGAATGTTAGGAAGATGCACACATCAGTTAAATAGTCTTCGCTTTCCTCATGCAGTCTGAAGCACAGAGGATCAAGTGGCACTGATGAGAAATGAGGACATGTATTCTCTAGTGACTGCTTGACCTTTTCTCGAGGGGCGCTAACCTGGGTGTGAGCTATAAGCCGTTCTGACCAAACAACCCTCACTGATGCTGAGGCCTGATACGTACTGCTGTGCTGGTGCCTGAATGGGACTCCAGTTGTCCTATAGGGCATATATGCCTCAAAAACGGAACAGCCACCTTTTCTATCAAAACCTTCCATCCGCCAAGTGCAATGGACCATTGGTCCCTGGATACGGGGTTGGGGCTTCAATTGTGTATTAGACATTTCCCTTGATAGATCATTCATGCCCCCTACTGCAAGCTCCACAGCGCACACTGCTAAGCATTTTGCAAGCTGACTGCAGCACTGGGACCAGCAAGATATCTGGCACCAGTGTAACCTGCAGGCCAAGGTTTACTCCTTTAACTTTTCTCTGCACAACCTTCATATTAGGCTTCATCATATATACTCTGCTGTGAATTGATATGCACCTTGTTCTTTCACATGCATTACCTGGGCCACACAGTCTTGGAACCCAGCTCTCTCCTGGTAGGGTTTGGTTGGGTTACGTCACCCTTATACTGGCCTGGCGCATGCAGTCTCCTCTATCAAAAGCTCCCTATTGCATGAGGCTATTTTGAGCTTACCACTGATACACCGTCTTCCTGTGCAGTGAAATGAGAGGCCTTTAGAGTTCCCGTCCACCGTCCCTGCATCAAAGCAGTTGTTGAGCTGCGTAGTGTAGTGCATACTGAGCTGCAGTCCTTCAAGCGCTCCTTGATCCACATCACGAGTGAGGCTCCTATTTTCTGGGGCTAGCGTCCAGGCTCCTGCTGCAGTCCGCGAGCACCACACTGGATTGTTTGAAGGGCTACAGTGCATAAACTATGCTGTGCATGTGGCAGAGGTTTACACTGACCAAGATAAAACCAGGACCTTGATGGCCTGGATGGTGAGCCAGGTGGATGTGCCCAGCGCCATTATTTCCATCTGTAAACCAACCTCTAAGTGCACCCTTAGAATGAAATTCATGCGGTCTCTGTCAGGCATTATACACCTTGCCGCAAAGCTGTCCCCATGAGGACCCCTGAGGAAATGCGATTTCCTGCTGCCAGCATTACCATTTGCTCTGCATTGCCATGCTTCAAATGCTTTGGTCCTGTCCCTCCCTTTCATTTGACCTGTAGTGAGTCACCTCACATCTTGGTTGTGTTACAGGTGGTGATGCTGTTTACAGCTGGGAGGTTTGCATGTTGCGGCTTTTCCGCCATATACAGAATAACAGACTTGCATCCCACTTTCTAGATCTAGCACTGGTGCTGGTGAAGCACATGGTGAAATAACACTGGAAGTGGAGCCCACCACCTAGTCTATCCGTGTGGACTCAGCAATTAGTGGTGGTCTAGGGGAAGGAGGGGGGAGGTTACAGAATTGAGGGCCTTAGAAAGCATACCATGTTGCAGGGTTGGGAAGCGTTGCTTACTGTCTTCCAAGTTCAGTGCAGGAATGACACATAACCCACCCTGACTGAATGGTGCACAGACTGTTACCATGTCTGACCTACTCTCTTCTTTTTTTATTATAAGGGAGAGGTCCCTGTAGATGAATATTGCCTGTGCCTTGCCTCATCATTCATGGATCCCATGGTCACAAACACTTGCCTGGGAGCACCTGCGCTTACCTTCTCTTCACCTATATTGTCCCACTCACCTGTTTCTATATAATCCTCCCCCGCTTATTGTCAGGGATTCACTCTATTCATCAACATTCGTTTCTGTTTTACTGGTTCTTTTTTGTTTGTTCCTTTCTCACCCTTTGGAGTGAGGTGCCTCATCCCAATTTTCATCAGACCGGCATCTATAAAGGCAAGAACGTTATTGGACCACCATTGTATTGGTTGGCATTCTTAATATTTGGTCATATGTTCATGATCCCCTATGTATATTTGTATGTAACACTCACATTACCTTCTTTTGCCTGTATCATATGTGAAGCAGGCTGTGCATGTCCTGTTTTATGAATAAATATCAAAAGATATTAGAGATAGTTAGAAAAAAAAGTTGAAGCAGGGAAAAGGGTTTCCTTTGACTTGCCACCAACCAGGTACATCTCTTCTAGCTTAAGTGACCCCTTGGTGCTTGATTTGTGTACAGAAATAAGTGCAGAATCGCAAAGTATTTCTTAGACTACCACCAGTGCTTCCACATTCCTTCATTGTCCAGTTCCAATCCTGCCTAGTCTTGATTTCACCTCACTCTTGCATATTCTTTTTTATGTCTGCTTTCTCCCTTTTTCACTCTTACGTGTCTTTCTCCTACCCTTCTTTCTCCATTTTCTGTCTTTCTCCCTCTTGCTCTGGGGTGCACCGTCCGATAATGAAAATGAATACTAGTATCCTCCATCAGCGACCACTGGTAAAAATTAAATACTACTGACCGAAGTCCATACAGATGGAGCCTGTGTTTGCCAAGGTTGCACATGAGAGCATACCTTTATGTCTTCTCTATCAACCAAAGCTGCCAGGCCTTGAGGGTATTGGACATGTTGCTTTATCCTGATTGATGGCAGAATATTTGAAGAACACCCAGGCCACCAGCATGGTAGCAAAGATCTTGTGTTTATAGATGAGTTTAGAGCAGTGGTTCCCGACCTGTGGTCCGGGGACCCCTACAGGTCCGCAAAGCCTTCTCAGGGGGTCCGCAACTGCTCAGAATATTAAAAAAATATTAGCAAATATTGACAAATTAGGACCCCAGGTTCCAGTAATGACTTAGGCGGGGTTCCCCGGATTCCAATGATGATTTAGTGGGGGTCCCTGGGTTCCATTAATGTTAAAGTGGGGGTCCACAGAAATCAAAAGGTTGGGAACCATTGGTTTAGAGCATGTGTCCCCGTCTCCAAGACCACAGAAACACCATAAATACGTCAAATAATCTGTTTCTGTTTCTGCATGGAAGGTGTCCTTACTTGTGTCTCACTTTATAATTTATGCCTAAAATGTATGCCTGCTCATTGGCTCAAGAAAAGTATTCATTTCTAGATGTTATTCACTCTCAGTGATAGTAGCAGTGGTGACATATGAACCCCTATTGGATCAGTTGTGTCCTAATGATAATCTGATAAATGCATTAAATATGTTTGTGTATTGTGCCGAATATTGCGAATGTTGCCTCAGTCACACTCATGGTTCCCGGCATTGGGAGAAAGAATCTGCGGGCCCAGGAAATTTAACAAAAGTAAATAAAATAAAAAATGCAGTTCTTTATTTCCATATCCATTTTTGAAATTTGCAAGTTACTGTACTGTATTAATTGGAGACAGTCAGAATCTTCATTTACATCAGCATCACAGGGTATGAAATGCAAACCTAAGGTAGTAGACTCCAACAATGACAAACACTGCTCATAAAGTTTATTTGACGACAAATCAGCTTTTTTTTTTTTTTTTTTTTTACAACGTTACGATTACTAGGTGCCATACTCCACAACTTCTCAGGCTCCCGACCACAGGCTTATCAGGGCCTACCATTACTGCCCTTTTCTTACGGGTTCATTACCCTACCCAGGCACATTACCGATAGGTCCATTCCTAAAAGCAACAATTGACTTTCTGGAGCCCAGCTAACTGATCACGGGGCTCCTTCGCTACCTACCTTTGTCACGTACCATTCTGGCCAGATGGCCCAGCCTTGATGAAGTCACTTGTGTGACGAAACACGTGTTGGCTGTATCTCGTTGATGACACTATGATCTCTAGCATCTACAATTAAAGACAACATCTGCAAAACAAGACCTTGGACTCCAGTCTACCTTTCACTTCATCAATATACTATCAGGGATATTTATCCCTGTCACACCATTGGACTATATACTCTGTGTGCTGTGGCCATCTTTTTCCAGCTTAACGCAATGGCTGATTGAGTGGGTGAAGGTAGAAACCTGAGTCTATGAAAAAACAGAATCAAACTTATTCTGTTTGTCTTTTAATAATGTTACACATGTGTAAATCAAATGAGTAAGAGATTCAAGTTTGTCCTCACCAAGTGTACAACACCGACAAATGTTTTATCCCTCTCCCAACTGGTTCTGAAATGCAGAAATGGAATGAGCAGGATATTAAACTTCATGTGTTTGCATAGTGTATTTATAGTGATCATGTGGCAACAGCGGAAGTGCTGGTGTCCAATGTGAATGTTGTTCTTTTGTTTGTCATTTTCGCAGGTTTTCACAAAAAAGGGATGTTTGTTTTCTTCTTTGACCAGACTAACTTTTAAAATTAAACATGTATGCGAATATCGAACCACACACAAAAGAAAGTGTACAGAGTTGAAGTAATCAATCAATATCTGCAACTGTCTAAAAATAAAGTAGCTCCTTTGTTGGGAGAAACCTAGATATACTCCCATAAGTCCATAGTACAGGTTTAGCTTTCTAAAAACAGTTCCATGGCTTCCTGTAAAAAAAAGAAAAAAAAAAAAGTCCTCTTCTTGGAGTATTCTGCCAGCTGACACGTGTTTAATCTATACTTTACTTTCTCAAGGCTGCAAATTTCATACATTTATACAAAAATGATCTTAGTATGCACATTGGAGCAAGCTGTAATTAGAAACCATTATGCTAGCAATAGCTGCACTTGAGGAGGAGATTAAAGACTTACATTTGCCAGAAGCTGTGAGATGAACTATAAAATCCTAGATGATGTTCTAAATAAATATCAATTATCTGTCAAATACAAGAAAAGTACAAACTCAGAAGGGAAGACAATGATTATAATAATGGTAGGTGTTAGACCTGACAGCCTTAGGGTGGTCACTCTCAACTTTTTGCCTGCCTCCCTCCAAGTGTTGACACTAGTTTTGCTGGTTTTAGGACTCTGCACAGTTTACCACTGCTAACCAGTGCTAAAGTTCATATGCCCTCTCCTTTAAATCATGGTAACATTTGGTTTATACCCAATTAACATATTTGATCTACTGGTAAGTCCCTAGTAAAGTGCACTACATGTGCCCAGGGCCTGTAGATTGAATGCTACTAGTAGGCCTGCAGCACTGGTTGTGCCACCCACATACGTAGCCCCTTAACCATGTCTCAGGCCTGCATTGCAAGGCCTGTGTATGCAGTTTCACTGGCACTTCGACTTGGCATTTAAAAGTACCTACCAAGCCTTAAACTCCCTGTTTTCTACATATGTCACCCCTAAGGTAGGCTGTAGGTAACCCAGACGGCAGGGGGTTGTGTGAGTAAAAGGCAGGACATATATCTGTGTGTTTTATATGTCCTAGCAGTGGAAAGCTCCTAAATTCATTTTCCACTACTGTGAGGCCTGCTCCTTTCATAGGCTACCACTAAGGCCACCCTCATAAACTGTTTGAGTGGTAGATTCTGATTAGAAAGCGTTAAACTGCTCATATGTAGTACGCCAGAATGGTAATACAAAATCATGTTGACTGGTGAAGTAGGATTTTATATTACTATTTCAGAAAGTCCACTTTTAGAAAGTGAGCATTTCTCTGCACTTAAATCCTTCTATGCCTTACAATCCGCCTCTTGGCTGGGTTTGTTGACAGCTCCCTTGTGCATTTCACACAGACAACCACAAACACAGGATGCTCAGTCACACCTGCACACATCTGCATACTGAATGGGTCTTCCGGCGCTAGAAGGGTGGAGGGCCTGACACATTTCAAAGGACAGTGGCCTGCCCTCACACAATGGACTGCCAAACGCCCTACTGCAATCCTGGCAGACAGGATTGTACTGAAAGGGGACCTTGTGCACTTCTATGCCATTCTTTGAAGTCTCCCCCCACTTCAGAGACACATTTGGGTATATAAACTGGGTCCCTGACCCTTCCAACTCAGACACCTCCTGGGAAAGAAACTCTGAACCAGAACCTGCAACCTGCCAAGAGAAGCTGCCTGGCTCCCAAAGGACTCACCTGGACTGCTGTGCTGCAAAGGACTGCTGCCTTGCTGATGCCCTGCTGCCTTGCTGGCCTCTGGCTCTGCTGAGAAGTGCTCTCCAAGGGCTTGGATTGAGCTTGCCTCCTGTTTCCTGAAGTCTCATGGCCAAAAAAGACTTAATCTCTGCAAAGAACTCCTTGTGTGGTGAAAAATCGATGCACAGCCTGCCGGAAACGATGCACATCCTGCTTAGCGGGGAAACAATCCCTGCATCGCCAAACCAGAACAACGCAGCCTGCTCCCCGTGTGGAGATCAACGCAGTGCCAGCATTGCACCTGGAACTTCGACGCACAGCCCACTGTAACGACGCATCGCAGAGCCGGAACGATGCAGCCCAAATTCCTGCGAGAGGAATCGATGCAGTGCTTGCCGTGCAACAGAAACTCCGACGCAACACCCACTGGATCGACACAGCCCCTGTGACTTTGTGCTGCGCGCCCTGGATTTCCACGCATTGTCCCTAGGTGTCAAAAGACCCCGCATCACGAAGAGGATTCAAGCCTGCGTGCCTGAATTCAACGCAAAGCCCTTGCCCCATGGAAAAGAATTGAGGCATCGTCTGTGTGCACCCGGAAATCCGACGTACACCTACCTTTTTCAACGCATCTCCTGTTTTTCGGTCTTCGTGCATGTAATTTTGAAGCAAACCAGGTACTTTGTGCTTGCAAGAGACCATTGTTGCTTTTAAGAACTTATTACTCATCTTACGATTACAAAAGTGATATTTCAACTTGTATTTATCAAATCTGGATCATTCTGACCTTAATCTACTCAGATAAATATTCTATATTTTTCTAAACAGGTGTGGTGTATTTTTGTGGTGTTTGCGCTGTGTTATTGCATGATTTATTGCACAAATACTTTACACATTGCCTTCTAAGTTAAGCCTGACTACTCAGTACCAAGCTACCAGAAGGAGGGCACAGGATAATTTGGATTGTGTGTGACTTACCCTGACTAGAGTGAGGGTCCTTGTTTGGACGGGGGGGTAACTTGACTGCCAACCAAAGACCCCATTTCTAACAGTAGGATATTCACATATGTAAGCAGATTTGACAACATCAAAATTATCTTACCCGCCAACATATTTCAGTCAAGAGACAATGCTAGTATTGCCTCTATCTGTGAGTCAGATGTGTCCAGCATTGTGAGTGACACCAATTTAGGTAATCTACTAGGTCCAAAGTTTTGTAGACTGTTAAGAACACTTTATCTTCAGCTCTTTAGCAGCAGTGGAAAGGTACCAAAAAGGTACCACATTGAATTACCAAAAACAATTCCAGAACACAGGAAAGCAAAAAGAGAAAAAAAAGAGAATCAGGTCAACAAATAAAGGAAGGAGTGGTCAGCACATTATGGGCTGAAAATCAGAAGAAATGTATCATAAATCAATTTTCTTGCACTTCTATCAGTATGACTCCCATCAATAGGTTTGATGCGCAGTGTACCTGACAGGCTCACGGTTCCTCAAGAGCAGTACCCTCAAATGCCCACCTTCCAGCTGCACCGACTCTGATAGTAAATAAACCAGAGGTTTGGAGTGGCTAGGCGAGGGTTAGGGCTTTAGGGAGGGTACTGCGAAGAAGGAGACCTGCAACATGATGGAACCTGTAATTCGAAGGGTTAACTCCTCCAAACCATGGGTGCATTTATACACATAGGTTTCTCTATCTCAAAATGGTGCTGAAAGTTTACCTGAAAAAGATACCGTTTGCTTGCTGGTAATTATACATAAATCCCTTGTTAGTTTACATATAACAGTTTTTCATGACTTGTTGGCTGTATTGCTGTGTAATCACTTTATACAACATACTCTGTGCAAGCTCAATTATCATCTTTTTTTTTAAGAGGTGTTGATTTGTACATGCTGCATGTATCGGAATATCTTTACTTTCTAAATGTGGCTCAGAACTAGCGAGTCCGTTTCACACAAATGCTATGCGATTCATTAATACAAATGATGATAGCTAAAACTGTAAAAAGGTATGCTTACTCGGCTCAACAGTATGAAGTCCATTTTCACTTTTGCATAGCAACAGTGGTCATTTTCCCAATGAAAGGCTAGGTGCTATTATGTCCTCTTTACTTTACTGCTGCACACAATTCATTATGGCTGAAGGATTTTTCAATAAGATACTATGCAAGAATTTTAACTGAGGGCTTTCCTGAATGCAATAGTGGGAGGCCACAGCACAGTTTGCTCAAACTCAGGGCTGATTATTTCTTACCATGATTCAGGAGGCTGCAAATTACTCTACTACAGGCTCCAATGAGTGCTGCCTCGGATCGCCCCACTGCAAATGTCCGATCCAGGGCCTGGCCGCTATATATAGGGAGTGGCATTTCCAAGATGGCAGCCATGATCCAAATGTTCTTGCGAGACAGCACAATGGTGTGCTCTTGTGGGATCTTACATTTGTTTGCAAGAACATTTGTAATATTAAAATAAGCAAACATCAGTAAACATAAGAATACTGCTCCTACATATGCATGTTACCTCTAGGCATGTGTCAGGTGGGCTTACACAAACCAGAGTCATACACAAGTGCAATTCAGCACTGCCAATAATTTGTAACACAATAATGTTCTTAATTCAATCATGTACATTACACCGGTCTCAGTCTAAGCATGTTTCACTTCTTTTGGCAACAAATAAGCAACAAATATTGTCTCATACAAATAGCGTCTAATAACATCACTTTAGTTCGCACTTTAGGCTGTAACTGGAAATAGTGTCTCACTTTAGTTCGCACTTTGGGCTGTACGCACAAGGCAGGGCATGACAGTACCAATGACATCTCAATTGTAAATCTGTCACGTTATGACTTGAGTCAGGAACAAATAATGTTCAAGACTCAAGAAAAAAATGTTTGGCGAGTAAACCTCATTGGTGTACACAGAACCACACACCAAGAGGTATGTCACACAACTACAAGTGAAATACAGGATTTACAAATATTATCGCTATTGGATGAGACCGAATCATCAACTCCAACTTTAACAAATATGTTGACGGACTTAGACATTACCCCTGATTTAAATATTGGTAGTGGTCTACGACCCAAGTCTACTTTAGTTCCTGTCATGCAACTGGATTATGTTATGACACATTCTACAAGTTGGTGAGCAGTGATTTATATTCATGGTAGGGTGATCACTGACAGAAGCACAGTCATAAAGTTGACAATCTTACAAATGAGGCCCGTAAGGCCCTTAAGCCCTTGACTCAAAAACTGGATATTGTTATAAAAGAGGCAATTAAAGGGGGCAATATTGTCAATATTTAGTAGGAGGATTGCACCAGAGACATTGACAGACAACTGGAAGGCACTGAGACATACATAAAACTGGATCATAGTCCTCTAAAAATGATTGCCTTGATACTTGAACATAAACCTAAAGCTTGGCAGATGCATGCCTGATTATGGATCATGAATTTAGGTATCTCTTCAACTCCCATCCCAGAGAACCATGCACCTATATATTGCCAGAAATCCACATAGGAGGAAATTTCCACCTGGGAGGCTTATCATTTCAGGTATTGGGTCTCCCACCGAGCGTATCTCTGAGTATATAGATATACTCTTATAAACATTTGTGTCTAATCTCCCTTCCACAAAGGACCTTTTGAATAAACTTATTGATTACACTTGGATGGATGAGTGAATGTTTGTAACACTAGACATCACTTCATTATACACCTTGATTCCTAGAGACAAAGGTCTTCAAGCTATACAATTCTATCTTTCACTCTCAGACACAACTCAATTTGATAATATGAATATGCTTATTGAGATGACAACCCTTGTATTAGATAACATTGTTTTTGTTCATAATGGTAACTGTTTTTGCCAGTTGCAAGGTGTAGCCATGGAATCGAAAATGTCACCTTTCTGAATTTGTATGTGGGCTGGTTTGAGGGATTTTATTTATGGACAGATTGCCCCCCCCCCAGAGCACTTAAGATCATTTTGTGGGGGAGATTCATTGATGATATTCTATTATTATGGACTGTGGATGGATGTAGATGGACTACTTGATTTTATTAATTTTCTCAACAATAATCCATATTAGATTTATTTTACATATCATTACGGTCACACACAAATCGAATATCTACATGTCACACTCTATATGCAAGATACCAAGATTTGTATCTAAACTCTACAGAAAACCCACAGCATGTAATTTGATTCTTCATGCAACAAGTGCACACCCAAAATCACAGATACATGCTATACCTTTTGGGAGATGACACGCCTTGGGTGTAATTGTAGTAGTGATGATGTTTTTTATTGTGAACTGAGCGCTTTAGAAAAAAAAATTAACAAGAGGTTACACCAGAGAGATTATTCAGAAACCAAAACGAAGAATTTTGAGGGTTAGTCAACAAACCCTTCGGAGTATTAAACCAAATATATGTAGGAATAATCAGTGGTTTTCATTCATTATACCATATAATAGTTGTAGTCACGTTTTGTATAAAATCCTGAACAAACATTGGCACGTTCTGAGTTTGGATAAAACCCTAAGTGCATCATCTCAAAGAAACCTAGGGTTATGTATACTAGAGGCAAAATATTGTGTAATATGTTATGCCCACGGTAGACTAACAAGGTCAATCCAAGTTGATTGCTACCGCCACCCAAATGATTCTATAAATTTGGTTCATGTAAAGTCTGTCCTTGCGCAGTTGACAGCTTAAAACATTTTTAATACAATACTAACATCAGATATCATTGTGAACATTTTATCAACTGTGATCCAAAATTTGTGGTTTATTGTATGGGTCCGTCATGAGATATACTTGGGCAGTACAATTCGCCCACATAAGGAGAGAATCCAAGAACACATTAGAACCATTAGAAATAGGGACAGTAACTACCCCTTGTCAGTCGATTTCTGTGCTAATCACACTACCTTTGAATTGACTAAATTGAGATTCCATGCTATTGCTGTAGCTCAGGTGCATGCAAGGAGGATGGCCAAGTCCATACATTAAGAAAATTAGAGACACAATCGATTACTAGATTTACAACAGTGGATTGAATTTTGTACTCCGTTCTGACAGGGACTTGCATGTTTTCTTGATGGATTAAGTCATTATGATCACTATTATATTCTTCACAATTGATTGAATTATTATCTGATGCTATTGATTGTTTACCAGGAGGGTACCCATTTACAAGATCCTGTTTTCGGTTCAATCTAGCATGACTGTATTTGTAAACAACTAAAGTGTGACTTTTAAAGAACATTGTTTCATTACCTGTATTTTAACCTGCACACTACTATACTATGTACAGACACAGTGTGTACACTATATACAACTGTTATTGTTATTGCCTTTGATGACCAGTCTTAAAACTGTGAGTTCATTGTATATTTATATAACAGATGCTGCTTCATCTAACCTTACTCCTTATATATCATGCTTTTTTTTTATTTGGGTATGTCACTAGTTAATTTCTTATTCGCCTCACTTCAGGTCTCCTATTTCACATTTTCTAGTATTCTATAACCTATATTCTTTTCTCACAACATATTCTCTGCAACAAACTCTTTTTAAGAAAGAGGTCAAAATAATCAGCTCAACCACACAAGAGATCCTTTTTTGTGTGTTCTGAATATGATGAGGAATGTTTAAGATGGCACGCCTACCTGCAACTCTGCTGTTGGCACACTTTAATCCCTTGTTTGTTTCCTGTGATTACGCTTCTTTAGCATTCGGGGACACAATTCAGTTTGAAATGGATTAGAGTGAATTGGCAGCTCCTGTGTGGCTGTTTTTAAGAAAGAGGTAATAATATTCAGCTCAACCACCCGCATAAGACCAATACTTTTTTGTGTGACTTTAATATGATGGGGAACGTTTAAGATGGCTCACCTTCCTGCACCACTGCGGTAGACATGTTTTAGTCCCTTGTTTGTTTCTTGTGATCACACTATTTTAGTGTTGGGGGCGGCATTTCAATTTGAAATGGATTTGAGTGAATAGGGAGTTCCCCTTCAGCCCAAGTTAGTTTTATACAGCTGTAACTCAATCTGCAATATTGGAGCGTATACTACAGGAACTCCATCCGCAGTATTGCAACGCTTTTCATGACCAGTTACATTACATTGTTTTTGTGTTATTTCCCTTTGCGCTCCATGGCGCTTTCAAGTTTTGTACAGCTGGAACTCGATCAGCAGAATTGGAGCAATTTGCATGACCAGTTATTTCCCATTGTACATTGTTTATTTTGTTCCCCCCTTCGCGCTCATTGGAGTTTTCAAGTTTTTTACAGCGGGAGCTCAATTGGCAGTACTTAAGTGCTTTGCGTGAACAATTACTTCACATCATTTTTGTTTTGTTTCCCCTTTTGTTTCATGGCGCTTTCAAGTTTTATACAGTTGGAACTCCATCAGCAGTATTGGGGAAATCTGATATGGTAGTTCAGCCAGGAATGTCAACCAGTGAGGTTGCTGAAACATGTAGTAGTTTACTTTTGTTCCGGTTACAAAGGGCAAACGTATACTGCTTTTTCTGCAGGACAGACTAGCTACAGTTGTTTTGTAATTTATTATGGCCAGGTGGAGGCGTTGCATAGGCGACTAGATCCCACATAGTAAAGGGGCCTTACACTCCCCTCTCCAAAGCCTCCCTGGTAACACTGGTTACTGGGTTTCACAATTAGTACTGCCTATCAAATAAACTGAGTGTTTTAGTAACTTAGCCATGTAAGGTAGTGCACACAGTATAGAAATTCGCCTGCAGAGCACAGGTTAAAGTAATTGAGTGGCTGGCTCTATCTTCCGTTGAGTTTCACTGGTAATTAAAGTTGCAGCTTTATGAAGTTCTGGACTTGCCAGCAAGTGCCTTTCAGAAGGATTCACTTATGCCACTTTTGCCCACGCTTGTGTTTTGAAAGGTTTTTCTTCGCATGAGTAGAGTGCCTGCATTGTTAATACTCTGTTTATTAAAGAGGTGTGTTTGTTACTGCCCACAGGGTGTACACCTCTCTGACCTGTGATCTGTCACAACAAATCAACGCCTTGTAATGTGGTCTACCTGCTGACACCTTGTTTGAGTCCTTCCATGCGTCTCATTCGCTCAGCCTCTGCATTTCTTTCCCTTTATCTTCGTCCTTGCTGTCACTCTCCATCTTCTTTTCCCTGCCACATCCCCTCTGACTTTCTTCTGATTTGTTTTTGACCTCGGTTCACATTGTGCCCTTCTCCATCAGTCCCCTCTAATTCTTTCTCTGTCCCTCACATCCTCTCCACCTCATCTCCTCTAATGTCTAAACCCATAATTTCTACCTGTCTCCAGTCTTCAGACCACCAGACTCGCATTGGCGGTCCCACCATCGACAGGCCGGCAGTGTGGACCGCCATATTACGAATGGTGGATTGGCCTGTGCTAAACCGCCACTTTCCCATTCCTACCGTCAGGGCGGTTGGACCGCCGGACCGTAGATAAGCATCTCCGACCTGGCGGTCCACCTAAGACTGTCGGCGGTATTACGAGTCCCCTTTCTGCCATGGCACCATCACGAAACCCTGGCAGAAAGGCTACTAATGTCAGGAATTTGCATTCCTGTCACCGGTAGATGACTCCCCAGCCCCCAACATCCAAGAGCTTCCCACCCCCTTCCTTTACAACATTCTCAACCCCACCCCTGCTCACTGTAGTAACCCCCCACACTCTTGCACCCCGTATTTACCCCTCTGCATACACCCATGCACCCAAATGCACACACTTCCTCACACTGACACACACGCACCCTAATGCACACCTTGACACTCACAACACTCTTGCACTCCTGCACACACACACACACAACACCCCTCTCCCCCTGAATCCAAACTCATGCACACATGTGCGCACACACACACACAACATCCCCCCTTCCCTTTCGGACGGTAACCTTACCTGGTTGTCGAGGTGGTCATCTGGGAGAGAATGGGTCCTGGCGCTTGCAACACCGCCAGAGTCCAGCTAACACAACACCACCACACCGTTTTTCAAATTGAAATACTCTGGGCTGTGTTTTGTTGGCGTGGTGGTGTTGGCAAATCAACTGCCAGTAGCCCACCAACTGCCAGTACGACTGCTCGCAGTTTTCCACCTGAGCACCAAAATCTGTGCTGGAAGCCCTTGCCTAGGTGGGAAACCAGTGCTGAAGTTGATCCAGTGGGGGCCACTGGTGCTCATTGCTCATTGTTGGGGCATGACATTTAGTTTTCTGCTTCAGACTTTTCTGAGTGAAAGAGAGAAAAATTCAGAGATGGGAGGAGGATGATGAGAGACCAAAAACCTGTCATAAAGGGAGAAAGCAGGAACATGTAGATTTTAGGGAAAGGGAGTGTCTGGAAGTGGTTTAAAGAGGTCCGAGATGAATTTGAGACTATGCAGTCTGCGCTAGCATCTACTAGTGCAGCCACAGACTTTGGAGCAGATCTTTGGGAACTGGCACTCATTCTTTTACAAATTAAGCACTGTGGGAAACCTATGGCCCATGTACTTGCTTATCTCTCATATAACATGGTTCATCAGATCCACGTCAACCTAACCATGTCTGAAGAGGCCAAGTGGTCATGGAAACCTAGAAATAGACAATACAATGGCAGCTGTTATGATGATTCATGTCACCATGCATGAGTCATTGCTTTTAGTTACAGTAAAAAACGGCAAAGGGGGCTTCACTCAAATAGTAAACAAAATACATTGCACACTCCTCTAACTTATTTCTAGTTTACCTGTACTGGTGTAAAATGCAGTTATGAAGGAAACAATGTGCATACTCCATTACTAACCAAATTTGCCATCCTTAAGATGCTTAAAAATGTGCCCTGAAAAAAACACAAACTGGTCTTATGCTTTGGCAGTACTTGGAGTAAAGCTGAGTGACCATTGACTAGAACAACTTCACACCCCATCATGATGCCTCTGAATCTAAAGTTCCACCTGTGCATCGTTTGTGATATCCAGTCCACATCTCATTGTTTTGCTATTAATGAATTTGGCATAAACGTTCTGTGAGACTGCCATGTTAAATCATTTTGTAATTTGTATGTCTCTCTACGTTATTCACTGAAACTGGTGTTAGCACGTCTGACCTTATTTGGTTTCTTATCTTTAAAATATAAGGGTATTCGTTAGAGGTTCGATGGACCTTTTGACTGCACTTAAAGTAACTCCCACTATAGGACTCAATTTCAATACCAATCAATAACATCATCAATCAATTAAATCACTAATCTTTGGAGTCAGTAATTCCACACACCATGACCCCTTTGGCCATAAATAACCACACCTTTATGTAAGTTAGATGTTTATTTCCCTAGATTATTAATGCTAAAACCACGTAATTTAGCCTCAAAATCAAATGATACGCATACAGGATCAACACTGGTTGACCAAATCTTCTAAAGAATCTCAATTTAATCAAAGCATGTATTATTACACACTCTAAGATTACAGTACAAATCGCTAACAAGAAAAACTGTGCAATAGAAATAGCATACATTTAGATTTAGCAACTGAGTCACATTTATTAATTATTAATAGCAACTTGATAACGTTTAGGGTCTTCCCTCTCTAACCGTCTGATTAGAATAGCATGTTTGGACTTCATGCAAAGCAATTTAGTCAACACAAATTTGGAAAAACATCTAACTGTGCCTCTACCAAAATTAGCGGTTGGTAGCTAGGAAACAAATGACAAATTACATCAAACATTAACATTTTATTAATACCTCTCCTCAGTATGGATCAGCAAATGGTTCCGAACAAGGGACTCTAAGTTATCTGAACCATTTGTAAAGCATAGTCTAAGGATCAGCATTCAGCATCAAAAGTCTAAGCAATAAAGTTAAGGATAGAATGCTCTAAGTAGCAGAATCAAGGCGAGTACACCTCATCGGTTGAGAAGGAAAATGGGAAAGCATTTCTCTTCCCTTAGTGCGGTCAGGCTATGTTAAAATCATCTAAAAACTCTTCCCACATTGCCATTGGTCAAAGAAACGTATGTTTACATTTAGTACAATGAAAGTAGAACTTCAAATCTAAGATATAACTAAACTGTCAGTCACATGTTAATGATTGGCTCCTCTTTTCCTGTTCCCATTGTCGGACTCATCAGCTAACAATGTTGTATCTCTCTGTCCTTCAATCACGGCATCCATTGTTAGCTCCCAGGAACATCGCTTTCACACACACACACACTAAACTTTACATTGTAACAATAGCTAATACACCATATTCTATCAAGCAGTTCTCATGGGTAAAGAAAACATTTACTAGTGTTTGGTCAACGCAGTGAAACGATACAAGTATTCATTTCTCTAAACAGCCATTTTATGTGAATTATTTAAGCAGTGCAACTTAACATGAGGCTGTCAATTAGGCCCAAGACCTCGCTAACGTAAGGCCTACAATTAATAAAGCACATACATAATCATTATTATAACGTACTACTACATTAATCTAAACATGAACACATCATTTCATATTAATAAGCAATTCTAACGGCCACTCAAGTAGGCACATTTTTCAAGTTGTGCATTATTTTCTATTTTCTTTTTTTATGTAGATTCAACAATTAGAATACATGAATATTTATTAGTAAAAATTCAGCGGTCACACTGGCTAAGTATGGATTTTCCTTTGGCTCTAATTTTGCTTTCTAAAGGCAAGGCTTGTGTTGTAATGTAAATCTTAATTGTCAATGACCACCATCAGATCTCCCTTCAGACTCTCTCATAAATAGGAGACAGTCTCCGACTATATTTCAAGTCATCAGTAACTTTGATCTCTGTTATTCCTAACTGATTACTTGACCAACAAGCTAAAGTTTTGCAGCAGCAGTCTTCAACTTCATAACAGAGTGTCTCTTCATCTTGAAGTTCCCGCCTTACAGAAAATGTACACTCAGAATTAGTCCTTGCTACACTTTCACATCAGGACCATGACCACACAACAAGCTTTCAGTCAACATCAGAAATACTTTTGCATGATTAAAATATTCACAAACACCGCTCCTGCCTAGTCTTTGGGTGTAGTTTCAGCTGTATACATTCTGGCGGACAGTGTTTCACTATGACTGGAATCCTTTTACATGTGCATATATTTAGTTTACAAATGCTTTGCTACTTCTAACATCAAACCTTTCAGATGTTTGTCTCGACCCTCTCTATACTTACTATCCTTTCCTTTTATTTTTCTTTGTATTTCTTTGCTATTTGTAAAGCGCACTGATGATGCAGGGTCTTGTATGGGCTACTTATAACATCTGAATAACAAAATTTCATTCGGTAGCTGCTCATGGTGTGTGGTTATTACCTCGCTTACTATGTAACTTTTAATCTGTTTTTTTTCTTTCTTTTTTTTTACATTTTTCTTGTTTTCTTTCCTTTGTACTTCATTTGTCCTTCCATTTAATTATTTTATTCTTCCTTTTTTTTTTTTTTTTAGTTATCAGATTGTTTTCATGGTGCTTTTAGTGCCCTCTCCAGCATTTATCCACACCAAACACTTCTGTCACAGTTCTACAGAGTCTGCCAGGAACCAAAAGTGTCCTGTTATCTCTAATTCACAAGAAACTGCATCTCCCCCTTGTTAAATAAAAAGCCCAAGTATTACATATATGCATCACAGCTCTTAAATAAGTGATCATAGAGCTTCAATCAATCAATCAATCAGGGATTTGTAAAGCGCACTACTCACCCAGAAGGTCTCAAAACGCTGGGGGGGGGGGGGGTGAGCTTGACTCAACTGCCCAGAACGTGTCTTATGAGGCTATGCATAGATAGGAGAGGTGTCCATGACTGGCACTGTGATACACATACATGTGCAGTCAGTGGACTCTCAGAAGGCTCTATTGAAACAGGTGCATTTGTGACATTGGAATTGGCGAATGATGAGGCAGATGCTTGAAATGTGAAGAATCTTGTGTAATAGATTTTCCATGACAGTGAGCAGTTATCATGTGTCATTTACTAGTCACAACTTTAAAGGGTTCAGCATCAAAAAGGGCATCAAGCCTGCATTTTCTCCTTAGTCTTACTAGGACTCTATCTCACTCCCAACTTGTCACTATGTGTGCATGTGGCAGTAATGATTTGTTTCAATGAAATAGCAGCAGGTGTACTGGACTTTTCTATGAAGCTAATGGGTGCATTAGCCACTTTGGAAGTGGTGCTAAGACACTGTACTGGCACTTGTGAAAAATTGTCAGCAGGGTGTTGATCTTTCCCTGGTCAGTGCTCAATAGTGTAGTAATGTTCCTGTAGTCGTAAACCACAGCGTTCAATAGAAGGAGGCATTTGGCTTTTGGATTGCCAAAGATTTTTAGCAATACTTGATGATCTGTGACAAGAGTGAAATGCTTTCCATATAAAAAGTATGTGAAAATGTTCACAAACCCACACCACAGCTAAACTTTATTTTTCGGGTTGTGAATAGGCACCTTCAGTTTGTGACAAACTTCTACTCTGCTAGCATATGCTACAATATGCATTTGAGCATTTAGTTGTCCAACCCGATCGAACTTGCATCAACAAAAACGTAGGTATGACGTTTAGGATCAAAGTAGGCCATTTCAGTGGTGTTCTCAATTGCACTTTTGATTTTCTTGAAGCATTGCTCACACTCATGCGACCAGTGAAATTAAGCATTTTGTTTTGTTGAGTCTCTAAAGGGAGCACTTACTGTGGCAAAGTCATTTATGTACCTAGAACAGTAGCTGGCCTTGCCAAGAAAAGAACGTAACATGATAACATCTTGTGAGGGACAGGTGGCTGACAATGTCAGTAGTTGAGCCGAAGCTGGAGCCATTCCCTCATCACACAAAATATGGTGAAAGAATTTGGGTTTTGTTTTGTGGAACTCAGACTTTACTGCATTCAAGGTTAGACTTGCATCAGCCAGTAATTGACAAACTTGTGCAAGAGCTTCATTGTGTTCTTTTCGCAAGGCCCCAAAGACCAATATGTCATCACTGTAATTAATAGCATTTGTGACAGGCTGTATTATACGTCGAGTGCCATCTTGAAAATTTCTGCAGCTGATGACACACTGAAACTAAATCTTTTATATCTGAACAAACCAATATTGGTAGCAAAGGTAGTAATGTACCTGCAATTTCTTTCAAGTTCCAAATGATGATACCCTTTGTTCAGATCAAGGCGAGAGAAGACTTGGCACCATTTAACTGTGTGACCATGTCAGCAATGTGTGGACCTGGATGCTGTTCTCCTTAATTTGCCTTGTTAGCTTGATACATATCAGCACAGATGCATGCAGCTCCTTCACGGTCCTTTTTGGACCCTACCACTATGGGTGAAACCCATGTTGTCAGACCAGTAAATCGCTCAATGATATGATATACTTTAGTAAAGTCTTACGTTCTTTTTCAGCAGCCTCCTGCAAATGAAATGCAAACATCCTTGTTAATATGCAGTTGCACTTTCATGGTCTTAAGTTTACCGAATCCATGAAACAAAGACGGGAACTGACTCACTATTTCATGTTTTGCATTTATGTTGTAGTTTACAGATATCAGTCCCATTTAAGCAGCAGAACTGAAACTGAGTAAACAAGCACTTGACACAGTACCAGGAAGTATGTGAGTGGGTGCTTCTACCATGCCTTTTTGTGCTTCATTGTTGCTACAAATGAACGTTGACTTTTTAATGGAGTCGATGCAGCCCATGTATACACTTTTGTCCTTGACGGCGTGAGACGGAGTATTGGAGGACAATGTGTGAATGACTTTGGTGATTTAATTTGTCAATTTTTCTTTGACTTGTCTTCTTCCTTCACATGCAGCCATTCTGACATGTACATGTTTCTCTGAGGTGAGCATCGACATCACATATCCATCTTTTTTTACTGTTGCTTGACAATGACATGAAGGAGATTTTGGGTGAAGATTTAGATGATGATTGGCTTTGTTTAGTGTTGATTTGCCTCAGCTGATGTTGCCGCTTGCCTTTGTGGGAATGAGTAAAATTTTGTTTTTGGAACTTTTGGGCGTCCATTTTGTTTTCTCGTGTCATGCACTTCATTTTTTCTTTGCCTTGCAAACTGTTACAAAATGGTTCTCTTTCCCACAACCCTTGCATACTTGTCCAGTGGCTGGACAGTTACCTTCATGCGGAAAAGTAAGTCTGCATCTGAAGCACAGTTTTTTTTTTTCCTTTGGATATATCTCTATGTGTCCTTCCGCCTTAGGTTTCTGCTTACTTGTCATATTCATGACTGACTCACTTTAGGCACCTCGCCTCCTTGTTAGCAGCTTGTTGCTCTACACGTTCCTCAGTTCTGGCAGCCATGAGTACTCACTCCAGGCTAAGTGTTTCTCTCAGCATTCATCGTCTGAATGAACCTAACAACCAACCATCTATAGCTCTGAGATGTATGGCTTCTTCATCATTGAATTAAGTGAACTTAAAAGGTTTGAGCATATCCAGTCTTTCAACGAATGTGTTGATCGATTCACCAGCACTCTGTCTTTACTGGTTGAAAATATATCTTTCGCAATCAAAAATCAGCACTGGATTGAACTTGATATTTAGCGCTTCTTTGATTTGACGGTATGACACTTCATCAGCATGTGGTATTTTCTTTATTAGTCCCTCTACTCCTTCACCTGCAAGATTCTTAAGCTATTTGATAATCATTTTATTATCTGCTTCTTCCAGCGCATTGATAAAATCATTAAAAGGATCTATCCAGGCAGTCCATCTGGTGCCAATATTCTGCTTCTTGGTGGTAACGCCACTGGTGGTTTCAAGAAGTGGGTAGCTTTGTATTTCATGCCTCTTTCTACAGGCGGTAAAAGGATGTGCTGTTCACACAGTTCTCGATATCCATGCTGACTCCGCACCTTCCGGAGGTACTGGCTCAGTATTGGAATTAAGGTTGTCAGGCCCACTCACCAGACGCCCTGCACCTTTTTGCTCTTTTACAGTAAGTATTTGTTATGTCTTATGCACCTGTCCTACATTCCTACCCTTCTGCATTGTACCTGTTTTTTCACTGCCTTTAGTTCTTCTTTGCAGTCTGCTGCTTTTAGTTCTTCTCTGTATTCGGTTATCGCTGCCTTCAGCGCTTTTCCATACCTGGTTGTTGCTGCCTTTAGTGTTATCATTCCATATATCTTATAGCTCAGTGTAGCTATGTGCCACAGCACCTCTTTCACGGTCTCACCAGAAGGTTCCTGGCAAATAATGCACATATTTCTGTATAAGGCCTTCGTTTTCTTCAAAAGCTTGGCACAGGCTGGAGTGGTGCTTTGAATCCACATACACCAAATATCAAACTTCACTTCGACTGAGGCATGTGTGGCATGCACAAGCAGTTTGATGGACCATGGCAAACTCACTGGGAGAAAACTGTTGGTTCTCCTGGTTACGTATCCCCGGTCTCGTAGCCAGTTGTAGCATCCTCTCCATCCTTGGTACATGGAAATGGTTATGCCACACACGGAGCTTGGTATTCCACGTCTTTATTCCTCAGTGTGTAACTGCCAATTCAACGTTCTAAATCATGAATTCCATCAACCACACCCGAACACGTAGTCACAGTTCTGCAGAGTCGGGGTGGTAGGGTGGGTCCCGTAACCTCTAACTCACAAGACACTGCAATTTCTACAATTTATAAAATTTATAAAATGCTACAGTTTCTGTTTTTCTTAGGGAATGGTATGGTTGGCTCAGTGTCATTACATCCTTTAATCAAATTATACATTTGAATTCTACACTAAAGTGAATGTTTCAGGAGCGTATGGGATATTTGTGTGAGATCAACAGTGGTGAATGTAACCCCTGAGAAACTTATATATGTATAAGTCACAATGAAAGGTGAATGCTGCCTTTTAGCGGATTCATTGCTCTTTCAGGCACTGTAAACTGACAGGTGCAAACATTAACCATAGAGGAGCTCAGGATATACTCGTAGTGGCAGTAAGTAAATGGCATTAAGTAGTGCCTGTTTTTGCAGTTTCTATGGTTTGTGCAATGTTAAATTGTTTCATAATTTCAAATATAATATTTCTCACACTTAAACTAACTTTATGCATATGACTAGAGTTCAAGCCACTGGACGACACATAAAGGTAGATGTATCAAATTGTGATGTGGCATAACAAGCGTGAGATATATTGTCAATATTTTTTTCTTTCTTTAGCCATGTTGTATAGCAGTGCAGCTGATGTGCAGCCTGGGTGTAAGTACATAAATCAAAAAAACGGTATGATGTGGTCAATGAGGGACGCACTTCTATTGTTTTTTTTTTGCTTTCAACCATGCTGCGCAGCAGGTGCGCTGCTGTACAAAATGGCTAAAAAATAGATTGATAAAGCCAAACAGCTCATGCATGTAAGCCAAAATAACGAGCAAATAACACATGGAAGGGCAGGTAGCAAGCAATGGGCAGACAAAGACAGTAAGGAGATGGGGGGAAGCAGCAACTGTGACTGGGGAAGAAGACAAAAAAATTACCTTCTCCCCTGCATGGGCAGCAGAATGGCACTAATGAAACACATAGTACTTGGTTCATTCTTCATGGAAGGCAGAAGCAAATGAAAACCGGCACACGCTGACCAATCAGGAGCAGGCAAATAAGAGTTATAATGAAGAAAACTAATGCTAAGCAATGGGCAGGCTCCAGGCCTCCTTTAAGTTAGTCATCTTTCTCGCAAAGGACCTAAAAAACAGTCTTTGGCATGTGGTAGAGAGGCGTTTCCTGTCATTGGTTGGGGCAATGGATCCCGATTTTGACCACTCTGTGATGAAAGTCCACTTTTTCTAGAGCGAAGGCATTCTTCCGCTCAACTAGCAAATACAAATGAATAGCAGAGCCAAGGTGACCCTTTGCAACAGATCGTTTAGTTTCTCAGTCTGACTTTCGCTGGGTTTGTAAAAAGCTTTGCTGTGAACACAGTTCTTTGCATATTGTCTAGACTGCAAGTCGAAGACCGTTTTTGTCCGTAGAGGTTCGAGATATTGCATGTGCTAGGCTGTTGCAAGAAGTGAAATTGGAAATCATTGCTTCATGTGGAGAGGGTGGCCCTGCTTTCCATGTGTGTACACACCTGCCATCTACTTTTTTTTTTTGTAAGTGTTTTGCTCCCTGAGAACTGCCTAGTTTTCAGGATTATAAGTCTGTGAGAGATGCAATACAAGTGTGCCTCACTGTAACATACCTAGACAAGTACAGCTTCTAATCGTTTCCTTGAATTCTCGCCATGCTTTCCGTGTGTCTTGTTTTAACTTTTACAGCAAAGGTAAATGGGAAAACCCACTGCAGATCACTTTTCCAATCGGGAACGGAACACCCAGGCTTTGCAGCAAACCTGCCGCTGTGTAAGCACAGAGAATACCACAACAGACTGATCATTTTGTCCAGTATGAAGATGAGAAGAATTTCGAAGCCAAATCATTTTTTGGTCCCCTCTATACAAGCGGCAATAATGGTTGAAAATAGTCACGTTTCAGTTTTTCGCACAGGCAACATTTATAAAATACAGCACCTTGTGTTTGTGTTACCAAAGGGACGGAAGTGAACCGATCCATTGGAGAACAGGTTTTCCAACTATGGCCAGCCTAAGAAGATCTATACTGCATGAGTGCGTGTGATCTTTCTAATATTTGGGACCGTTCATTGTAAATGTAATTACAGCTGGACCCAGCATGTGAAGGGCGTCATTAGGTGGAGTTAACAATTTAGCGTTGCTCCCCTGCCACCAGGCCTTGTCCATAGTTGGGAATAGTTGCCGAACTTAGGGCTCTCTTTGCGATGTGTTCCACGGGGTGATGTTTTTTCCATGATGCTGGTTCAGGGGAGCTAGTGAAGCCCCCTCTAAGACAGGTTCACTCTGTAAGAATTAGAACTATATTTACCCACCCACTCGGCTATGTTATGCAAAGAAATAGTGTAAAATGTTTGCACTTTAGTTTTACAGAGTTAGAAGAATGCAGATTGAATCCTGAGGGAGACTGGGATTTGGTTGAGCTCCATCTATATTCAGCAGTATTGATAAATGGCTTTGTGTTGGAACATCACTTAAAATAAAGCACTAGTCCTTGGGATCCTAGTAGTATGCTACACCGTATAGTGCTTCATCACATCATCACGCGTAGCAAGTCCTATGTAGTAAATGCAATTAAAATTCAGTTAATATTTGCAACTCCGGATACACTGGCATGCCTCAGGATGTGTAGGTGTTGTGTTTTATCTTTTCTGTCCTTTTTTGGCTACTTGCTGAATGTTACCTGCATTGTCAGTAATGGCACCATATAATAAACAGTTGCACCAATAATGATACCACCAGTAATAAGGAACCTGCAAGACTTGAAGTAGCAATGCTCTAACCTTTGCTTCTATCTCAGGCACACGACTGTTGGGTGCCAACAGAAGGTGAGCAGGAAATTAATACTAATTGCACATGGAACATCAAACAAATCACCAAATAGTAATAATTGCTTTTTTACCTTATTCCTGAACTGAGCATCAATCGGGGCTAGAGATCCGAAAGGCTTTGTAGAACTGAGAACGCATGAGTCAGTAGAGTCCTTCAGTGTCTTAGCTGCTCACATTGCATTGAGTCAGGACTTCCATTGCCATGGTGCAAAACACAGCTGATGCAAATGTATCATAAACAACTAATGGCCGGGGGTAGGAGGGGTATTCTAGCAGTAAGCAAATTGATGCAAAACTTGTGCAGAAATTAAGCCATACAATTAAGGCTAGCCCTGTTTTGGTCATGCTTCTTTCTTTTTGGAGGGTGTGCAGCCTATATGATTTTGATTTAGTGAAGAACCTCTAGTGCTGCAGGTTCCTGTCCCATTACAATCTCTCACTGCAAAAGAATTGACATTCCTTTAAGAAAGGTAGAGATCACATAACACTGAAAAACTGTCTCACCCATCCTGGTGACTTTGATATGACCCAGTGTTTTAATTTGACCCTCAGAGCCAGTGATTCTTAGGCTGGGTGGCGTTTTCGAGCACACTTAGAAGCCTGCTACTTGCTTAAGACAGAATACATTGTGTGCGATGGTCGTGTGCAGTGCTTGTTTAGGTATCGCCGGTGGAGCTGAATCACATGATCACGGTTAATTGCAATTCTGTTAAGTTTTCTCCATCGATTTACTTTCGCTTGCACTCATAGTATAGTTGAGAAATGAATTCCCATTATGCATCTGAATTAAATGAATCTGCAAATTGCTAATTATGTGCAAATGACCTGGGAGATCCCCAGCTGCCTTCCGGGTGTGTACCACATTTGTTTATTTTTGAGAGTTTGTGTATCCAAAGTTACTTTGTGGTCGCAGAGGCGTGCAGTTCAACAGCTACCCAATGTGATCCATGAAGGAACTATGGAGGAATAACCACATTTGAATCTTTTCGACATAAAGTCCTCGGGTTCTGTAATTAGTTTAAAACAAATCAGGTTAAAATTAGGCTCTTAAGTTTGTTTAAAAAAACTGTTTTGTTCTTTTATTCTTCAGTAGCAAGAGACAAAGTTGAAAGTAGTATTATACACTTATTATGTCACCCCTGTTATTCCGAAGGCCATTAAAGAAATCCAGGCTGTTGTGCGTTGTAATGATGCATGCAATGATGTATCCTGGGATTAGGGAAGGCAATTCAGTTAGCCTGAATTTACAGTGGTTTCCCCATGAACAGTGTTGCATGCATTGCCTGGGTTGGGCACCCGGCACTTTAGTTGGTCCGAAAACAAAATAAGTCAGGCAATTCTAATGCCTCATCATCTTAAAATCCTGGAGCAGTCAGTAGCTACGGTCCAATAACCATGTTGGTTAATGTTATGTTTCTTTTGTATCACAGGACTTCGTGTTCTATTAAGTATGGGATACAATACCGCCAAAATTATGTATAATAGTTACACTGTCTCCTGGTCGTTATTTGAAGCCGCGCGCCTGCTGCACGACTTTACAATTGGAGACGAAGTGGCCCTACCGTAAGTAGTAGCGGCATCACCCAATGCGCACCGAGTACCAGGCAGGGCCACGCACTACCAGCACAGCACGATAAACGCCAGATGGCCGCGTACCGGGTGCCGGAACCATCGGCTGCCTCCTCAAGCCACCTCCCGCGCAGCCATCGACTGCTGTCTCACGCCACCTCCCGCACAGCCGAAGGCTCGATGCAGCTACCGCGTCGCGTGAAGCTGCGCGCACGGCCCCACGCCTGCGCTCACCTTTGGCAGCTGCCTCAGCACTCCAGCGCGGCTCCGGCAACACTACAAGAACAGGTGCAGGACGCGCTCAAAGAAATCCCCGGAACAGGCACACCCAGCACGTGTCAGGTGAGGGAAAACCCTGCCACACCCCGGTTTCTCGCTGTCACGCGAGCTCTACTGCACAGCTCTGCATATCCAAGCATGCTCCAGCCCCAGCATATAGAGCCTGCAAGCTACAAAAGTTAAGGAGCATCTAACGGCTCCCACTCACAAAAAAAAAAAAGAGACCTAATAACACGCTCTGCCACCCCACAGGCCACTTTGTTTTTTTCTTGTGCAAAAGAAACGAAAACAAAGGAAAAGAGGGAAGAAAGGACACAAAGTAAACTTAGATATAGTACCCCAGCCTTTACAATCTGGGAGAGCCGCAATAAACACCAGGCCTACCCTCATTTCATCACCTCAACCACCTTCCCCTCACATTGGCTGGCATACCACCATTGGAACCTTTCACTGTCACAGGTGCACGCCCCACCCAAGCTGCGAGATAGAATGTCTGGGTAGAGCGCCTCAAAAAATATTTCGAAGCCCTGGATGTCCAACCAGAAAGGCGAAGACCCCTTCTCCACATCGGGGGAGCAGACATCCACAAAATCTTCAAGTCTGTAACAGAAGCAAGGCCACAGACTTACAAAACCCTGAAAGGGGCAATTACTGCACACTTTGAGCCCTATGCAAACCCAGATTACGAGAGGTTCCTACTACGCCAGGCCCAAGTAACTGACGAGTCCGTCAATGTCTTTTATGCCAGGCTGCAGGAACTAGCCAGCACCTGCACGCTGCCCAACGAAGAGGACAAAATCAGGGCACAATTCATCCAGGGATGATCGTCGTCAAAACTCCGAGAGCACGTCCTGCAGCAGCCAAACATGCCCATGAAAGACATCCTCACACTTGGACGATCTCAAGAACTGTTGCGGGCTCGAGTGGCACACATGGAACAAGAGGCAACGACCGAGATGAAAGCAGAGGCAGCCAATGCGGTGACAGCGAATACACCGCGACATAAAGGGGACAACTACAAGGTAAGGCTAAAAGGCAGGGCATGCAAGTGGTGCGGCGGCCCGGCACCACATCCGACCACCTGCCCAGCATGGGGCAAAACGTGCAGCGCATGTGGGAAGGTCAACCATTTCGCGAAAGTCTGCAGGTCCACACCAAAACCGGCAACCAACACCACAAGGAAGACTGTCAAAATGGTTGAAACCACGCTAGACCCAGACTCAGACAGTGATATGGACAACGACCAACACACAGTCCATGTGATACACGCCATTGGAAACCGACGTTTACCCACATGCCAAGTTATGATCCAAGGATCTCCAATACCAGCACTTGTTGACACTGGTGCCTCCATAAATCTGATGGCCATGGACATATACAACAACCTACTCAAACCGTTGCTGCCACTCCGGCCCACAAACGTGCACGTTTTTGCATTCGGAAACAACCGACCTTTAGAAATAGCAGGTGTATTCACTACAGAAGTCTCCCATGATGACATCGGGAAAGCCACAAAAATGTACATCTCCAAGGATGGCGCAGGATTCCTACTCGGCTGCCAGACTGCCCAAGACCTCGACCTCGTACATTTTGCATTTAGCATACACATAAACGCACTCAGTGACCTCACGCAGGAATTCAAGGCCCTGTTCGAGGGCATCGGCTGCCTGAAGGGGCCCCCACTACGGCTCCATATTGACGAGTCTGTCACCCCCACAGCACTCAGACATCGCTGCGTAGCGTTCCACCTTCGCCCCAAAGTTGAACGCGAACTCCAAGTCCTGGAACAAGCGGGGATCATTGAAAAGGTCTCAGGTCCCACACCGTGGATGTCTCCGATCGTGAGCGCAAGAAAACCCAAGCAACCTGATGCGTCTGGATCTGCGTTGACATGCGCATGCCAAATCTGGCAATCAAAAGAGAAAGACACCTGACCCCAACAATAGATGATATCCTCAGCTAGTTAACAGGATCTTATTGGTTCTCTAAAATGGATCTCCGATCAGGATACCACCAGATCATGCTGCACCCGAGTCAAGGCCCATAACTACCTTCTCCACCCACAATGGTCTGTGGCGGTACAAGAGGCTCAATTTTGGCATCTCTAGCACGGTGGAGGTCTACCAACAGGTCATAAAAGAAGTCCTGCAAGGACTTCCGGGAGTCCTAAACGTGAGCGATGACATCCTGGTTCACGCCCCCACCGTCGAAACACACCTAAAGAGACTGCGAGAAACGAGGACTAACACTCCACCGGGATAAATGCGAATTCCTGAAAGAAGAAATCTGCTTCTTCGGGTATCGGTTCTCCAAAAACGGGGTCGGACCTGACCCCCTAAAGGTCAGAGACATCCAAGAAGCCCCAGCGCCCACATCAGTTTCAGGAGTCCGAAGCTTTTTTGGCATGGTCACGTACTGCGGGCGGTTCATGAAAAACCTTGCAGACATCTCAGGGCCCCTACGACAGCTCACACAAGCAAACCAACAGTGGGAATGGGGTGAGGAACAAGAGAATGCTTCTCAAGCCACCAAAAGCGCACTTTCCGCCGACACCACTCACAGCTAGTTGTCGATGCCAGTCCTACAGGCCTAGGAGTGGTGCTGGCACAGAAACAAGACTGCGGAGAGTGGGCCCCCATCGCTTTTGCCAGCCGCACGCTCATGCCAACGGAGCAGAGGTATTCGCAAATTGAACGGGAAGCCATCGCCATCCACTGGGGGTGCCGCAATTTCCATCTCTACCTATACGGCAAGCCGTTCTCAGTGGTGACTGACCATAAGCCCCTACTGCCCCTTTTCAAAGGCTCATCCTCAAAGCCACCGCCCAGAATCGAAAACTGGATCCTACTACTCCAAGAATACGACTTCACACTCGAATACCAACCAGGCACGAAGAACCCTGCGGACTTTCTGTCCCGACATGCCCGCCTGACCACACCCCAAGAACTGGAAGAAGCCCAAGAAACAGAAGAATATGTGACTTTGGTGGTAGAGCGAGCCCGACCCCTGCCCATACCGCTCAGTGAAGTGGTGACAGCAACCAGCCAGGACGAATGTCTACAGATGGCCATAGCAGCCACCCGGACAGGAGACTGGCGGCCGCTCCAACATCCAGACTCCTTCCGCACACAAGAGGCCCAAGCCTGTTTACATGCACTATTCAACGTACGCCAGGAACTCTCGGTGAGTGAAGAAGGCTGCCTGTTAAGAGGGTTCCGCCTTGTAATTCCATCCAGCCTGACAGCCAGAACTGTGTCCCTCGCGCACACCAAGGAATCGTCAAGTCTAAGGCCCGCCTCGGGAACAGATGTGGTTCCCAGGTTTGGACAAGTCAGTTGAAGACACAGTCAAAAGGTGCCTCGTCTGTCAAGCCAGTAGCAACCCATGCCCCCCCAGCACTGGTCCTCACAGAACAAGAACCCTCAGCACCATGGCAAAGAGTAAGCGCAGACTTTGGGAGTCTCCCTGATGGCTCCTACATGATCATAGTTGTAGACAACTATTCACGCTACCCGGAAGTTGAGGTGGTACACTCAATGTCCGCACACACAATCATTCCCAAATTCGAAAAACTTATGGCCACCCATGGGTTCTTCAGAGATGTGCGCACGGACAATGGCCCTCCTTTCAATAGCCATGAGTGGCCAGACTTCCTAGCATCGACAAACATCGGCGCATCGCACCCCGGTGGCCGCAAGCACATGGAGAGGTGGAGAGATTTGTAAAAACTCTGAACAAAGTCATCCGCATCGCGGTTGCAGAAGCTGAAAACCGGGAAAAAGAGATATACACCTTCCTAAGGGAATACAGGGTCACACCTCACGCCACCACCGGAGCCACCCCCAGTTAACTCTGTTTCGGCAGAATGATAATGGATGCCATCCCGCATCACCCGTCCTGGGCAACACAACCACCACCACCACCAAATAGATCAGCAGAAAAGAGAGCCAACACTAATGCGTATACATCCAGGACACGGAGAGCCCGGAGGGTAATGGTGCAAGTAGGTGATGCTGTCCTGGTCAAAGACCGCCACCCACGAGGGAAGTTCCGTCTACCTTTTGAGACACGGCCGTGGACTGTGACCGCCGTGAAAGGCACCATGGTGACAGCCCGGCGAGGACGAGAAACGGTAACCCGCAATGTGGCACTCTTCAAACGTCTGACCCAAACGACACCCAGCGAAAACGACAGGAGTAGTACAGATGAAAGAGCAGACTCAGATGTATAGCCCGCATGCCTAGAAGCGACAAGTGAAGGAGCAGGAAACACCACGGAACATCAGGCAAATCGCCCTACATCTGAACAAGAGCAAAATCAAACCGCAGGAGCAACGGCACCCAACCAGAGTGCGGAAGGGATCCTAGTGTCAGGTTGGTCCGGGAGAGGGAGATGCATGCTGAGGCACAACCCAGGCCCCTCGCGGTGATATGCAGACTTTGCGTGTGACTGACTAGAGTAAGAGGAGATCCAAAGATAAAAGGAGACATTCTGTTCTGCCAGAGACCACTGAGACAATGGCAGCATCTCATTTTACATTTGTCGTTTCGTTTTAAATTTTTGTTTCTCTCTTCTCCATTGGGTAGGGTTGTAGTGTTGACACCGGAACTGGCGAACACCACCAGGACAGAATCGGAAGTGGTGGAAAAAGGAATACCCCCTTGCCGGAGGTGTGAGATGGATCGCACCAGGAAGACGGAGGGGAAGGGATAAATACCAGGTGAAAGCGGGAACAAGGTTATGTATAAGCGAGCAAGCGAGTAAAGAGGCTGTTATAGTTACACTGTCTCCTGGTCGTTATTTGAAGCCGCGCGCCTGCTGCGCCACTTTACACTCAAGTGTATGTATAGCCTAAAAATGGGTCCTACTGATGAAGTTATCTTTTGGGTAAAGGGTTCGGAGATCTCTCCCGTCTTCGGAAACTCAGTTTTCTTGCTTTGTTCACAGTGCTCAGGTAATTAGCTAATTGTGGAGAAAAGAAGGTTGAAATATGTCTAACCTTTTATGCAGCGTCTCCCCTTTGTCCTAGTTTCTCTGCAGGCCTTGGTGGAAGGAAGGTCAAGTTGAGTGGTTTGAGCAAAGACAACAGAGAATTTGCCAAATATCACAAAGTACAGGATGTTCTAAACGTGTTAGAAGCCCTCTAGAAATGCTGGTTTAAAGTGGAAATGTCAGGTATTATAGGTGGTACATGGATGAAGATGTGCTTTTACTTGAGATTAGAATGTAATTATATTTTGAGCAGGCATGATTGTGCTTTGGTTCTGTATGTAAATTAACTTTGGGTGATAGTGGTATTAATTGTACTTTGCATAAAGATGTTATTGTATATTGCATGAGAATATGATGGCAAGTCAGTTGAGGATAGAGACATAGTACGGATAATTATGTAATTTGACACTGATTCACACTATATTATATTTTTGTGAGGATGTAATTGTACTTTGAGGATATGCATGGACTCTGTAAACAAGTGTTTTGCTTTTATGGTCTCACCTACTAGACGGCACGTGTTGTCTATTACAAGATGTGTAGGTGGCGTGCAGTGGCCTTAGAGCTCAGCCATTGCTAACCATTGGTTGGGTTCATTCTCACTCACATCTGCTTGCTTCTTATTCATTAGCATGTGTGGGCCTTCCATCTTCCTCTTTTGTTTGTCCTGCTGCTGGTGTATGTCCTCATCTTTACAGGCGCTACTTTTTAGGTTACACTAACAAGCGCGTTGACCTGTTGTAAGTATTGTGGGCTTTTAACCACACCCACCTCACGCCCATCACTTTCACTCATTTCTGGGCTTGCCTTTTAAAAGTCCTTTGTTATTATTGGTAAATGTTTATGTTTGTCCCTCCTTGGTGCGGGTTTGTTACCGACTTGCAGACTGCCCCTGTTATATGGATAATTGCACGATTGCTGATGCGTTTGACTGGGGGTGAGCATTTTTTTTCTTTTTGTGCTTCTCCTTCGCGCTTATGCTCATGGTGGCCATGACGCTTTGAATCGGCTCGCTTATGTCAGCTGTTTTACTCTTCATTTTCAATTTAAGCGACAGGAAAAGTCCAGTTAGGAATTTACAATGCTAATAGCTCTAACTTGAGCAAACATGAAACCCATTACATTGCAAATTCTTTTTTTTTTTTTCTTTAAGCACCCCACAAGAGCATGTGCATTTCCCAGTTGTCTCCCAAGTGTGCTTCTCTTCCCCCTCCATGCTGCTCTCTCTTGTCTGTGTGGTTTACCCCTACCCCGTCCATGCTGCACTCACCATTGTGTGCTCCCCACCCACATTGCTTTCTTGCTTGTGTGGTTACCCCCCCCCCACTCCTAACTCCAGGATACACTCTCCCACTATCTCCAGTTTGCTCTTCTCCCCTGCTCTCCATGCTCCATATTGCTCATCATCCTGCCTGTTTGATCCCCATCTCCCATTCCTTGTTACTTCCAGCCCCTGTATTGCTTGCAGACCTCCCTGATCATGATTTTGTCTAAACCAACAAATTCTTTTGTTTATTTATTTTTTCTTCTATTTTCCAATATAAGTTGGATTAGCGGACAAAAGAAAAAAAGCGTTATTTTGTAGGTGCGAACATGCATGGTGCAAGCGCCTTTAAAATTACGCAGTAGGCTTTTTATTTCCTTACTTAGCCATTCTACACAGCATCAATCAATGTAGAAAGAAGGCAGTCTGTCAGTGATCCCTCTACCCCAGGTGTTTTTCCTTGCTTTATCAATACCTAGTGTTAGCATTGCTCTTCTGCTGACACATTCTCAGCCTTTGTACATGCTGTGTAAAATGCTTTTGTGTTCCCTCCCAACCCAGCTTCTTGTTATAATGGAACTTGACTGACATTTTAACATTGTGTCAGGCCACGAGGCTGACAAATGCAGATGCGCGACTAATGCTAATAACTGATAGATTATATGTTAACTCTAATTGTTTTCTTTACCATCCAAATCATTTACATATGTGTAGGTTTATGTATGTATGTGGTGTGATATGTATAGATAACATAAAGAGCAGAGAGTCTGGTCAGCAAGCGTGGCCGTTTACAATACAATAACAAGCATTTGCAATGCAATGGGTCTTGTGATTGCTCGAGTTAGAGCTATAATCGTTGTAAACTCCTAACCAGACTTTTCTTGCCACATAAACTGAAAGTGAAAAGATAAACAGTTTCACATAAGTGAGCCGACGGCCACCATGAAGGCAAAGCAAACACATAAAACAAAACAGAAGTTTGCTCGCAGTGAAACATATTGGTAAAAGTGCAACTATTCATATTACCGGCAAAAGTGCAATTATCCATGTTACAGGCAAAAGTGCAATTATCTATGTAAAAGGATCAGTGTCATGCAAAGTGCACGACTACTGCCCAGCGAGATCGTGCTGCCTGTGAAACAAAGAGAAAAAGTAGTCCAGAAACCATACGGAAAACATGGAGCCTTGAATGTTTTCAGAAGTGGGCCGGTGCGCTCGAGGAGGGCTAAACACCAGAAAAGGCATGATGTAGGCATCCCTTTCACTAATCAAACCAAGCCAATTTCAGAAGGCAAGCCTACGAACCAAAATGATGGGCATGGTTACAAGCCTGCAGAGAGATAACAACAGGGACAGAGCGCGTTGCACGCTTGACCCTAAAAAGGTAGGATTGCAGCTACAACATTATCCTTTAAGCATGTAAGGAATGTTGCCTGAAATACTCAAATTAGCCTACAAAATTCCATTATTTCCTCTGTCTTTTGAGGTATGAGAGAAAATATTGTGTTCTTTTCCAAGACCAAGTGAATTATTGGGGTAATCCAATATCCTTATGTTAATGAAATCTGCAGTGACAGTATGGGATGCTTGTTCTTTAAAGCATGTCTACACAAAGGAAGGGCTTAGTTTGAGGAGTAGGCCTGGATTTGCCCGTCTCTGGCAAACAGAGGTGAATAACTCTATGTCACTGTATGTAGCTTTGTGTCCTTTCTAGAAATAGTGTGCCCCTTTTGTGAGCAGTCCTGCTTGTGATATTACTGGACACTTCTTGTAGAAGTTGGCAGTCCTGGTTGCCAGGAGTTAGATGTATTGTTTTTTGGCTCTGACTTGCAAAGAGTGACTTCCAGTGTCTTGGATTTTATTTGCTTGGGGCGTTTGGGCTATCCCATAGAGCAGGGACTATGGTCAACTGTAAATGACAATGCATGATATCATGATAAAGAATGCACAAGCTTTACGGTTTAAAAACACAAATATAGACCCTGGAACTCATAACAAGCTGGGAAAAGAATGAGAACTGGAAGTTGTTCCAACCTCCAGTCTGAATCTGTGCCTAAAGACATGCTCCATGAACTATGGAGAACAGTTTCCTGAAATCTCTGCAGTAGAAAGTTTGCTTTTCTTGCTGGTGAATTTTGCCTCTTGGATGACTGTGATTGGAAGATTATGTAGTCCAAGGGAGCTTGTAAATCCATGTACAATTTTGAAGTGACTCTCATAATACTGGACCAATTTATTTTGTGTGGTAGGCCTTTGTAAATGTTAGTGAAGTGACCTTATAACCTTACATAAGTTGCCTGTCTGCTGATATGAAAAGGGCATGGGCTACAAGGAGGCTCCTAGATGCTATGGTGCCCCATGGGTTTTTCGTTTTTTTTTGTACCAGTGATTGGTGTTTTACCAAGAGCTTCCGCTCAGTCTCTCCTGTGGTATGGAGCCCTGTCCAGAAACCTCTTCAAGCCTCAACCCACTGGAGAGATTCTTGCTCTGTAAAATTTCTAATGACAACCATAAAATCTTTGGCCAGGACAAACCCTCGACTTGAGACTGATTCCTTGCAGTAAGGGATCACCCTTGCTTGAGGCCTAGGACCCAGTCACACCTTCTAGAAGAAACACAACTTGTTTTCTTTATATCTTACTCCATACTTAGGTGAGACTTACAGATGAATTTCCAAGAGTAAGTCAATTGTACAAGAAAAACACTTTTTTATAAAGGCCTCTGAGTAAGCATGCCTTACTCCTGGAAATGAATGAATATATTTGGAGAAAGACACAGTGAGGCCTATTCACAAATGTAAATGTGGTCAAAAGCATGTATATGACTAAATGTACCTCACACTTGCCCGGAATCCTAAAAGTAGGCAACGCCGCTTTTACAGATGTAGAGATCTCTGCCACGATTGTGGAGCCCCACCAGTAAATCCAACTCAAGGGAGGGATTAGGGAGTTCCAATGTGTGATTAGCCTTGGATGTTTGTCAACATTCAGAAACAAGTACATTTGTTGGCATCCCCAGACTCCTCACATTCACATTTCCAGCTTGGCAACAGCCATATTTTCATTCAGCCAAAGACTGTCATAAATCTCTCTTCGTTGTGGGATTGTGAATGGATCACCTCCTAATCCGGAGTGGTGTGTAGGAGAAGGGGATTCTACGGTGTAGGGGGGCGGGGGTGTAGAAGAAGTGTATTTGCACTATGTGATTTTACAGGGAATTCACTTGGAAAGCTGCGCCAGGTGCAGTTTTCCATGCGGATTATACTCTGATTTTCTGTAGTTTCACTACTTTGTCTGTGAACATGGCCCAGCGACTCACAAAAAAACGGCCTGAAAATTGAGGAGTAATTCACACTTAAGATAGGAGCAAGACAAACTCCACTGAAAATTCTTTCTGCTTTTGGCCCATAGTCATTTGTTCACCAAACAACTTCTTGTTTTTATTTTGTTATTTTATAATATTAACGGGGTACTAATTATAATTTCAAATGGGCTTTTAAGTTATTTGCTTCTCTAACCGATCTGTCGTTGTTTGGTTGGTGAATTACACCACACATTTTATCCGAGGATTTCCTTGCTGCTCAGGTCAAACTGAGAAAGGTAAGCCAATATTAGTTTGATTTAGTGAAATCTGTTTGCCTTTGTGAGTCCTGTCCCGACACTATGGAAGGCACGTCACAGCTCATAGGAAGACTGTGGCCTCCCGTACATTCCCTACAGAGTGCACTCCGTTGTTCCCAGGGCGCCTTCCGTGGATAAAGACCAGTGCTTAATTTGTACATAAAAAGGTGCCGGTGCCGAAAACCCTCCTCTTAAACACACGGCTTTCTGCAATTAAATGTGTGAATTTATTTATTTATTTTTATTTAATGCGTTTTTATATAGCGCAGACTTTACCCGAAGGTGTCAGAGCGCTTCACAATAGGCAAAGTAAAGATACAAGAGGAGAGGAATTACAAGTGAGCCTGTTACAAACGCAAACGTTACATTACGTGAGGCAATACGAAAGGAAAAAGTGACGTGTGCAGGTTACAAGAGCAAATAAAGTACGAGTAGAGGTAAACAAAAAAAAAAATTTGCAATAAATGGTAGACACTCAAAACACTAAAACAATAGTTACGTTACATGAGGCAGTGGTGGCCGTTGTGCATGTATCAAAAGCAAACAAGATATAAGAGGTAGCAAATGATACATTGTAAAAGGAAAGGTGCCGTGTGCATGATACAAAAGAGTACAAAATACAGGTAGAGGTATAAAACTGCACTAAATGGCATACATTCAAAACACAAAAACACCCTGGGAAGGCACTTCTATAGGCATGGAGAACAGAATTTCCTATAATGGAAGGACTTCCTTCAGAAAATAGAGGGCTTGAATTAAATTTGGAAGTGTCTTTGAAGGAGGAGAGCTTTGAGGTCAGTTTTGAAGGCCTGGGAAGAGGTGGTGGTCCGAAGCTGAGGCGGACGTGAGTTCCAGATTCTCACCGCGTTGCCTGAAAAGGATTGGGCCATCGATCTTTCCTTCTTGAAAATGGGAGGTTCAAGCAATAACTTTTCTGCATTACGTGATGGTCTGGAGCCCCCAGAGAGTTTCAGTTTATTCACCAGGTAGCGAGGGTAGGAGGAGTGCAAGGCTTTGTGGGTGATACATGCAGTTTTGTAGATAGATCTTGCCTCTATGGGAAGCCAACGGAGGGTGGATAAAATGGGTGTAATGTGGTCGCTTCTTTTGGCCCCATATATGAAACGAGCTGCTGAATGGAGAATAGACTTCAGGGGGGAAAGGTGGGATTTGGGAAGGCCAGTAAGAAGAGAGTTGCAGTAGTCCAATCTGGAGAGAACCAGCGATTGGACCAGGGTTTTAAGGTCGTGCTCCGGGAAGAAGCGACGAATTCCCCAAAGAAGGCGCAGTTGGTGTCGAGCAGACTTTGCAATGGAGTCGATGTGGGAGAGTAGATTGAGTTTTTTGTCGAGTATGACACCAAGGGATTTTGCGCTCTCGACAATGATGGGCTTATTGTTCATTAGATTGATCTGATCCATCCATGATTGCACTGGGGGATGAGAAAGTGAGGAGGAGAGGAGGAGGAATTCTGTTTTGGAGGGATTCAGGATCAGTTGATGAGTTAACATCCAGTTTTGAATGGAGTCTAGAGTAAAGCTAAGGAAGGAGAGATCGTGATTGGAGGCCACCTTAAGGTAAATCTGAGTGTCATCCGCATATAGATGATAGTGGATCCCGGATTTACTCAGGAGATTTCCCAACGGTTCTAAATAGAGATTGAACAGTGTGGGTGCAAGTATGGAGCCTTGAGGAACACCTTGACTGACAGCTAAATGAGCTGAAAGACTGTTCGCTATTTTGATCATTTGGGATCTATCAGAGAGGAAGGATGCAAACCATTTGAGCACAGTGCCCTCCATGCCCATTCTCTGTTGAAGAGTGTTAAGGAGAGTGTTGTGATTGACAGTGTCAAAGGCTGCAGAAAGGTCAAGAAGAATTAGAAGACAAGACTCCCCTGAATCGAGTATCCGCAGCGCGTCATCAATCACTAGCAGCAGGGCTGTTTCAGTGCTGCAGTTTTGAATGAAGCCGGACTGGAAATTATCAAGAAGATCATTTTCCTTGATATGGCGAGAAAGTTGTTTCGCTACACATTTTTCTGTGATTTTCGCAAGAAAGGGTAGGTTAGTGATGGGACGGTAGTTGTTGAGGTCGTTCGCATCAGCGGTGGGTTTTTTAAGCAGAGGAGTGACCTGCCCAGTTTTGAAGGAAACAGGAAGGGAGCCTTGACTGAGGGAGAGGTTGACCAAAGTGGTCCAGTAGGAAAGAGAGTTAGTATAGAAGTCAATGGCAATGGCACTAGGGATGGGGTCAAGAGAATGGTTAGAGGGCTTTGTATCGAGGATGCATTTAAGGAGAGCATCGTCAGAGATGGGGTCAAAGTTTTGCCAAATGGTTAAGGATTTGCCCTCCTCTGTAGGGGTAGGATGAATGACCTGAACTACAAGTGATTTTACCTTTTCGTCAAAGAATATAGCGAATTTCGCTGCTTTCTTTGTGGAATCTTCCAATTTGGAGGTTGGGGGAGAGCTGTTTGGGTTCTTGATGAGGTCGAATAGTTTTTTGGGTCTATTTTTGGCTGAGTCAAGGAGGGATTTGTAGTGTGACGCTTTTCCAAGGAAGATGAGCTTGTGGTACTTGGATCTTGCTGAACGAAGCGTGACCAAATTTTCAGTGGAGGGCGCTTGTCTCCATTGTTTCTCAAGGGCTCTTAGGAACTTCCTTTCTTCATAGAGGGATTTGTTGAACCAAGGTGCTGAGGGAGTGGGCCTTTTCTTTTTGCTTTGGACACGGAATCCTGAGGCGGCATAATCCTGAAGCCATCTCGGGCCTCCTCAATCCATGTAAACCTCCTGCCTTCCCCTTCAGCTCACTCTTGCAGCTTTCTACATTCTCCCTTTGTGACGCTTTTTCGTTTTTCCTGACCTCCGTCTTTCCCAGATGTGTCTTTTGCTCGCAACAGATGCATGAGGCAGAAGAATAAGCCCCGGTCCTCAAAAATAAGTGCCGGTGCTCAGCACCGGAAACAACAAGCACAAATTAAGCACTGATAAAGACCCAACAATAGTACAGGCTCGGACAAAATACTTTTAGCCTCCCAAATCGCTATTTAGAATAATGATGTAGAATCTGGAACAGTTAAAGTAAATCCTAAATTAGTGAACATCTTTGAAAAATGTTTAATGCATGGATTTCATTAGGAAAGCAATTAAAACCAAGAGAAAGGGTCCGTGCTCGGATTTTTGTTACTAGATTACTGTGATTTGAGTTATTAAAAAATAGTGTCTGGTGTTATTGCTGCTTTGTCAAGTGCCTTATTACATCTGCCTAAAAAAGCATTTTGATTTTTGCTGAATTTGTATGACTAATGAGGTTCATAGGAGCTAAGCTGTAATACACAGCTGCCATATCCGACCAAGCACCTGGTGTTTACGTCCTCTTTTTAGGATGCCAAGAAATGCTGCTGATCTTCGTCATCAAAATTCCATGAAATGTTTGGAGTGACTGTGAACTTTGCTAAATAACGCAAGGAATGTATTGACTGTATTAAAAATATCGAGACTACAAATTACATCCTTTGCTCTTACGTTTAGACTCAACAGTAACAAAACAAATTCATACATTTGACAAATTTTGAAAGTTAGTCTGGTAGGACTTAGGGCACCACAGAAAGAATTAATATATTTTACCATAGATATTTCTATAACGAACAAGTTTCCCCCCTCCCCCAAGACTGTCCCCAAATAGTAATTTGGTCTCCCATTTAGCACTGCCCCAATGACATACATAACTCTGGGACTCCTGGGTGGGACCGGGGGACCGATTTGATAAAAAAAACAAAAAATGAAAGGGTGCCACAAGGCTGAACACACCAAAGCAACCGTGGTCCAAGCAGTTAATTTAATATTCACTGTACCTAAAGTGTTTGTGCAATAAATTTACTTTTCCATTTTCAAAGAAAAAACTGTGATCGGACAATCATTTATTGAGGGTTATTACTGCTGCCAGCAGAAGGAGGTAGCTAACCCGCACTATTGCCCCTAAGTAGGACTTGGACAGCTCTGCTTTGCTACACAGAGAGTGAAATGCTACAATCGGTTACTGGGTTCCCAGTAAGGAGACAATTGCAGACCTATTACTTGTGCAGGCCTCACATCCTGCATAAACTCCATTAATGACTTGTTCCCAAGGGTGGTGCATGCGTGGAGCCCCCTCCACAGACTCTTTGTGTCTGTGAACCCCAGTCTCCGGGCCAGCACAAGATTCCTAGTGGCATGTGCCCCCATCCCCAGGCCAGGAAACTTTGGCCAGTCAAAAGGGGAATTTTGACAGGTCAAATATGCAGTTTAAAACTATAGGTAGGTTACCTTTGTGCAGCTGCCAGGCTGTGCACAACTGTAAACTCGTATGTGCAGCCCACAAATGTGTGTGCACACATGTTGACACGTAACTAGCCCAGTGCCTTTTTTCCCTAGCTGCATCACAGTGGCCTTATCTTTAAAAAAAAAAAACTGTCAGTCAGTGAGCAGTGCAATTAGCAGGTCAACTACCATGCAGTTATCATGAGTTAGACTCAGGTAGTGAGACTCACCAACAATAAAAGGTCCAAAACAGTGTGTATATGTGTGTGTAGTATGTGTATAGTTTAAACCTAGGCAGAAGGCACACGGTCAAAGGCAAGCATGCCATCAGTAAGTGAAAGGACGGGTAGCTGTGGTCTCGGAACAGGAGTGTACTGTTACTTTATTGTGGTGTAGTATTCTTTAAAGAGGTGCGTCTTCACAGTTTCCTAAACTGGAACAGTGTTGGGGTGCTGCTGATAGATAGAGGGATGTTGTTCCAGATCCTGTGTACAATAAGGGAAAAAATTGCACCCTTGTACTTCTTTTTGTAATAGACCTTTTAGTCTCCAGTCTGATGGTGTTCTGGTTGTGGATAGGTCAAGAGCCACCAGAGATAGTGATCTTGTCTGCAAGATAAACAGGTATGCTGGTGGTTGTAACTGGCTCTTCCTACATACAGGCTATTCCTATGATCTTCTGTTCTACAAACACTTCAGGACTTAGCTTTTTGCAAACCCTGACTTTTGGATCTACTTCCCATTCCTACTGCCTGAAAGTTTCAGCACCAGAATAGCTGTAGTTTAGAATACAGAAGAAAGCCAAAGCTGGAATTGGAACTGTGGTCCCTAGGCTTAGAGTTAATCAACATAGCCACAATACTGCATCACTTAAACATAAACAGCAGTAAAGCTGGGTACAGAGGGTCAATTTTCTGTTGTGTGTTACCCATGAATGCCCCGACTGCAGGAGGATTATGTTAGAAAGAGCCATGAAGGAGCTCAGCACATTTTACATATTAGTTGCCCCAGAATCCAGCTCCTGCTATCAAGTTGTAGTGATGTGATGTTATTACTTGCACAGAATTTAGATACTTTCAAACTGTCTCTTAGATATTGAACTCATCTGTAAGGTTTGAAATTCTTATGATAACATACCATTTAATGCTGGTATCAGGCCTTCTGATTGAGCCTGCAGCTTAAACAAGCATTTAAAAACTGTAAAACTGCCCAAGAAGGGACAATCACAGAGCATTTACCAATAATAAGAAAGGATGTTTGAAAGGCAAGCCCTTGACCAAGTGATGGGCATGCAGTCGGTGTGGTTAAAAGCCCACAGGTAGATTACAACAAGTCAGAGCACTTGCTCAGTCAACATAAAAAGGGCACACAAAACCAGAAACTAAGTAATTTCGCCTATAGTTGTGCCTCCAAATTTAACAGAAGGAAGAACAAAACCTCTGGAGTCAAGAAAATACTATGTTCTCATTCTTTTTAAAATACATTAATATGACTAGAGTTTTATTAGAGACAAAAATTCATTTCTGGATTTCAAAATAGTGACTATCTTTCTTAAAGGATACATCTGGTAGCGCTCTCTAGGTGGAGCAAACTGAGGTTTAATGAAGTTTCCACCTATATTTCTTGATTACTGTCAGTGAAAGAGTCCTACAGGCAGTATTGTCAATACCCACTGAATGATTTACCCAGTAAACACAGACTATCTGGAAATGTAAATACCTGCTCCCCAATTTGATCCATGGCAAATGTTTAATAGAGTGTAAGTTTACTAAATTAATTTTAGGGTTTTTAACGAGTAAAACTGGCAATATTAAAAAGTGTTTGGAGATGGAAGGTAAATGTAGTGTTTTTTATGTTATGTTATATTGCTAGCATGTTGTTTTTGTAAAAGCGATCTGTTCTTTACATCAAGAAACCACACATCTGGCACCCTCTTACATGTCTGTCTAAAATACATTTTCTTCTAGAACTGAGGAAATGGTTACTTTTGATTGAAAACCTGAGCAAACTGTATTCTTTAACCCATAAGGTTTAATCAACTAAGGCAGTGGTTCCCAACCTGTGGTCAAGGGACCCCTGGGGGTCTGCAAACTCATCAGGGGGTCCATGACTGCTTAGGAAGTGTAACCATATTAACAGATTAGGTCCCCAGCTTTCAGTAATCAGTCATTGAGGGGGGAGTCCCCACATTCCAATAATGATTGAGTGGGGTCTCTGGATTCCAGTACTGATAAAGTGGGGGTCCACAGAAGTCAAAAGGTTGGGAACCACTGAACTAAGGAATCTATGAGAACAGCTCAGATTTATGATTATATCTAATTTGTGTTTCATGGCTTATAGAATAAAGAAAATCATACATTTATAATGTATCTCTTTGATTTTTTTCAAGTGGACTTGCAACTCCACGTCATACGAACTGATGTGTACAATTTTGTTCTTCCCTCGAGCACGAAGTTCAAGTGTGTGACAGTTTTTTGTGATTAGAGTCTCATGATTTCCCAGGAATCCTCAGGCTTCATAGGCCTACTTTTGGACTTGGTCTTAACTGTAGGGTCACTCCCAAACTTTTTACTCTTATTCCTCCTGTTTTCTGAATTTTGTTTAGGTTGGCATTAGGACTTTGTGCATTTTACCACTGCTCGCCAATGCTAAAGTGCCTGTGCTTCCCCTTAAAACATGTTACTATTAGGTTACAGCTGGTTAGCTTTTTTACGTTTCTAAAGTCCACTGGCCCTACAAATTAAATGTTACTCGTGGGTTTGCAGTCATTTAAGGAGCATGTTTAAACATGTCTCAGGTCACCTATTGCAGTCTGTATTGCAATTTATTCTACCAGTTCCACCTGGCAAAAAAACACTTTTTCCAGGCCTAAACCTTCCTTTTTAAAACATATATCACCCCATGTTAGACACTCAATAGCTCCCAGGTCAGTGTGCATTGTATGAAGAAGTTGAACAAGTGTTTAGTTTTACATGTCCTGGTGGTGAATACCTCCTACATTTTTTCACTACTGCAAGACCTATCCCTCCCAGTGGATAACATTATGTTACTTTACTATATTTATGAAGTGGTTTTAATTGGGGACAGATAGGGATATCAAATCTGGACTCAAATTGTAATTTAAAATCTTCTTTATTGGTAAAGTCAGATTTTAAGTTACAATTCTGCAAATGCCACTTTTAGGAAGTTAGCATTTTCCTGTTCTAACCATTTGGTGCTTGCTGCCTGTGCCCTGGGTCAAGTGACTGTGATTAGCCTGGCAGCTCACCATTGTGTATTCCTCCCAGACAGTGAGACAAAGGTGGACAAAGCGTTGGCAGGATGGGTGGGGCAGAGCTGTTCCCCTCCCCCACTAACATTTCAAAAGGCTGCCGCCAGCACTCACAAAGGAACCGGTTACCAGTCTTTTGTCGCCCCACACTACTTTGAGCCCTGGAAGGGGAAGGAATGAAATTTCCAGAACCAAATGTGTGGGTAGCCAATATGTCACCCCCACTACAAAGGCTGCCACTAAGTGTAAATATTGGACCTTCTTAATCACCTCCTCAGAATCTGCTGGACCTGTGGACACTATAGAGGGATGAATGTCTTGTTCTCCAGGTGACTGTCAAGCTGCTTGAGGCCGGCTCTGCTCTCTGAAAAGGAAGACTGTTCTTGCCCCCTTCATCCCAGCTATCCTGAGTGACTCCAAGGGTCAATTGACTGACCTCCTGTTTTGCAACGTGAATCCTTTTCTGGATTCACATGCTGTGCATTAATCCGCCATCTAGCAGTTGGGTCCGGATTGTCACTTTATTTTCCTTCTTCTTTTTGGGCACTGTCAACCACCATTTGGTGCTATGCCTATCACCCATGTGATGTCAGACGGCGCCCCAGATGTTCCTGTGCGTAGCATCATCTTCAGAATCTTTTTCCGTCATTGGGTCGGGAAGCAATAGAGGTGCTCCGAACATTTTTTTGAAAATTCTATAGTTTTTTTTATCAAAATTAAACGATTCGCAGAAGATCGTGAAATAGACAATGTTGAGAGAGAAGAGGGCCCTTTACTACTGATGAGGAACCCATCCTGTACCAGCCTCATGGCCTGAGAATGAGGGCAGATAGGGAACATGGAAAATACCCCATTTAAATTCTGCTCCAGCTGCCACCACAAACCTTTTTTTTTTTTAAATCTTTTTATTTAACAGTAGCTCAGTGTACAGAGACTGATATACTCTTAGACGAATAAGTTGAAGCATCTCAGAGGAAAAGCACAATGTCATCACAATTGCTATCAATAGCAAACAATATAAATTGCACAGTTGCATTTCTAATCAACAACTACAATCTATACAAACCCACCCCTACTCAGTAAGGCCCTATAGCTCCCCAGCAATGATTGATTATATGTTCCTGTAAGTGTCCCAATGATTCCACACTTTCTCATGTTTTTTGGGACAGCCACGACTTTGATACATCACCTGTTCTGCTCGCTGACACCAATCCAAATCATTCTTCCAATCGTGAACCCTCTGGGTCTGCTCACTCCCCATGCCATTATGATGTTCCTCTTGGCTACCCCAGCTGCTAGCATCCACTATATCTTTTGATATCTGGGCCATGCTTCCTCCCCCGTTATATGCAGTATGTGCCATCTGGCTTCTAGTCGTATTGTAAAACCTGTAACCCGGACCACCCTCTTCCAGTACTGCTGGATTTTGTGGCGGTCCCAGAGGACATGAAAGAACAACCTCACCATGTTACATTCTCTGACACAATTATTGGAGTCACAGCATCCTAGACGTTGTAGAAGCGGTCTACAGTAGCATGATCTGTGAAGTACTCTGAGTTGTATTAATCAAAAACAAGCCCTTGTTGCAATCTCTCTAGGACTGCCTCTACCGAATCTTCATCTTCTGTAAATCCTACGTTGCCCTCCCAGGCTGCTCACAATGACTGCAGGGGGTCAGGGGAACTGTTCATTAATTTCCTGTATGTCAGAGAGATGGCTTTGTCTGGCATTGGATCTAAAAGTAGCCGATCCCCCAATGGGTATGCCTTTGGGTCTATCACCTCTACTGGCACATGGTGCAGCAACATATGTCTTACCTGTAAATGCTTAAAACTCTCTGATTTTCAAATTTCATAGTCCCTCTCCAAGTCCTCAAAGGTCTGTAATGTTCCTCCTCTACAAATGTCCCCAAGCTGCTCAATACCTATCTGTTCCCATTTGTGAAAACCCTGTAGGACCCTGACTTACATCAGCTGTTCGCTATCCTAGAGTGGGGTCATGATTGCAAGCTTCCCCACCCATCCAAACAATTTGATGGCCTCTCTCTATGCTTGTACCACTGATTGAGTGCACATCCGTAGTTGACCCTCCCATTTCCTATTATGGAGGATTGATGTGTAGCCATGACTTCCCATTGCTTCTCTGTCGACTCGATAGGCTGCGTCACCCATATCTGCAAACACCCAATCATTAATCTGTCATTTGAGCCACCCAGTGATAGATGCATATGTCAGGGACCTCCAGTCCACCCTCAAACACCTCTTCTTGGAACTTAAGGAGGGAGATACGCGAACTGCCCCCGCCCCACAAACATTTACATAATTCACTGTTGACCCTTGGAAAGAATTCAGATGGCACCTTGTAGGAGATATCTTGGAGGACATATAGTAGGCCGGGAAGAGCCATCATCTTTAAAAGTACTGCCCATCCCATCAGGGACAGCAGAAGTGCCTGCCAGTGTGTCACATCCTTTAAGAGGTGCTCCAACTGAGGAAGTAAGGTCCTCGCTAGGAACTCCTCAGTGCTTCGTGTTATGTGGTTGCCCAAATATTGGAAAATGTCATCACCACTGGGGCAACACACCATGGTGGCAATGCCGGTCTGCACCCAGCAGGTGGGAAGATAAGGGATTTGTCCTAGTTAATCTGGTATCCAGAAAAACTTCCAAAAAGCTGGAAAATATGGAGTATCCTGTCTACAGTGACTCAAGGCCGTGTAGCATACAGTGAGATGTCATCAACATGTGAAAAAAAATCTATTCCTCCCAGTTCCCTCCTCCTCGAGGCCTCATATGAGAGAGTCCTGTCAAATCCAGGCTGCCAGTGGTTTTAATGCTAAAGCAAAAATAATTGCTGACGGAGGGCAACCCTGCCTTGTGCCCCTGTGAAGGGAAAAGAATGAGACAACACACCATTCACTCTCACCCTCGACAGAGGGTCTTGTTACAGAAGTTTAATCCAGTTACAAGTCTGTGTGCCGAAGCCTAGCCTGGCAAGGGCTGCTAACTAGCATGGCACCGCAAACTTGCACAAAGAGATCCCCACAAGATCCACAACATCTGTCTCCCGAAGGACCATCAAGGTGAGGACTACGAGGCCTGTGCTGAATTTGTTCCAAAAACTCTTGAGGTACGCCGAAGACAGAGGTTGGAACACTACACCACCATGCCCAGCACTCAGAGGACGCAGGTTCCACTGAAGGATATCACCCAGTCTAGTGAAGACAATGTTGATAAAGCTGAGACAGCTCACGTCAAAGAATCAGATGTTGAAACATACGCAACCCATGCTGAAAAGAAACAGGTGGCAAAGAAACTGGTGAAGGACACTAGGAAGAAAAAAACACAAGGTAATAAAGCCCTGAAACACCCTGATTATAAACACTGGGACAGTAAGTCCCACAGGGTAGCATTGATACCGAAATGGTTGTTGACCGAAGGTCAGCTGAAAACAAAGGAGCCACATGGATCCCAAGCAAAGGGTATTGATGCAGGCAAGACGCCGTCAAATCCCTTGACAATTCCACCTGCTGGAAAAGGACCAAGAGAAAAAGAGTAATTCTTTAGAGACAACAGAATCATTGACAACCAAGAAGAGACCTTCACCAATGCTCGAAACAGAAGAGAAGACGCTCAAGAAAAAGAAAAGAAAGCTCGAGGATGAAATGGCAGTTCTCTTGGAAAGGAAAGAGGAGTTTGATGACTCCTTTACGGATTTTTGGATCCGGCTGTTCTGCTTTACTTTAGACCAAGAGGGAACGCCGTGAAAGGAATGCAAAGAATGCAGCACTCTTAGTCTGAGTAATTCATTTATTAAGACACTTCCCAAGTTATACGAAGATTATAATGTGAGCGGCACACGTGTAACTCTTAAAATAATCACAGGAGTCGAATAATAATGATCAAAGAAAATCAGTGAATCAACAATAAATATATATATATAGTGACTACGTATTCATGCATGCACACCACAAAGCTAGAAGTAAGAATTAAAAATGCATCACCATGGGGCTTGACTCCGATATCATCCCTTGTCTGCCAACTTCAGGTTGTGGAACCTTGATAACCCGAAAGAGAACCACCCTAATGGGATTATTCTCTGGGCAATACATCCAGTTCCTTCTTCTCTCAGTTGTCAAGCTCCCCCACCTTATATGCTTTAAACAAACTTAAAAGTAAGGTTCTAGAAGCCCCCTCCCTTTGAGTAAGTTGTGAAATCCAAGCGCTGGCTGTACCAGGTCAGTGTTGAAAAAACACAATCAAGACTGGCCAGATCTCACAGTGTATCTCCAAGACCAAGCTGTACCCTCCTCTACCATAAACATTCTCAGCCTGGTACATCCTTATCTACATTCCTCCCCCATGTTCTTTTCCCTTTACTAGTGAGAAAAAGCAAAAAAACATTAGCAAGCTGTGAGCAGAAAAATATCTTTGCCACTAATGTGACGCCGTTTAAAGCTCAGCTAAGCACAAAATGGAGTCAGTGGTCAAGATGGAACAGATGGTTAAATTCAGATAGCATTACACCTGCCCAAGCTGTTGACCTTCCTTGACACCGAGGATGACCAGTCTGCCTTGGAGGCTCCAGCAACACCAGAGCCCCATGGAGAAAAACAAGAGGAGTTCTATGATTTTGACCCTGAATCCCCTGAGGAAGGAGCGGACAACTATCCTTCATGCCCATCCACAACCGTCAACCTCTCTATATACAACAACCTCATCAAAAGGGCTGCTGAAAAATATGGAGTCCAGCTGGAGGCAGAAAAGGGAAACTCTTGTTATTTCATCGAGGCCCTAATGCCAGCCAGCAAGGGGAATCTATACCTTCCAATGCTACCACGCATATTGGCTGTAGCTGGAGGAAGAAAAGGGAGATGGCCAAAGTAATTAGGGTTCTACAATACAGAGGCTCATTTAGAAATGGAGGAAAGTCAAGCTGTAGGCCCACAGGCAGAGCCGGGCAGCAACAGCAACAACCGCAAGACATCTCACATTAAGCCACACAACAGACCACCTACCAACAGTAGCAAAATCCAGCTAAACACCCATTTTGTGCATGAGGAAAGGGAAGAGGACAAACTTCCCAATTGGGAGGAGCAACAGGCAAGTGTTTTGTCCAGCAATCCCTGCCCCTTCATAAAACCACTGGGAGGCAGAGTAAGAAATTACCCACAGGAGTGGGAAAAAAATCACATAAGGCAAATGGATTTTGAACATGATATGTCACGGATAATGCAGTGAACTAATCGGGGAATTACCTCAAGCTCTTCCAAAGCCAAAAAATGTTGAGGGGAAGAGATCATACCACTACATAAAGAGGTGAAAGAACTCTTACGAGAAGCCATCGAAAGAGTACTAACAAGGGAAACAAACAAGGAAAACTATTCTCCTTACTTCCTGGTCCCAAAACAGGATCCAACTCTGAGACCAATCCAGGACCTCACATTCTTAAACAAATACTTTCGTACTCAACACTTCAGGATGACAACACTACAAGAAGTCATACCACTTCTAAATAAAGGGGATTATATGGCAACCTTAGATCTAAAGGACACCTACTGTATCTACACATCTCAATGAATCAAAGAGACAAGACGTACTTCAGATTGGTATTACACAAGGTGTACTACCAGTTCACAGTGGTGCTATTTGCCATACAACTAGCACTTACAGGTGTTTACAAAGTGCCTCATCACAGTTGTAGCATACCTAAGAAGAAAGGGTATCCATGTATATCAATATCTAGAGGACTGGCTAGTAAATGTGAAATCAAAACAAAAATGCCAAAAGAACATCCAAGCAGTAATCACCACATTAGAAAGTCTGGGTTACTCAAACTACAAAAAGCCATCACCACAACTGGAACAAGAAAAGGTGTTTTGGGGAGCAGCCCTAAAAACAAGGAAAACCAGAGAATATCCTGTCCCGAAGACAGCAAAGGTGATTACAGAATAAATTCACCTATATAAGAAGGGGCAGTTTCTGACAGTGAGGACAGTCATGAAACTAATGGGCATGATGGCATGCATACTGCTCATAACACATGCAAGGCTGCACATGCCACCCTTCCAAGAATGGATTTGCAACAAATGGTCAGAAGCCCCCGGAAGTAGGGAGGATCTAGTGGTAGTCACAGCAAAGATTCAAAAGGAAGCACAATGGCGGAAATCCAAAAACGTGACAGTAAGGTTACCATTCAAGACACCAATTCCAACCATCATCATCACAATAAATGCATCCCACAAGGGTTGGGGAGCACATAGAAGCAATCCAAAGGTACAGGGACTATGGGAAAACACTGATGCACTGAAACACATCAATTACCTGGAGACAAAAACAGTTTTCCTAGCCCTGATGGCATTCCAACCACCCATCACAGGTGAAACTTTACTAATACAAACGGAAAACGCAACAACCATTTTTTATCTCAACAAACCGGGAGGAACAAAATCATTCATCCTGAACAAGCTAGCCAAAGAGATATGGTAATGAGCAATATCAAGGAAGATCACAGTGCAAACAGTCCACCTACCAGGAAAAGAAAACAGAGGTGGACAGACGAAGCAGACAATAGGGCAGCGCCCACGAATGGGAACTAAAACAGACACCAGAGGAAATATTCAGAGCCTGGGGAGACCAGAAACAGACCTGTTTGCAACAGCAAGAAAAGCAAAATGCCAACACTTTGCCCCAGGTTTCAACACCACCAGTCCGGGAGAAATGCCCTGTCAATAAGCTGGTCAGGGAGATTTGCTTACGATTTTCCTCCAATTTCCCTAATACCGGAGGTACCAGAGAAAGCCAGGCATAGCACCACAATGGGCCAGAAACACTTGGTACTCGGACCTACTAGAAATGCCCAGGGGACAAATAATAACAATAAGAACAGAACAGGATCTGCTAAGAACACAGGAGGGGAAAGTGTGCCACCTGGAGCCAGCAACACTCAGCTTACCTACCTGCCTCCTGAGTACTTAGAATTTGGACACCTCCAGCTGCTGTCCAGAACAATTGAAATCCTCAAGGAAGCAAGAAAGGCTACTCCACGAAAGTATTATGTAGTAACGTTTCTCACTCGCCTGCTAGATACTGGGCTAACCTAATCATCCTTAAAGGTACAGCTGGCAGCGCTAGCGCACACCAAGGCCACTTCATGTAATAGCTTCTTCACATCCCCAGTGGTGAAGAGATTCCTAGAAGAAGTTCAAGAATTGCTCCACCAAGATCCATTCCAGCATCCCTGTGGAACCTCAGTATCATGCTAATGCAGTTAATGACAAAGTCCTTTGAACATATGCACAAAACGGATCTAAAATCACTAACGCTCAAGACAGAGTTTCTAATCACAATCACATTGCTACAAAGAGTAAACAAACTGCAGGCACTGACGAAACAAGAACCATATCTGAAAATACACAGGGACAAGGTGGGTCTCAGAACTAACCGACAGTTTCTGCCAAAAGTGGTGAACCACTTTCAAGTTAACCGAAGTATACAGCTACCAGCTATTTTTCTAAGAACCTAACACACAGACAGAGAGCGGGTTCTTCGTACCTTGCATGTAAGGAGGGAATTAATGTACTATCTTGAAGAATCAAGGTTTTGTAAAGGAAACCAGTTGCATGTCTCCTTCTCCAAGGCAACCAAAGGCTCCCCAGTGACCAAGGGACAATCTCAAGATGGATTGTGGAAACAATACAGATTTGCTATTCTAGCGCAGGGATGACACTGCCCGCATGCACAAGAGGCCATTCAACATGGAAAAGGGGTGCTATTAGCAAATGTTCCAATGGATGCAATCTGTGCAGCAGCAACATTGGGACCACCACTCATCTTCACAAAGTATTGTGTGGATATCCAAATGAACAAAGAAGCACAGGTGGGACAAAAAGTACTACAACACCTGTATGCTAACAGTTCCTCATTTCATTCCAACCAGCCCATGGGAGGGGATACCACTACATTATCTGTTGCACAGCCTGTGTGTTCAATAAAGGATTCATGCTGCAAAACGAAATGGTTAGTTAGGAGTAGTTTTGCAGCTTGAAGAGTTTTCTGGATTCACATGTGAACCACCCACCTTCCCTTGTTCCCCTTTTTATATATAGGAACTATTATGGTCTTTTTCCATGATGCAGGTAATAATGCACCACATGCAACAGCATTTGTGTCCTTATTTTCATAAGGCACCAAGACTTCCTTATCATGCTTTTAAAGATCTCCCGGGATCTTATCCAGGCCTGGGGCTTTCCCTGGTTGGATACTATCTATTGCCTGTGAGGTATCCTCCATACAGTGATACGATGTATATTCCTTATTGATCTCAAATTGCTGCATTACCCAAGAGCATTCTTTATGAACAGCATACAAAGCTGTAAAATGCTTGACTCAAGTGGTGGGATATAAGAAGTGCTCTGTTTGCATTGATACATCCTTACTACTATTGACTACTGTTCGCCTAAAGCTGGCCCTGGTTTTTAGTTTGGCCGCCTGACCAAAATAATTCTAGTTGGCCTCCTCCCATGTTCTATGAGCAGCAGTCAGCATTTTCTTATAGCTATTCCTAGCTTCTCTTACCTGGCTGACACTGCCTTCCTTTAGGTTCTTTAATAATAATTGTTTTGCCCTCTTACATTCTACTGAGTACCACAGATTCTGTTTTTTGACAGTATTACCCTTGTTCTCATGTCTATTTCCATTTGTCTTTGTTAATAGGGATCCTAGTGTTACAGAAGAGTTTGGTGCATAGCCATTATTAGACTGCTGTAGGAAGCATGTTCAATGCATGTGCCTAACACTTCGCTAAAGATGTTAGAAATACTGGTCAATGTATTTAGATTAGCCATAATACAGGGCCACTTAACTGTTTCTTGATTATTTTCCATTAATGGCTGGTTTAATGGACGATTAATGTTAAATCGCTGTGTTTTAATAGAGCACCCCGTAATTTCTAGACATAGTGGAAAGTGATCACTGTCATCTCTTGTCCACTTCAAAAGTGGCATGACCAGATGACTGGGAGTGGTGCTTTGTGCTTTTAGATGCTAAACCTACCTAAAACTTTAAAACGGTATATCTTTAGTTCTACTGATTGGGTTGCTGTTATTCTGGTATCCTTTTATTTACTAAAATATACTCTATTTTCGTAACTTGGTTTGGTATTTTCTTTGAGTTGCGTTTTCACTTTATTCCTGTTTGTGTACTGCATCATTACTTTACTCTTTGCCTCGAAGTTAAGTCTCATTGCTTTGTGCCAAGCAACCAGAGTGTTAAGCATAGGTGAATTTAGTGATCTTTCTGGTTCACCTTGACAAGGATTATGATTGTTGCTTGACTGGGGATTTCTCCATCCTCAACCAATAACCCAATTTCTTACACCTACAAATACAACCTACACAGTAGGAGAAGTTTGTATAGGTTGCTAGCCACATCCCAATGAGGTTAAGAATGCTGCAGATGTGTTATCAAGTGCGGTACTCTCTAATGACTGCGTACCACAGCCCAGCTAGCCTGAAGTGTTTGCCGGTGAGAGGGGTGATTGTTTGGTTTACTTCTAATTTAAGGAGTCAAATTGAAAATCACTGAAAATGGAGACACACAGAGCCAATAAACCTGAAACTGATCTAGGGTGAAACCCCTTGAAGGGAGTGCTTCTGGCTTGGTCTAGCTGAAAGGAACAGATATCCTGTAAATCACTACCAGATCCAACCGTTGTCGACCTTGTATTACAGTGCAATAAATAATTTCAAATAGTAGATCCCCTCAGTTATAAGACAAATGATTGAGACTCTTGTAAATCACAAAGAGATATGCTGTTTTTGAAAATCCCTTCAAAAACATAAAAGAATGCAGTGAAACAAAAGGAAGAATGGACATTCTTGAGGGCACCAAGGAAAGAGGAAGAATTCCATTCACCCATACAGCTATCTCGCCAGTGGCATCACCTCATTTTTGCGAACAAGTGTCTGTCTTTGTTTAATGGTGTCGTTATTAATGTAATCTTTGCTACGAAACAGGTGTGTAAAATGAGCGCCATATATCATATCTTCAATCTTTTGAAAAAATTATATTTTGCAATTCATTTGAAGCTAAAGAAATACACACTTTTTTTCACTGGTCATATCTCAGATGTTACTTATAATTTGTTCCTCGTGTAGTTATCAGTGTTTTTGTTCATTTAGGGCAAATCATTATTTTTTCCATTCCCAGTTCGCATTGTATAATTGGTTCCTATTTAAAAAATAAATAAAAAAAATGCAATTTCTGGGTTCTTGTTCACAGGGACGGAGAGGCCTTGGATCAGTTTTTGTGTGGGCTTCAGGAAACGGGGGGAGAAGCAGAGATCATTGCTCCTGCGATGGCTACACAAACAGCATCTACACCATCTCGATCAGCAGCACTGCGGAGAGCGGAAAGAAACCCTGGTACTTGGAAGAATGTTCATCCACCCTAGCAACCACTTACAGCAGCGGGGAGTCCTACGACAGGAAAATTGTACGTACCTATTCAGTACCTTCAGCAATGGCAGATTACCATACACAGGTCAAGGGTGGGAAGTGCATAGAAGTATGTTCTGTTCCTAAAATAAGACCACGTCCCCTGCTTCTTCGAAAAACAGAAACCGCATATTACAAAGCTGTTAAAAAATAGTTTGTGATCCAGGGGATTGACATGAAGCATTGATGCCTACTCAGACTTTGTGGAGTAGGCTGAACAGCTGGACTGAGGGAGTGTGGCAGTCTTCTCATACGGATTGTTGCATTAGGATTGTAGACCTGGATCCAGGCTCCACCTCATAAAGTCATCACTAATGTTGAAAAGTGTGGGTGGGTGTTTTAAGCTTTCTTTTACATCATGTATGTCCGTGCGTTTCTGATTGCTTCTTAACAGAATTTTGAAGCATGGTTGTGGGCTTCACACTACCCAGTCAGTATGCTTGATTTGTCTTTACTATTTGACACGTTCTGTGTCCGGCTCCTTTGCAGCTGCAAACACAATTCCCCACATGCTTTTCACTCTGCAAAATAATTTCTTTTTGGAAAGGAAATACAATTCGTCTGTCCTGTCTTTGCGAAGCAATCACCCAGTTTTGTTGCTTTCAGTGGAAGGCGCTAGACAGAACAAATCAATAGTCCGCTTCATAATGTGCGGTTAGCACTTATTCTGTTTCCTGTTTAAAAAAAAAAAAAAAAAAGCTTTACAAATTATTTGAGAACACCACAGCATACATAAGGGACACGATGTGCCCTAATTTTGTTTCTGTAAATAAATAAGAGACACAAAAGCCTAGACAATTGGCAGTTTACCAAGTGCACTTAATCTCCAACAGTTTGCCATCCATCTACTTCTGCTGTATCTTATCAAAATGTAGGCGCATCTTCGTAAGTATTGGTCTCTCTCGGCCTGGTGGAGGCATTTTTTTTACACTCGGATAGAAACATTCTGTTTGTCGTCCAGCTCTAGATCATGTTAGCATTTTCTGCAGCTGACATCACTTCCTTTTGTGGTTCGTGTAAAGTGTAAATGGGCAAGTAATTATTGGCAGTTATCAGGAAAGCATTAATTCATCACTTCTCTGACCTGAAGTCCAAATGATAACTGCATTAAGATGTCCCCTAAGATTTTGCGTCACGCCCTTGGGCTTGATGACACGAACAGGTCTGTTAACCTGGCTTTCACCCTGAAGTGTGATTTCTAATGTGTTCCCTTTTACTGGCGATCACATCAAGAAAGAAATCCACAGCCTGTTTAAGGGTGTGTTGGATCGAGATATTAGTTTCCCTAAATGAATAAATACTGTATTAGACATTTCTGCACACTTTTATTTACTTATTCTGATGGGTCAGCATTCCACTCTCTGTTTTAAGTAACCACATCTGGCCAGTCTTATCCATTTGTATCCCACTTGTATTTAAAAGACAATGCTAGTGCAATCATCTGTTATGGTTCAAGAAAGGAATCTAATATTATAGTCAAGTAAAGCCACTTCTGTGCACTTCATGTATAGCTTCTAGGAGGAACACTGCACGCCACATAGAGCAGGTATCTATTTGCATCCTATCAGTGTTCCACTGATACGGCTTAAAGCCTTTTAACAGGTTTTCATATACAGTATTCCCTAAACTAGTAGGGCTGTACCAAGGAGTGGCTCGCATGGCTGGGGCGGGGGCCACGGGGAAAAAATAATTCAAGAATAATAATTTTTTAAAACACCTACCTCTGCTCCCACGCCACACTCCTCTCCTGTCGCTGCTGCAGGCACAGGCTCCCAGCCTGCCCTGCGGCCAATCCTGACGCTGCTCAAAGCAGTAACGGGATTGGCTTGGATCACCCTGCCGGGGTGCTCCCAGGCAGACTGGGGGCCTGTGCAGGCTCTCTCCAGCCCAGCACCCGTGTTGCTAGGCTGGAGAGAGCCTGCAGCGCATGTGTGTTTGGCCGGCCCGAGATGGTCGGCCAAACACACATGCACTCTGAGGGGAGTGCACAGAGCATTCCCCTCGGCTCATCACTCCCAGTGCCCCACCCCTTTTACACGGAAAGGATAATACACAGAGTTTATTAACAGAGTTTATTGTCCTTTCTGTGTAAAAGGATTTGCAGCAGTTGCTGCTGGAGGGGTGGGTGATGCTCCTCCGCCCATACGGATGAGCCACGCCTGGCTGTACCAGCTCGGAGTGGTTGAACCCTATTCTGAACTCTTCTCTGATAGGGCAACAGATTGAAGGGCTAATTTAATTTATGTGAGCCTGAATGCCATAAAAATACCTTTCTTTATGCTGCTTAGTTTAAACTCCATACTGCCTCTCCTTGAGTATCTAAACAGCATCGCTAACTCTTGGATTTAAGCCAGCCTGCAGAGTTTACCCCACTAAGGGCTTCATCCCCATTTAGGGAGGCATTTCACCTCCACCCAAACGCCGCCCCTGGGGAGTTAGTGATACTAGATGCATTACTGTCTCCCTAAATATGCCTGATAAATTGAAATTAAAGAGTAACACATGGGAATCAGTTTACACACTAATTACTACGTGTTTCCCAATATTTCACACAGAGACCTCGGCTGCTTTCAGCAGCTGAAGTGTCAGGATAAAATACTCCATCTCCTAGGCCTGACTTTCCCCATAAATTAAGCTAAATCCCACTAGAATTTTCGGTTGCTCAACAAGAATCCCTGTGTTGTCTGTTTTCTCTAGCAAAATGCATCCACCTGCTGAGGTATTCTGTGCCTTGATGTGTTGCTACTGGAGTGTGAATGCTATGGACATTAGAGTGCAAGATAGATATGGGCAATTCCCTTAAAGACAGCTGATGGTAATTTTTGTGGTTGTTTCATTTGCGGGGCCATATGATGAGCATTACATATATGCCATTATTACTTGTCGGTGCATAGCTCTGTTTCTATTTATTATGTAAATCTGTTGGTTATGCCTTGCGCACTAAAGAGGCAATGCCATGTGTATCCCTTAATGAGAAGACTTCATCTGCGAGCATGGCTCAAAAATACTGAATGTTCTTTTAATCCACTTTCACCGTTACAAACAATCAAAAGCAAAGTGTTGAAAATATCCCTGAGCCTAAATAGCTTTTTCCTGAATTACAAAGAAGAGTGTGTATAATTAACATCACTCTCAAAAGCAACACCAGAATAAATTTGAATAGCGGATTTAGTCTCTCAGACATGAAAATTTACAAGAGTGCAATGAAGAATATGTTTACTAGGATGTATGCGCTTAAAGTGGCAGCTCTTATAAGTAAAATAAATAGTTCTAGTAGAATCCAACTTATCTAGAGCAGCCTATTGGTTGTTAAAATAAGCATAACAGAAACAGACTTTAGTAAGTCTTGCAAATGAGTACCACATCTGAATTGAGATGAAGACAAGTCTACCTTATAGACCCATTATTCATGTTACTGTTCCCAGATGGAACACTGATAGTAGTTGAATATAATTGAATATAATTTCTTTTACCCTTGACCACTGATTTGGGTACTAGGTTACACTTCTCGAAACAAGGAATATATTTTATGATTTATTTTTATTTTTGTATATATATATAATATATATATAAAATCATCTGTATAACAAATGGCTTTAGGCCGTTTTAAAGTTTCTGCAAAAGTGGGGCGGACCTTTTTTCTCTCCATACTACGGAGTTGGGGAAATAAGAGATGAGAAGAAGCCAAGTTGGACCATTTGGGTCTACTGGTTTAAAACTAGGGAATCTTCTTCAAGGTTTTTTCTCTAATGCTGTAGTTTAGTCAGGCAATGAGTATCTTAAATGCTGCAAGGATGTCCAGGAGCAACAAGGCTCCTGATCCCCCTCTGCCTACAAGCATTCATAGATCGCCCTTGGCTGATATAATGTACTATCTTATTGGAGCTGTCTTATCTGACACCTGCTTGATTATTGCACTGTACGTTTTATAACTCTGTTTTAGGTTTGAGATAGGGCAGTGACTTTTTTTTTTCAAAATTGTTGAAAAGGAAAGCAAGAGAGATGGGTCTATAGTTAGCGAAGTTGCCTGGGCCGAGATCTGGTTTCTTAAGCAGGGACCTTATGACAGTCTGTCTTTTAGTCAATTCTTTCTCTTACTTCTGTAAGAGAGGTATTGCAAATGTATCTAACCATGAGAGGAAATGCCCTTCCATAGGGTTTTAGAACTGCAGCTGAGCAGACTCCTAATGGTGAATGTACATTGGTGAATTCACAACTGTATAGAGGAAAGGTTGATAAAGACATGGTTTTCACTGTGCTGTTTCGAGCTTGAAAGGAGGATGGCAGAGACTAAGCAGTGGTCTTTTGAGATTTTAGTAAGAATTAGAACATTGGAATGATGGGAGCTCCATTGAAGACAATGGAGCAGCAGCGGCCTATGTCAGCTGGTATAAGCCTTCTACTGTCAACATTTCAGTGTCCTAATACAGAGCAGCTGCCTTTCTGTTTCCCCTGCCTCGCGAACAGATATAATTTAGTCAGAGGAAAGTGAAAGGCAGAGGCTGTGCAAGAGGACACAGCAGCCTTCACCCTTCCCTCTTCCTGTAGCACAGTGTCACTAGGGCTTTAAAATGAGGGAGAGGTGAATCCGGCTTAGCTCCTGGCTCTCCCTGGCTTAGATGAACTACAAAATGCAGTTCAGCCAAGCTGAGGAGAAATAGGAGCTGACTTAAACCCCTTTTCACAGCCATTCCTGTGAATGTCTAAAAGCTCACAGCTGTGGCCCTGCATGTGCTGTTTGCGGTAGGCTATTCACAGCAACATCTGTGAACAAAGGCTTTTGTTTTACTAATTAGAACATTCTGCCTCATGGGACGGAATGTTCTAACAGCTTTATAGCCCGCCACAGCTAGGCTATATCAGCCATTAAAGGCCCGCTCGTTTGTTAAACGTCCTCACCTTCGGCTCAGGTCTTTAATGCCGGAGCAGGCCTTTAATGGCAGAGATAGCACGCTTAGGTGGGCTATAAAGCTCTAATATTGTTTGCTAATCTTCTGAATTTCATCTTCAGAACACACTAAGATTATAATGAATAGTTCTTGCTTGTATAGGAGACTGAAAATATTTTTTGTGAATAAAATGTTCTTTTCTCTTTCCAAACCAAGTGGTTGTAATTGTGAATCTGTTTATGGTATTTGACATTTGCCTGCATACTGTTTAATCACCTCCATGCTTTTTTAAGTTTGTGTAGGACACCTTTCTTGGTTTTAAGTTGCTTCAAGAACCAAACACACTTGTGCAATATAGATTTATACGGCTTGACCTGAGCAGGTGCTAGAGTGTCTGATGTCTTTCTGCTAGCACTCTGCCTGCATATATGCAAGTGATCACAGTTGGGATGGCCTTTAGCAGTACACAGATTTTGGGCATCACAGATATTCTTAAAGTTCTTGTTGAGCATGTTAACTAAGTAACTAAGTATTTGTTATTATTGTTAGTAACGTTCTCACATTTAAAGTTGAAAATGTTCATACCATGGCAATGAGAACGGGGTAACCAACTCCACACTGTCCATAGTAAAAAATAAATTAAAATAAGACCAGTCATGTGTCTGGTTTTAAATATAAGAAAATTACCTAATTATCTAACACCCAAGAAAGCATATATTCTTGATCATTTTAGCTCATTTCATGGCATGACATTGGCTGTCAAGCTCTTCAGCCCAAATGTTAAAATCACCTAAAAGCAAGATATCATGATATAACATAGCAGCATCTATAATACAATGAGTTCTTCCTGGCAACTAAAAACGTTGTGATGATTCTCTGTAGGTAGTATCACAAAATAATGCCTAGCAGAGTTTTAGGATTAATTTTTCAGCTTGAGAAACTTGCACCTGGCAATTATGATCATGAAAACTATAGGATATTTAAAATTTCCGTGTAGATTATAAATACTCCACCACCCTTCCTAGTCGTGGTGAAATCTACTTAATTTGAAGTGGGATGTGGCCAAGTAGTTTAGACGTGGGCAGCAAACTGAGATGATTCAAATCCCTGTTAAGTTGGGAAGGTCTAGGTCCTTAAATTCAATTTATAAATTAATGAGCTCCTGATTCTTTTTTGGGGAGTGCATATTGTAGAGACTCGCCTTGAGCTTATTACGGTGACTATTAATGAAATCCCCTCTTGGAGGACTGGCAGGAGTGTGAATTATGGGGATAAGCAGGCATAACAGGCCTTTGGCTTGAACTGCCAATTTGGTAGGCTCATTCAGATCCAACCCTCTTGGAAACAGAGATAAAATAAAATCAGTGGTCTTCAAGTTCCAGTGATTACTTGCCTATTTCACCTCATTGATGCTCTATCCAGTAGCATGTCTGGTTGCTCAATGCCTTGTGGGGCAGATGGGTGCAGATGAGCTTGCCTTAGTTGTGCCTTTGGTGCACCATTGGTGCATCTGCTGCTCATCTGCATTTCGACCACCACTTAATGCCCCTGGCCACCAAAACATGACTGTTCGTGGAAGACATATCATGGTGTCCGTTATGGGCCATACTCAAAACCACATCTCACACAGCCCTCGGAGGGACACACTTACCCTCCTTAAACAGCAATCCACCTTCCTTTTCCAATTCCCTTCCCACTTTCTACAACAAAAGCATCTCAGGGGTAACCTCCACCTTTCTGGGCAAACCCTCCATACACGCTTCCTGACAGCCTGCTGAAGGTCATACATGGTTTCACATGCTGCCCACTTCTCCTCAGTAATCACCTCAACATTTCCAGATAGAACGTCCTTTATGGTGGCAGTCATGCCCAAATCTCTCACACTCCTATCACTATTACCAAGCTGGCACAGTAAATGTGATAAACAATCAGCTGTCATGTTGCATTTCTCTTGGACAGATTCCACCTTGAAACTTTACTCCTGCAAGCTTTGAAGTAAGTTTTGCGATGTGTGCTATAGAATTCTACCCCTGACCTGAAGACAAAGTTTCCCAAAGGTTTATGGTCTGTGAAACTACTTCCCCATACATAGTTTGTAAAATGTGCTGTAGCCCAAACACATGCTAGTAATTATTTTTCGATCACAGCATAACTCCTTTCAGTATCATTAATGGTTCGAGAAGAAAAGACCATATTCCAATCTTCCTTACCACACCTTTGTGATAACACCTCTCCTATGCCGTACAACTGACATCAACCATGATCACACACACTGTTCGTACAAAAGGGTTTAAAAGTTGGGCCTTCCACAATATCTTGTTTGATACATTGGAATGCATGTTTTTGTTTATCAGACCATACAAATTCAATATTCTTCCTTAACAGTTATCTCAAAGGCCCCATCTTAGTAGTACAATCCTTAATGAACTTTCTATAATGTTCACACATGCCAGTGAAAAAAAGGGGTTGCTCCTTGCTGCTAGGTGGCGGTGCCTTTATAAAAGCATTCACACTGTTTTTAGAGGGCAGAACACCGTTACCAGACAGAGTACACATTAGATACGCCACAGAATCATAGAGAAACTTGCACTTCAACATTTAAAGATTAAACCAGGTTTTTCTGATCTGCTGCACATTTCATAAATATGTGCCAAGTGTTCCTGTTCATGCCTTCAAAAAATAAGGATATCGTCTTGGAAGCATTTCACATAACAGTGGATATTCTTGCAAAAGTGAAACATTGCCGTTTGGAACACCGAAGCCTCAGAGGCAAACATTAAAGGTATTCTTTTGAACTGGTGCACACATTGCAGAGTGAGGAAAGCAATCAAATGTTTAGAGTCTTCGGTTAGCTCAGTCTGATCATAGGCAGGCCTCAAATGTAATGCACCTTCCAGCATGCACACCACTTCATTAAGGATAGGCAAAGGATGAGAATCAATAATGATATAAACATTTAGCACCCTCAAATCAACACACAACCTTAATTTTTGGTCTGCCTTGTGTGCCAAAACTATGGGACAGACCCACTCAGAAGATTCAATCTCCTCAATTACATCCTCTTCTTCCACCTCATTAAACACATTAGGAATTTGTTCTTTCACACTGTTTTGTTTTACTTATTTCTGCAAGAAGTAACACTGGCTCCCTACTTCTGGGATTCACTATTTTTCCTTCCACCCCAACATCTTTATACCTTTCACAACATTTCTACCCTTGAACTTCAAAAATGACACTTACATACCCTACAATATCAATGGTGGAGCCATCAAAACCTTCAGAAATAATGTCAGAAGGCAGTAACATCTCTACATCCAGAACATCACCCAACTTCTCCATAAAGTATTCCTTAGTGATTATGGTCCATGGCGAACCAGAATCTGCCATAAGTTCTAATTCATTTCCTAAAATTTGCACTGCAGACTTGGGTGCTTTTTTTTAACAACCTAGTCCATGTCATGCCCACTATACCCTTTAATGGATAATACAATACTTCTGTAATTCTCTACTAGTTTGCAACAATCACAGACACATTTGGACTCCTTGACTTCACTAGAACATCAGCTTCCTTCTCTGAGGTATGACTTTGTTTTTTATTGCCATCTTTGCAAAAGCTAGTAAAGTGTCCTACTCTGCCACATTTATTTCACTCTTTGCCTATTGAAGAACCCTAAGGAAATAAATCAGTATTCATATTACTAACACTTCTATTACTGCCACATCTATAACACACAGTCAATGTTTCAACCGCTTTATTAGGTCCTGAATTATAAGGATGAGAACTGTTCACACTACACACATCAGATTGGCTTACCACAGATCTGTTCACCCTACACACCTCCTCTATAACCACTTATATCACACCACTGCTTTTGACAGATGACATCCATTTCTCTGGCTGTTCTAACAAATTTTGTTGTGGTAATAGCATTCTGCAATTCTCCCCATGAACCATACTGTTCCTGAGTCTTTGTGCAATCACACGAACAATTATCTGATCTCTAATCATTTTGTCAGTCATATGTCCAAAATTACCTGTCATAGATAGAGCTCTTAAACAGTGAGGAATTCATCAAAGGATTCTCCATCCTTTGCTGCCCTACTATAAAACTTTAATCTTTTCAATGCAATATTAGTGGTGGAGTTAAATCGATATTCCATTTCTGATAATGCTTCTTCATACTATGTGATGTTCCCTTGACCACCTTAAGGCACAACATGTGGCAATGTCCTTAAGAAACTTGACCCTCTTAGCCCAAACAGTGTTAAAAAAATGTTTTACTTTATCTCCGCTCTCATCCTTTCACCATCAATGGTCTTCATATAAGTAATATATTCTTCCTTCCATCTCATCCAAGGAACGGGAAGTTGCCATTTGCTCTGTAAAAATTTAACTGGAGGACCAATTTGGATTGTAAATCCAAAGGTTACAAAATATTCGATCAGTAATAAAGACCCAACTGGTACCAGGCGAGTAATCGGGTTCCAAGATGGCAAAGAAATGTCTAATAATGCACATGCTGAAGGCAAAATATCTTCCAGAGAAATGAGGAATCAGGCCCGGAAGATGCCATTGAAATCGCTCGTAAAGTTGCCCAATGTTAGCAAACAGCACAACCACCAATCAATGCACAAGTAGGTTCCTTAAAAACACAGTGTCCAATGGAACAGTTCCTTATGAAGACCAATCAGCATACATTTTAAAGCTGCGTGCACTGCCCATATGGCCCAAAACTGTTGGGGGTCCAATACAAAAGTAAGTTAACACCACCCTTACTTTACGCCCAATCCTGTTGAGCTAGAAGTGATATTTGGTTGGTACAGGGCAAACACAGTAGATTGAAAGGGAAGAAAACAGGGTTCAGTTCCTGAGAACTTGGCAGAGAAAATATTGTTTCTGTTGGCTCGTTGCTAACGTTAGAAAGCACGAATACACGTCAGGGTGAAGAGTTTAAGTCTTTAATGCGGCACAACTACTCACGCGTCTTCCCATAACCAAGCAAGCAGGAGAAATGCTGGTTCAGTATTCTACATTCCACGGTGAATAGAAACCATTCCAGGGGACTGCAAGGCACGCCTAATCAAGTAAATATACCTAAAAGTAACTATAATAATTTTGCAACAAATGTTTCCAGTAATTTGCACTCTCTAAGAGTGAAACTTTTCCTTTATTAGGACAAACATGCAGCGAGCGCAGGGGGTTAATTTGATACATTGGCGATGAGATTCACACTCGGGGTGCCTGTACGTGACTGCTCCATCCAATAATACTGTAATACCTCCGTAAGTGTGAGTTAAAAGTGGCTTGCAGTATGACATCGCAGGACTCTGGAATTGCACGGATCTCATCTGGAAAGAAGTTGTTTGGGGATTTTCTGCTGTGAGCTGAAGTGTAGCTGCCTGCTGTAGGGTTGGTGGTTTCGCAGCTGGAGTTGTCTTGATCAGTCAGTACTAAATTTGCTTAACTGCTTTCCGAGGAACTGTGCCTTCGACGAGGACGGAATTTGGGGCCGGATCTGGATAACCAAACCGAAGATATTGAGAAAGTAATTGCAAAGCGTCAGCAATTTTCAGCGCAAAGTGAAATGTCCTTTACATAGTGGTAAGTGTCAGGGATTTACCAGTATCTCAAAAGTCTTGACGCACATACATCCATACTCCTGGCACTACCACTGTACAAATATCAAAAGTGGATGGAGACTCAGCGCGCCTTCCGTTCTGTTCGCATATTATAAATGGCCCAAGAGTTAAGCTGCTGCAACTCTTTTATGCAGTACTGTAAATGTGTTCTGTTAAGGTACAGCTACGGGTTATCAAGTGACAAACAGGGTCCTCTGTCAAAAGCCAATTAGCCTCTGCTGCACCCATTAAACTACCGTGACTCAAGCTATTAAATTCAGTTTAGAACTTTGCAACAAATCCTAACTTTTGACATTTGTGTACAGTTTTGAGCTTCGCCATTAGGAGGATTTTTAATGTAATCTTCGTTTTTCCATAGCATTTGTGAACGTTCATAATTTATTGGTGATTTATGCCAACTCATGTATTAGTGAAATCGACAATTAGAAAGGCTGCTGTTTGTTGCTTTTGGGTAAACCAGAGGTTCTACCATGGATAGGTACAGGAAGCCTCCGTTCTGCTACATTTCTGCGACAGCCACTGACTATGAAAATTATTTCCTTTTAGATTTTTTGTATGCAATTTATGTCGTATGTTTTCCTAATATTTGATATGGCTCCAGTCCTCCTGCACCTACAGTAGTCAGCCAGTGTTGAACATAAGCCTCTTCAATTAGTTCTGCTTAATTTTCTTCCCTGGATATGTTTCGAGCAGTGCTGGGAAGTGAACTCTGAAAGGTCTGGGGCTTAATACCTGCCAAGAATTGTAAGGTGCAATTGAAGCAGGCAAGCTTATGTGCTTCAGTGAATTTAGGGTGTTCGCACCCTCAGATAATTTTGAAAAACAAATGGGGTCTAATAGTGTAATTTACAGCAGTTTTCTCAAACATTGTTCAAAAACAAAGGCTGAGGAAGAGCACTCATGAAACATTTCAGTACTCTTTTCAAGGACCTTCAGGGCCTGACCCTGTCAAGAGGCACCGAAGGTCTGTTCTCCTTTAACTAACCCAATTTATCTTGGGTGGTCCTAAAATGCTTAGAATTTCCATTTACATCCCAGGGCCACTGTGCTGTCCTGTGAGTGCATCATTCCAAGTAGGATGCCACAAAAATGCGCCTTGGTGGCTCCAAAGGTCTAAGAATTACCGTCATTATGCCAGGCCCAACATTCTGTCCCAGGAGGGCACCTTCCTATCATGAATAGCCCCAAAAATGCAAGGAATTAACACAAAGTTGCCTTGGGTGGCTCCAAAATGCAATGAATGACTGCCAACATGCCAGAGACAGCATACCTTTGAGCACGCCATGCCAAACAAATGATTAGAATTGCTGATAGTGTGCCAAGCGCCAACCAGTATGCTCCCACATACATACACCTTCCCCCTGGCAGGCATATAACACACAAACTTTCTGTCTCTCTCCCCTCTCTCCTCTTTTGTGAACTTTTATTTTTTGCTTTTCCTCAGCTCGAAATTCCTCTTCTTCCAGCTTGGTGCATCATGGAAGCTTGGCCTACAGGCAGCCACTCCGCTCCCAACTGGGCGCACTGGCTATGGTAAAGAGACTTGTGAGGTGAAACTATACAACAGAGCACTGAAGTTGGAAACTCAAGGCTCTGCCTTGCTTTGAACAGTGATGTCACGTCTGTACTGAAGCATTCTGCAGGCCCCAGCACTGTGTTTTGTGCTGCAGGTCAGCCTTTTGCTTTTACCCTCTCCCACCTCTTCATGCTGTGAGTTGACGAGATGGGGAAACAGCAGTGTAACAGACCGATTGACTTGTAACTCTGGATACTATAGATCTGAAGTCTATAGAGCCCAGGGCACTTTTTGCCAAGATGGTACATTACATTAGAAATAAGCTGGCATGAAATTGCTTCCTGCCTCTGATGCCAGGGCTGCCCTTTCTCCAGTCCTGGAAAATCTGTCATGACCGACTTAGGCACCCATGTGCATTCCCCAGCCATTATTCAATTTCACTCTCCCAGTCTGCTTCACCGTCATTAAGGTCGATATTTTTATTAAGTGCACTAATAGTGTATTATAGCTAATAAAAAAGGGAATGAAAACAAACGTGATAGTGCCCTGATGCCTATCTTAACGACCCACCACTCTTTGGGAGCCTAATAAATTCACTGAAGGGTGCACTATATGGCATTTACTGCACTGCCGTATGGTCTCACTTAAAGACAGTGGAGGTAGTTAGTGTGGTTTTGGGGGCCATCAGAAAAAGGCTACACTGCCACTCATTGTGACACCTTAGTGATAATGTATCTCTTTGAGGAAAGCGTTATTGTAGTCTCTAAGGCAAAACATTTTTTAGAAAAAAAGCTGACTATGAAATTATTCTATTTCTTAGCATGTTACTGTGAGAAAAGACCTCTTTTTGACACGGTTAGCCCCCACTTTTTTTTACCTGATCTTTGATGTAGCCTAGAAGTTGTAGTGCCCTGGTTCCCTGGGCCGAGCTCTTTCCCTAAAACTGTTGTGATGCATTGGCACAATTGGATACACTCTTAACTGCCACTATAAGTCCCTAGTAAATGGGTACCTAGGTACCCAGGGCATGGGGCACTATGGGAAGGCCCCTGGAGGGCAGCAGCACTGATTGTGACACCCTCTAGGGCCAAGCATTCAGAGGCTCCCAGCACTGCCATTGCAAACTGAGTGTCCTGGTGCATACATAAAATACAAACTCCACGTGGCACACTGCCTGTGTGCCCTGTCCACCATACACTGCATTTACTATGGGTAAGACACCCCTCAGGCAGGCCTTACAGCCCTAAGGCAGGGTACACCATATTATATGTGAGGGCATAACTGCATGAGCAATATGCCTCCACTGTGTCGTTGCCAAACCTGGGACATAGTGAGTGAACAGAGTAGCCATTTTAATAAATGTGCTGGACACTGGCCAACACGAGTTTTCCAGCTACACGATGGCCACTCTGAACCCTGGGTTGTTCGGTACCAAAGAACTCAAAATGATAAATTCAAACAGATACCAGTATATGATTTATCCCTAAATGTAACCAGGGGTCACCCTAGAGGTGCCCCCTGCAAAGGCTAACTACCCTGGCATGGTTGCAGACTGTTTCTATCCAGCCTGCCACCTCCAGGCACCCAATCTACAAATCATGGGGGAGAGCCCTGCCTCTCTGGTTTGTAAAACAATGCCCTTCCTCGGTGGAGGAGCTAACACCTTGTCCCTCAGGAAAGGGCACTGCCCTGGAAGTGAGCTTCAAAGGGCTTACTGGCTTTGAAACTTGGCACACAGGCCTGCTGCTAGCAGCAGCTGGCCAGCCACTTTTCAAACCCTCACTTTTGGCGGGAGCAAAGGTGGGAAACCACAAAAAGGACAGGAGGAGTGGCCCCACCTGGCATGCACCACCCCTAAGGTGTTGCCTGCGAGGTGGAGACTCCATTTAATTTTCCTCCATCTTAGATGGAAGGAAAATAGCCAATCAGGGATAGGGAAGTAACCCTTCCCACAGGAAGTGGTCACTATAGTGGGTGTAGCCACCCACAGGTAAGTGTCCCATTGGACACTACTGTGTTCCCTCTAAACCACCCACTAAATTCAGTATTTAGTGGGCATCCCTAGACCAAGAAAGCAAATTTGAAGGACACAAAGAAGACCAGCACAAAGAAGATCCAAGGCACGAGAACTGTGGACCTGCTGCACAAAGAAAAGGCGCCAAACCCTGCCTGCTGCACCCAGGACCCGGCAATCACCGCTGAGGAGCTGCTGGGCAATTGGACTGACCTCAAAAAACCCAGAGGACCTCCTTGCTTCATCACTCACCCAAGAATTCCCTCCAGAGTGCAATAAAGAAGAAACCAGCAACCCAACGAGGGTCACCTCCCTGACTGGCAACTAATTCCTGAACCTGAGGTCGCAGCTGGACCCAACGAGACATCAACGACCACGTGGACAAACCCTGCAAGTGTGCCAAGTTTGGTGGCACTGCACTCTCCAATGGCCGAACCGCACCAATATCTTGGATACTGGTTAGCTGACATTAGACACTAGGAAAACCAGCCTGCGCGGGGCTGAAAAAGGACCAGGAGGAAGCCCCAGTTGAGGGACTTCAGGAACACCCTGGACCTTCCACCAGAGTGCCCCTGTTGTCCTGCGAGCACCCCTTAAAGTGACTTACTTCCAGATCTCCAGGGCATCTTTGCTCACAGCTCCTGGCTCACCAATTGACTCTGCACTCACCGCCCTGTGCCCTGCAACAAAGATACTGCTGTGCCCTAAGGGTCCCTCAACACTTGCGACCTCAACACTCTAAGGGGACCCCAAGGAACCACCTCTAAACTTACCTGTGCAGTGCTTTTCCAAATGGTCCCTTTCAGTGGCCCTGCATCAGCTCCAGAGAACTTTCACCACTGCTCCCGCTGGAACCAGGGAGCCGCCCAAACTTCTGCAGCTTGCACACTGTGCCCACCGATGACCTCTACCAGCCTGCAAAAGAAGAAAGTGGTCAGTCAACTGTACGATTTAACATGTATTTTTAAAGATGACTTTCCATTGATTCCTATGGTGCATAATTGCGCACAAAAAGACTGTTTTTATTAAACTTCAAAAATCCATATCTCCAAAAGTACTTAACCAATTTTGATAATCTTGGTCTTAAAATGTATATAATAATCTGAAGTATTTTTTATAAATTGGCCTAGAGTTATTCCTTCGAATGTGTGAGTTGTATGATTGATTCTGTGAGTACAACAAATGCTTTGCACTTCTCCAAGATTGGCCTAACTGCTCGACCAAGCTACCATAAAAAATAGAGAATTAGGTGATCTAGTTTTAAACTCTGTAAACCAACGTGTGGTTGCCTGGACCCCCCTGCACAGTGTGCCTAGCTGTGCACACTACATAGAGGGCCATTCTCCTACAGTTACCTAAAACAAAGCTAGAACGGTTTTATAAATAAAGTGATCAAAACATTTTGGGCAACTAAGCCTTTGGTAAGGAGGAACAATACTGAAACTGGAACTTTGAAAAATGATCTGACCTGGTCAATCATGTCATCAACAAGCACTATTGGTCTTGCTGACGTCCCAAAATAGGAATGGATAAACGTGAAATGGGTGTAATTATAGGTGCATCATTAATCTATAAAGAAAAGTAAAGACAACATACAGTGTCAGGACCAATCAAATGTATTAGCAGACTCCACCCAATGCCTGGGCTGCTCACTGTTATCGCCAGTGTATGCCAGACACACATGTGTATGTGTACTTTTTTTTTAATTGAATTAATTTCGCTTTGAGCTTCTTTTCACTGTCCTGGCCCAGGGGAAGACAGAATAACGAACACTAATTTCTTGGGTTGCGTCTCCAAGGGCAATCCGCTAGCACATACGTCTTGCTTGCGACACACTATTGCTTACAGTAATGAGCTTGGAGCCCTCCCACTGCTTACCATTTGTTGGCTTGAAACTCACTCTTCTTTCTAGTATCTTAATTGGCCCTTGTGCTCCAGGATTCACTTCTGATTTCTTCTTTGGCGCATGGACCAAACACAAAATGATTTCTACTGATTAGTGTCCATCCACGGCTCACGCTGTGATTGAGGTACTATTTCTTTTTCATTTTCCATCTTTACCCTCCCACCCACCACTTCTTTGTGTTGCTATCTCCTTTTCCCCATTGTTCATGCTTTCTCTTACTCGCAAACCCCTGCCCCAGTCTTTGCTTGTTCGTCCCACCCTCCCTGTCCCACTAGCCAAAAAAGTGCTAAGACGCAGCACTAGTGCTGGCCGTTGCAGTGTCATAGCACACTTGGCCAACTTTACTTTTAGCCATGGTGCACAGCCACGCTGCTATAAACTTGCCAAAAAAGTATTGGAAAAGCTAATGGCTCTCGCACAGACAAGAACTATTGGCTTTGCCAATGCTGATTTTCGTTTGCCCTGCTCCCAATTAACAGAGCGGTGGCTTGGCGTACCCATTCTTATGCTATGTGTTTTTACATATTAAAATGCCTGAAAATAAAGGTAGCCCCATCCTTAACAAAGACTTCCTGGCACGTGGTCCAGCTGCTTGTTTTGCACTACTACAGTTATCGATTATTTTCTTTACAGTGCGTGTGACTGACATTTAACACGCGCCGTGGAACCCGTGCAACCCTGACGAATTGTTTTCGAGGCAAACAGGCGACATTGCACTAATTCTGAAAGTAAACTCCGAATAAAAGCATTAGTGCTTTGGTTGTTTACAATACTGAATAGAGGACGTTGAACAAATCAGGGTGCTTTATAATTGTTATACTTATGGAGGCATGTAGTTTCCAAAGCTGCCAAGGTTTCAGATTGCTATATGTGACATTTTCATAATTTCAATGTGATTATGAGTGACATTTCAACGACTACTGTATGAGTGACACTTTCTAGCGAGCAAAATCAAGCAATGAAGATTAAGGAAACATAAATATCAGAAATAACACCCAGTTCAGCAACCAAAAACTCTAAGATCACCCTAAAATCTAGAGTGCTTAGAAATGGAAGGTTAGCGCTCCAAATCACTCTATAAAATAAAATTCTAAAATGTGGGTGATTTTCCACATTGCAGAGTAGGTCAGTTTATGGCAATGAGATAAGATATACAGCCTAATGCGCCCATCCATTGAAAGTTTACATGGCACAGCCAATTGTGACACACTGACTTGCTACTAGTGGACCTGTGAAAGAGGGAGAGACATTAACATTATTCTTTCTTCTCAGATACGTTGTTTAAAGAAATGTATTACTGTTCCAGTCTGTCTTTAATTATTTGGTGTGATTTACCTTTTTTAATGGTAGCATACTCAGAGTTCAGCCAAGAGGATTTTCCCATGCGCTCTGTACGCTGTTCTTCACTCCGACACTGCCCAGCAAGGGGAGGAGTCAGCAGCGTGTGCTGCACACGTGAGCACATACCGTCCAATGACAGACTGCGGACCTCAGAGTTTGGTCTGCTCAACCTCCATCAAAACCAACTGCAGAAATTGAGAGCAGAGAGGATTCTGTGCGTGAAACCCAACACGTGAAAATCCCAGATTAGCCCTTAAATGTCACATGTTTTCCTTAATTGACATTAAGAGAGCGAGTCTGAGATAAGTAGCATGATCGTGGCTTATCATACATGTTCAGGGGTTTAAATTGTGCTCTTTTTTTCTCCTCATGCCACATGCACTTATAGAGTTAATACTCAAGGCAGGCTGTGGCACCGCTCCGGGTGCCGACTCCAGGGCTCCTCACAATCATGCTTCTGTCATAGCCGCCCTGCTGGAGGGAGCCGGCTGTGCAGGCCCGCCTCGGTTGCCCCCCGCCAGTGCCCTCTTGGGGCACCCATGATGCAGCTCTGCTCAGGCGGTCGTAGTCACTCTACCTTCTTGCAGCTTGGCCATCAGAGTGCCAGTGGTAGAGGTGCTAAAAATTGGAGATTGATGCTTTTTAATGTGGTGATGAGAAGCACCACATTGAAATGTGTTAGTCTAATGCCTGATGCGTGGTACTTGGCAGGGCTGAGCTTTGGGGTTTCTCGTCTAATGATCTGAACTGTGCGGCTTTGATCCGATACATAGTATTACAGGGCCTCAACCTGTGTCTGTTTGGCCCAAGGTGTCATGCTTTTAGATAACCTCCATAGCAAGCTCCTTGCATCATTAGTTCAGAGACCCTCGTCTTGACCAGCACTTGTGAGATTAAGCTCATATTTGTCAAACAAAAGGTGTGCTGTGGGAGATTCTATGTGTGCATTCTAGTGCAGTTTGAATATTGATTGGGTGTATAGTGGCACTGGTCAAGCCCTCCTTTAGTCCCACAGCCCTGATAAACCAGCCAGCCCCAAAGCTGGAGCCCAGTGAATCAGACACATCACTTCCTCCTGGCAGTTAGAGTTGACAGCTACAGGTGGATGCATGGCTCAGCGCTCAAAACTGTGCTGTGACGCCACATTATGTGGGCAGCTCGGTCTGTGCAGCTCACCTTATATGATGGACCTGGACAGTGTGTATTTCTCAATTTTTTTTCTGCATTTAGGTAGCCTCCCCTTCAAGCTACATACATATAGGCCCTCATTATGAACACGGCGGTCGGAACCACTGTGTTCATGCTGGCGGTCAAAACACTGACCGCCAGCGTCCCCGGATCCCCGCCGGTCATATAATGTACATTCCTGTGAGCCGGCGGGCGGAAACGTTGTTTCCGCCTGCCGGCCCACAGGAATGCCTGGCCGGGACATTGATGGCAGCTCCACATGGAGCCGCCACCAATGCCTCTGTGTGCCGGGTTCAGCTGCACCCGTCGCGCAGATCACTTCCCGATTTTGCGATGGGGCACTGCACCGGGGCCCCTGCACTGCCCATGCCAAGTGCAGGGGCTCCCAGGGGTGCCCCTGTACCCCCCTTCCGCCAGAAAGGCTGGAGGCTGAGGAATCATTATCCGAGGGGCAGCACCGCTGCCCTGTCAGATAATGATTTCGACCGCCGCCAGGCTGCCTGACGGAGGCAGCCCGGTGGTGAGTGACGGCTGCCGAATTCGGCCCTCATGGTGTTCTTTATGTGGCGGTGTGGCCCGCCATGCTGGCTGGCGGGTTTTCCCGCCACCGTCGGCATGGCGGGCCACACTGCCTAGTTCATAATGACCACCATAATGGGCATGATAGTGTCAGCACCATTTCCTTTGCTGTTTTGTATAATTTATTAAATCCCGAGGTGTGTGTTAGGTTGTTGACAGAATGACCACGTTAAAATTAATGGAAGGATGGTCCCGATTGAAGTAGATGGAGTACACTTACACTGCCGCCGTGTCCGGCTGTTGTTTTTCTGCCTCATCCAGTATACACAAATTTGTAACTTTTACAGCCACACTGCTAAACAATATGGCTAAAAGACATTGGCAAACCCAGCATTTCTCTCGTAGGTGAGACCTATTAGCTCTGCCAGTGCTCGTTGTGGGTGTCTTCTTCGTTTTGGCCTCGCACTGCATGTTATCAGTTTAACACACCTGAAAAATAAAGTGTGTGCTCAACAGTGTGGCCTGTGAACGAGATGGTGTCCTAAATGTAGTAATTGGATGGCTAGAGGGGCAAAGGCCCCCTTATGCTGCAGTATGTATCTCTTTGCTATCATATGACTTTGAGAAATGAGACCTGGGGACCAGTACTGGCAAACACCAGTGCAAAATAAACCATCAATGCAAGTACCTTCCATATTACTCCTCCAAATCCTTGAGGTGGTAGGAAAGTCCCTCTAGAAAATGGGCTAAACGCTTGCCACTGTTAGCACATGGTTCATGCAACAACTGATTGGCAGAGCTTAGAAGTCTTCAGCAAGACGTTTTTGAATAAGAGAACATCAACAAGGGTTTGTTAAAGAAATACAATTATTTGAAATTTAAAGTCATGCCTTATGCTTATGTCACACGCACTTTAGATTGATGAGCAACACTTTTTGATGCTCTGTGCCTCAGAAGAATTAATGGCTGAGTCTACCAACCACAATAGAAACTTGTGTACCTCTGCATATACATAGTGCCTGTTTTACAAACGGTTACCCAAATGAAGGAAGTTTTACACCTTTCATTCAGTCTCCATTTGCAACATCTTCATGGGTGTTGAAGATTAAAAAATGAGTCTATTTTTCATTTAGTTTGATATTTATTTCATTGGAATCTGCAAGCCACTGAAACATTACATTAAACTTTAGACTGCTGTGATTTGTTTGCTTTTCAGCAGGGCTTCAAGTGGCCTTTTTCCTGCCACAATATGTAATGTACTGTACTTTTGAGTGAATATTCTACTAATAATGGACATGTATATAGGGTATATGACAAATGTTAATTAAAACCCAACTCAGTGATACTGATTTAATCACCTTTAACAGAATGAAAGCTTGATTTTGTTCTGGAGGTTCTCAAGTGTGTGCCTTCTGGTTTATGTGCAGGTTTTGTATCTTGTGTGCAGGGGCGGCCAACAAAATTCCCCCCATAACAGAAAAATAAAATGGTAATAAACTTTGTTTATTGCCATTTTATTTTCCAACGTCCGTCCTGAACCAAGTGACAGGACGGGGGCGTGGCAATTGCTGCTGAGTGCCAGCAGGGAGCTGTGCAAATGTTTAAAGTGCGCATGTCCCTTTGACCGACCGTCTTGTGGCAGCCAGCGACACATGCACACTTTAAACATCTCTAACCCAGCTGCGTTGAGCCAGCTGGGATAGAGAAGGCACAGGCCCCCAGCGCTCTGGTGAGTGCTGAGAGAGCCCGCTCCCACCAATCCTGACGCTGGTTCATCAGGATTGGCTTGTGCGGTTTCCTGGTTCCTGCGACGTTACGCGTCGGAGCTGTGAGAGGTGATGCAAGAAGATCTTCACAAGGTAGGTGCCTTTTTTAACTTAAATTTTTATTGTATATCCCCCTCTTGCCCCCAACATTGTAAATAGGAGCTGGCCTCCACTGCTTGTGTGTATAACTAACCCGAAGAGTACACCCGATCCACGAATACCCACTGAGCACTTTCCCCAGATTCAAACGTGTAACTTGCAGACTACGCACAGGCAATAGAAGCATTAACCAAATTAGTAATTTTACTCAGGGTCGTAGCTTCAGGGTTGTGTTTGGGGTGTTACAACCCCCTAATAAATGTATTTTCCGAAATAAGTTGAGTACAGTTTCTTTCAGTCGGGTATTGTAAGAAATTGAATCTGATTTCAGCAGGAATCTTTACATACACACAAACAAAAACATGCATGCACTTTCTAACTCTCTTCATTGAAAGTCTTCAAAATATTGGTTATTTTACAAAATACTGTGTTTTCTCTTAGTACTCCTACCAATCCGCATCTTTCTCCCTTTCCGATGACCCTTATGCCCCTCTCATGTCCCTGATAGTTGTATAATGTATTTTAACGTTGTATACCAGTCTGATTGTCGGAACCTTTGAAGGCCCCCACCCGTTTTACTGACCAAGCTACTCCCCTCATTTTACTGTTATTAGACGGAGACTCTTGCGGACTTCTTGGCTGTTTAGCACATTTCTTAGTGCACTGAGCCACGAATAAAAATGAATTGATGAATAGTCCTGCTGAGGGAAACTATCGGCAATATAAGTGTCACAGATGGATTCCCATCTTGTGGGGGCCAGCACAGCTTTCATCCTTCTATGTTGGATTAAATTAGTAGCACTGATGGGAATAATACCGTTTAGGCTGCTACTGATCAGCAAGATTGTAGCGCATAGCGCAATGTTATATAGAAAAACAAGAACAAATCTGTCGTGTTTACCTCTCTGTGTATTGAAGCCTGTTATATCTGCACGTGGGCGGCGTGATTAAGATCCGACTTCAAAGGTGGTGGCCAAACAGTGAATGTTACTATTTTTATGGCATGGTGCTACTTACGATTTCACATGTACTGTGTCAAAAGAATTACTTGCTAATGGCCCACGATAAGGGTGTTACATAAACTGCTGCAGGTCGTGGTGCTTAAGGATTCCAGTCTTTCTCCTTACAATTAATGGCTCTATTTATAAATATGCGAGGCGTCGAATACTAATCCAGGCTCAAGTCTCAGCGTTAGTTTCGTGGACCAGGCCTCTTATACAGGTGCCTTTGCTCTCACCAACCACCTCTTTTGTCCCACTCAAAGCACTGCATGTCACTGTAATCCAGAGACATAATGACCCATATTTATACTCTGTTTGCGCTGGATTTGCGTCATTTATTTTGGTGCAACGTTGACACAAACTTAACTCCATATTTATACTTTGGCGCTAGACCTGTCTAGCACCAAAGTTATGGAGTATGCGCCGTTGTTTGTACGTGAAAACTACCTTGCGCTAATAACATGCAAGGTAGGCGTTCCCGTGCAAAAAATGGCTCTAAGACATGTGCGCCTTATTTATCCTCCGGCGTCAAAATGACGCACAGGAGGAGGCGGGCCTTAAAACATGGCGCCAAGCCGGATTTGTGCCGTTTTTTAACGCCTTGGTCATGGCAGGCGTTATAGGACCTGTGGGCTCATTTCTATGGTGGGAGTCCATGGAAGCAGTCCACAGGTGCCCTTCCCTGCACCCAGGGACACCCCCTGCCACCCTCGCGCACCCCTGGAGGACACCCATGGATGGGGGGACCCATCTATGGTGAGTGCAGGTAAGTATGTATATATATATATTTTTTTTTTTAATGGCATGGGGGGCCTAACTTGGGCCCCCCTACATGCCACTGTGCCCATGGCCATTGGGCAGGGGGGCATGACTCCTGTCTTTGCTAAGACAGGAGTCATTCCCATGGGGGTTGTGCATCAAATAATGGTGCAAGTCAGGTTAGAGACAATATTTTTGACTCGAACCTGACTTGCACTATTCTTTGGCGCCCAACCCCCAGTCTTCCCTTTGCCTCCGCTGCCCGGTTACCGCCATTTATTTTGAAGCTAACCAGGCTGCAGCGCCGGCTACCGTCATTCCATAAATAAGGCGCCCTGCTGGCGCGTTAGAATGGCGTTAGCCGGCGTTAAACTATTTGACGCAAATCTGCGCTAGCGCTGATTTGTGTCAAAAAGTATAAATATGGGCCAATGTCTCTTCAGATGCCCCTGTGAAGGATGGCGGGGGACTGGGAGGTGGTTGTCTTCACAGTTTAAACGAAGAGCTATGTGTCTAAGGAGGCCCCTCTAAATGAGCGGTAAGGTGCCACACTCCATGATTTGCTTTCACCCATGCATTATGATGTTCACAGTATTATGGTGTAATCAATAGTGAATGATGCCTCCTGTCAGGCAGTAGTGGATATCATCTAGAGGGAAGTAGTAGACAGTGCCACTGGAGTGCATTGTTGGTGTTTGACATATTCTACCAAAAGGGTGCACTTCCGTTTGACTTCGAGCGTGTTCACTTATATTGAGACTCATGTGAAATCCAGTACCATTCCACGTGGCCACCAGAACTGTTCCAGCAGGTGCACCGAATGCAAACTCAAGACAGTGCACCGGAGAAACCATTTATTAGCATTGTTTGAGAATCCAGTAAGGTAAAAGTTTGTTTCCTGATGAAGGATTCACTCCGGAATACATTGCCTTACAGTGGCACACGTGATTTTCGGTTTTAAACTAATTGATTAATGGAGTGATAAAAAAGCACCATATGAATGAGGACTTGAGATTCAGCTTTTCATTTCGAGTTTGCAAAGATCATGTAGCACAAGTGTATAGGGCGTTGCAGGAGAAACAGGCCAACATTAATGTGTTGAACAGTTGTACATTTGCTTGTTACTAAGTAGCTTTATAGTATAAGGTTCAAAAACTGAAGAATATTTCACTATTTAACACATTTTAGTTCGTGCTACCACTCAGTGTAAGTGTCTGTTAGTGAAAATACCTATTGTCAGCTTACAGTGGACTTGGAGCCCATCCATGGCTTATTACTGGTTGGCTTTACTGTCACTTTCATTTGCTTGCATTTCATTTGTTAACTTGTGTGGGCTTTCCTTCCTGTGCTTGTTCCTCCCGTGGAGGATGGACTCTTTACTTGTCATTCCACTGCTTTCTGTCCAAGCACGACATTTCTCATTTGGGTTAAGCATGTAATGAGAGTGGATGTGTTTTTCAGCTGTTTCCCTTATGTACTCCTATCCCCCTGCTGCACTCAATGTATTTCTCTGCCGCTCTTATGCATCACTCCAGCCCCTTCATGTGGCACTCACCCTCCTATAATTGCCTGTTGCGTTGCTTCCTCACCAATGTTCTTCTGCCTTGCCACCTCCACATTTCTCTCGCACCCATTGCTTCCAACTAGTACACCATCCTCATTGTTTCCCCACACATGCACCCTCTGCACTGTTTTCGCCGACCTGCCTCCTTTGTGGTGTTCCTCCCTCCTTCTCCTCCTCGTTGTTGCTTCCCCAGTTGTCACTTAAACATCCCCAAAAGCTTCACTCTGTTCTTTTATTTACCCAACTTGAGATATACATATATATAATTATTTTTTAAAAAGCTCACATCATTTAATAGATGCATGCTTAGTGTGGGCGCCTACAAAATGGCATGGCCACTGCTTCATATCACTTTTTTTTTTTAGCCATGCTGCAGAGCATTGGGATGCCCTGCAGATAGGTCCCAAAGGCTAGACCTATTGGCTTCGCTGAAACGTGTCTTATCATAAAACAAAGTTTGTCATAATAATGTTGATTTTTTTTAATGTGGACGGAAGTAATAGGGAGTCAATTATCAATAAAAAGAAGAGAAAAATACCCGCAAACTATATTCAGAATGGAAAAGAAAAAGTGAATAAAATGTTTAAAAGAATTATTTTCATAATTTGGAAGTTTGAAAACTTACAGTTGACCTATGTTTGGATCTGACTATGGCCAGGATAAGGTTTTGTAACACCAGACAATCGTATGATTCTGACTATGACCAGGATAAGGGTTTGTAACACCCTCCTAAAGGCTAAAAGACATGGGTGGAATCGATGTTTCATGCCATGTCTACTAAGTGATGTGATTTTTAGGTCTGGCTTTACAGCACAGCTGTAGGTAAGAAGCATTTACCAGTTGTTTAAACTATACATAGAGTGGGTGTTAGCTTGGCCCAGAGCAATAGTCACTCTCTCATATCGTGCTGTTTTGTGTATCACTCCACCTTGTATGGTGTTCTTGCTCAGCAGTGCAGCAGGAACCTTTTCACATCTTAAAGGTATACTGAACCAGGACATACTAAAATCCGTATTTCATATATACATTGTAAACATAAAGCATTCGTTTTTGTGCTTTTTCACTGTAGTAGTTTTTCTTTAACAAAAAGAAAAAGTGCTTTGGCCCAGGCTGAACATTAACGCGAGATCTTTTGTTTTTGAATGAGGGTCGTTTACTCACTGTCACAAAAAGTGACTGAAATGTTCTGCTTCTTGACAGCTGCTCACCACATGCCCATTTAATGCTTTTTATGTGAAACTTGTCTATCTGCACCTTTACAGTAGTCAAAGCATGCGCTCATCACTAAACTGAGTTAAACGCTCGCTGTTCACAGCTGATGTTGTCACCTTTTAAAAATCTAGCAAGACCATTTCAGACCCCCATCCTTCAAATGTTCTAAATAGATCGTAATAACAATGTGTTAGTCACAACTCTTAAAAGCAGCAGAAATGCGCTGTGCAGCTCTATCTTAACAAAAAAATATTATGATTTAAATTTGGAAGATATGTTCATTGCAGTCATTGGCTCTATCCACTTGGATTAAAAAAAAGCCTTAATAGAGGGAACAGTGTGATAATTAATATTTCCCCATAGTAATCCTTCCACACTGACATCTTGTCATCGACGCTGTTCTTAATGGTCCCTATCGGCCACCATCCTCCATGCACCTGGTCTCTGACCGCATGATTTTGCAATGGAATAATACACAGGAAGCTCGAATGAACTACTCTATGGAGAGGCCCCATTTTGTCTTTGGATTCGTTGTAAATAATATTACTTATCTAGTTAATAATATGGAGCCCCTCTCATGCAATGTTTAATGGAGAGCTTGTACAGCCAAACATTCCCTGAGACCAGTGTAAGTGCGAGTAACATAAACGGGTTAGGTAGAAATGCAATTGCTGTAAAAAAAAAATATATATGTAATTTGTAAGAGTTAGCAGTATATTGAGAAGTATTAGTTTCATCAGCACTTTTAAGAAGCAGTGCAAGCTGCAAGCAGAAACTATTCGCAAATTGAGCCACACTTGGTTTTAATGGATGGCCTGTTACTGGGTATTTGCATTGGTGCAAAATAACAGGCCAAATTTGTTACCATAATTTCTGCGCTTTTGTGTAGGGAAAGGGGCAAAATGTTTTTGCACTAAGGTAGGCACAAGAAAAACATAATGAACTGGTTTTGTTCAGTGGGTGTAGATAGACATGCTCTCCATACTCCTGCCATCTAGTGTTGAGTTCAGAGTGTTGCAAGTTGTTTTTCTTTGAAGAAGCATTTTCGAGTCATGTGACTCCTTCTCAGTGATACTGCACATGGGCATCGTCACCTTTTTTAGATTTTTTTCTCTCCGCTGTCTGGTTCGACGTGTTTTTCTTTGCTCCATCTTCCTCTCGCTCCAGTTTCGAAACCTTTCTTTTCCTTCTTTACTTCGACAGTATTCACATTCTCTCACTTGTCTCACTCTGTCGATCCGGGACCGACTGAACGCCCTCTGGGGTTTCCTCGCCCATTCAGGCCTACCTCAATGCGTGGCACTGACCAGTATGCTGTGCTGATGAAATAGACGCTCTTTCGATTCTGTCCTTAGTGCCACTCTAAATTCCCACACACGACCAACATCTGGTGTGGAGCCTGTGCCTCTCCCTCGACCATGAAGACGCTACCTGCGATGCCTGTAGAGCCTTCCAGTTGAAAAAGACCCTTCGGGACCAAAAAGCTTGTCGACTGCAGATGGCACACAAGGCTCCGGAAGACACACTGGACATTTTCAAGGAGGCGCACACCCAGGAGGAGGCCTTTTCCATCCAGGACTCCAACATCCAGTCAGATATCAAAAGCCACAAGGTGATATTGATGCAACACGTGAGTACCGTGACCACCCTTATCCCCTCGAAAACATTCAAAAGGCCCCTTATTGAGGTTGTCAGACCTCCACTGCCACCAGGCCATAGCTGGCTCCGATAAACAGGCTTGGATGCCCCGCCTTCCGGCTCAGCATCAAAAATTGCTAAGGCTAAGACATCATCTTCGGCATTGACCTCAACATCTTTGGTCCGAGACGTCATGGCAATTTTCATTCGAACCTCGGCAGTGACCACTTCGGCACTAAGCCGACCAAGCTCTACCTTCACTTTGGTACTGACGGCATCTCAAAAACCAGGGATTCAACCGCTTTAGAGGCAAAAGACTCTAGCCAATCTTCAGCCACACCATCTCCTGTTGAACCCATTTTGGAGACCATGGATGCTCGTCAGTGCTGCCTCCACATCCAGGAGGGTACAGGTCGCATCATTGCTTCCCACCCTGTTTCCTTCAAGCGAAAACTATCTTTCCAAGAGGCTCTGGACACATCACCACCTCCAAAGAAGACCAAGGACAAGGCTACCACTATTCGCAAACCTTTTCCTCCCCCCTCCACCACCTCGACCACCTACCTCTCCTTCACCCTCCTCCCCCATTTACCCCTGCTCCACCGTCCTCCCTTCCTCATTCACCTGCCTCTCCTATTACAGGAGACTTAACACCACAGGATTCCCTGTTATTCACTGGGGGAGATTTGGGTGGAACACAGCAGGACCCAGATCCATGGGACCCATATGACCATAATCCCATGATCTCCACTTGAACTCCACACGACAGTCATCGCCAGAGGATGCTCCATCCTACTAGCAGGTGATTGCCCGAGCAGCCGCCTTCCACAATGTTGAGCTTCACAGGGACCCCATTGAACAGGACTTTCTTTTTGATACCCTAGCGTCCACACATGAGGATATCCAGTTCCTCCCCATTCTGCCAAGCATGCTTAGTCATGCAGATGACATTTTAAAGGAACTAGTCGGCTCTATGGTTATCACATCTAGAGTTGACAAAAATACAAAGCTTCCCTGCCATACATAAGATCACAGGTCCCGCCAGATTCTATTGTGACTACCACCACACGTAAACATGCCAATAGTCAGGCCACAGGGGACTCAACTCCCCCAGATAAGGAGAGCAAAATGATTGGCTGCTTGCGCAGTTTTCTTTTTCTTGAGGCATCAATCACTGGTGCATTGCCAACTCATAAGCCTTACTTGCGAGATATGATCAGGTTGACTGGGATGAGATGGTGAAGCTCCTCCAGTATCTTCTAGATGAGCACTGCAAAAGAGGACAACAGATTGTCACGGAAGGGCAGACCATCAGTCATAACTCCATCAGATGTGCCCTAGATGCCATGGACACTGCTGCATGTGGTATCAATACTATCGTCCTAGTAAGGAGACATGCCTGACTTAGATGCTCAGGTTTTAAACCTGAGATACAGCAAGCAGTATTAAATATGTCCATCAATAAGGAGCATCGTTCGGCCCTCAAGTGGACTCTACCCTGAGAAGCTGATAAAAGGCACCAATACCACAAAGGCCATGGGTGCTTTACAGTCTCCCTCCCAAAGAGGTACTTTTCGTCAACCCACATTCAGAGGTGGTTACAAACCAACAACCTCAGAGGCCTCTACATCTCAGGCCAGACAAACTTCCAGTTCATACCAAAGACGTACCTATAAGAGGTAGCAACACACAAGGTTGAGGTAAAAGCACCAGCACCTCTATATCCATATCTAAACCGTGACTATCTAAGTCTTTCCACCCCCCACTCCACACCTGCCGGGGGACACCTTTACAATTTCATAGATAATGGGTCAACATCCCTTCGGACCAGTGTGTCCTCTCCATTATCCAACATGGTTACTGTATGGAGCGCATTACCACTCCTCCAAACATTCCTCCTCCCTCTCACAGGCTCTCTCAAGAACACCTTCTCGGACAAGAGGTACAATCCATTCTTCTCAAAGGAGCCATCGAACCAGTTCCACTACAATACCAAGGAACAGGAGTATACTCTATACTTCCTCATTCCCCCAAAAGATGGCTCTCTCAGGCCAATCTGGGCCTAAGGCCCTTAAACCATCACATTCTTTCAGAGCACTTTCACATGGTCACTCTTCAAGACATATCTCCTTTTTACAACAGGGCGATTTTATGACTGCCTTAGATATCAAGGATGCCTACTTCCATATCCCCACCCACCCTGTACACCGCAAATATCTCAGATTTGTTACTGCAGGAAAACACTATCAATTCAAGGTTCTTCCTTTCTGGGTCACCACAGCTCCCAGGGATTTCACAGAGTGCTTAGACGCAGTAGCGGCACATCTCAGGAGACAAAACGTACACATATTCCCTTACCTAGATGTCTGGCTCATCAAAGCCAGCATGACCTTCTGCATAACTTAGGTTTCACACTCAACTTTCCCATATCTCACCTTCAACTTCTCCAGATATAGCCCTATTTAGGAGCTATACTCAATGCAGAATTGGTGATTGCATACCCCAATCTGGCTCGTATTCACAACTTTCAGTCTCTCCTCTCCCAGTTTCAAGAGAACTCATACACAGGCAGGCCTGTGATGCGTCTATTAGGGATGATGGGCTCCCTCATATCATTATTCTCCATGCCAGACTCCTCACATGTCCCCTACAGTAGTGTCTGTCTCGTCGGTGGGCTCAATCTCAGGGTCACTGGGAAGATCTAGTGTTGTTAGACCGTCATACTCCCCACTCTTTGCAATGGTGGAACACCCCCAACCTATTGAAAGGGCAGCCTTTTCTAGACCCTGTGCCTCAGATCATTCTGACAACAGGTGCATCACACACAGGCTGGGATGCTCACCTTCGAGACCTCTCAGTACAGGGCCGTTGAGATCGTCATCATCAGTCCCTACACATAAACTTCCTAGAGCTTCAGGCAGTATTTCTAGCCCTGAAAGCATTTCTTCATCACCTCACCCACAAAATTCTCCTAATCCGCACAGATAATATGACAGCGATGTACTACATTGGGGACAAGGTCACTCCAATTGTCGCAACTCTGTCAAAACTGAAATGGGCTCCATCATCACATTCACCTAGTGGCATTGTAGATTTTTTCACCACAGCAGAAAACACAAAATGCCAAAACTTCGCCTCCAGGTACTCACTTCCTCTATACAAGGGCAATGTTCTATGGATGAACTGGTCAGGGATATTTGCATATGCTTTTGCACCTCTCCCTCTCATTCCATTTCTAGTTTGACAGATCAGGCAAACATTTTTCAACATGATCGTTGTAGCTCCCACTTGGGCACGCCTGCCCTGGTTCACCACACTACTGGACCTCTCAGTAGTCCCCCATAAGAAGTTTCCCAACATGCCAGAACTTCTCACTCAAAACCAAGGTCAGGTCAGACACCAAATCTCTCCACTTTTTGATATGGCTCCTGAGGTCATAGAGCTTGGTTACTTAGATTTGCCTGCAGAATACATGGACACCCTTAGAGAAGCTTGTAAACCCATTACCAGAGCATGTTATGATGCAAAAAGGAAACGCTTTGTTTGCTACTGTCAACCCAAACACATTAATCCCATTAAAGCTACTGTCCAAGACATTGTCTGCTACTTGCTTCATCTACAAAAAGCTAATTTAGCTTACACCTCCATTCGCTTACATCTTGCAGCCATAGGTGCATACTTGCAAAACATACAACATACATCCCTCCTTAGAATTCCAGTAATCAAAGCATTCAAGGAAGGCATTAAATGGGTCATTCCACCATAAGTGCCCCCCTGCACCATAATGAAACCTCAATATTGTCCTTACCAGACTCACGAGTTCTCCTTTTGAGCCACTTCACTCATGTCCTCTTCAGTACCTCTCATGGAAAGTGTTGTTTTTTTAGATGCTATCACATCTCTCAGATGTATTAATGAGCTCCAGACACTAACCTTGGAAAAAGCATTCTTCCAAATTCATAAGGACAAGGTGATTCTTCGCACTAATCTGAAGTTTCTTCATAAAGTGGTCTCTCAGTTCCATATTAATTAACCCATTGAGTTACCAATCTTCTTTCCGCAACCTGACTCGGTTGCCAAAAGAGCCCTTCACACTTTAGATGTTAAACGTGCATTAATGTTCTACATTGACAGAACTAAAGGGTTTAGGAAGACTAAACAGCTCTTTGTAACTTTCTCACTACCTCATAAAGGCAATCCAATATCCAAAAATGGCATAGCTAGGTCGGCAGTGAAATGTATTCAAACTTGTTATGCTAAGCAAAAGAAAGGGAGACACTATGGCTTTCCTTGGAAATATACCCATAGCCGACGATTGTAAGGCAGTTACATGGCCTACACCACATACATTTAACAAACACAATTGTGTAGATGTAATTGCATGCCAGCAAGCTAATGTAGGCCAAGCAGTACTAAGAACACTTTTCCAGTCAACTGCAGCTACCACAGGCTAGCCACTGCTTTCATGGAAGGACTGCTTTACAGTCTAAGCAGAGCATCTGTATATACAGTCACACATGCCATTGAACAGAAAATGTTACATACCCTGTAAGCATCTGTTTATGGCATGTAGTGCTGTAGTTTCACACCCACGGGTTTACAAAATGAGTAGTGATAATAGTGCAAAATCAGTTTGATCTGTTTAAACTGCTATTCATTGACCCGAAAATATGTTTAATATCTCATTACTTATTTTAAATAATTTCTGATCAATTCATCTTGCGTGAGGGGTTTCACAATTTTTGCACCAGTGCAGAAAATGCTTAGTATAAAAACTGTTGCAATATTTATTTCCTCTGTTTATATTATGAAGCAGCAAAAATGGTACATTTGGATTTGCCCTATTTTTTTTATCAACTGCATTTTGTTCAGTAATATAGGCCTGATTATCTTCCTAACCTGGATCTTTTCTGTTTTTTCTTAATAGAATGCAAAAATCTTCAAAAATGTTTTTCTTTTGGTTTTTCTAAACGTATACACACACACGCATATATATGTGTGTGAATATATATATATATATATATATATATATATATATATGTGTATATTATAACTATGGGAGCTTCAGCTAGCCCTCTTCTGTTGGTCTGCTGTTATTATTTGCATTTTTATTTTACCGGCAACATACAGTACACACCATTAACCAATGGGGCAGCTCACTTAAGCTATTGGCTACCTTCACTGAGAGCAACTGCATTCTTCCCATTAACTAAGGACTGCGTGAAGAAACTGCAATGGCAGTGTGTGTTTTTTTTAAACAGAAAACATATTTCTGCTTTTAGGCAATTTTATTTTTATACGAAGACCCAGCAGCTCCCCCCAACTAGAACTTTCTACAAATGTAATGATGAAACAAAACAAGCATTAACATTAGTAGTCAAGACCTGTTGGCAAATGATTGTTTATCTAAGAGCTTGCACTCATTCCTTCTCTCCATTTTCTTTTGTTGTTCAGTGGTCCGGGTACGGAAGTGCTCCAGAGCAAAGAAACAATTGTGCACGTTTTTTCTGCTCACAGGCACTTCCATGTTACAGAGGGCATGTAAGTGCTTGTGTGTCCCCTTCCGTAATACATCTTGCACAAATGCACATTTCATAGTCTCACAGTGTCCATCAGGGGCATGTCCATCATTTTGAGTTGGGCATGACCACTTGTAAGCAAAGAGAACACCTCTGCCCATGGCCCTGTGCCATATCCCTGAAACAGGCTCACTGGCAAGAAGCACTTTTGAGGCTCCCTGAGTTTTCATCACATAGGAATTGGTACAGAGTTAGTGCAACGCCTGAGACTGCCCTTTGGAGCTGAGCAAGGAGTTTCCAAAAGACACCCTGTGTAGCAATTTCTGTCCCTGTCTTTGCTTTAGGTAGTCTGGCTCCATCTGCATCGAAAGGCCAAACAGTAGCTATAACTGCAGCTCCATATTTTACTGCTGAGCTATGTACAGTGCAGGCACTAACTGTGAGTTAGCATCTGTGTTAGAGAGAACTCCTTTGTTGTGCAATTAGATGAGTGCACACCCCAAGGTCACACAGGGAAGAGTGGAGTGGGATGTCTCTCCAGATTTCTACCCCTGCCCCACTCAGGAGACTTCTGAGCTTGCCCCTTTGACCATTAGGTATCCCTGACAGGCTATAAGACGCATCCCCTTCAGTGCCATTAAATGTGATGGCAGACTCGCTGGCGAGACTCTTCTTAGGTTGGGGGCTAGACTGCTCCATGTATCCTTTACGTAAGATGCTCCGTAAGAGTTTACATATGGCTGACATCGCTCAGTTAATAAACGGTGATTTCTCGTTCTCTCCTCGTTCCTTCTGACTTGCAGTACAAGTTTGATCTCCACATGCTGCAATTGTTTCAATCCATCCAATTAAAATATGTCATCTTTTCTCACCTGAAGGATTCTCGCCATATTGTCCACTTCAACCCTCTGGAGACAAAGATCTCCCTGGGAGATCTTGGAGACAAGGTTTCCCTTCTCTATAAATCTCTGATCATTAATTCCCCTCTCTTCTTGAAGCCTATGAAAGAGTCATGGCGAGCCTGTCTGATGAAGATTGGTGAGATAATCTTTTGTCCTCCAGAAAGTTGTCATCTCTGCGAGATACCAGCTGATCCAATTCCAATATTTCCACATGGTCTGTTATACCCACAAATGAAATCAGAAAATAAGTAGACTGTCCCCTTTATTGTGCTTGAGATGTCAATCTAAGGTTGGAACTTATCTATATGCAATTTGTTGTTACTAGACCTTTCATATGTTTTAGAAGGAGTTTCTTACTCCCCATTAAAAGTTGACTGATCCTGCCATCTCTCCAGCTGGCTCAGCGACATATATTCGAAGATCTACATACAAATATCTACATGAAATCGTTTCAACATATTGGACTGTTAACACAGCACTACATTGCTCAGCAGTGGCATTCAAAAACCCTCCCTCCTTTTGAAACCCCTTCATTAGAAACTAATTTAAGAATCGCAAGGCTACCTTAAAAAACATTGCAAGATATGGGATTCCTGGTAGGAATGCTTCAGACTATAATAGTTTCTTCTTGGCATGGGTCCTTCAAGGCTAATGGGTTCAGGCGTGTACTTTGTGTTTGCTTTTGAAAGTCCGTTCCTATTGCCCAGTATGCTTCTGTTTGCTAAATAAACCCCAATCAATGTCAGATTCATGTGTTCCCCTAGTTATAAATGAAAATGGAAATACATTTTTTATGAAGAAAAAGATTGGACCACCTTCAAAGTAGAGCAAAGGGGGATGCAAGGAGTCACTGCTTGTAAGTGAAAACACTCAGTGTAGCCGCATTTATTGGGAACTATATGCTTGTGGCTGAAAACAAATGACTAGCTCAAATTGTTCCTGTGAAAAGTACCAAATTAGGACACTGCAAATGATGACATTGACTTAAAATATTCATAGAACACCCTAGTTTGCTGGATTGTATGTAGGATCTGAATTAAACCGTTTTTATGCATAATGATTTTTCACATTTTAACCATCGTTCCTCTGGAAAAAAAACTTCCATGCGTTAATTTCAACACAAGGAGAACGTTCTGACAAATACAGATGAATAGAGTGTGTTTGTTCAAGTGCCTATAGGTTATTTTATCTGCTAAAATATACTTTTGTCTTCCTACTACTCTGGCTAGCCTAGCGAGCACATGTTATCAATGATGCTCCGAATTTTGTTGGCCATTTTGGAGCTCAGCTCTACTTCATCTGCCTTTCACTATTTGGCATTTTAGCTTATTAGACAGCAAACATGTTCTATGTTGCAAGACATGTCGTGGGTATATCTAGAACATACAGGGGCAAGGAGCCTGTTCTTTGTTTACTGTTGACTGGCTTCCCTGTCACTTTCATTTGCTTGCTTCTAATTCGATTGTTTGCCTTGTCCTTCTTGTGTCAGTCATACCCCTAGAGCATTGCCTCTTTGCTTGTGTCCTTCCGCTGTTGATTTGTATAGTCAGATTTTTTCTTTTGTCTTAAGCACTCCACAAGAGTGAGTGGTCTTTTCCAACTGTCTCCTTAGTGTGCTTCTCTTCCCCCTCCACGCAAAGTTTCTCTATCTCTTTCTCTATCGTGCCCTTCTCCCTCACCCTCTAAATTGCTCTCACCCATTGATTCTCCTCCAGCCCCTTGCCATCTGTTTCTTCCCTCCACCCACGCCCTCCTTCTCTCACCTGTTGCTTGTTCAACTATATGCTTCTCCTTCACTTCCACACGCTCTCTTGCATGTTGTTTGTCCTCTTCGCCCTCCATTATGCTTCTCCAACTTGCAGCCTACTTCCCTCTCGCCCATTGCTTCTCCTCCTCACCCCTGCCATTTCTTGTGTCTTCCTGCGTAGCTTCCTCCCACAAATTCCTTTCATCTTGCTCCCACCACACCGGCTTTCCAGTATAGAAAAAAAAATGTCTGCATCATCGGGAATGCTGTACACCATGGCTAACAACCACTCGTCAATATAGTCAATATATCATCTATAGCTTATGAAGATCAGTGGTAGACTTTCTCCAGTTGATGGACCTTCTGAAAGCTCACCTTTTATTCAGTATCTTTTTTTGGCTATGCAGTTCTTAGTCCTTCTCCTGTGGCACTTGATAATTGAATTGTATGGAAGCCTCCATGAGTTGCCCCCTCCTTTATGGTTCTTGGTATTTTTGCACTTGACAATCTGTCCTTGCATTTGTGTGCCAGATGGAAGCTCACACTGCTGTTCTCCGTGCTCCCAGGCAGCTTTTTTCTTGTTCATGACTGTTCAGATGTCCTACAATACAGTAGTAAGTTTAGGGAATCAGTGCTTCTTGTTATTTGCAGAGCTTTAGAATAGTCTGGAAACTCATAAAACATGGCTCTTGGATTGAGCATACCTTGGCATAGAGTTAAACATTAATTGGTGTATTCAGTTTAAGTACCAGGGCTTTCACTTGTGTTCCATCAGTTGACACATCGATATACCATTGTCATTGTGCTGATGCAACCTTACATAGCATGCAATCACGGCCTGCTTTTGTCTACTTTTCTTTTATATTGTGAAGTGTCACAGTGACCTACAAAACCGTTTACTAGTGGAAGTGTGACCCACGCTAATGGGATTTGGCACCAGGATCAAAATGTTATTAAAAGGTTGTCCTGTCGCAAATCACCTGCTGGTCATACATACTCAGTCCTGGAAGTCGAGATAAATGTTAAGGAGTCCCGCATATTCGATCTCTAGACATCCTCAGAGCGCCCCACCCTTTTCTTTGCAATTCATTGCCCTTTAAATAGCGCTGCCTATTATAATTGCAACCATTCGCTGTAGCCACGAGAGATGGAGGCATACTGTTCCCTGAAGACCTGTAACCTTGGAGAAGACCCTCGTGCAGTGTCATTCACCGCAATGTTATTTACCGCCTAACACATCCTTACAGTGTCTGTTGATTACTATAAAGTTTATTCAGCAGGCTCGGTTATAAGCCAAACCTGTTGACATTGCCTTTGCTTCTTATTAGTTTGTGGTAGGGACGTTATTTATGTGCACAGGCGTTTTGTCATTTGTTCAGTTGCGGCCTGGATTTTATAAAATAAATAGAAAGATCCTTCAAGGATGTGATGTGATAGGGGCACACTTTAGTCACAGATAAGCAATGGGGCAGCTGATGCCAATTCCAGATAAACGCAGCATCCTTTTTAAAACGTAATCTCTACTTTCGGCTGCAAGTCCTTCATGTTCTTTGAAACCCCTTTTGTTAGCTAGTTTCGCTGACTTCTGAAGCCAGCATCACCCTGGATATTTGGTGAAGGGAGGTGGGCGGAAGGGAAACGTCTCTCAAAAAAGTGCATATTCTTTTAAATCAACAGCTATCACTTAATAACACTTGTGATTACAGGCTGACCTACCAGCAGCTGTGCAGTATTTTTATACCAGATAAGTGGATGTGACACGGAGTCTAGGCAAAATTACCTGCATGAAGGAAACCGATTGTGTGCTCAGCAGTAGCTGATAGCATATAGAAAACCCACCGACAATAGAGGCGATAATCTGGAGTTCGGCAGACGGGTACAAGGTTATAACTATCACCAAAAACCTCTCTGCCTTTGTACAAGTGCTGTAGGATATAATGTCCATGTAATGAGGAGGACGGGATTTGTGACGAGTTCGCATCTACATATTCCTGAGCGTACGTGTGTGAGTGATCCTGCGTATGAACTGATTTCAGTGTGATAAATGTAAATACATTCTCAGATGCGATATCCGCTGCACTGTCAGTTGTTGTTAATTGTCACATTTTGCAGCTCCAAAGTTGCATTTCATACCTTGAAAATAAAGGGTGGTATTAAGTCATTACCAGATTTCACCTTCAGAGCTGGTAACACGCCTGTCACACCCATTTTGAGGGTCCTGCAGCATGCAGAAGTTATTGGGCCCTAATCAAGGTGGTTAAAGACTTTTACCACTGATGCCCCCTGGTCTGACCTTTTCTGGATCTGAAGAAAAGAGCACCAAGTAACCCTTTAAGCACGTGACTCTCAGGGTAGTCAGGCAAGCAGTCCAGGGTTCCTTAGGGGGGTGATATGAGGGTAGAGACTCAGAATTAAAAAAACGCACAATAGAACTCTGTCAAAACTGTCCAGTCCAGTGTTTTAGGTTTTTGAAACAAGAAAAGTAATTTATTGCTCCATTTGTCTATTGAAACACAAATATAATTATGGAAGGGAACACAGGATTCTAACGAAGTGCTACAGGTAAGCCAATAGCGATCTATGAAGGCAAACGACAGGTGCAGCGTCCCACTGGGAAATGTGAGCTAGTTGCCATGCCTATGACCTGTAGCTCAGTCTATTAATAGTATCCCAGAACTTGGCAGTTAGCAATTATGCCCAGAGACTCCAGTCTGTGCCAGGTATGTCTTTCCAATAGAGTTCTTAGTGTTTAATTTCTCACATGCAGCAGCATCTCGGGGCAACTTCTTCAGAGAATGTAGTGTCCAGGTACCACTATTTTTCTTTTTCTTGGGACTGTCAGTGGAACAGTAGATGCCATGGGTGTTCATCTAGGGCCATTACAATCTCTGGTGGGTAAATACAAACTAAATCACAAGCCTCCCACTCAAATGGTGATAAGAGTCTACCCACAGGCCTCTGGTGAAGCTGTCGGGCCCACGTATGTCAAAGGTCACCGTTCACATCAGAAAGACTGTTGGAGACAGTCACAATTCACTTTGACATAGAGCATGCCAGGTTCCCAGCGGATGCAGGAAAAACTTCACCACTGGGGTCAGCTCCTGCGCCGCCCATCCTTTTCTGACCGCAGACCGTAATCACACACTGGTCCTTCAGGCACTATGCTCAAAAGGGGTGGAGGATGCAGAGAGTTGTACTACAGTACTCTGGTACACTCCTGGGACAGCTCTCTATCCAATCCACTGTTCTACTCAGCTCTTCCTTCCGATCACTGCCGATAGGTTCTCCTCTGGGTAGACTTCTTCTTCATGGGTGCCCTCTTCTCCACTCCGTCAATTTGCCAGGTAGGTTCCTTTTCAAGGTAGATCGATAGCAGGAAGTTGCAGATTTTCAGATAATGTCTCCCCCACCTTTGGAAATCTGGCTGTCAGTGATAACATCCCTGTTTGAGGTGGTTTGCTTTGGTCATGTATGCCTGTAATCCACAGTTGACAGTATTTGTCTTCTGCTGATGATCCCACTGCAGGGAATGAGGTTTGGTGTCTCCAGGGAGAGCACCTCGAACAAGTGCACAATGAGGAAGGACTTCCTCACATCTGACAGCCATCAATCCTTTGGAGTAGTACCTCTGTGGTTGTACCCCCTTTACAACAACTGTTCTATACCAGGAGTCATTGTATGCACGTTGTTGACAAAGGCTACTTGCTAGATGAAACGTGTTGTTTTTGGAGCCAATAAACTGATGTATTGACTTTGGTGTGCTGCTTCATCGTTCTGAACTGTGGATTTATTTGGAATTCAGGATGGTGCAAGCCATTGCTGGCACCCACATCGTAAAGCGGGAAACAGCCTACATATATAATTTTATATACATATATGTGTGTGTGTGTGTTAAAGGATATCACAAGAAATACAAAGAATTATAATTTATAGCAAATTAATAATAAAGTTAATAAAAATGTAATTAAATGTAATTTAATGTTTGATAAAGAGTGAAGGTAAAGAAAAAAGTGTTAAAATAAAACTATAATTAAAAGTAAATTAAGGAATTGTTACATCTAATAAAAATTGAATTAAATTTAAAACAAGTTAATAAATATTTTTAGCAAAAACTACATATATATATATATATATGTGTGTGTGTGTGTGTATATATATATATATATATATATTTACATTATTAAACAGCCCCGATTGTGTCGCCTTCTCGGATGAAGTGATTCTCTAAATGTATTTCTCAAAGCAAAGTCAGCAGTAACTGCATATCCATATATGTTTCGGTCTGACATGGGCCTTAACCCCTTCGCTGCCAGGCCTTTTCCCCCTCAGGTGCCAAGCCTTTTTTTGGCTATTTGGGGCAGTTTGCGATTAGGCCCTCATAACTATTTGTCCACATAAGCTACCCACGCCAAGTTTGCGTCCTTTTTTTTCCCAACATCCTAGGGATTCTAGAGGTACCCAGACTTTGTGGGTTCCCCTGAAGGAGACCAAGAAATTAGCCAAAATACAGTGAAAATTTCATTTTTTTTTTTTAAAAAAAAAAAGGGAAAAAAGGGCTGCAGAAGAAGGCTTGTGCTTTTTCCCCTGAAAATTGCATCAACAAAGAGTTTTCAGTGCTAAAATCACAATCTTCCCAGCTTTCAGGAACAGGCAGCCTTGAATCAGAAAACCCAATTTTTCAACACAAATTTGGCATTTTACTGGGACATACCCCATTTTTACTATTTTTGTGCTTTCAGCCTCCTTCCAGTTAGTGACAGAAATGGGTGTGAAACCAATGCTGGATCCCAGAAAGCTAAACACTTCTGAAAAATAGTCAATATTTTGAATTCAGCAAGGGGTAATTTGTGTAGATCCTACAAGTGTTTCCTACACAAAATAACAGCTGAAATAAAAAATAAATTGAAATTGAGGTGAAAAAAAACAGCCATTTTTCTCCACGTTTTACTCTGTAACTTTTTCCTGTGATGCCAGATTTTTGGAATCAATATACCGTTACGTCTGCTGGACTCTTCTGGTTGCAGGGATATATAGGGCTTGTAGGTTCATCAAGAACCCTAGGTACCCAGAGCCAATAAATGAGCTGCACCTTGCAATGGGTTTTCATTCTATACCGGGTATACAGCAATTCATTTTCTGAAATATAAAAAGTGAAAAACAGGTATCAAGAAAACCTTTGTATTTCCAAAATGGGCACAAGATAAGGTGATAAGAAGCAGTGGTTATTTGCACATCTCTGAATTCCGGGGTGCCCATACTAGCATGTGAATTACAGGCCATTTCTCAAATAGACGTCTTTTTTTACACACTGTATAACATTTGGAAGGAAAAAATGTAGAGAAAGACAAGGGACAATAACACTTGTTTTGCTATTCTGTGTTCCCCCAAGTCTCCCGATAAAACAGTACCTCACTTGCGTGGGTAGGCCTAATGCTCACAACAGGAAACACAACAAGGACACATTACATTCAAATCTGACATGTTTTTTGCAAAGTGCCTAGCTATAGATTTTGGTCTCTAGCTTAGCCAGCACATAGGGAAACCTAGCAAACCTTCGCCTTTTTGAAAACTAGACACGTAGGGGAATCTAAGATGGGGTGACTTGTGGGGCTCTGACCAGGTTCTGTTACCCAGAAACCTTTGCAAACCTCAACATTTGGCCAAAAGAAACCTTTTTCCTCTCATTTGGGTGACAGAAAGTTCTGGAATCTGAGAGGAGCCACAAATTTCTTTCCACCTAGCGTTCCCTCAAGTCTCCTGATAAAAATGTTACCTCACTTGTGTGGGTAGGGCTAGTGCCCGCAACAGGAAATGCCCCAAAACGCAACGTGGACACATCACATTTTCCCAAAGAAAACAGAGCTGTTTTTTGCAAAGTGCCTAACTCTGGATTTTGGCCTCTAGCTCAGCCGGCACCTAGGGAAACTTAGCAAACCTGCGCTTTTTTAATAACTAGACACCTAGGAGAATCATCCAGGATGGAGTGACTTGTGGGGCTCTGACCAGGTTCTGTTACCCAGAATCCTTTGCACACCTCAAAATTTGGCCAAAAAAACACTTTTTCTTCTCATTTCTGTGACAGAAAGTTCTGGAATCGGAGAGGAGCCACAAATTTCTTTCCACCCAGAATTCCCCCAAGCCTCCCAATAAAAAATGGTACCTCACTTGTGTGGTTAGACCTAGTGCTCCCGAAAGGAAATGCCCCAAAACACTATCTGGACACATCAAAATTATCAAATACAAAACTACCTGTTTTTGGGGGGGGGGCTGGGACCTGCGTTTTTGGTCCTGGGCTCAGCAGCCATCTAGGGAAACCTACCAAACCCAGACATTTCTGAAAACTAGACACCTGAGGGAGTCCAGGGAGGTGTGACTGCGTGGATCCCCCAATGTTTTCTTACACAGAATCCACAGCAAACCTCAAATTTAGCTAAAAAAACACTTTTTTCCCACATTTCTGTGTGGGATCACAACACCGGGACAAATTTCCTACCACCCAACGTTCCCCTCAGTCTCCTGGTAAAAAATGATACCTCACTTGAGTAGTGCCTGTGACAGGGAAGGCCAAAAACATTTTGAAATTGAGAGGGAACTATAACGGGTCCAAAAGGGCAGTTTGAAAAAAAACATTTTTAGGCTGACAGGTGCAGCAGAATTTTTATCAGTATAGATGAGACAATGTTGGGTGGTAGGAATTTTGCGGATTCCTGCAGATTCTGAAAGGTTCCATCACAAAAATATGGGAAAAATGTGTGATTTCTAGCAAAGTTGGAGGTTTGCAGGGCATTGTGGGTAAGAAAAAGGTGTGGGGTGAATGTTAAGCACACCACCCTGGAATCAACCAGATGTTTAGTTTTCAGGTCTTGTGGATTCTTCTACATGGCAGCGTCCCAAAGTGAAAAAAGTGCAGCCCTCACCATTCCAAGTGAGACAATTGTAAGAGCTACCAAGCTCTCATGGCGCAAATATAAAACCAAAACCCAAAATAATCAGTGTGTGGGGAGAGAGCTGAAAGACTGTTACCCCCTTCAGTTGGGGTGGGGGCATACCCATGCTCATACTGGTTGGTAGCCACCACACCACTATTTTTTGTTTTTTTTAATTCCATGGCATCTAGTAGACTTTCTGCACCGTCCTAGTGGGCAGAACAACTTTGGCCCCATTTATTTGGGGTGGGGGTATGGCTATACCCCAACCTCTTATTTTGAAAAACAAATCTTCCCTGGTCTCTGGTGGGCTTCCCGCCACCTTGGGGGCAGATGGGCCTTCCATAAATAGGCCGATCTGCCCCAAGGGGGTCAGATATGGGCAACAGTAATGTGCCCCCATGGGGAGCGACCCTTGCTGAAGGGGCTGCCCCCCCCAAACAAAACACACTCATACACACACACCAATCCCTGGTGTCTAGTGGTTTCTGCCCCCCTTGGGGGCAGATTGGCCTAACAAAAATAGGCTGATCTGCCCCAAGGGGGGCAGAAATGGCCTAAATACAATTTGCCCCCCAGGGGAGCGACTCTTGCCTAAGTGGTCGCTCCCCATACATAAAAACAGAAAGTAAATAAAAATACTGGGTATGCCCAGATGTGGGTCCCTTGCTCACTGTGCCACTGGATTCAAGCTAGCCTGGCTGATGAAGGGTGATACCCTGAAACTGGTCCCAGGATGCTTGTTTCCGGTCCAGGGAGGACCTGGCTTGGCAGTTCGGGCTGGACTGTTCCCATGAGGAACAGGGTCAAGACTGATTTACATATGGCTGGGTCCAAACTGGGGTGGCATGTTGAGCAAAAGAACAATGGATTAAACCCAGATCTGTGACTGGGGGTGAGTGTTTGCATTGTTCAGCACGCCGTCGATCATCCTTTTGTGTTGCTAATGTTTTTCTATATTATCCAGGAGAACAGGGGCCAAATCACAATACCTTTCCACTAGCCATGGTGAATGGCTGCACGTTTTGGGCAGACTACCACCTGGAGAAAGCTACCAGACCCAGACATTTTGGAAAACTAGACATCTAGGGTAGTCCAGGGTGATATGCCTTCCATGGACCCCCATGACGTTTTCTTCCCCAGAATGCTTGCATACCTGAAACTCTGCCTAAAATCACTATTTTCCCTTGCATTTCTATGATTTAAACTTCCAGAATACACAAGGATCCTCAACATTCCTACTGCCCAGCTTTCTTTCACTTATTCCGATTTTTTTTAAAACTACCCTCCTTGTGTGGATGGACCTAATGTCCACAGCAGGAAACCCCCAAAACGTAATGTGGAAACATGAACCTTTTTGGTGAAATTGCTAACCTGATTTGGCAATAGGGTTAGCTGCATTAACTGTGGCCTGGCTCAGCCGCCACCCAGGGAAACCTACCAAAGCCACACATTTCTAGAAAAGTAGACATCCAGGGGAGTCCAGGGTGGTGTACTTCAGATAGATCCCATGACGTTTTCATACCTACAATGCCCTGCAAACCTCAACCTTTGCCTAACATCATGAATTGTCCTTGCATTTCTGTGAAGGAAACTTCTAGAATCAGGAGGAGTCCACAAAATTCCTGCCACCCAATGTTCCTCCAGTGGTCCCGATGAAAACACTAACCCACTTTGTGTGGCTAGACCTAATGACCGTGGCAGGAAAGCATCAAACCAGAGTCAATGGAAGTTCCACAATGGAATGTCCACTGAGCTTGATTTGATCCAGTCATGTTGCAGACACTAGGCATACCCACAGAAGTGAGGTACCAATTTTATAGGAAGACCTGTGGGAACATAGAATAGTAGTTATTACCAATTGGATTTCACTGCATGTGTGCTTTCCAAATTTATGATAATATAATATAATACACTGTTCCAAAACTGGTGAACGGGAAAGGGGAGAAGTCCTGATAATCAGGAGCACAAGTCCTCACACACCACATTTGGTGTCATGCTTCATCATAGGACAGCTCCTCGTCAGGCCGGCACTGCAATGCCTGACGGGCACCCCCCGAAGGGGGGCTCTTTGCCGGAGATCTTTTAGTTAATGATGAAGCCGCGGAACCACATGTGGGTCCGAAAAAGAGGAAAGAAAAAAGACAAGAAGAGGATAAAATTGGCTCAAAACCCTCACTAAATGATTTATTGTTCGCTGTTGGGAATTGGTCAAGATTAAAAAAGTAGCAAGGGAGTGAAACAAGAGGTAATGCTCAGACACTCGTACAAAAATCAAGACAAAGGAAGACGGTAATTATCCGAAGTCCCTCAGTATAAGGTCAATATACGGTCGACATGTTTCGCGTCTCTCATGGTCCAACAGGATCCCTTGACGCTTCTTCAGGACCTATTTATTCATTGGACTTCTCCAATTGAAAACAAAGGAAAATTCATCAGCTCCTGCAACCTAACGCTCACAGTCAAGACGTCATTGGTCACTTACTAGAGGTAAACCGGACTGGCTTCCCTTTCCTATTAATCACCCATCTCTATTCAGAGGAAGTGTTTCATGGGATCACGCAGGCCTGTTGCCCGGTTCACAATGAATTTGTGAGGTTACCGGCGTGCAATGAGACACCTACCCCCGCGGCTGCGTTCCCTTTCCAAATTTATGCCAGTGTGTACGAAAAAATACTTTTTGAAAAATGCCCTCTGAATCACATGCTAGTATCAGTGCCTACAAATTCAGAGATATACAAATTACCACTGCAGCTAAACTCCATAACTTGTGCCCATTTCAGAAATACATAGATTTCCTTGATGCCCATTTTTCACTTTACATGTTGCAGCATATGAATTGGTCTATACTCAGTACACAAAGAAAAACTATTGTACGATGAAGCTTGGTTGCTAGTCTGGGTACCATAGGTTCTTGGAGAATCTACAAACCCTACTTATCCCCGCAACCACAAGGTATATTTCTTTTATACATCAGCCCTCATGACAAAAATATACAGATGAAAACGTCACAAATGTTTTGTTTTTTTCTTACTCATTTTCAATATTTCATTATTTCAACAGTTAGTTGCATTGAGAAAATCTTGAGAGATCTACACATATGACCTCTTCTGAATTCAGAATTGTCTACCTTTCAGAAATCTAGTAATTAACGTCCTGCAATGACCTGACCTCTCCCACGTCACAGGGTTTGGGCACGACAGCAGGTGCAGGACATCTATAGCTTTCCTTGACCACCCATGGGTTTCTCACTGGTTTCCACCATAAACTGGAAGTAGGTTGAAAGCACAACACATAGGGAATATGAGCTCCCTGCTTGAAAAATGAAAGAATTGTGGTAATAAAGGGTTTGATTTAGCTCTGCATGTTCTGGGAAGATGGTTAACATATAGCAAACCTTTTGTTGATGGCATTTTCAGGAAAAGCCAGGCACATTCATGGACAGCATTTCTTTCCTATTTGTCCCCAAAAACTCAAGATTTAGCTATATTTTGGTCATTTTCTTGGTTCTCTCAAGGGGAATCCACAAATTCTGGGTACCTTTAGAATCCCCAGGATACTGGACAAAAAGGGACACATTTGGTGTGGAAAATAAGTTATGGAGCCCTAAGCATGCACTGCCCCAAAGTCCCAGCAGTTAAGGAGTTAATAATTGTACAGCAGTGCCATATCTATGATTAATACATAGTGTGCTTACCAATGTCTTCCTTTGAGGATTTTGTCACTGCTCTGTGACTCTCAAATCTCAGGAGGCGGTTCAATATTATGACCACCTCAGGTCTATAATGTTCTTCCCTTAGGAGATCTTGCCCTTGGGGAGATGTGGCTACCCTTATGTGATAACACAATACCCCTTCTCAAAATGCCTTCTAGCCTAGGTGCAGCATATCCTCTGCCCCTCACTTGGTGATTATTTGGGCCACTGTAACTAACCTTTTGCTGTTTTTTTGTGTATACTTTCTATTGAACTGTTGGGAGGTGGGGACTGGGAAGGGTGAAAGGCTCTTGTTGAATGTCTGTTGTGTACCCATGGTTGGTGGGATTTGTTTTGCACATTCCATGGAGAAATGTGCCCTATTGTGTTTTCTGAAAACATTTAATAAAAATATTTGAAAGTGAAAAAAGTCAGTCCTTTCTATACAGTAGGATGGAACGCTGATTACATGAAGCAAGAGAAAATGATTCAGATAAGTAGAAGTGCTCTCTAAAAGGCTTTCGTATGAGGACACAATTGGCCTCCCCTTCGATTCAGGGGATTTTTATGTATTTTTTGATGACGGGGAAATCAGAGAGCCACTGGTTTGTTAATTTATGAAAGATTACACTCCTCATTGCTGGGGAGACCCTGCTCTTTCTAGTCAGCTAGTAACTTACAGTGCTTCATTGTTGTTTGTTTATATAGTTGCTGTGAGACTAATTCATAGTAACATAATTTGCTCAATAGACTAAATGCCTGTCTATGATATTTAGGACCTTTCAGTAGAACTATATCGCTTCTTTTGTTTGACACCTCTAAAACATTGTTATGATCGTCTAAGAGATTTGGCATGCTGTCTTTTGTCCTGTATTAAGTTGGTGGCATATTGATCACATGTTTTGTCGGACAATAACTAAATACCTAATTACAAGCTTGTTGAAAGTGTAAACGTTTTTACATGGAGTAATGGGATTGGTCTGTGATTTAAGGTTAAAATGGATGCTACTAACCCTGTCAGTCTCAGGTCCCAGTACTTAAAGTAGTTTACTTTATGTTTCCAATACCGGACCATCTTCTTGTAGCTCTACAAGTGTGGCTGAGCCCTCAATATCTCCTGCATACAAATCATATACGGCAGTAGTTCCCAACCGTTTGAATTCTGTGGACCCCACTTTATCATTACTGGAATCTGAGGACCCCCACTGAATCATTATTGGAATCCAGGGCCCCCCCTGAGTCTTTACTGGAAGCAGGGGACCCCGGCCTATACTTTGTCGATGATTTTAAACCCAAAACAATACACAAAAAATACAGAAGCAAGCATTCATCAAACACATACACAAATAACACATTTTATTTAATTTGAAAACAAATATAAATTAAAAAAATTATTATAATTTTAATAGGAAGGTTGGAACTTTTCTAAATTCAAATGAAGCCACACATCATCCATACTGTATTCTGTTTCATGCACCTGTACTGCTCCCACAAATCAATTGGAGGATACTAATTTAATTTTTTGCCTCCAATTTCAAATTCTTTGAAATGTTCAGTACTTTTTAAATTTTTCAGTTAAGCAGTCGCAGACCCCCTGAGGAGGCTTTGTGGACCCCCATCGGTCCCTGGACCACAGGTTGGGAACCACTGATCTACGGTGTTATCGTACTGCGGAGTACCATTGTATAAGTTTGAAACAACAGTCTTCTTTTGTTGTTGACTAAATATTTAAAGTTAAGTAGCTTAAAAACTCCTAAAAACATCAGCATGTACAGGACCCTGTAGTTTAAATTACAAGTAGGGCAGAAAGAAAATCCGAGTTCTAAAATAGAACATTCATCAGTCACATCGTGGGATGACAGGTTGACCGCAGTTACATTTTTTTCACTCATTACTTCTTCATTTTGGCCTGCTGTGTTCTTTTCTCATGTGGTACTTTTCTTGACTGAGGTGCACGCCCTCTTCTTTGTTACGCATTTAGTATGTTGTTTCCTCTTTTTAATTTTGTGATTTCGTACACATCAGTCCTTCATCGAGGGTACAGTGAATAATTTATTTTACATGTTACTGTTAGCTCAAACTGATAAATATGTATGCTGCTGGAGTGGGCATCTCTTCGTCTTTGTGGAAACCTGCTAAGAGCATCTTGTAAAATGAATTATTCAATGGACCCTCTGATAAAGGACTGGTGTGCCCAAAATGCATTGGGGAATGGCTCATTTGGCAAAAGTTGAACACTGCAGTGGATCAATATAATGTTGATACAAGATTTTTTTGAATCACGTTAACAATGATTTCTGGAATAAGGACATCAATCACCGTAAATAAAAACTATTCTACTGAGCACTATTTGCAGCACTTTTGTGGCGATAAATCAGGTGTGTATCTTGAACTATTTGTTAGTTTACCAATAGCTAGAAAAGGAGTACATTTTGCTCATCTCGGAGGCAGTTACCCAGCCTCCTCCTTGTGCGTTAGTTTAACGGTGAAACTATAAAATGAATCACACTGCTCCCGTAACCATACTCTCACATGCAATGCCATAAACCCAGGATGACCGCAAAGGGCTGCATTAGAAGAGTGAAACTAGTAGGATTCTTTTTTACAACCAGGTACTAAGACTCTAATATGGCATGCTGCCACCTCCACTAAGTATGCATGCATGCTTGCTGCTGTTTTGAGGGCCGAGTCCACGGCACTGCTGCAACATCAGCCCCACCGCTCCAAAACAGGCCCAAACCTTTCCAGTCCACCAGGAAAACGTCCGGTGCCCACTACACCCAGGTCCGGCCCTGTTCATAAGGCCTTCTTGTACTTATCCTCCTGGGTCTACAGTCCCTTTAACTTGCCAACCCTTGGCATACACTCTAAGCACTAAAAATAAAATATACACTGTTGGTTAACTCAGGGCAGGGATGCACATCTGCAAAACCATGCAGGGGACCTTCTTCTTCCAACAATTGCTTTAACTTTGTCAGATCTCTTTCCGGGAGAGTGGTTGAGTGGCCTCTGGCAGACTGGGCCACAATTATGGTGGCTGGGGCCTTTTGTTACTGGTGTACGTCATTCTACTACAGCTACTCAAACTGGGCCATGTAAAGCCCTTATATACTTGACTGTTGACTTTCAGGGTAGTGAGTGCAAACAGACAGAGGCTTCTCAAGGCTGTGTTATGTGACAAGGAAGGAGAGCAAAGATTCAAAGCTCAAACTGTCAAAAAAACCACAATCTACTGCCCAGTCCAGTAATTTTCTCTGTTAAAAAAAAAAAAAAAAACTTAAATGTCACAGCAAATGGAAATGCTAAGCAGTTTGATGCGATGTCCTGTGATCCCATCTGGGTGCTCTAGTTAATCGGCACCCCATTTACAGTGCTTTGTCCCAATTCTAGGGTGCCATCAATATTTATTGTGCCTTATCAGAGATATTGCCATAGGTCACAGAGTAGGCACAAGTGCACATTCACAAAGCGATTGCTTCGTCTGGAAGAAATTTGTAGGTCAGTTCTTCACCCAAGGAATCCACTCTGGCAAAAATGGTAACTTCCTAGTGCCAGGTTTATCTCTGTTCATTCACTCAATACAGTGGTGTGGTGCTGAATGATGCACTTGGTGAGATTCCATTGGTGGGGGTGTCTTTAGTGGCCTGGGATCATGTGTACAGCCTCGTCCCTCTGAACCCATGGGACAAGTGCGACAGGCCTGATTGCCAAATGCTCTTCCTTGGCAGCTGTAGCCTCTGCTAAGGTAGCGATTATGCTTTTTGTTTCTTCAGGATATGCCACACATTGGGCAGCAGAATCACAAGTCCTTTGGGCCCCCTCAGGGGAGCTGAATAACACAGTTGTTCTGGGTTATAGTTTCTTCATGAAGGTTTCTACATTAACTATTCATGGGAGCTAGCTGACTTCACATTGCTTGGGTTGGTACTGTCTTCCCTCCTGAAGACAGTCAGCTTCTGGATGTACCACACACTGAGAACATAGCTTGGCTTCTGCTGTAGTCTTTCAGCCTGAACAGCGAGGCACTGTTTTCTACTCTCATCCTGATGTGCTTCCTCTCCCTAATCAACACTCCTTGCTAAAGGTTTCTAATAGAATTTGTATGAGCAACCCTGTCTCCATCATCCCTGCATTAGTGACTGGGCCTCCAACCTCCAGCTTCAGACACGCAGGCAATGCAATGAATTATCTGGGCAAGATGTATCCATCTTCCACCATGCTAAACGAGAGTCCAACCAGAATGAACCTCACTGGTCCCAGCACTCAGTCTCATCAGGCATGTAGACTTGCTGCCATGTATGTGCCTTGCATCCACTGTGCCTACATGTAATTGACATGCACATGAAATATCGGCACGCATTGTTACATCAAGGTGAGACTTTACATGAGTGGGGCTGCACTCCCTCTGAAGCTGTGAAAAGGCCTAATTAGGAATATTAATTCACAAAAATGTTTAGACTGCCACTGTTGCTTCATGCTAATAAATCAGTACATGGATATTAGCCCATGTTGATAATGGTTCATGCTTGGTTGCCCTCCAGGTAACAGAACAAGCTCTGTACATTGGCTTTATCGTGTGCAAGCCTAGGCTACAGCACACATACTAAATCAATGTGTTAGCTGAGCCAATAAGATGTCAGGATACCAGTTTCACATGCATTCTGGTCACTCAGGGCAGGGGTACATGCTCATTTGCTGCACAGACAGTCTCATCCCATCACTCTGGGACCTTTCTACGTCAGCTTGACTACTAATTTGTACATGTCATTAAAATATATCTAGCTTCACCATACATTAGAAGACTGAAATATGCATTGCAGCTTAGACAGCATTATCATTTTGCATAGAGCTACTATGCTCATTATTGACAGGGCCACTGCAAGTTTCTGGCAGGGAGCACCAAATTAAGCAGCAAGGTTGACTATGCAGCAAGCAAAGTCAAATTATGAAGCATAATGTGGCACATTTTTAGATAGTATTACTTTATTATTTTTTATTTCTTACACACAGTAATACTTTCTGGGTGAGGACTTCACCTTGTTGGTATCAATATACCAAAATGCAGAAATAAACAACTAAAAGTAGACCAGATATCCTTTGCAAAGGGCCTTCCAATGTGCTCAAACAAGTGCTTCCATGTTTTTGGTAACTTTTGATCGATTTGAGCTAGAAACAATTTTTTGCTACAATGAGCAGATTATTCAGCCTGTGATGGATTATGTGGCTCATGCAGCAAATACGGCAAATGCAGAAAATCCATTATTCTGTGGAAAAAAGGTGTGGTCATAGAATCACATAATTTCCAGTGGCCCTGATTATTGCTAATCTTCATGTACTTATTCAGTGCACTCCCACTTCAGTGACAGCCTAGCACGTTTTGTTTGATTTCTCTCGGTGGCCACCAAAACATATATTATGTAGGCCTTGTCTCTGTTGACTTTCAATTGGGATATCAACCTGAATACTGCAGGCTCACCACTAGCTGATGAAAAATCCCCAGTGGGTTGGACATGTGCACCAGTGAATTATCAAGGTACAATGGAACACAGGGCCATATGTACGAACACTTTTCCCCATAGACACAGAATGGGTAAAAACCTTTACTACATCTGGCCCTAAGTTCCTATTGCCCATCACTTTGGGATCTTCATTGTTCAATGATCATCTTCACAAATATGCTAGTGGTTAAATGGAAAATGCAAACAGCAGGGGGACAAAAGTTACTTCTGTTGCATGCTACTGTGGCAGTGAAGTATTCCTGAATAATTAGACATCACAAAATGTACCTTAATCAGAGTTTCCTCATTTCATTGCATCAGCAGTGGTATTAAACCTCAGTTTCACGAGGCAACGTGTCTGCGTTTTAAAGCACCTCCCAAACATCAAAAATCAGGAAAAAAACTATTATTTTAAAAATGATGGGCCCACTCAATAACTGAGTTCTCGATCATTGGTAGCTTAAAGGGTTTTATTAGAAAATTCAAAAATAAAGCCAAAGAAAGACAAAAGCCATGAAGACTCTCATTAGAGTTATATAGCGAATGTAAAAATTAGGAGTTATTCTAAGTCCTAAATGGCATCAAAATGGGGAAAGAGATTGCATACCAGGTAGAATTTGTCTTTATAAGATTCATTCTTCCTCCCTTGACTGTGATAGCTTGTACTTTGCTCAGTGTTGTATGACACACACATTTAGTTGTCTTTCTTTGAGTTGGGCAGTACCACAATCAATGGCACCCCTCAGAAACTCTCACCCTTCATTCATACTTTTTATGAGTTGAGGTAAAGCAGCTTACTGAGTGTCTAATAGAATTTTGAAAGTAGATTACTACCTGTTGCCGTATCATACAAAGTTCCCTGAAGCTGCAATTGGTGTTTGCGCCTGCTTTGTGTGCTTCCGGGCACTTTGTTATTACAGAAGGGGCCGCAGACGCTTGTGTGGCCCTTTCTATAATACAGATAGCACTGGCATACATATAGCACCAGCGATATCAGTGGGCATCCCCTCATTTGAATGAGGCACTGCCCCATGTAAATGAGGGAATCTCTGTGCCTCTGTGCTGCGTCGTATTATGAACGCAGGCGCAAAGGCAAAGAAGCCATTCGGAGGCGGACTGACAGTGCACCACAAAAAAGTAGCACACTATCAGTGCACCCTGGTGGCAGGCTTCTGGAAATGTGAAGGGGGTCCTAGGGAGACCCCAAATATCCCCTTGCAGGCGGGTGCAGTCATTCACTGCACCTGCCTGCAAGGGGATCTCTCTCCCCTCGTTAGAGTGCCAGTGGTGTGCCCGCCTGCACAGTGAAACATAGAGTGGCTGCTTCAAAACCGATCCATATTTTTCTTGAATGCACTGCCCCCAGGCTAGCAGTGAACGCGTGGCTGCCCTGAGGGCTAGTTATTAATGCTAATGTGGTGCAGTCTTCTTGTTTACTCAGGGCGTACTTTTTGTAAGGTGCATCCGGGGCAAACAAGGAAAATGCTCTGTATGGGTGATATGACCCCTGATGCTTTACTTTTTATTCAACTATCTAATGTCCCTAATCTCACATAGTATCATTGCCTTCTCTAGCTACACCTTCTCTGTACAAGTTACCCTTGTCACAGACATTTAGTCTGGCTCTGGAAACAGGGTGCTTCTCGTAGAGATCCCAATAAAAAAGACTGAAGACAATATTAATTCCCTTTTGACTGCAGGTCTTAGTAACCTCTTCTTTATGTAGGTTGTTAAAACGTTGATAGCTACGTTACTATCGTTCCTGGATTCTTTCCATGAACAATGGACCTGTGCCACGTTTACTAACATTAGTCTTTACGTTTCTGCCACTTCCACAAACATCAAACCAAATTGGGGTGTTTCCTTGTTTTTTTGTGTACTAAAAAGCCCTGGTATTTTTTTTTTTTACAAAAGGGCCGTCTTTAATAATTTGTCATTGTTCAGCTAAGTGTGTATTTTCTTATTTTTATAATTCACCTGCTTATTCTTCATTTGCCATTTTTTATTCAGGTGAGACTCATTCAAGCAGCAATGGGTCTAGTGGGAACACATGGGACATGAGCTATGTGCTATTCAATAATGGCATCCTGGGACTTTAGAAACTTTATGAAAAATACAACGAAAAGGTCTCGTGACATTTATGCGTGAGCTTTTGCCAAGTACAGTTTTCACACTTACAACTGCCAAGAGTAATTTACATAATACGCTTAATTTTGATAACATTTGCATGCAGCTCTGTCTAGCAGGGTTGGCTTGACACACATTGTTTTCATTTCCTTGTAGCACTCTTGGTGCACTTTTGATGAGGTGCCTCGCTCCTCACCATATTGCCGCTTTATTGGAAGGGTTGTTACCCTATTTTAATCGTTTTATGTTTTTTTAGCCTTTCTCATTTAAATTTTAATTCTACCTTAGCAGTAGCTTTCCCTCGCAGGGGAATCTGCGAGTGGTTTACAGGGGTTACTGATCCCCCGTTTTGCTTTTTTTTTTTTTAACCCACCTGTTTATTCGGGCTTGTGCTGCAAAGCGCCATCTCCTGGTCACCCCCCCATGGAGGGATATTTAAAGCAGCAAGAAGCATGTCCATGCAGCAGACGTGCGGCTGGCGTGCCAGAGGCAAGCCCATCTGCTCCTGTCCATTCCCAGACTGCGCCCAGCGCCGGCCATTATGCCAGTTTTGACTCCCACCGAGACCTGCGTAGCATTTACACAGCAGATACTCTCTGTGTGCTCAACCAAAAAGTAAGAGTTCTGACTGTGGTTTGTTTACAACCTTAACATGACCTGTCCTGAGTGCAGTTTACCATCAGTCAATCATAAGCCAAGTGTTATAACTAGAGAAAAGCCTACTAAAAGTAATAAATTGCAAACTGGAAGGGTGGATAGTAGCTCTAAATGCAAATTCTCTCTGCCCTTGTAAATGCCAAATCGCTGATAACACCCTTCTGGATTTACGGACTTTGTAGACAGCAATCGGTTGAATATAATTTTTGTGACTGAAACATGGGCCAACCAATCCTCTTGTCCTGCCCTGGTAGCAGCACTTCCCCCCACAACATTCCATGTATCGTCTAGATAGACCTCATATGAGGTGGAGGTGGAGGTCTGGCAGTAATTTATAGGGAAATCTTTATGGCATTCTTTCAGTCAGCCTCTAGGCAAGAATGTGAGACCTTAACTTTTAATATCAAACTCTCCAAAATCCAATCCTTCAAGGGGCTACTAATCTATTGGCCACCAGGCCACAGGAATAGTTTCTCTCAGTCAATAGGTACCCTTTTAGAAGCAAGCCTCTGTGCAAATAACTTGACTGTACTAGGAGATTCCATTTATCTCGAAATCTTAGATGACAAAGATATGGAGGAACTTATTAACAAATTGGCTAGTTTTGGTCTATCCCAACTGGTGGATGGCTCCACTGACATTGCCGGCCATATACTGGATGGGATATTCTCAAACAATCCCTCCCTAGTGCATTTGATCATTTGCCACTGTGGTGGACTGACCATCAGGCAGTTATTTTTGAGATAAAACTAAAGTACAATACTATGCTGGGATAAATATCCCATAATGCTGTCAAGTCCTGGGCATGGAATAAAATTCAGACAGAAACTAAAAAAAAAAACTATTGATCAGTGGCAGCCATATGTCACAGAGCATCAGGATCTAGCTACCACCTCTTGTTTGAAATGGTTGTCTTCAGCAGTCTCTCTGTCAGCTCCACTTAAAACCACCTTTTTCCAAAGGGGCAAACCCTTGGCACCCTGGATCTCAGACAGTCTTAGACTGATGAGGCAAGCTTGTAGGAGACAAGAACGGAGATGGTGGAAGGAGTATAGCATGGCAGAAAGAAAAAAAACTAGCTGTCAGTGCTTATAAAGCCATAATTGTAGGTAACAAAAAATTTGACTAAAAAACTCTTCCAGGTAGCCTCTAAACTCTGTACTGTGCCTGGTAATAATCAATTAGACTATAATATGGATTTCTGTAATACAATTATGACTTTTTTGTGAGAAAGTGGAGTAGGTTTACAACAAGTTTAAGCATAACTTAAACCCTGTTTAGAAAGTTAATAATTGGATAACCAGGATAATAGGTTAAGCTACCTTTTCAGAATTCTCCACTCTGACCAAGACTCCTTTTATGATGCTGATTCAAAGTGCTAAGTCAAGATCTCCTCTTGATCCCTGCCCTCCTGCCATAACTAAGTTAGCTTCTGAAACCATTGCTGTCCAGCTTACTGACCTCTTTAATGCCATGTTTAAGAAAGGTTACCTCCCTAAGCAGTGGAAGATTGCCACTATCCTCCCTTTACTGAAAAAAAAACAGTTTAAATTCAACAGATCCTAACAACCATCAACCCATCTCTCCGTTGCCCTGCCAGCAAAATTAGTGAAAAAATAAATGAATCAACAACTAGCACAATTTATTTAGACTAATCAGGAAGGCTGTTGATAAGGAGGTAATACTGCTCGACCGCCTTCGATATAGTCAACCGTGTTCTGCTGGTTGACCGTCTCTGGGTCATAGGAATTGAAGGATCAGCCTTTTCCCTATTAAAATCTTTCCTACCGGAACGGTCACGGCTGTGGCCGGGGATCCATTTGTTTCAGACACTTTCTCTCTTCCATGTGGGGTCCCACAGGGCTCCTCAATGAGCCAGATGCTGTTCAACATTTATGTCACCTCACTTGTCCCCCTAATTAGATTATTTGGGTCTGACTTAACTTCTTAAGCAGATGATGCACGAATTGTAGTATCAGTGGCAACTAATGACATTGGCATTGGAGAAGGCTTTCATGACTGCATATTAGCAATACGCAACTGGATGAACAGAAACTATCTGAGACTCAACTCAGGCAAAAATGAGGTCATCTTGTTTGGGAAGCAACCTTCCTTCTGGTCCCCATTATGGTGGCCAGAGGAGGTAGGACCCCTCCCAGTTCCAGTAATTTATGCCAAAAAACAAGGAGTCATTATGGACAGTAAACCTACTTTTAGAGAACAGGTGAATGCTGTGATCTCATCTGCCTTCTACTTACTGAGGAAGTTCAAGAAAGTCCTCCCTTTTTTCCCCATAATAGGCTAAGAAAACTGTGGTCACAGCTTTGATTTTATCAAAACTTTACTGCTGGTTTTTACCTAAATATGCAGAACCAACACCTGAATAAATCGCAAGTACTCCAGAAGGCAGCAGCTAGATTACTCACCAGAATCCCCAATTTCAAGTCAGCCTCATAAGATATCCATAATCTACATTGGTTCCCTATCAGACAATGTATCGGCTGTAAGGCTCCTTGCTTTCCTTACAATGCATTACAAGGAGGTGGGCCAGACTACTTTAGGTATAGCATTAAAAAATATGAACCATCCAGATGTCTGCACTGCTCTGGAGCAAACAATCTTACTAATCCTAGGATCCGAAGGACCGACTGGAGAGGTAGAAGCTTTATCCTTTTCACTGCCAGACTCTGGAGCATACACCTCCACCTCACCCCGTACCAATATCAGAGCCATGCCTAGCTTATTCGTATTCGGAAAGGCACTTAATTAAACATGGCTTTTTGTTTAAATTAGTTGCCAAATCCTAGCCTACTTTTACTGACATGTGCCAAGACACCTTCGGGTGCGCTCAAAAACGTTCCATTAACATATATTGTGAATGAAACAAATGCGATTTTGATTACTCTGCTTATTACGCTTGTTTCTGTAGCTCAGTCTTTACTGATAATAGCAGTGATCCCATCTCTGACAACCATGGGAAATGCCTTCCACAGAACATTCATTTCTCACAGTAATTATTCATTATCCTTATAATATTTAAAAATTGTCTTTCGCTGTGATCTGATATACTTGACCCCCTAAGGAATTGCACCTGGCCCTCCATGTTGGGATCTGTAAGCCTTATATCTGTATCCAAACGTGCACATTATGTGTGAACTTTCCAAGACTACCCAAAACGCTCCCAGTGATCAAGTAGCCTTGCCTTGTGTGGCCATGTTGTGCATTGTGTGTTCCCCCTGTCATTGCTGTGCTGTTACCCCCATTTATCTACCAATCCATAATCCTCTAACACCATTCAGTGACCCTGCTGCCAGCATTTTCTTCTGCTTTGATAGGGCCTACATTCAGTTACAACTACCTCTCTCCACAGATATTCGTGTGATCTCTATGCCTGTCCAAATTTTCCTTTACTATTTTGAAAATGTTTTTGAATTCACATAGGGCACTTTTTCAGACTTCCTCACCATTCAGTACTACAATTATCATGCCTTACTTGGTTTCGATTGTCACAGGGATCTCCACTAGCTACCTAGGTCACCAACACCAAGTGTTGACTACGTACAATGAGACACAACCCTCCCATGTCCACTTTCTGACTGTCACATGTTCCTTCTTCATTAGATAAGACTGTAGCAGTAGCACCTCCATCAGTCACCCACCCTATGGCTTTTAAAGCAGTTTTCCATCCAGCTAATGCCATATTGTGTTTTTCATATTTCGCTGCTCTGTCTTGTTTGCAGTCTGCTTCCACACAGCCTAATCCTGACTGCATGGCTTCCCAGCATCGCACATGCATCCTGTTCACTCTGAGACAAATGCTGCCCCAACATTCCTCTCCATCCTCTAACCACCCTGGCCAGCTTTGGTGTTTGCTGCTGTAATACTTCCCACCATCACTGACCTGTTAAATAAAGACAAGCCGCTCCCTAAAATCCTTTGTTGCTCACGCACCCTCGGTGTGCAAACTTGAATAACAAACCCCTACTCATCTTCGTCATCTATCTGTAGTTCCAGTGCATCTGGCACTATCAGCATGTTACAGGAAGTCTTTTTGGGCAATTGGTATCTTGACTCCCTCCCATATTTGAATGCCTTCTCTCACTTTGCATGTACATTGCTCAGATGTGCTGCAAAACATATTGGGCCCTTCTCCTGTCTGGCGTGATGCTGAAGTGGAAGAATAGGTTAAGTCTCCCTCCCTCGCTACCTGCCGACGCTTCAGTGAATCATCCTCACCCATGTTGTGGTAGATCTTGTTTTCTCTTCCCCTTTCACCTCTCTTGCCTGTCTTAGTGGGTCTATGCTCTTTAGGGGGACTTCACTGCTCTCCACCTCACCCCTTCTATTTTGGAGACAATCCCAGGTGGTCCCTGCCACTTAGTGTAATTGACCTCAGTTTTAAAGTCTTATCAGTTTGAGTTTGGCCCTAACAAGCTGTCTCTGCTTCAAGCGAAGTTCCCTCAGTCGTTTTTCCACCAGTACTTGCTTGCCTTTGGTATGTTACGCATGTAGTCTTGCTGTGTGTATGCTGTTGCACTCTCATACTGCATCACATCCAGTTGCCTGAACTACACTGCACACTATCTGCTATGAAGTAATGAGGAAATCGGTGTTTATCGTGGCACTTCTAGGGTTGGTCCTTAAGACAGGGATTTCTGTGCAGTTTCTGCACAGAGACGTACTTGATAATTTGTCGTCTCCATCATGTCTTTCAGCCATATTATCAAAAATGTTGTGCTCTGCTTCCTGTGCTGCCTTTGCGAAGCCTGCTGCACTCAGGTTTCTTCATCAGGAGCATCCATCTCTCACTCTGGCTTCTAATTGCTTCAGACTGTGGATTAACTCAGACATCGGGAGTTCAGGATTCTGACTCTACCTTCCGTCGCTCTACTGTGAGCTTCAGTGACTTTGGCAGATTCTTAGTGCACTTCTTGCCTTAGCTGTGCCATTGCTTGCACAGGTGAGCGGGTCAGTTGTTCCAGGACCAACGAGCTTCATCAGTGGCCTGCAGCAAAGCAAATAATTCTCCCCTGCCTTGTGCCTACAATTGGATTGGAACGGATTCCTGAGGTACAGCTGTCAATGCCTTCTGTGCAGTGCTGAGAATGGCAGAGCCAATCAGGTGGCAGTGAATGTGGCAGTAACTATTGTTATTTGCCTGAATTCTTCATTGGATGACTGTGAAAGCAGCGCTACTTTGAGCATGTGTGGCTGGGTTTTTTGTGGGGCGTTGCTTATTGCCGACATATTGCCAGGCACAAACAGCTGTGAAATGCCCCCTTTAATTCTTAAGACTTTAGTCTTTAGCTTGAACCCATAATTGAGGTATGAGTAATTAACTGTAAGCAACATCCTTAGCCCAGGGAATTGATACTTATGTGGTCTCATTGTTACTGCTGGTGGTGACGTCGCTTCCAGTGAACAAGCTAGAAAAGTTACTTTGGTCTCTGATAAACTACCGTGCCACCCTCTTCTGTACCATAGACATAATCATGGAACTTGAACCATTTTGTTAATGATGGTTAAATGTCCTTTCCAGGTCTGCCTTCTTTTCTGCATGCTTAGTGTCTCTCATTGGTTTTATTTGAAGCTGGCAAATCCAGATGCCTCATATACTCGTAACCAAACCTGCAGGGGGCTTCTGCCACGGCAGCCACACCAAGCCATCTCAGCGAAAACAGAACACCAGGACATTATGTGTCCATTCAGACGTCTTTCAGCTCCCCAGTGAATTGAATGCAACAGTTAAGTCTGTCAGTCTTCAGTTTGAAAATCCTCCCCTAACTCAAAAGAGCCAACAGATTGGACTGACATAAGCACTGGCATGACTAGGTTAATGCGACTCCTATGCACCACTCCTCTAAATTAGCTCACTCACAAATTGTAAGACTGTATGTAGCACCAGCCATTCGATATTGGCTTAATCTGCTTTAGTGCTGTCATATGAGATCATCCCTGGAGGCCCTCCTTTGGTTTTCAGTAGAGTTGAGAACAAAATTCCTCACACATCATGCACAAAGCTTAGTGTGTAATGGTCCTGGTTACCTACCATGTTGACATGAGTTCGGATTCTGCACATGAAGGGAGTTTTTTTTTTCCCTAGCCAGCATTCTTCACCCACTCGCTGTATGTGGTGCAAACGTTTGAATTATGTTTTAAATACACCCAAGCAAAATGTCCTTCTAGGCATAATTTTTTGTGAAAATCGCATGCATTCTGTGAAATATATTTGGTGTAGCCCGACTAAAAAGTGTTAATGGCTTATGCGCTTCGTACAAAAGTCACACAAGGTACATGCACAGTGTTTTTTTGCCAGTTTCTAAAGGACTGCGGGGAATGGTGTTGTGGCATGTATCCAGTATCATAGTTCTTGCAAGACATTTGGGTTCAAACCACTCTCCCGCAGGTGAACATTAAGTGAAACAGCATAAACCGTTAAAAACAAAAACTTTGTAAAATATACAAACCCCTTTAATTGAGATTTATACAAGATTCCATATAATCTCCAATTGATCTGCATTCATGTTTTAGACTTATGCAAACCTGTTGATTGACCAGAAGAATAAGACTAACTTTTGGGATCTGCCATACATACATTATAGTGACCAGACTCCATACGTAACAGGTAGTGGCGAAGCCAAAGCATCTCTCATTTGCAACCTATTGGCTATGTCAACGTTTTTTTTATCTGTGCTGTGCAACATCCATAACACTGTGCAACATAGCTAAATAAAATGAAAAAATATTGTGTTGTTTTCTAGGCACATGCACCACACATGCGTGCCTACCAAATGACATGGCTGCTTTTTTCTGTTTATTTACTGGTCCACCTCAGATTGGCAAATGAAAAGAAAAAAACTGTGCAAAAGTGGTATTCTTTTGGTAGGAAGAGTAACACAGGGGCTGGTGGGGACTGAGGCAGCATTGGGCAAAAGCAACACAGAAGGTGCAGGCAGAGCAAACGAACATGAGGGATAGCAACATGGAGGGCAGGGGAGAGGGGGAGAAAAGCAAAATGAGAGAGGGAGCATTTGGGGCTGTGGGGGGGTGTAGGAACACACTGAAAGCAGCGCAGGTGGGAGAGCTCTTGAGGGCAAGCACATCATGAAGATAAGTGGGAGAGAAGCACGTGAGGAAGAGCGAGCGATGCAGCGAGAGGAAGAGAAGCACACTACGGAGATAGCTGAAAAACACATGCACTCTCACGCAGTGCGTAAGAATAAATCATGTGAAAAAGCGAGCAGTCTCAGTGATGTGTGTTTGTTTTTGGGGGGAAAAAACACAAGTAGAGATGGGAGAAGCGACACACCCTAACAAAAAATAAGCACGCACGAGGGACAATGAAGCCAACCAACGATAAGAAGTCACCGGGCTCTAAGCTGACTAGATGCTAACAATACTTCTTGCAAGCACTATCTATCTAAAATGTGTTCCTTGCCATTTTGGGCTGCTTATGTAGAAGGGAGTAGAAGAATAGAGCACTGCTTCCGCCCCCACTTGAAGGATGCTTGCAGCTGGTCAGTAACAGGGAAAGCAGATTATAAAACAGTTTGAAAATTGTCTACTGCATAAAAATCATGTTCTCATCTGATTTAGTTTCCAACAAAAAAAATCGAGTTTGATTTGATTTTGTTTCTTAGCCAGGGTTATTTTGAAGGTGGAGAATAATTACCAACCTGATTCCGTGTGAAATAAACATACACAAAAAACACAGCGCAAATTCAGTTTGGTCCCTTTGTGCCCGGTGGACCTGTGCAAATAAATGTTTATATTACTTGTCTCTATTTTCACACATATTGCTACATCATACATCTTGGTTTATGCATCAATATCAGACTAATTCTTGGTAACAAATCATTCGTGGTTGAGATACTTCTCATGCATAGTGATTTTTCATAGTCATTTATGTAGTAGTTACCTGCCTGATTACATTCAGAACTATGTACACGATGGTGGTATGCAGTGCTAGTGTGGTGCTGTGTTGAGGAGGGTCTATTGATATTAGTTTATTCAGTTCTGAGTTAGTCCTTAGTTACCAAATCTAGTAATGTAGGGGGGAAGGTCTCTACATGTGCATGCTAGGTGCTGATGCCATCTTGCTCTCTCCTCCAGTGGGTCTGTTGTGTTGTGGTGCAATCTGACTCTTTCTTCTTGCGCCTACCATGTTGCTACTTGACCTGCCTTCTCTTCCCCTATCTATGCCAGCTTGCTACTGTGTGTTCCTTTCTCTTAATTTCTATTCTAAGGGGTGTCCGTCGTCTCTCTATTAGTTCCCATTTCCTGAACTTCCTGCTCCATTTATCTAAGATTTCCTCCCAGTCAGGGGCAATGGGTTTCAGGCGTAGCCCCTTCATCTCCTCTCACCTCAACGCTTGAAGTTCAGCTCTCGCCCACTTTGAGACATCTCTTCTCCAGATCTTTAGAGGGGGGCTTTCAGAAGATTTCCATCTTATGGCAATCTGTCTCCTAAATAGTACCAGAACCAAATCCAAGAATCTTGTTTTTACCGATCCTGCCACTGCTCTGGCATATAGTCCCATCAGACATGCCGATAGGGACTGATCCAGTTCCCTTTCCAGCAGCGTCCCCAGCTTGCCCAGAACCACTCCCCAGGCATGCCGGATCTAGGAGCACTGCCACAGCATGTGGTCCAGTTCCGCATCTAGTTCCCCACACCTTGGGGAATGCTCTAGTTTCGCCTCCGTAAATGACTAAAGTCTATGTGGGATGAGGTACGTCCCGTGTAGGTAGTTGTATTGGATATAGCGCAGACGTGTGTTTCATGATACCATCTTGGGGTAGGACAGTGCTCTCCTCCAGGCCGAATCTGTTAAGTCTTCCCCTGGTGTTTTTTCCCAGCGTTCTCTTAACGTCTGTAACGGCTCCATGGAACATTCCATTTGGGCCTTATATGACTTAGCTACCAGGTGAGATTCATCGCCCTGTGTTAGGAGGTAATAAAGGATCTTATGAACCTCTGGTTCCGCGTTGACAGTGTCCCAGAGTGATTTTATGTGGTGTGTTAGGTATTGATACTACAAGAACCTCCCACCTGGGACATTATTTTTATCGGACATGTCTGTGAAAGTTCTCATTATCCCGTCCTAGAAGAAATCTCCAACTGTCTGTACCCTGGCCCGCGCCAAGACTCCCAGACCATGGTTCATTAGTGGTTTATCTGGCGAGGTTTGTACAAGCACTGTTAACGGAAGGGCTGGTGAATAAGCTACTCCCACCCCTACTCGTCGTGAGCAGCGCTTCCAGCAGGTTGTCGCAACCCTCATTAGGGCGCTTTGCTCTCCACGTGCTCCACCTCGAGCAATCATGTGTGCTAGTATCTTGCCTATATCCTGCACTCCAGCGTCAGTGCATCTGTCCAGTTGGCCTCTTCCCCTCAGCCACCTGGCTGTCCACTGGAGTTGACAGGCCAGGTAGTGTAGCTCAAAGTCCGGCACTCCCAGACCCCCCATGAGTACTGGCCTGGTCAGGGCCGATAGCGATGTGCGCCTCCATCCCATACCAGATCCCTAAGAAGTGTATTTAATTCGTGAAACCATGTCGAAGGAACGAGTACCGGGAGATTGGCACAGAAGTAGAGAAGGCGTGGGAGCATGATCATCTTAGAAAGGGACACCCTAGCTGATATGGTTAGTCTGAGTGATCTCCAGAATCTCACCGAGGACCTAAGCGATCGCAACACCTTGCCCAAATTACCCTCGCGGAGGTCTTTTAGATCGTGAAACACCTCTATTCCGAGGTACTTAAAGGTGCGGGGAGCCCACACTACATCCCCAGGGCAAGAGGAGGGTCGCTCACTGCCCTCTACCATGGGAAAGACAAAGGTCTTACCACGGTTCAGACGGAGTCCTGAGACAGCCCCAAAGTCATCTAATATTCTCAATGCCCTTGGTAAACCAGTCACGCCAATTCTCAGATAAATTAATACATCGTCCGCATAGAGTGAAATGATGTCTTCAGTTTGTCCCCACTTCACTCCGTGTCCCTTTCCCTCCATCCGGAACCGGGACGCTAGTGGTTCGATTTCCAGGGCAAACAACAAAGGGGATAATGGGCATCCTTGTCTAGTTCCCCTGTGTAAAGTGTAAGTCTCAGAAATCATTTTACCCGTTCTCACTCGTGCCAGGGGAGTCGTGTATAGCAGATCTACCCAGCGCACCCAGCCCTCACCCATCCCCATCTGGAGCATCACTGAGCGCAGGAAATCCCATTCAATCGAGTCAAAGGCTTTGTCAAAATCTATTGCCAACAGCGTCGACCCATCAGGTTTTGCAGCTTGTGGCATATGTAAAAGATTAAACAGGCGTCTCAAGTTTAGGGAGGTGCTTCGCGCTGGGATAAATCCATTTGGGTCCTCATGTATTAGATTGAGGATGTAGCTGAGGAGTCTGTTGGCCATCAGTTTACTCAAAATTTTAAAGTCACAGTTTAACATTGACAGCGGTCGGAAGTCTGTCACTGAGAGCTCACCTGTGTTCCGTTTGGGCAGGGGGACCACTAAAGCTTCTCTCAGTGTCCCTGGTAGGGAACCCCCGTTGGAGAGCCTCCGCATACATTTCAACTAGTCTGGGAGCCAGTAGTGCGGAATATTTCTTGTAGAAGTCTATCGGAAGACCATCCGTACCCGGGGTGTTCCCTCCGCCAGCTGTTCTATGGCCTCTTTTACCTATTCTAACGTCACTGGTCCCCCTAGGCCGTCCCCTTCCTGTACCGTCAGAGTGGTCAATGGTAATGCCCCAGGTAATCTCTGAACCTTTCGATTTCCAGGTTCTCCAGTTGTCTGTACAGGTAGGTGTAGTACTCCTTAAAGGCTCCATTGACCTCATTAGGTGTATGTTTATGTAGTCGCTCACTATAGGCATCCCCTCTCCTCCTGGTCTCACCAGCCATGCAGCATCCTCCCCAATATGCCCTCCTCCGCTTGTATTGAGGTTAGGTACCTTTGTGTGTTGTGGCATCTTAACTGTTCCTCAGTCTTAACGTGTGAATCCTTCGCCTCTCTGAGTCTATCGCATTCTAAGGCAGTTCTGTTCTCTTTCCTTGCTTCTTCATGGATGGTTTTCTCTAAACCTATTAGCTCATGCTCGAGAGTGCGCGTAATCCCAGCAGTCTGGCTCATGCAGTGTCCTCTTACCGCAACCTTTAGCGTTTCCCATTCCACCCCTCTAGTTGACACCGAGCCAGAGTTGGTGGTGATATGATCTGTGAGAAAGGAACGCAATGTCTCCCTATATGCTTGGTCCTCTAGTGCGGCTGGGCCCAATCTCCATAATGGTATAGGGGGTCTGTCTCTAGTTGCTCGCCATACACAAAGCAGTGGGTTATGATCAGACAGAGTGCGCCCCAGATATTCAGTGTGGATCATGTTCTGTGTTATCGCTGCCGAGCAAATCACCCTGTCAATTCTGGTGTGTAACTGGTGTAAGTTTGAGAAGTAGGAGTAGTCCCTATCTTGCGGATGCTGCGCTCGCCATACATCCACCAAACCCCAGTCCGGACCCATTCCTCCATGTGTTTAGCTATCTTATGCATTGTTGCTCTATCTAGTGGTGGGGTGGAGCGGTCCAGTTCAGTATCCAATAAACAATTAAAATCCCCTGCTAATAACACCCCCCCCCCCCAGCGCGTGAGGTGACTCGATAATCGCTGCATGAAGGGTATCTGGTGCTGGTTGGGCGCATAGATACTGCTAATGGTAATCGTAACTCCATGTAATATACCTTCCACAACCACAAATCTGCCTTCTTGGTCTATGTCCACAGCTTTGGCCTCAAAGGGGACCCTTGCTCTTACCCATATCAGTGCTCCCCTAGCGTAGGCAGAGTACTTGGTAGCAAATATCTGTCCCCTCCATCTTCGCCGGAATTTGTCCACTTCGGTGGAGGTAAGGTGAGTCTCCTGTATCATAGCAATGTGCACCCCCCGCCGTTTCAAGTACGATGAGACTCTGTACCTTTTAGAGGGCGATCCCATTCCCCCTGATGTTCCAGGTCAGAAAGTTGTATTCAGCTATACTAGACTAACTAGGGTGAAACTGAGTTCTGTCGCGCCCCTTTGTGTCCCCTCCTCAACTTCTCGTTGTGAAGAATTGTGTACTACGTTCATAGTGTTTCCATCACCATCAAAAAAATGCAAACATAAACCCCAACTCCCGGACCCCGGGGCACCTCTTGAAATGTAGGTTGCCCATAACACATTGCACAAATGAAGCAATAACAACAAGTTGATTAAGGTTCTCACCATCCTGTCTCGTGGCCGAGAAACTAGTGGGGGGGGTGGATGCGTGTCCGTCGGGTCCTTATTCATATGACACTCCTCACCTCGTGTTCAGGTTATGGACTGTCAACATAGCTGGTCTGCCATCTGCGGGGTTACCCTGGGCACATCTCCCGAGCCACCGGAACCCCCGATCCGAGTCCCCACTACCGCATTCAACCAATGGAGTGCCTTCACAAACGGAGGCCGCTGCATTCAAAGCGTCCATCCTGGCCAGTTCCTTTTGGGCTGTGGTTGGTCTTGTCCACGATCTGTTTGTTTCGCTGTCTCCTCTGACCTCTTCGACCCGTACGGTCCATGTGCTCGTTCTGGCCACGCGGTCCCTCCGCCATTCCCTTCAACTCCAGCCACTCCCATGTCTCCTCAGGTGTTTGAAAGAACATGGTTTTGCCGTCCAGGATTACCTTTAGTTTGGCCAGAAAGAGAAGGGAGTATGGTATCCCAGCTTCTCGGAGTGTCCTCTTCACCGTCGTGTATGAGGCCCGTTTCATCTGCACTTCCATAGTGAAGTCGGGAAACAGCGTCACCGTGGCATTTTCGACTCTGAATAGTCCAGTCTCTCTGGCCCTTTGGAGTAGGGTATCTCTGTCCCTGTAGTGTATTAGTTTGGCTATCGCCACCCTTGGTGACCTTCCCGGTGGCAGTGGGCGCGAAGGGACTCTGTGTGCCCGCTCCAGGGAGAAGAAGGGCGAGAGAAGCTCCGGGGCTACGACCTTGCGCAGCCATTCCTCAAGGAATTCTACCATGTTTGGTTTCTCTACACCCTCAGGAAGACCCACGATCCGTATATTCTTTCTGCGGCTTCTCCCCTCTGCATCCTCCACCCTAGGTTCTAGATGTTGCACTCGTTTAGTTAGGTCGAGGACTGTGGCGGCTAGGTTATCTTGTTTCAGTGCAAACTCTGTCAGTGTAGTTTCAGTCTCTTTCACTCTGTCCGCTAATTTGTGGTGGTCTGCTCTCAGCAGACCTATTTCGACCACTACCTGGTTGATGTCATGTCTCAGAGTGGTTTTTGTGTCTTCTATTGAACCTAGGATTTTGTCAAGGGTGGTCTGTACCGTGGATTGTGCGGGGTCCTCCATCTTCTCTTTGTCGTAGTCTCTGGTGGTTTTACGGCCCAGGTTTTTGCCTCTTGTCCTATGCCTGGTGGTCATCCAGGACATGTAAGTCGTACTTCAATTGTCAAGCAGGTGGGAGATTACTCAGTGCCTCATCCCTAGGCTTATAGGTTCACCTCCAGCTGCTCTCCACGGCATTGACACTGCGTTCCCTTGCTATGGCTTAGACTAGGGGTGCACCGACCAGCAGCACCAATCAGGCACCATCCCAGTGTTGTCTATCTTCGGTGAAGAGGCTTGAGCGCCCCTCAGGAGGTCATGACAACAAACCAGTCGTCTCTAAGGTTTATCTATGTGTATGACCCCGGCGGTGGTGGCGCTGTATGGTACTGCTCTCTGCCCCCAGGCCAGGTACCCCCGCTCCGCGGCGTCAAGGCAAGGCCTTGAACAAGTCAGAATTGTGCTCTTGTGTGCTCGGTTCCGTGGGCCTCCGTCTTTCTCCAACCGGCATGTTCTAACTCACCACTGCGGCCCAGGGCAGGCTGCCAATTTGCCGCTCGGTGTGCACTCTCCCGGTTCCCCCTAGGGCTGCAGTCCGGTTGCCTCAAGGATATGGCTCTAGTCCGAACCTCCCTCCGTGCCGCTGTGTCGGCTCTGCCCCAGCAGCTCAGTCTCTCCTCTCCAGTAAAGGCCTCCGGCTTACCAGAAGTGATAGCGCTCCCCCGGGCCAGGCCGTGACATCCGTCGGGTTGTGCCTCCAGGGGTCACGGTTTAAACCACAAAAATGCAGCCGCTGAGGTTGCTCCGCGGGCATCCAACAGCAGGTCGGGCCCGAGATTAGGCCCTGTTGCCGACGCCCCACACAGCGTCGCTGCACCACTCCTCACTCCAGTGCCGCTCTTCTTAGGTCAATCGTGCGCACTAGGGTTCACCACTATAGGCCCGGAGCCTCCTCCAGCATGCCGGCCAAGATCGGCACTCCTCCATTGGCCCCAGCCCCCGCTCCGCTCCTCTTACGGTGCCCGCGGGTTAGAACAGCCGTGAGGCTCCGTCCCCAGGTCGCCACCGCCTCGGCAGCACTCCAATCTCCAGCACTCCAGCCAGCCCGGCAGGCACGGGCACGCCGGGAGCCCTCCGGGTGCACCAGCTATTCCTCGCTTCAGCGTCCCACCTCCGCGGCTCAGCAAGGCGCCGCCGCGCCTCTTGGGCCCGACCGGGCTAGGCCTCCAGCCATGCCCAGGTCCCCTCTTGAAGTCGCCCGCGGGCGCCTCAGAGTTCCCAGGCGCTAGCCGGCCGCTCCTCTGTATCCCTGTGCACGTCCCAGTTTACTGACTCATAGGGGGAGTAGAGTCAGGCAGGATTCTGTTAGGCCCTGACATATGTGGTTGGCCACGCCCCCGTGCAAATAAAAGTCAATAATATTCACTTGAGCAAACTACACTATTGCCTATCAAGCAATCAGATAATATTGAGAAGAAAGCGTTTGCTCCATGTTTTGTATAAACACAAAGCGGTTACTAATTTCAGTAATCTGACACCTACCCGCCATGCTGTTCAATGGACGGCACATCTTGCTACAGTAAAAAAATGTCCCCTGTAAAGGTTATCCTTGGAGTTAGCTAGACGTTATTCGAATACACAAACAACTATAAAAAGAAAGGCACAGGGTCCCAGAAATCAAGGTTTGATTTGCTGTGCCTTAGCTGCTATTCTTTCATTGTTAGCTTAGAATTGCAGCATCCACAGAACCATTGTTTGGGTCATACTGAGGGACGGCCACAAGAGCATAAAATGACCTACCTGCAGAGCTATAAAGTCGTCAAAGTGAGAGCACAATGAAGGGTAGAAATCAAAACAAGAGGTATTGTTTGTATACTTACAACATGATGAGGCAAGATGTGGGAATGTCTAACATACTCGTCGGTCCATTTACAGCGCTCGTGCTTCAAATGGCATAGTCTCTAGGCGCTGATGACAGGCGTGTGTGACTTATACAGCACAAACATAGCAGCAAAACAGTGGAGCACTGTGCACAGTGGGGGGTGGCGAGGGGGAGATCGCAATTGGTGCAGCAGAAGAGAAAGAGGAATGACCTTCAAGGATGGAGGTTAATCTTACCTGACTTCATGCTACTCATTATTTCAACCTTCTGAGGCTGAGAACCTGAGTGAGACCTAGTTTGCATAGAGACCTCTGCAGTGGTTGCATTCATCCAGAAAGCTATCTTGTTGCTTTGACAACAGAACATCAAAAACACTGATCTCTAAATTCTTAAATTTCGATAACTAAGATATCAAAACACTGCTCCTAATAAAGCAGGGGGCTCTTTCACCACAAAGATACTTAAAGCAGACTATCGCCGTTGAGGGGTTGACTGGACATTGGACGAACTCTCCAAAACCCCAGAGGACCTCCAACCTTCTGAAAATTGCCACAGACCTACCTCCAGTGTCTAGGCATCACTTCCTGCAACCAAGAAGGTGAAACCTGTGAAGTCCAGTTCACTGACCTAGGGACCGGACATAGCAACTGGACCAAATTTCACCCGATCAACCCAGACAACAAACCCTGCAAGTGTGCCATGTTTGGTGGCACTGCGACCTTCAGTGGCTGAACTGTGCAATAGCCAGGGGTACTGGACCCCTAACGTCGGTCACCCAGAGGAAAAGTCCACTCCATACTCTCCAAGGACCAGAAGCAAGTCCCAGTCGATAGGCTTCAGGACACATAAGAACCAACCCCCAGAGTGTCCTTGCTGACCTGCAATCCACCCTTAGTCACCTGCCTCCTGGTTCCAAGGGCACGTTTGTACCCAGCTCTTGGCTGACATATCCGCTCTGCACCCGGCCTCCCTGGCCCCTGCGCTGGAGAACCAGCTGTGCTCGAAGGGTCCCTCACCCCTTGCGACCTCTACAGTACAAGGGAACCCACCAGACTCACCATGAAGTCTGCCTGTACAGTGCATTTCCAAGTGGTGTCCTGCACCAGCTCCAAACCATTCAGCAGCTGCTCCGCTTGAACCGGGAACCGCTCGAACCTTTCCAGATGGCCCACAGGACCCCTTGAAGTCCTCGACCTAAAAGCAGAAGGAAACATTGGCAAACACATTGTCTGATTTTATCAGCATTTTTAAAGTTTTCTCCCATTGATTTCTACGGTGTGTAATTACGTGCAAAAAGACCATTTTTGCTAAACTTTGAAAAATCATAACTTTAAAAGTACTACTTATCCAATTTTGATGATCTTGGTCTTAAATTTTATATAAAAATTTGAAGTATTTTTGTAAATTGGTCTCGAGTTATTCCTTTGAGTGTGTCGCCCCATTTATTGATACTGTGGGTACAGCAAATGCGTAGCACTTTTGAAAAGATCGGCCTAACTGCTCGACCAAGCTGCCAAAAAAATTAGAGCATTAGCTGGTCTAGTTTTTACCTCTTTAAACCAAGGTGGGATTGCTCGGACTCTCTGCACAGTGCACATCATTTTTCTACACTATATAGAGAGCCAGCCTCCTACAATAACCCTCAAATTACATACACAAAATTATAGAACAGCAGACTTATCCATTATCCTGCCCAGGACAATAAAATAAGTGGGTAAAATAGATTCTTGGGAGCAGTCTATGCAGGGCAGATTTGTTGTGTATCTTTTAGGTTATAACTTGCGCTAGACAAGAATGACAGATAAACATTTCTTCCTTCAACAGTTGATTGCAATCCCGCTATGCAATAATCACCGCCTGTTATTAAAGCATCAGTAAACGATTCAGTTTCTCCGGTGATCTACAGTACAGATTTCTCCTCTGTTATTCCTGTTAGTATACTCATCCTGGATAAAAGTTCAGGGAATTGTGCACCTACTGCAGAATTCACTCTGTAACCTTCTGGCCAATGGTTTCAAATTCCATCTAGACTAAAATCACCTTTAATCCATTCGAAATCCATAAAATGAGTAACGTGTGGGGATGTGTTATTTAATCATTAAGAGGCAGTGCAGGTGACTGGGTTTTCTCTGAGTGTGCGAAGGTGGCCAACCCTGCCACACCTCACATGCCCTGTTTTTCAAAAGAAAGCAACTATGGGTAACACACAACTGCACGCATTGATCTAACCATCGCTCATTTATGGGCATAGATTGCAGCCCGCAAACGGGACAGATTAAAAAGTTCTCTGTAAGCGATCAGTCTCTTGCTTGCGCAATGGTGGTGCCGCTTTAGGAGGTGATGGAAAGTACTTAGTAGGGGTGTCAATGGAATATAGGTGCTTGGGACTTGTTCATCTTCTGGGGCGAGAGTACAGGCTGTGGGCTCAGGCAAAGGATTGATTGTGTTCTTGGGCGAGGAACCTTCATGAAGAGTAAGGATCTAACTTGCTCTATCTCATTTCCTTGCATTCTATAAATACAACGAGGGGGCCGAGGCGATTGCTACCGCACCTTTGCATTCAATTACGTGAATAATTAGTAAATATTGATAGTGCATGAGTCTTGAGGGCCAACCCCCTAATCCTCAAACACCAGGAATCCTGAAAGCGAGACTCCGCACGTTTGTATCCACTGTTAACAAGAAAAGACATTTCCTTGTATATCTTATATCCTCATGAGGTACCATATGTCAACATTATTCCATTAGTCAGATCTTCTTAAAAAGATTTTTTGTCTTTCCAGCGACCTCGTGTTTTAAATGATTCATATATAGCCGGAGGTCCGGTTGAGGCGGGATAGTCTAAACTGTTGATCTTGGATTTTATCGCGAAGGATATATTATTCTGCACATTATATTAATACACTTAGGTACAATTGTAAAAAGTTATTTATTACTATTGTTAGCCGAATCCCAAACATTTTTTATCACCTTTTATGCTCTGTCATGAATCTTAGAGTTCTCTCAGAGAGTCACTTCAATAATAAATACACAATGTATTATACTCATTCGCAGAGATTTCAGTTGTAACTATGTGATGCTGAGACACGATTTTGTGAAGAAAAAGAAAACCCAAAAACTGATTAAGAACTTTGTGTGACTGAACTAGCAACATATTTCATTAGACCTGTGTACACTATTTAACAGCATGACTATATGTATGTGGCATTTGTATAGCCCATACCTACATGAGAGGCAGTGGAGCACTGGGTTAAAGCATAGATAGTCAACTTGTGATTTGCAGGATAGCTGGTTTCTAAGAAAGAAAGTAAAATATTAATTCTTCGTAATGAAATGTGCTTAAAAGAGGCGCGTCTTAAGCTTTTCCCTAAATTATAGTTGAGTTGAGGGGAAGGTTTATGTTTTACACTTTATCTTCAGTTTAATGGTGTTATGGCTGCCCCCAAAGATGGTGAGCTTGTCAGCCGTATAGGAAGGGAGGCCAATCAGTCGTGATGGCTTTTTAGAGTATGATTTTAAGATGCTGCGCGCCAACAAGAGGAGTCGGCTGAGTTCCATCAGGGTGGGGCTGATGTGGTGTATTTTTTCAGGTCCTCGATGAGGCATGCTGCAATTTGTAGGGTGACATTCCATGGGGGTAGGGTGCAGTAAGAAATCTTGGAGGTCACTGAGCAGGGCATTGCTACCATCCAGATAGAAGAGGGCTTGGAAAGCAGTTCTGAAGGGGATTTTTGAGAAGAATGTTAATAAAATGTTTTTCTTTGTTCCCACGTAAGACAAAAATTGTTAATTGTTGTTAATAAATAACAATTTGGGTAAAATGTGATTGGAATGTGTATAGTTTTCATCCTTATTACATTGCTTGACATTTGTTTAACCTAATACTGCCACTTTTATGGACTTGTAGCATTCAAAATTGAATGACATAGTGAAGGCTGCAGTCCGATGGTTTTAAGTTTTATGTGTGTGAATGCAGTGACGTTGCCTATACTGGAAACATTTGGTGTTATCCGTGAGTTTGAGCTGTGCCCCACATTCATGTTGCTCTTAAATGTACCAGAACAGCTAACATCTAAACATTTTTCACTATGCGAGAGGAAGGGCAGGTTTTTGTGCTAAGCACATCTGTGGTGAGACACTGCTACCCTCCTCCCTCTATGAAAATTAGGACAAACCCTTCTGGGTCTGCTGCTGATGTTCTGGGTGTTTTCACACCCCGTTATCGGCCTGGGTTGTGCAGAAGCACCAAAGACAAGTTGGAAACACTCTTTTCAGCGGCACCCAGCCCACCTTGTGGTCCCCCGTGTGATTTGGGCTCCTCACCGGGTGATGCAGTTCTTGACCAAGATGCGCATGCAACGATGCTCTTGATTTCATAGGTGTCTGATCTGACATTCTTAGTGAGTTTTGAGGGATTAATGCAAATGCCGAAAACTCATGTTGAGCGCGAGCCGACCCGTGAGTACTGGGATATATAGGCTGAGAGGCGCTGTAGGCCAACAGCATCTAACATTTCAAAGCACTGAGATCCTGAGTGGTCGTTGCACTAGCCATCATACAGGCAGGCGTTTTTTAAAGTGTGTCTGAGTATTTGAGAGCTTTCTGATAATTGTGACTGTGGTCTGGTGATGATGGTCTGTACAGAGCAAATCAACAGCACTTGAAAAGCTGTGCAATCTCGGGAGGGGAATGGCCAATCCAATGATAACATAGGTAGTGTTGCTGGATGTTAAACGGGTGCAACCAAAGGGAACCTATGTACATAAAATGTGTCCTGCACTGAAAAGGCGTTAGGGAGGGCCAGTGTAAACGTGTCAGTGATCCCGAGCACACCGCTGGTCGCATATATTGCGGTGTGACTGGTAACTGGTTATTCTTACACTGTGAGATTCCAGGTCCATTTGCGTCAGCAACTGATGGGAAGTTGCAGGTAAACCCCGGTTGCTCCATCAGGACCAAATACTCAGTGTTATGCGGATAGATACAATACATTTTATAAATCTATGTACTTTCCATAACATTGTGATCTCATTTGTGTTAATGTATGTTAAAAAGTTTTTTAAAAGCGACTTAATCGTGCAACACAATATGCCACGTAATATGCATTCAGGCTTTCATGCACTGCATGGTTTGCCTTTCCTCGTCATAAACTTTGCCTTTTCTTTGCAACGTAATTTATATATAAATTAATATGTAAAATTATATATATACATATGTATATATACTTATGACGCACGCTAAAACACATTGCATGCATATGAACGATCCTTATTTAAACAGAAATATATAAATGAAAAAATAAAAATCTTATGAAAATTTGAAAGAAGCGTAACAGCAGGTACCCTGCGCAGGCCTCTTTTTCAACACAGCACGATGAGGTGTGCCACAGCACAGACTGATACAAGACCAGTGACTGAATCAGCACTGTCGTTGACAAATTCAATCAACCCTACGATGTTAAGTTCCTCACCGTGGCCGACCAATTCTTGTATCCCTCAATTCGATGTCGAACTGTAGTGATTTCAAGATTGAGTTAGTGCTTAGTGAGAACGACGTCATAGCGCTCACATTTCCTGTACAATGTAATGGCATAATCAGCGCTAGACTGATTTTCGAACCTTCGAGTTAAGTTGCCGTACACAACTCCAAATCAGGTGCCTGTTATTTATAAAGCCTCTACCATAGAGCCCTTTCCAGCGGAGATGACTGTCTCTTGTTATGTAGTACTCCCAGAACGTATACATCATTATTTGCCTTATTTATATAAACATTGTCTTGAGCCTCTTTATTTCCACCACCATTGTTTGACTGCTGCATACAGTGGCAGCTCACCGTTATTGGGTACGTACATTCACTTGTATGTAGGAAACATTATTGACTCAGTAGCCTGCATTCATCGGGTAATATTTCTTATAATAGCACTGTTCTACATCGCCCCAGGCTTGCATCGTTTTATTTGGAAAGCATCGCTGCTACTGCAAGTTCCCCGCCGTTTACTAGCCTTCATGGCAACTGTGTATCTGAAACTCCCAGCTGAGGCTCTCGCATTCTGATGCAATTTTGTAAATACATGGTTTGCTGATCCAGTTAGAGGAAACACTAGTCAAAGCAAATAAGACATGTTGCTTCAGTTTGCCAAGTTGAATAAATGACTTAATTCTATGTAGACATTGAATAAAAAATATCTTGAATTATTAGATCAAGGATTTAAATTCAACAGGGTCAGCATCCTTTTAGAATTTACATGGCCAGTCATTTAAGACTGAACTCATTTGCCCATCGTTACTCCTCTAATTGCACGTATTAACTACAGAGAAGCAGTGCCAAAAATGTTGGTACCCAGATGCTCCGAGTCAGTCAGCTTGGGGACAAGTTGCTCTGATTGATCTCGCTATTATAAAGTAGCCAGGAGTCTGCTGTTCCGAGGTGGAACCCAGGGTTGTTCAATCTATGTAACCCGCAGAGTTTCAGAAAAGGTCACACCAAAAAAGATCAAGGGATATTGGATTTTAGGTCTCAGGAGACAGCAAAAAAATTAATTAACAGCATTTTTTTGCAGTTGCATTGATTTTCTTTAAGCCTTGTGCCTGTGTCGTTATGGGTATCTTCTGGAGAAAACTTCAAGTATGGGAGAAAGTATTCTTCTACTTAAAACTTATCTAACTCCTTGGGGATGCCTGGCCCTAGTAAACTGTAAAAGCTGTAAGGGTCTGGTGTGAATTATTTCATCAGCTAAAATAAAAGACGGGTGTATATCCGTGCTGCCAAAAAGACCGATTCAGTCCTTAGTGACCATACCACACTATGGCTACAGATGCATCTTTTTCTAGCCAATTAGAAAACGACAGTTAAACTCTTTAAAACTCATGATGATCAGGATTTTAGGAAAGCTTGGTGTGTGCAAATAATTGGTACTTGTGAGGTAATTGAAGTGTGATTAAAGTGACTCAGTTTTTTTCATTAGATCATTTTTCACTGTTCTAATCAGTAGCAAAAGCACTATGAAAAGCAGATGACCTTTTTTTAGTGATAAACATGGTGGTAGAAGAGATCAACCACTTATCAGCCTTAACACAAAGACATTATCTAACATACTCTAAAGGTTATATTAGGTTTCAGTCAATCCAGCAAACAAATAATTAACCTCTCTTTAGAATCAGGATGTTTCAGATGATCAGAAATTAGTGACTGTGAAGCCATTCGTTCAGAAACCGAATCTAGATACAAAGAATAACTCCAAGTATAGGCCTATAGCGTATATATGTGTAGTTTCTAAAATCTTAGAGTCATGTTGCTTCTCATTTGCCAACTTAGTTAGAGGGTCAACCACGATTTCATCATTGGTTAGATTGGGTTCAGACCTAACAGAAACATGGGAACACCATCACAGATTCAATAGATGAGTTCCAACTTGCTGGTAATCAAAATTATACCAGTGTTTTGATTTTATAAGATCTGTTGGCAGCTTTTGATAGACTTGATCAAAGTATCTTGTTTTACAGGCTTTCATGTTGTGGTGTGGCTAGTGAAGTCATAAGCTGATTCCGCCTCTTTTCTTTTTTTAGCAACTGCTCCTAGAGAATTATTTTTAGGTCCATATGTAACCTGTGCACAATCCATCTCAACTGTCCTACTTCATGGCCCTCTTCCCTCACTTATTCAATGCCTATGTAAAGCTGTTAGCCACCTTAATCAAGTCGTTTGATATTTGTTTTCGCCCTTATGCAGATGATACACAAATGACCTTTTGACTAAGGAGTATCCAGTTTAATTCCACTGACTTAAAAGAATGCCTCTTTGCAATCAAACACAGGTGGATAACAGCTGACTTAAAAGTTACTTTGTAAAACCCAATAACATTTGTTATAAAAAAAGTGTTACACTGGGAAAACCGATGCTTTGATTGTAGGAGGACACACTTCTTGGTCCTTGCAATTTTGGTGGACATCTTATGGACCTTTTCCTTATCTCAGCAATTGCATCAAAAGCACGTCTTGATATAAATTCTCACCTAAAATACATGCCCATGTCTATTCTTCCTTATGTGAACATGAAAGGGAAAAGGATGGCCACTTTAGATATGGTTTGATCAAGACTCAACTGTTGTAATGTAGTCAATTTAGAGTTAAACAAAACATCACTACAGGCTCTCCAGTCCATTCAATTTCAATCCACCATAACTGTAACCTCAACACCTCATTTTAAGAGTGTAAAACCTATTTTAACCCAGTTACATTGTTTCTCAATCAAGGAGAAAGTTAATTTTAAAATACGTTGCTTAGTCCATAAATGTCTGTCACAGCGCCTAGTTTTCTTACATCAAAATCTACAGATACTACGCTTTTATCATCTGTGTTTCTCACATCAGTACCTCGTAAAGGTACCTACGTTTAGCAAATCCTCACTTGTGGGCAACGTTTTCTCTATACTTACCTCAAACTATGGAATGCCTTACCCCCCAGGTATCAACAGCATTACTTACGATCCCTCCTCTGGAAGGAGCTTAAGACCTTGCTGTTCTCTGGATGACCTGACCTACTTCCTAGCCCCAAAGCCAAATAGGTCAATAGGTGGAAGTGTACTCAATACATACTAATTAACGTAACATAGCATTGGGGGTAAGTAGAATATAAACATTGGGATTTTCAACAAGTCTTTGTTTTGAAGAGTGAGCCAATGTGACCTGGGGCTTCTGGGCATTTATATAATATTTAGGTATAAATATTTACACATATAGGATGAGTTGACTGTGGAAACAAAATACTGTGTACAGCAGCCCCCATTTTTTTACTTTTCCAAGTGATCGTTGACTCCATAGTAGAGATTTTTTTTTTGTCATTGATGCAAAAATAAACAGTAGCAGTCACAGCCTTGTGAAGAAGTGATTTAAGGAGGAATGTCCCAACAATTTAATGTTGAACCTAAAACTATCTTACATGTTAAAATTTGATGGAAGTATAATGTAGTTCTTCGAGAATATAATTTTCTCCTAGTCCGGTCACTACATCCAAAGCAAAGAATCATGTATTTGAAAATGTAATTCAATAAGCTTCATCTTTTAAATAGAAGTTTTCTAGTGTAGGGACGTTCTTTGACGTGTGTGTGTGTGTGTGTGTTTATCAGAAAAGATTTTTGACATTTGAAGAAAAATCCACAATCTGTGCAATCAATGACAGTGGTTATGGTACAACGAGAATTAGAACAAAGCATATGAAAGCAATATACATATTATCGATGGAGAATATTGGATTTTTCTGAATTGCTTTTGTTATATGTTGTGGAAACTGGAATACAATTAATATGATTCCAACATAACATGAGTTTTGTGTATGCTGCCAAAGCTCTCCTGAGATTGAAAGAAACATTCCAAAACATTAAAATCTTGTATCATTAGTTCTAGTCAGTTGGCTCAAGTTTTAACAATCCCTAAAGCAATCACAGTTGGTGGCAGATAACTTAATAGCTGCACTATTGTTCCTGCTTGGATTCAAGCTTATGTTTGATTCTGCAACTAATTTTGTCCATTCTATTTTTTTCACTATTTTTTGGCAAATATAGGCTTTACTGTCTTATTGGATGTAGGTACTAAAGCCACAGTTTCATGGCCATCAATTATCTAATGTTGCAATACACTGCTATACTTGATAGCACATGGTTGAAAGTGCCTCACTCTGTCAGTGCCATGTACACTATTGGATGAAACCACAGTTAATCCACAGTTTGATCCTTCCTCCGTCCTGGGTGGTTTTGATGCTTTTAAGTTTCCCCAAGAATACTGTCCATCTGAACTGACTGTGTACCAAAACTTTGTTCTGTTGTCATGCTTTAAAGCTTGCTTGATATCTATGTATTTATTTATACAGAGCAGATCTAGCCACAGTTGTCAACAGAGCCCTTTACCAAGTACAGTAAATCTGGATTTTCATAATGAGCAGAAACATTATTAATAGTTATGCATATTGCAGTATCTAGATAACTAGATGTTATTTGGAAAGCTGGTATCGGGATTTTAGAGCTTGACCTGAGAATGCTTGTTTCATTGTCTTAGTCATTTTTTATTTTTAAATCTCCACTAGGATTAGCCTTCAGTGTTTCTCTCACGTTGCACCTAGGGTGTGTAGTTCGCATTTCAGATATTAGGGTACGCCTGTATGTAGTACTTTGTGTGTGGTACTGGCCATTTTAAAGTTAATTCTGGCTTCAAGGGGAAGTCAATGTAGATCTCTCAGAATTGGGATTATTTGTGTATCTAGCTAATAGCTCAACCCTTTGGAACTATTATGCTGATGTTTGTTATCAATGTTCTGCCCATCATAATATGGCTTTTGTGTTGTAACTTGTATGGGCCCTTGGAATGTGTCCTTGCCACTCTTCTTTGAAAGTATGTTTTTTCAATGGTAAACCAAATAGCTATGGGCTCAAAGTTCATTATAGGGATGCTTTGTGTTCAGTGATGAGTGGCATAGTTGGCATGAATTAAGTACTGGTTTAGGTATCTGACCTAAGTGCGCCATTGTTTTACACTGTGGTCCCAAGCTTCCTCTTTAGAAGGGTGCCCTAGTCCTTTGTTGTAAAGGCTTCACCAATGTTAACTGGTAACTAGTTGGTAAATCATTTCTTTCTTGCCTTCCTCGCCACTTTAACTATTGTATAAATGTGGGGTTTTACCTTAGTCAATGTGCAGTAGACTGTATTGATGATTCTCTCTCGTCTTTAGGAGTTCGGTGGCCTTGACCAAGACATTATTTTGGGGGCCCCTGCATGGAACACATTTGAAATGTTATTACCTATTTCCAAATAATTCAAGCCCATACAAAGTCAAACAATAGAACATTATATGGTAAACTTTAAGAGGGTTGCACAAAAGCAATTGAAATATGTCTTGCACAGAACCCCAACAATATTTCAGTCTTACTGGGTAGGTAGTCAGAGATGGAGAGAGGTTTAAAGAGATAGTAGAGTAAACAGAGGTCAAAAAGAGGGTAAATACATTTCCAAGGGGCCCCTTGGAGAGTGTAGGCCCTGGGTATTAGCCCACTTTGCCCATGCCTTAAAATGTCTCTGATCTACTGGTCAGTTAGGTGTGGTCTTTTAGGTCTCCCCTATGGACAGCTATAGCTGTCTATTGTTGAAATAATTATTTTGTACAACAGCAATACTTAATAGTGGGGTTTCTTTCAGCCCATTGCCTATCATTTATTGACCTCCATGTTAATTTCTTTGAATTTTGCTTGTTATTCAGTTGCTTTTCTTCCTTTTCTTGCATCTGACCTTCCCCTATAGCATAGTTTCTATGCCATTCTTTGGACTGGGTGACTTGTATCCCTCCCCAGCTGACATTGGGGAACTACTTTTTAGGTCAGCACAGCTGTTTGGTTTGCTAAAGATACTTGGGGTTATTCTGAAAGCTTGCCTGGGAATGCATTCCACTGTTGCTTACCGTTGACTTTGTGGTTCGTAACTCACATTTTCTGGCGTTCTATTTACTGGCTTTATTTGTTTTAGGCTGTCCAGCGTGAGTTTATCCCTCCCAAGGAGCAAAGCATTTTAACACCAACTCCCACTCATGTGCTCCCTTCTGCAAATAGGCTTGTAAATCTTGTTCTGATCTTGTCACATTTGCGGTGCATTCAACGACTCAGGTCAAGTGTCAAGGTCTGTATTTGTGGGAACTTGGTGCTTACTTATCTTTCTCTGAATTCAGAGTGAAAGGATTTATGTGAAAGTCTTGCTGGATAATGGAGGTAAGAAAGGGTTTCTTCCTAGTACACAGCAACATTTAAATGAACTGTGCAGGCATTTCATAATATATCAGAATGAGGAACACACAAATTAAGCGCAGAAATGTGTTGCAAACAAATACTTTAATATCATCAAAACAAAGCAATATACAAGGTGATGCCATTGCCACACATTTTCCTTTGTGTGCTGTATAGTTTTAGTAAAAAGCAAATGTAATGGTCATTTCAATTGAAACTCTTGTCTATAATGGCAGGATGTCACCACACCATACATACACAATTGTACTCCACTCTACTCTGCTCGATGCCACTGCACTCTACTTTGCGCAGCTCCCCTTTAGACCACTCCAAGCAACTGTATTCTGTAGCACTGCAGTCTACTCCACTCTATGCCACTCCACTTTCACTCCACTCTGCCACTTCACTTTATGCCACTTTGCTCTACACTTCTCAGCTCTACACTATGCCAATGCACTCTACGCCACTCTACTCTACATCACTGCACCCCTCGCCACTGCAATCCACATCACTTCAGTCTTGGCCACTCCAATCTATTTGCACAATTCCACCCTATGCCACTCTACAACACTGTATGCTGTGCCTCTCTGCAGCACTCTACGCAACTGCACGCTACGCCAATGCATTCTAATCTGGAATGCCCAACTCTACGACCCTGCACTCCACATCACTGTACTATAATCTACTCTGCACCACTGCACTCTATGCCACTGCAGTCTTCACCACTTAATTCTATGCCATTACACTACACTATTACAGTCTACGCCACTCTGTTTTATACCACTGCATTCTACCTGCAGCAGTCCACTCTACTTCACTCTAATCTGAAACAATCTGCTCTACACCACTACACCCTACTCCACTGCACTTTATGCTACTCTAATCCACTCTACACCACTCCACTCTGCCACAGCACTCTACTGTAAATGACTGCACTGTATGCCACTGCACTTTACTCTGCGCCACCCTACTGTACACCACTCTACTCTGCTCCACTGGACTCTGCAACATTCTACTCTGCAGCACTGTACTCTCCACCACTCTAATCTGCACTACTGCACTCGACCCTAAAGCGTTCTGCATCACTGCACTCTGCGTCATTGCACACTGTGCTCTACACTAGTCTACTCTACACCACTGTACTCTGTGCCACTGCATTGTATGCCACTGCACTCTACTATGCACCACTTTATTCTGTCACTGCATTCTGTGGCACTGAATTGTACGCTGCTGAAGTCTATGCCACTGCACTCGATGCCACTATACTCAGCGCCACTATACTCTACACTACTATATGCTACACTTCTACACTCTACACCACTACACTCTGCAAAACTCTAAGCCAATGCACTCTCTAACAATCCACTCTACTCTGTGCTACTCCACTGTACGCCACTCTACACAGTTCCTCTCTGTTACACTCCAATACACAACATTCTGGCACTCTTCTCTAGGACACTCTACTCATCTCCATTCTACTGTACAACACTCCACCTCACTGACTCTTAGCCATGCTGAGCAGCAGCCACGCTGATGTACAACATGACTAAAATACATTGGCAAAGTCAACAGCTCTTGCATAGGCGAGACCTATTAGCTTTGATAATGCTTGTTTCTTTCAGCAATCCATGAGAGTGCAAGTGTTTTCTTGCTATTTCTCATAAGTGCTGCTTTACCCCAGCACACATCCCCCACTCTCTCCCTTGCTTGCTGCAACTTGCCATTGCCCTCCCACCCCTACAGTTCCTTTCTGCTCTTTTTTTAAGATGTTTTTCTTGATTCTACCCGGCCACCTTCCTAGCTATTCTTGTGCTTCCCTGCCCATCCCTGCTCACCATGGCTTCCTCACTCATCCCAGTTTGATTTTTTTTCATTTTTCAGAATGTTCAGCAGCTGCTGTTTGCCACTGAATTGTGCCTTTCTCTGTAGTGCGCATTTGTTCATTTTATATATTTTTTTAATCTACCTCTCAAAGTTGGATGCTATTGTAGGCTTCCTTTGAATATTTGTGTGACATCAGTACCTTGAAAATGGCTCCCACCTATGACAGATGTCTGGAGTAGCTTTAGTCTCAGTTGTCAGTCACCCATGAGGGTATCCAGGCCAGGCTGAGTCCCTTTTTGAATTCCTGTAGGTAGGGGGAGGTCCTCAGGTGGATGGAGAGGCTGTTCTAGGATTTTGCAGTGAGGTAGAAGGACCAGCCTCCACTGTTGCTGCAGCGGATGCATGGTGTGCAAGCGAGCGAGAGGGAGGCAGAATGCAGGAGTCTGTGGGGTCTGTGGAGCTCAATTGACGGTTGGTGTACGCTGGTCCTTGGTTGTGAAGGGCTTTGTAGGCATGCACCAGAATCTTGAATTGGTATCTCTTGTGTACAGAGAGCCAGTGGAGTTTCTTCAGGTGGGGGTGATGTGGGTCCATCTGCGTAGCTCGAGGATGAGTCTGGTTATTGAGTTCTGGTTGGTCACTAGTCTCTTTAAGAGGTGTGTTGTGATTCTAGTGTAAAGAGCATTGCCATACTCCAGGCAGGTGATGATGAGGGCTTGAGTGACGGTTCGTCTTGTGGAGACAGGGAGCCACTTGAAGATCTTACGAAGCATGTGGAGGGTGAGGAAGCAAGCAGTGGGGACTGTTGATGTGGCTTTTCATGGTGAGTTTGCTGTCGATGATACTGCTGGCTCCAGGATAGGTCCGTAGGGGTTGGGGAAGGGGATCCTAGGTCGGTGGGTCCTCAGGAGACCAAAGTTCCATGGCAAGATGTTGTTCCCAAACATCAGAACTTCCGTCTTGTCCGTGTTGAGTTTGAGGCAGTTGTCCTGCATTGAGCTGGGAATGCAGGTCATGCAGACTTGGAAGTTGGCCTTCATGGTAGAGGGGTCTTTGGAAAGTGAGTGGATGAACTGGGTGTCACCTGCATAGGAAATGATGTTCAGTCTGTGGTTTCTGACAGTGATCGCCAAGAGAGTCATGTAGGTGTTGAAAATGGTGGGCTGATGGATGAGCCTTGAGGGACACTGCAGATGATGTTCTTGGCCTCTGAGGTGAAGAGAGGGAGGTGGACTCTCTTGAGTTCTGCTGTACAGAAAGGATGTTATCCATTTGAGAGCGTTGTCTTGGATGCCTATCTGGTGGAGTCACTTGATTAGGGTGTGGTGGGAGACAGTGTTGAATGTCGCTGAGAAGTCAAGGAGGATTAGAGAGGCCAGATCTCCTCTGTCCAGGAGAGATCTGATGTCGTTCGTGGCACCAATCAGGGTAGTTTGGGTGCTGTGGTTGGAGAGGAATCCAGATTGGGATAAGTCTAGAAGGTTGTTGTTCTCTAGGTATTTTGTGAGTTTTTGGTTGATGGCCTTTTCAAGGACTTTGGCAGAAAAGGGGAGCAGGGAGGTTGGACATTTTCACCAAGTTGGGGTCACCAGAAGGAGAGGGTTTGATCTCTGCATGTTTCCAGTCATCAGGGAAGGTGGCTGAGAGAAAGGACGTTTTGGAGATGTATGTGAGTTTGCTGCTTATTGTACTGTTGCCAAGGTTGAACATTTGTGAGCAGGGGTCCATTGTAAATTTGGAGTGGATGGAATGCATGATGTTGGTGGTGGTCTGCGTGGTAAGCTGGCTCCAGGTGTTGATAGCAAGTGCAGAGGCAGAGTTAAGCCAGGTCTCAGTGAGGAAGACTATGTCCGCGATGAGTGTGGTGATTGTATCCCATTTCTCTGTTGCGTCCTTGTTTAGGGAATGGGCGTTGAGCAGGAGGCAGTGTAATTGTCTGGGTGCAGTTGCTGCCAGCAAGGGAGTGGCAGTATTGTGCGCTGGTGTGCCAGTGTAGCAGAAGAAACGGCCGGGGTGACAGGTCCTGCTCTTGAGCATGTTGAGGTGCTGCAGCAGTTTGTGTTGCAGGGTCTGACTTTACAGCAGTGAGTTTGGGTCTGGAGTAGTGGCGGACAGCAGGAGATCCAGGGTTCCTGGCACTGGGCGCAGTCCAGCCGCAGACGTGCACTGCGGTTTCCATTATGTAGATCCTGGGGATAATAGAGGGGTACTGGTGCGGTGGGTAGCGGGACAGTGAGAATGGCACCGGTTGAGTGACCACGGCTCACGGACTAGAAAAGAAAAACAAGCCCAAAAGTTACCAAAACTAGCACTACATAAAGACACAGGCTTCCTAAACTAAAATTGGTACTACAGTAACGCAAACAGTAATTAAAAGGAAGCAATGTGACTGGGACTGACCCGCATGGGCAGGAGCAGTCCCCGCGGCGGTGACACAGCGAGAGACACAGCAAGTGGTAGAAGGGAGCTGGTGAGGAACTATTGAGGCTTTCGGCATTTCTCTGATATATCATGCGCTGTTCCCTTGTTCTGCATTGTAGCTTATTTTATCGACCATCAGACAAGGAATGGCGTGGCTGAACTGTAATATTTGTATTTTAAAGCCGTGATGTGCTTCACGGAAACACATGTTCTCCTCGGGCAAGACGGGTTCTGATGCACGTGGCAGATAAAGGACACTTTGATGCTCTCCAGGGAGGGCGATCATTATATTCTTTGTACAGTAACAAAGCACAGCTTTTTAAAAACGCGGGCCTGTGGAACAGAACGGAAGCCCCTTATCCATCTAGCATCCTTTGTGTATTAACTTTCTAACCCTGACAGGCGTCCCACTGGCGCTTGTGATTAATGTGGCCGCCGGTGTGGGGCTTTTTGAGCACATCCCGGTCTTTGAAGCCACCTGTCTGATGCTGGTCTCATGCCCTTGTGTTCAGAACAGGAGATGCCAGACCATAGTGACAGAGCATCTTTAACACGGAAAGCCTTACTCCAGACCTCTGTAATCACTGACACCTGAGCGCTCTACCGCCTGTCAACAATCTCCTTTCGAAACCACCCAGATGGAATGTGCGTTCTGTGGCAGTGCTGGCAAAGGATGCCACTGTTCCCGTACGGGAAGAGGTTGTGGCAGGTCACACTGCATCTTTTAATTAAAAAGGGACCCTGTAACACAGCTGCGTTTTGTTTTTTTGTATTTGTCAAAGTAGTTAATACATTACGTGCTCAACACAAACGAGCTCGAGAGCACTCGATAGAGAATATTTCTATTGTAACAGGGGCATCTGAGAATGTTGTACGTAGAACAGCATGACGAGTAGACTGCAGTTGGGGGCAGGATTACTGAATGTGTTTGGGGAGGAGGTGGGCCAGTACTTGGCAGCCTACTAAAGACTTGGTTATATATTTACATGGCACGATTGCACAAATGTACTATTGTAAGTACAGCGAGAAGGGATTTACCCACAATCGCACTGTGTTTTATTGGTTAAGTGCCAAAGCCAGGATTCCATCTTAGGGCCCCAGTTTTTATTATCTAGATCTCATCCTTAAGCTGACCCGTCTTTCCTAGGAAGGGGGAGGGGTTGTTTTTGTTTAGTGCCATGGGTGGGAGAATTGGTGTGGGAATGGCTTTGTCGGGGCCCTGGTTGCAGCACTCCTGGTACAGGGTCATGTTTCTGTGAATTATTAAACTGTTAATTTTTAAACTTAACTTAGATGTGCTGGAACAAGTAGAAGGTGTAAGAAAGAACACCTGATGGGTCTTAAACGACCAGCTACAGCTTTTCTTTTTTAGATTTTTTTAAGCATGCTTCTCACACTCTCTGTTCTAAGTGAAGAAACTTTTTTCTTTTTTAATTTTTGAAAGCACAAAAAAATGTCATAGTTTTGCCGAATGTTGGAAGCCATCTTTTGCTACTGCAGAGTGAAGCAGTCCACAGATAACAAGTAAAAGTTGCCTAAGGCTGCCCCGTCGATAGTCCCTAATTGTTGCTATTCCCTTCTTTCTCATTGCATTTTGGTATTTCTGATCTGTTTCCACTAAGACCTAAATAAAGCATGTGATACTGTTCCATCAAAAAAGTAAAAATAACCTTGACATTCCACATGCACACGCTTTAGTTAGTGGGTGCTCTAATCTGTCAAGCTATCTAACTGACGTGTGAAACTGTGGCCTGCAAGTTACACACACATCACTGATTGACACATTAGAGCCATTTTGTTAGGATTTGAACCAGTAACCAGTAGGTTACATTTCCTATGGTCTTTTCTCAGCTTGCAGATCTATTGGCATATTTTCTTAAGCTGTTTCTGTACAACATGCGGAGTCCTTAATGTACATTAGAAGGATTTTAATTTTTCAGTATATTCACTCTCACATATAGGTACGGAAAAATGCTTTGGAGTGCAGAATTCAGCTGTTGGATACTGTGGATCATCTGGTTTTAGGCATTTACTGACAGGGCTGTCCCTTAGCATCTTGGATGCTGACACTTAAACAAACATTGACAAAGCCAACAAGTCTGCCTTCAAGACCCACTGGCATTGACAATATGTTTTTATAATGCTGTAAAGCATTGTTAGAAAGCAAAATGCTAATGTGATTTTTTTCCTTGAATGTCTTATGTATTTGGGAGTTCCAGTCATTGCAGCCATGCCATGATCCTCCTTGCTTTTGACAAGTTCAGACGGGTTTAAGTAGACTGCAGCCCTCACACCCATTTATGGATGGCGATTATCATTTATTATTCTCATTATTGCCTAATTTGTGTTTTGTCCAGCACCCTCTCATGCGTTTCATGTCGCTATTGAAAAAAACATTGATGCTCTTTGTTGACAATGTGTTACATTAATTTATTGCTGAAAGTGTTTTTGTTCCCATTGACGAAGGATACAAACCCCATACTAAAAAAACAGATCACTGCCTCTCGTGCTCAGCGCTGGCTGTGTCATAGAGCTTTTTAGGGTCCAGCGCAAAGTGCGCTGTCCCTGGTGTAATCTCTCTATGGGCTTTTAACCACACCCATGAGTTTGATTGGTTTGTGGGCTTGCCTTTTACAATTCGCTTTATTTCATTAGTGGGAGGCATGCATACGTCATGCCTTTTCCGGTGTTTAGCCCTCTTCAAGCATACCTGCCAACTACTGAAAACACATGAGACTACATGTTTTCCGTATGCTTTCTGGACTACTTTTTCTCTTTATTTCACAGCCAGCGCGATCTCGCTGGGCAGTTGTTGAGCGCTTTGCATGACATTAACCATGCTACATGGCTAATTGCTCTTTTGCCGGTTACATGTCTAACAGCACTTTTGCTAGTTACATGGATAATTGCTGTTTTTCCTATATGTTTCACTGCAAGCAAACTTCTGTTTCTTTTTGTGTGTCTCCATCACGCTTCATGGTGGCCCTGGGCTCGCTTATGTGAAACTGTTAAACTTTTCAGTTTATGTGGCAAGAAAAGTCTGGTTAGAAGTTTAAAACACACATAGCTCTAGCTCGAGCAAATGTGAGACCCGTTGCATTGCAAATGCTTGTTTCCCTAGCTTTCAGCAATGCTACACAGCAGCCACATAGCTAAAAGACATTGTGAAAACCAATAGTTATGGCATAATCGAGAACTATTGGTTTTGCCATTGCTTATTGTTATTTTTAGTATTAGGTCATCTTCACACCCGCCCCCTTCCTCCAACCTCACACATTTGTTTTCGTTTCACTTGGGTACCCTACAGTGATGATCGTTAAATCTCAGTCTCCGTCCCAGCCCCCCTCACTCAGATTTGCCCATTTGTCCTGGCTTTAACTGGAAGTGTATGAGAGAGAGGATGGAATCGCTATTTCCATCTTTCATTTTCATGTATTTCTTTACGTCTGACCTTTAGGGGTTGCCGACTTCAGCCCTTTACACAGTGCCTTGAAAGTTTTATACAGCCTATTTTAGGAGGGGGAGGTTTAAATGTAGACGGTGCTCTTTTGAAGTGCTCGGCGAGGCTTTTACCCAAGTATATGTAATCTTTAAAACACCTTATTAAAGTGAAAAATGTTAAGTCTGTAGGCAATGCAAAGTCACCTTTTGTTAACCAACTCGTCTGAGCAAATGCCATCCATTTGCAGGTAACTGCTCGGAAACAGCACTGCCTTTGGTAGGGTAAGGGTATGTAATAGCGTTTGTGAACTGCTTTTCTGATGTACAATTTACTTGATGGATAGCCAGCCAGGCACAGTTTATAAAGGACTACCTTCACACACATCACAGCTTCTTGAAATTTTTTTTTGTTTTATTCCGTAAAAAACGTACAAATGAAAATTTGCTGAGAATATGTTTAAATTAGTCAGATCCAAACTCTACAGGTTCTATTAGAAATAGCTTTTTGCAAAATCCGGAAAGGATGTGTCCAGGATGCTTTTTTGAGATTTCAGGGGCTTGAGACCATGACCGTTTTAGAAACCTATGCTTTGCAGGCTTTTGTCAGTTAGCCTAATAAAAAGCTCCAAACCTGTTTGCCATTGATAGCCGGACAAACCAGGGCCTAAATGTAATTGTATTTATTTAGTGCTTAGTACCCCTGATGAGGCGTCAATGTGCTTTTCGGTGAGTAGCATGCTAATCCACAACCCCAAAGGATTAGTGGTGGATTAGTATATGGAAATACGAGAACAGTATTCGTATGGAGTGGTATGAGTTAATTTGAGAAGGGGGCATGTAAGTCTGTATTTGGTTTGAATAGAATAATGGAGGGAGAGAGGAAGGAAGAAATCAGAAGTGTTAATTGTGAGATCATAGAAGTAAGATGAGGTTTGGGATGAGTAAAGGAGAGGTGGAGGATGGAAAAGTCTGTAGAAGGGTATTAGGGAGATCATAGTAGTTAACCGGGGTTTGGGATGAGTCAAAGGATAGATACATGTGGGAGAATTTAGTACGGTTGTTTGGGAGATCATAATCGTAAACTTAGGTTTGGGGTGAGCCTGGAGGAGTAGAGGAGGGAAGAGTCTAGGAAGGGTTATTTTGGAGATCATAGTAGTAGAATGGGTTTGGGATGAGTCAGAGAGTGGAGATAGAGCCCCCATGAATACAAATATATACATTTAACTGAAGTAAAACATACATTTATTAAACGTGCCTAAAGAGTATATATACATATATATATATACACATATATATATATATATATATATATATATATAAAGCTAAAATAGTTATGCATATTTGTACAAAGAAATACACATATCTAGATATATACACATAATCAAATTATGACATGTTTACATACACAGGGGGTATGCAGTCCATTGCTGTTTGAGTATGATGGTTATATAGGGAAGAGACAACTCTTAAGTAGTCTTCGGAAGATAAGATAGTTATCCCTGGATCTTATACTTGGGGGTAATGAATTCCATAGTTTGACCGCTTGCATAGAGAAAGATGTACCCCATATTGTCTTTTTCGTTTATGGTGATGTTTTGCAGAGGGGTGCCAATCTTCAGTGAGGTTATCTTTGTTGAATGTATTTAGTGATTTTATTCCTCATGAAAAGCGGTCCTGTTCCATGTATTGCTTAGTGGGTGATACAAAGCAGCCTGAAGGTGGATATTCTGGCAATCGGTAACCAATGTAGGGGCTTCAAAGCAGGGGAGATGTGGGCTAGTGACTTTACTAGTACGAGTAGTCTGGCAGCCGAGTTCTGAATGCATTGTAGTTTTTTCATAGTATATAGAGATGATCTATGGTAGAGGCCATTGGTGTAATCCAGTTTAAATAATACAAGAGAGATAATAGCCTGCACCTTGTGAGGAAATACGAGGTGGCGGAAGATGCGTCATAGAGTGTTCATGGTGATGAAGCTTGAACTTTCTAATTTGTCCACTTGAACATTCATTGTTAACTTTGAGTCCATGGTAATTCCAAGGTTTCTTACTTCCTTAGATGGTTTAGAAAGTGGCCCCAAATATTCAGGCCAGGTGCCGAGTGGGTCATAATTTTTCCAATCGCCACATGGGAGGATTTCCGTTTTGGAAGCATGGGTGAGATGTTTGAGCATTGAGGGACCTCTGGATGGTCTGCTTGCTTTGACCAGGTCCATAAATTCACTTTGTGATATTTGTTTGAAGGAGTGCAGAGGCTGGGTTGGCTTACTCTTGAAAGGGATTATTGGAAACAGTATGGTGCTGGTGGTTTTCTTTTGTTTTAAATATGAGTCCAATGCGTTTGCCTTGGTTGTGTAATGATTTGCCAATTTTTCTGAGAAATCTTTAGTAATGGGATGATTCTTTCCATGCATTTAGGTTTTCAAAGATTGTTGAGAATTTTATAAAATTCTTTATTTGCAGATATAGCATTTTGAATTCTGTCTGAGTAGTACCTTTTTTTGTAGCTTTTTTATTTTTGATTTGTATATTCAGTTAAGTTTGCATAGCTGAAGTTTGTCTTGAATGTTGGTTTGAGCCAGGTTTGTTTAGCCTTCTGATTTTCTGTATTTCTCCAAGGTGCTTGTTTTCTTTTGTAGTGTTTTTTTTTAATTGGTATTAGGATATCAAAAGCTTCCTGTAGCCACTTGTAAAGTTTTTGAACATAATTTATTGTTTCTAGATCTGTGTTGGCTGTTATTTGTGTTTCTAACTTTTCAAAAGTGAGTTTGTTCCATGGTCGATAGGTGAATGTATGTAAGGTGGACTTGGGTGTGTTGATGTGTGGTGTTATATGTTGGAAAGTTACCAAATGGTGGTCTGACCATGAGACTGGTGTGATGCTTTAAACATTAACTAGTTCTGGGTTTGCAAAAAATACCTCTAGGATGTGTCCAGTGATGTAGGTTCATTGTCACTAGGTCAGTGATCATAGCTTTTGGTTGTGGCATAATGGGTTTGCCAAACCAAATGTCTAGGTCTCCAAGAATGCCTAGGTTGGAGTATATTGTTACTAGAAATGCGTCTGGGAATGTTGCATTGCTAGGTGGTGGTCTGTAAAGGAGGATGAAGTTACAGGAGGAAGTTGGTGTGGGTTGGCATCTGGTGAGGGAGAGCCTTACAACTTTTGAATGAGGATGTCTGTTTTGCTGAGATTTAGTGCTTTTTTAATATAACAGCTAGTCCACCTCCTCTTTTGCCTGTACGCTTTGTGTGATGGTTTGGTAGCCTGGTGGAACGGCTTCATGCAACACTGGGGCCATGTCATCTACCCACCATGATTCACTTATGAAGAGTAAGTCAGATTGTGTGTCAGCGAGTAGGTTGTAGATGTGGTGCTTATTTTTAGACAGTGATTGAGCATTTATGAGTAGGCACTTTAGTGATTGTGTTTTGGTGGTCTTGTTTTGTAGAGGAGTTATCAGTATATTTTGAATGTATAGCAGGTGTGTCATTAGTGTTGATATTAACTGTATGAGGGTCACAATAGTGTTGTGTTTCTAAATCGTGTTCCTCGTCCAGCAGGCTCAGAAGGCATTTTGTTGGGTCTGCATGTGTTGATGGTGAAGATAGTGGTTGAGAGTGACATGGTGAGGTGTGTTGTTTTTGTAGAGTACCCTTGTGTAATAGACATGGGGATGCTATATTATGAAGAGTGGCACATTGTATAATTTGTTTGCTTCTGTTTAGGATGGAAGTAGTATGGGTTAGGGGTGGTGGCGGAGCATGTGGATGAGAGATGTATAAATAAATGTTGCTGTGTTGAGATGTTTGTGGTTAATGTTGGTGAAGAATGTGAATTTTGAAGTAAAGTTGGTCTAGGATTGATAATACTTGTGTAGTCACTAGGGTGGGAGTGGGTGTGACAGGAAGTATTTTGAAAGTATGTGCAATATTGATGTGTTGGTGTGTGTGTGTGTGTTGATTTGTTTTCGTGGAGTAGTAGGAGGAGATATAGATGTAGTGTTTCTGTTGAAAGATTTGTATGTGAGTTACTGTTGGTGAGTGGGGTTTGAAAGGTTCAGTGTTTGGTAATGTGTTTTGGATAAGACTGTATGTTGTGAATAATATAGGATGGACAAGAGTTATGATTGTGTTAGATTTGATCATCGGAAGAGGTAATGTGTGGTGGATTAGAGTCTAAGGAATCTATAGTTGTGTGTAATTGTTAAAAATAGGAGGAGGGTGTTTGTGTATGTTGTGATGGAAGGCTGAGTATAGGTTGGGCCATGATAATAAAGGGGCTGTAATGAGTAAGTAGAGGATAGTGCTGGTGTTTTGTATGAACAGGGAGCATGTGTCTGGATGCATTAACGTTTTGTTTAATGTGCCTTTGTGTAATGTGTGGATGTGTTAGTAGTATAGGACGGAGTTGTGTTTTGTGTGAGAATGAAGGTGCCACGGTGTTGTAGTTGGGGTAGAATGGCTGTGGTTTGTGTGGTTTTGTAGTGGTTGTTGAGACATTGAGATCTGTATGACGTTTGTAGTGTATGAGCAGAATTCCTTAGCTGATATTGTGTTTGGATGTTAGGGGATGTGGAGGGATTAAGATAGTTTGTAAAAAAAATTAAAAAAAAGGAAAATTGGGCAGCATCTCTGGATGTATGCCTGACTTTGCCCAAAAAAGCAACTGCCCTTGTCCTCTCTGCCATTAGTCTCAACATCCAGGCTGAAATTCACTGAACCCTATGCTTAAATAACCCTATTGGTCAAAGGAATCCTAGACTAATTCTAACCCTAAACCCTGGAGCCAATGGGAGACCTGGCCCTATTAACCAATCACAACCCTAGACCTAACAGCCAATCAAAACCAAAGCACTAATCCCTAAATCCAATAGTAACCCTATCCCCACTAACCAATAAGAACCCTAGCCCTGACAGCCAGTCAGAACAGTAACTCTAAACCCTTAGTCCAATAGGAACCCTAGCGCTAGTACCAATCAGACTGCAAACCCTAAGCCCTTAAACCAATAGAAATACTCACCCTAGCAACTAATCACAGCAACAGATGAAACAACCAATAGAAACTCATGTAAGGGGCAGATTACCTTAAGCCCAGGCTTCTGTGGCAGGAAGGAAGATGTGCTCTTCTATTCAGAATCATCTTGGATGTAGACAGGCACAATCTGCACTTCAAAGCTAGCAGATTCTGCTTTTCAGGTGAGGGACAATTTTGAAACCACTGAAATACCGTTTTTAGTGCACTCAAATATATCACTTTTTCGAGCCAAAAACAAGAGGTGCACACACTTTCCAAACACAGTTTAAACCACAGAGTAGATTAAGCAGTCTCCTAAACACACCCTAATTAAATATTGAGATGTATGTAGCCTTTTGTAAAACAGGTTTGGGGAGAGGGTGAGTTAGCTTAATGCAGTCTTTGTGAAAAACTAGGAGGGAAAATTCAAACAGTCACAGGTAGAAAAGAAACATCAGTTTAAAGGCACCAAGTTTGCAGAAAAACGGGGAGCCAAATGTAAACAGACACAGGTAGAGAAAACACACTGTTTTACAAATAACAAGAATACAAAGAACCCCTGTGATCTTACCACCTTCTTTGACTCTTGTTCACAGGGCTGTTTAGGATATAGAAGAGCTGGGCTCACAAAATTGTATAAGTGTTTTGCTGCCACAAAGCCTGTGATTTGCAGCAGCTATTTCCATTATTTTCTCTTGAAATGAGAGATGAACAATAGGGAGATTATTACTGAAATCAGGGTTTGGGATTTGTTTTTTAAGGATTCATATTGTCCCACTACCCTCAGGGTTCTTACTGCTGCTCTACCTATAACCTAGCAAAAAAGTGTAGTCTTTGCTTTATTCTGAAATTCAGCATATTGGCAGAGTGCTGAATATCCGGTTGAAGAGAGTTTGAAATCCTGGAGTTCTGAAAAGAGGAACACCAAACATCTGGTGTGCTTAGGGTGTATCAATTATTTTTTAGGAGAGCTTGACTTGAGATTTGGTCACTCTTTGCAAGAGTATTGGCAATCAGGACATAAAGGGGTCCAGGTACCAGGTGGTGCAGGATTTTATGCCTAAAACAAGCCACTGTGAATTGAATTCACTTGGCCATGGAAAGACTGTGCAAGGATCTCAAGGCAAACACATGATATTGCCTTCTAAACCCAATAATAGCCATGAAAGTGTTTTTTTGTCTTTTGAGTCTTTAGCTGTGGTTTTTAATAACGCTTCAATAATTTGGCATTACTGTAGCACCAAAGAGCTTCTAATAACAGGAGAAACTAGAGCTTAATTTACCTCGCTGAAGGAAAACACTTGAGGATGCAGCCTGGGGAGGCAACGTTATCCTGAGAGTAGACAAGGAACCTAGTTTTCAGTGTTCTTGGCCTCATTAGGCTGAAGGCCAAACTGTTTGGAGGCTTTGGATTTGAAAGTTTGTATCTAATCTTGGCACACAGAATAATGACCTCAGTTTTGGATTCATTAACAGATGGCATAGTTTGAATTTCTGCAAAATGCGCAATAAATCCTTACAGGGAGAAACATTTTCCAAGTATCTATTATTAACTCTATTATTAAGCGTGGGCTTGAATGGGCACTTGTATACCCCTGAAAAAGTCAGAGGCTGGTGAGATAAAATGTTAAAGTGGTCCCAAAAGAGAAAGTGGAAACCTACAATCTATCACCATGGTGTCAGGAAAAAAGACGCCATTTATTAACTGTTGGGTCCTGCTCTGCAGAAGGCAAGTCAACTACACTGTTGTTGCTCTTAATGCCCCCACCACTCTGGACAACCTGCTTAGTAATAGATGTGGCTCCACCCTTTCAAAGAGTGCTGTGAGTTTCATTACATTTATCATGATGATAAGCCCGTGATCAAGAATTCTAAGAATATGTTCCCAATCAATTAATTTTTCAATGCAGTGTGAAACATGGTTTGGGAGTGATTCAATAGCAAATGTAAATAAAGCTCTGTTGTGTTGCCGAGTCTAAATGCAAAGATTGTTGGTAAATTATACTATGACATTTGAGAATACTTTTTGCATTACATACGCATCTTCTTTAAGATCACAAGATAAACAGTTGACTGAGATTTTCCCTACCACTTCTCGAGTTTAGCTTCTTGGAACACTGGGTAGCTGATGGTTTATGCTGGATTGATTATAGGTTTCGGGATTGAATATGATATTGATATAAGATTGGATATTGTTGATGCTATTTCAAAAAACAACTTCATAGGTTGGCAAGTGGTGGTTCTTCTGATGAGGATTTTGAATTCTGGTGCCAAAGTGTGACCTAAAGTCGTTTGACATTTTGGATGATTTTTGGTTGGAATGGGACAGTTTACAGAAATGTTGTTCAACCTGGGTCTGTCCATGAATACAGCAAAGTTATCTGTCCAACCATTGCGAAGGAGAGTCAAGTCAGTGCCTTATGGCTTTGTGTAGAATGTTTCATTTGGTATACCTAAATGACACAGAGACCATAAAGTAGATCAAGGAATGATTCATTGGTGGTAACTGTGATTCTTACAGTGGTAGAAGGGAATCATCCTAAAAAAAAAAATGATATTTATAAGTAATGTATTTCGAAGTGATGGACAACGAATTGATCAAAACCTTTTTCCAGTGTCCAGTGGCTTGGTATATATCAAATGAAAATGATTGTTTGGTAGTTGGGGGTAAATGGAAGATTTCATAGGAGCAACTTGGTATGACTGGCATCCAAGTTCATGGACAGGTTGGCTTGTGTGTGTTAGCCACTCTGCCACGTTTCAAAGAGTTGGTGAAACTGTTGGTAAGTTTAGTAGCCATTGCATATGGAGGTCATGGATTAGTATATTCAAAATAATATGGAAGGTATGTGCTTAATAGCATTTAGTTTACCAGGGCTTAATGGGTTCCTTTTGTTCTCTGTGCACCAGGTTGATGATCATGTCCATTATTACAGGTGACTTTTCTTGCCAACAGTCAGTGACAAGTCTTCCAAATGTCTAGATATGTCGACAGTTTCCCATGATTTAATCAAGATCTTTGAGCAATTCTCCATTAATGTTTCTATTCTTTTTTTGTATGGAGACAAATCACAAGAGCCTCCGATATATAGTTCACTTATTCATTTTAAACTTTAACTCTAGCTAGTGAAACACTTCTAATGAGCTAGCAAGTACAACTGAAACATCCCACATATTTCTCATAAGCAGTGGGCACCCATGAAATTTCAGGATTCTATTAATTCTCCATGCAGTAACTAAAGGCTGACTCAATATACCTATCCTTAAAAAGCCAGAGGTATGCAAACGTAAATGTAAACGTTTTAAAGCTCACCATCGCATACAATTAATGCAAATATGCTTCTGAAAAATCCCCCATTTCAATAGATCTATTTTTTGCGTAAGAGAGTTCATACATTGTTATTAGACCAGAGTTAAGGGCACCTCTAATAGGCCATGGTGGTCCTACAATAGTCTAGGCCTTGCAAAGTGCAGAATACCTAGGCCAATTTTCTTTTTCAACAAGGTTTTCACTCTTGTGCAACACACAAAGTCTGAAGTCAGATGAGCTGGGTCCACCCATATATATTGAAGCATGCCATTAACACTCTACTTGTATTCAATTCCCCATCATGATATTTGGCATGAGTGGACTTATCCAAACTGTCATTCTTGACTGTAGTACGTAAGCAATTGGTCCTGGGCAGGATTTGTAGATGGATTTTTAAATAGCCTCTATTTAATCCAGATATCTAGATGACGGATTCTTCAAATATACATAAATAGACAAAAACCTCTGTATATTTAAGCATAGAGGGGGTGTCCCCATAGCCTTGTCAGTAAGACATTTGCCTGTGGCTGCAGAAAATAAGGATTGCGAATTCATTTCATTTAAGGAAATAGTTTACTCCCTGGTTGATTGCTTAAATGCCAGTTTGTCTGTTTTTCAAAGAACATGTAAAGGTGAAATGCTGCTGTTGAGACATATCAATGGATGTAACCCAAAGCCACCCCCACTCTTAGCGCTCTAAAGCTTACCATGGTAATGATTGACTATTTACACCACGCTCACTACACAACTCAATAGTGAATTAATTTGATGTACTCAGTGACAGTGGGGAATACATTCTAAATGTGCAGACCACAGTAATTTGTCCTTTGTTTCGGATACTTTTGTTTCGAGTCAGTTCTGGCTGTCATTATTCCTTTGATTAAGGGAGATGCACGTGAACTGCAGTGGGTGAAATTGATAATTTGGCAGCCTTTCCGTATTTGGATACTATGTTTTATATGTGTTGTTTACAGGTGGTGCTAGGCTGTCTGGAGGCTGCTTGGAAGGCGTTGATGGCATGATTGCTAAACTCACATACTGTCACAGGTTTTATTATGTATCCCTGAATTACATAAACAACTTGAAATCAAAATGGTGGCATCAGAAGTGCATGGCTTTGTAGAGCAATTGTCTTGTTTATTAATTTGTGTTAAGATACACCCGTGGGACAGGGTGGTGCCTGCGGAGATTGATTTGCTTGCAAAGAGCTATGAAGGATATATTTACCTTTTAAGAATGTGTAATTGAGAACACACCTGGTTTGGGTACAATGTATACGTCAAATACATGACTATAGTTGCCTTGTTCATGCCGTCAGACTTGCTGTTTTGTACTGCTCAAAAGAGCACATGCAGACTTGATTAAAGTAAGACAAATAGTTTTGCAAGCAAATGTGAGTCAAATAATGAGTTACCTTGTAAACAAGCGGTATACTCTGGGTAAATTAGGGCTGCAAATCCGAATGTGGTCTAATCAACTCCTTTGCTTCAGAAAGACAGTAGACCAGCGCTCAAGTAGAAGCAGTGGCTTCACGTTTTTTAAAACTATTTTACTACCATTGATGCCATGAGGTATGATCCTTCAAGACAACTGGCACTTCTGTTCAGTCAACTGGGCATTGTGGGTCAGCAGGTGTTTGTCAATCTCCCTCTAGTAGAAGCACATATTTAGTGAAATTACAGTTTGTGATGTGTATATGGAATGAAAAGAAAAAATGCGAGGAAGGAATCAGAAGAGCCTAGTATATTATTGGAATGTCATGACCTCTTTAAACGCAAAGCAGGATGGAAACAGTTGAATAATGTGTGTCAGGTTTACCCATGCTTGCTTCTACATATGAATCTGAGCACAATGTAGAACTGTATCAGAGACCAATTTGAGTTCAACTGTTGCTCAAAGAAAATGCAAGAGAGATTACTAACCTGCAGAAATCGGTCACTATTGGGCGTGATTGATGTAGGAAAGAGCATAGAAAGTCCCACTGTTAATTCTCAGGGTTTGTCAGGCAGCGAGGGGCATTCACCTGTTGTTTGTATATCTGAGGAAGATTCCCTTTATAAATGCAAAAGTGAATAATTTCAGGACTGGGCAATCTTGTTGCTACAGATGTGGGCCAAAGAAACATCTTGGTAATAACACATCTTGCCCTGCTCTGTCAAGGGAGTGTATTTATTGCAAAACCCGGGGTAATCTTCAATCAGTTTGCAAAGTACAAGAGTCCAACACTTGGTTTGGTAATAGTGTTACAAACTATGTTACAATTGGCAATGTAGTACCTTCCACAGCCATCCATTGAATGTCACAGTATTTCTCAAATCCCTAGCTCACATCCCCAAACAATTCAGCATTCTAGAATCCCTATTGCCGGCGATTGCTAGTAATGTTGACTGGGTGTAGAGTTTTTTTTTCTCCTTAGTGGATTACCCTCTCATACAGATATAATTTCTTGACATGTCAGGCTGTTATTTGTGCTACACTAATTTTGCTTGTTATTAATTACTATGTGAGAATGTTGGAGAGGATTCTAGCTGAATAATAACACATTTCAGCATATAGCTGCCTTCTGGGCTCTGTCCAAATATGAAGTCCAATTTTAGTCCACTTCTGGGAAAGTTAAGAAGCTCTGGGAATATTGAGTTGGCAAACGTAGCACAGCCAGTTTAGTCTTTATGCAAATGTCTAAGCCACTTGTTAAGGAGAACCAGGTTTCTAAAAAATATGTAAATACCGGCAGCCAGTAAATGCCTGACTATAAATACATATATATATTTCCTAGCTACATGTGATAAACATAAAATTCTACATTAACAATTCTGAGCCACCTACAAGAGATCTAAAGACAATGTTAGAGTGGTGGTGCTCCAGGATATTTCAGAAATTACAGTAGGCATACGATGTCAAATAGGGATATGGAGCACATTGTACAATGGACAAGCTTTGTGGATATCTCACACTCTTTCATGCAGGGTTTTAATCAGTAGTATACTTTTAGGGCAGTTCTTTTTGCCAATCACATGCAAGTCCATGCAGTTCATAGTGGCCATTGACGTTTATTGGACACAGCCATGTGCTGAGTGAGATCACTGGAGTCTAAGAGCTTCTCTTCGTGTCTTTACAGATAACCACCGACCTGAGGCAGCGTTGCACGGACAGCCACACAGGAACGTCAGCCTCTGCACCCATGGCTGCAGGAATCATCGCCCTGGCACTGGAGGCAAAGTAGGTATCACATGCAGCCAGCATATTTTGGTTACTATGCTATGAATTGATCAGAGCCACCTGTGAGGATGCAAACGTGACCTTGCTATCTGTGTTTTCTAATTATTAGTCAGTTCACAGGCTAAAATCTCATACATTTATAGATATATATAGCTTCCTTTTATGGTTAATAAAGCAATTGAGGCCTGCAAAACAAGAGTAACTGTTCCATACAAATGGGACAGACAGGCAGCCTCTATGCCAGCTTTGTATGTCAAAATCGTGTGCAATGTTTGTAAAGAAAAAAAACCTCTACAAGAAAGACTGGGGAAAAAAGCATCATAATCAGTTTCTCTGTTCCGTATTAAGCTGATTTAGTTGGTATGAGCACCCTTCTTTTAGATCCTGAATAATACTAGTAACAAACATGCCATCCATTCACTTTGCAAGGTACAGATGATGTGTTGCGAGATAAGGATGGAGTTTGCACTGCGCAAACCTGCCTCAAACTCAAATCTCTGCCAAACCCACTGGATGGACTTTTATCACCAACTGCGGCTAAAATCAAATTTGCCCCACAGCAATGACAGAGAAGGATAATTTTGCAAAACATGAAAGTTTATTAACACATTTGTAAAGTTACAATCTCAAAACGAATCAAATAAGCATAAATCAATAATCACTTGAATAATGCATACATGAATATAATCCAGGCAATTCAATTCGGCAAATGGAAGTACCCATTATTAAAGACAGTGTTAATTTTGGTCCTCTGTGCAGGACCACTTCCAAACCTTTTGCTTTCACCGCTCCTATTTTCCTAACCCCCATTTGTTGGCTAAAACCAAGTGCTAAAGTGCTTGTGATCACCACCTAAAACATGGTACATTGGCTTACACCTAATTGGAACATTTAATTTACTTATAAGTTGTACGGTTTGTTCCCAGATCTGGTAAGTTAAATGCTACTAGTGGGTGCCTGCAGCATTTATTGTGCCACCATCTTAAAGTATCTTTTTATACTACGTCTAAGGCCTGCCTTTGTAGCACATGTGAAGTTTTAAACTGCCTGCAAAATCAACCTTTTGCCAGGCCTAAACCTCACGTTTTATACATCACCTCTAAGGAAGGCTCTGAATAGCCCATAGGGCAGGATGCATTATATTTCAAAGGTAGGACTTGTTTTTAGGTTTTACATGTCTTGTTGGCAAAAAAAAAAACCTCTTAAATTCATTGTTCAGTACTGCGAGGCCAACCTCTCCCATAGGATAACAGTGGGTTGGCCTTTTACATTTAACATGTGCTAACTTTGATTGGGAACAAGTAGAATAGAAAAGTTAAGTTTGGTCTCAAAAGAATTGTAATTTAAAATCCTTTTTAATTGTAAAGTTGGATTTTAAATCACAATTCTAAAAATGATACTTCTAGAAAGTTGGCCTTTTCCTTGTCCTTACCATGTGGTGTCTGCAGTCTTTGTCCTGGGTCACAAGATTGGGTGTAGTTGGCCTTTGTGTTTTCCTCCCAGACATTAAGACAAACTGGAACTAGGTGTTGGCAGAACAGGTGGGGTGGAGTGTTCCCTGCCCCAATTACATTTTAAAGGGGCTGCTTCCAGCACACTCACAAAGAACTCAACACTAGCGTATTGTCACCCTAGACCCTTTGCAGCCTGGGAAGATGAGGAAATTCCAGTACAAGATGTAGGGGGAAGTCTAGATGTTTCTCCTACTTCAAAGCTGGTACCAGCAATAAACATTGAACCCTCAGACTAACTCTTCAGTACACTCCTGGACCCGTGGATACTATAGAAAGAGGACTACCGTTGGGCTTGAGGCCTGTGCTGCTGTCTGAGAAGGAAGACTGGTCATATCCCTTAATCCCAATCTGAGCGACTCCAAAGGTCAGGTGGCTGACCTCCTGTTCTGAACTACAGAGACACATCAAGCTCCAGAGGCCTCCCTGCAAATGGCCAGCGGACCTGCTGCACTGGACCTCCAACTAGTCCTACGTGCGCCCTGCTTGCCACTGCTGGAGTGAGTTCCTGATTCCCACAAGGTGAATTAGTTGAGCTCCTCTGGGGAAGAAAGGGTAAAAAAGAGAAACCCTGAAGTTTTGGGCTCTACGCACCTGGGAATGGTCTGTTCATGCTTAGCTCTTGCAGCCTGAAATGACCACCAACGCGAAGTTCCAGTGGACCCAACTCTTCACACTACAGCATCCACCGGTGACGACCAACTGCATGAGATCTGCACTTCACACTAAAACATTAACAGCCCTTGGTGGCCACTAAGGTATGCTAAAGCAGTGACCACCCACAGTGTCTGAAAGGATCTCTGCAATACAGCAAGATCTGTCCACTATGTCTGTCCTGGTCTTCCTGCTACAGTGACGGCCATCTAAGATGCTCTCCCTGCGCCTTGTGGCATTATCCACTGCAAACCTTGGGTTGAACTTTGAAAAGGTACCTTTTCCTGCAGGACTCATCTGGTCCCTGAATCTGGCCCACATTCAATCATGGTCGGCCTGAACTTGTAGCTTTCCCTTTGTCTAGCACGACCAAATGAGTATGAGTGGTGCTTTGTGCTTTTAGGCAGCTTTATAATTGTGTGCCTTCGATTCTATTGATAAGACATAGGGACTGGCCTACCTCAACCACTGCCTGACCTTCTATGCCCAAGACAGCTCCGATCCTCCCAACTCACCCTCGCTGCAATCCCAAGAATCCGGAAGAACACAGCCGGAGTCAGATCCTTCTCTTATCTCGCAGCCCAGATTGGAACACACTCCCACTCAACCTCAGACAGGCCATCTCGCTGAAGCAGTTCAGTTAGGATCTCAAGGCCTGGCCTTTCATATGAGTAGCAAGCCGCAACATCACCCGCAGACCCTAGGGGTGATATGTTTGTTCTTTTAAGTAATTGATGGATTGATTGCTTTTTGACATCGGTCTCATATTATTTATTACATTTTACTCTAATCTTCTAAATTAATGGGGGGATTTTTATTTTCTGTTGTCAACTCATGAATGTGTGTGTGCTGCATAAATACTTTACACATTGCCTCCAAGTTAAGCTTGACTGCTTTTGTGTGCAGCTACCAGAGAGTTAAGGACAGGATAATGATTGACTTTTGTGGTTCACCTTGACATGGATTTTGATTTCTTTTTGCAAAGGATTCTCATCTCACCCACCCAAAAACCTTATTTCCTACATACGTCATATGCAAAGTGAGATACATTTATATTCCCATAAAGAAACTCCCAAATGCTAAATGATGGTTGTGAATGAATGGAGGAATATTAGAAACATAAGGTGTCATCAAATATGAAGTCAGCCACAAGTAGACCCAAATGAACTTTCCAAATTAAATAAGGAATGTACATGCACTTGAGAGTAACTTTATATGCAGAAAGATACAGAGCATTTGGTCTCAAGAGAGGAAAAGGGGTGTCCTCATGCCAAGATGGACATGGTCAAATCTTTTAATTAATTACTCAACTTTATAAAGTTAAAAGATGAACTTACATCAAAGTGATACATTGCATTGGTTCCTACTGAGTAAGAACCAAACATATCAATATTGCTGCTTTATTTGGTGTCTGTCTCCTCACGCATAATAAAATGCCAGGTTCTTCCATCATGGCGGCCTTCACGATATCTCACAAAGGAGTATACCCATCTGTGCAGGTTAGCAAAATCATTGTCCGTCCAATTAATTACAACAAACACAACATTTGCGTAGTAAGCTAACAAACAATAATAGATTTAATAAAAATGCACTGACTCTGGTGCCTGAAACAAAGAGTTCTGCCCAGCAAGCCTAAATGCAGCATTATATTTTCAGGATGGAATTGGCACCTAAGCCCATGTCGACTCATGTCATTTTTAAGATACACATATTATGCTTGTGGTTAATTGGAATTTTATAAATCACTCATTTCATAAAATCTAAATGTAAGATAAAATAAGCTACATATAAGTCATGGTTATGCCTGATACGGGTTAACATTTTATTAAGTGCAAATAAAAGATGCTGAATAAATGAGGGTGATACTGCATCACCACATGTGGTTCTTCCACTCTTTCAGATGACTCATAAAATTGCTTTCATGCGTTATTGCTGTGAGTATTGTTGTTGTCCTTAGAACTAAGAAAGCCTTATACTAAAGCAAGATCACTAAATTTCTAAGTATCTTCTAAATACGCCCTTGACTTTCAGGTCATAAAAAAGTAAAAGTTTTGAAGGATGTCTACAGGTTAGAATATTAAATTCAAGAAGAACACGTATTACATATGATAAATAAACACAGTTTTAAGAATACAAATAAAACAATATTTCTCTTAGGTTTGAATTCTTAGTAAGATAGGTAAATAGCCCATATACTATAAGAGTCTTGAAAACGACCTGTGAAAAACTTGTATTGCCTTCTGTGGTGTTGGGGAAACTCACATTAAGAGTTGTCTCATACATTGAAAGTTGCCCAAATGTCATAACCCGTTGAAAAAAAAACCATCGAGACAGCAGCTCTCAATTCTTACTCTCTTCTTTGAGTGGCATGCATTCAGTGTGTTCAGGCTCTCTGGTGTCAGGAAACTGCAAGGCTCCCACACTCTTCATTTCAGCACATCTACCTGCAGGGGCATGTCTGCTGAAGAACACAGAGAGCTGGTTAGCACTAGTGGTTTCAGAATCTTGGTACTCAGATACAATTAGCAGGCTGAATGGGTGCCAGCAGGAAGACTCACGGGACACACTGGGAGATCAGGGTGCCGGCGTCCTCAGCTTCAGGAGCTAGCAGACAGGCTTGCAGGCCTATTGGGGATGTGAGCGCTATGTGATAGTTACAATCTCCAAATGTAAAGGTGATTGGAGAGGCAATCACAGGGCTGCAGATGCCCTGCCACCAGTAAAGAAAAACTTTGTGGCCACACATGATTTTTAGACCTGCCAACTCACATTGTGCCACTGTGTGTCACACGATTTTGGCTGCCTTCACATGGTCACCTGGTGAACAGCCAAAATCACATGGTGGCAGGCAAGGCTAGCTGGAAACCAAAGCAGAGCGCGGATTTCCAATTTGTCTTTTGAGGCTGCAAGCAGGCAAGCAGGTGGTGTCCATTAAGAGGTGTGAAAACACCCCAGGACATCACCAGCAGCCTCAACATACAAGTGTTTCTTTTTTTGTGGTGGAATGAGGAGGTCTATGGGGGCAGAAGGCCCCCACAGGAAGTTCCTGCCATAAAACTCCACCCCTCCAAAGCCACGTGCCACTACACAGACAGCTGATTTTCTGCTCAAGTTGGCAGGTGTGGATTCTTTATCATTCTATGGTGAATGATCTTTCACTACCCACATTCAGGTCTGTCCCTCTCTCTGTTCCTCGTCAGAACACTCCAGCATAGTCTTGCATGGGATTAGGCAGCGGTTTCGGGTATTCTGTCTTGACACTTGTTAAACAAGTATCTTCAGAACAGTATGTAGAGCAGCTAAACTGGTATAATTGTTTTTAATTAAGGCAGAGGCATCACACAAGGAAGTCTCCTTCCAATGGTCTTTCAGATTGCAGTAGCAAGTATTTTCCTCTGCTCTGCATTATGGTCCTTAGTCCTTCAGGGGCGGCAGCCAATGTACCCTGCCTGTGGTCCATGCTAAGAGGTACCTCCTAGTTGACAAAAACAATTAAATTTTTCAATCATTCTGGCTTTATATTGAAGAATATTAAATTTACTTTATTTTCAACCATTTGGGGGCTTTTACTGGACTTTTGCTTCGCAGGCAGTTCTGGACATAGAATGTGAATGATGGGCAGGCAGCACATCACTGTTTTGAAGATGTACTTCAGTGGCTGTGCCCTTGGGTGCAATTGTTCAGTTGGGTATGGCCCACCTTAGGCCATAGGCTCACTTGTATAAACTGGCTTCATCCAAAGAGGATAAACACATAGAAGCTTTCCTGTTCCATTCACAGTTATGTGAATCAAAATCAGAATGAGACATTTTGCTTTATGTGGGTCTAGCAGTGAAGAGAAATGGGAGAGGAGTGCAGAGGATATGCAGGAATGATACCCCGGTTGTCACTATGTGACATACATACAGGGAGACCATCACTGTGGGTACTCCACCGCTCATATTCAAGAACTACTCACACACATCTCTTACTTGCAGGGGAAGTTAAGGACCCATTCATGACAGACTTTAAGGACCAGGAAAGTGCGTAAGTAGGGATAGTGGTCATCCTTGATAGAAGGAGCACCACTCTGGGTGATTTGACATTGGGTAAAAGTTGAAGTTCAAATCCACCCAGGCCTATGTTGGTGGGTCAGGTTTGGAGTAGTTCACCGGCTGCTTGTTGGGGAATAGTAGGAATTCCGTCTTTGTGAGGTTGAGCTTCAGGTAAGTGCTGGATATCAAGGTCTGGATAAGGTGTGGTCAGTTTTTGAGGTGTTGGATGTCTGTAGCCGAAGAGAATTTCGAGGAAGGTTGTGTGTTTTTCGTGTATTAGTTAATTCTGATGCTGTTTTAATTGAGTAGAGTCCTGAAAGGCTCCATGTAGACGATGAATAACAATGGACCAGATGGAACCCTGGGGGACTCCAAATATGATAAGGATCTTCTAGCCCTGGAGTCCTTTGTAACATTAAAGCCAATCCAATACGGTTTCATTTGCTATGCCTGATGTGCCACTAACCACAGCAGCAGAATGCGATCATCCTGATCCTATATTTTTGTCCTTTTTGTCTAATAATGACTCATCGCTTATAAACCAAGAAACTTTGAAGCATCTAAAAATGGCATATGGTGCTGTGCAAACACTATATAAAATAAATTACTGAACCCTAAAAACAATCACTACCACAAGGCAAATAATGTGTCCTCTTCTTGCTCAATCCGGCACACTTGGTGCTAAAATGGCTGCTTGCACTACTCAACACAGACCTTCTCCCATGAACTAATTTGTAAAAAAAAAAAAAAAAAGGGGGGTGAGGCAGCCCTAAAATCAATTTGGGTGACATTAAGTCCCACTCTTAACTCGCAGTGGGCCATGCCAAATAGAAGTACATCTAGAAGACGTACTTATAAGATGAAGACCCAAACACAGTTGACATGTGCAAATGTGTCTTAAAGAATTACATTAAGGAAGACTGAGACAACTACACATAGTAGAGACCTGAGCAATTACATCTGGACTACTAACTGCAACAATCAGCTGATGATGCAACCACATCTTGACAGCAGATGCAGACATGCTGACACCAAAGTTTTGGTCCCTGACAACGATTTGACGATGGCTCTGGGAAGAAGCAAGAGAGATACATCAATCAAAGAATGACTACCAACAAAATAACCTTAAGGGAGATCAGGAAACCTGCAAACTGGCAATCTCACTCTAATCTGCTGACAGTCACTTGATGCAGATTGCATTGACAATATGCCATAATACTTAAAGCAGTTCCTAAAAGAAACTTCAAATCCTGGTTCAAAGAACATAAGGCAGATGTGGCCTCCTAATGAGCCAATGTGGATGACGCTGAACAAACAGTGGAAAAAAGGTTAGAGGAACAACACCAGATTTGAAACGTGATTCAGATATTGCATAAATAAAACAAAGAACTGATGGTAAAACAGGAGGGCTGAGAAAATAGGTTACAAAGAGTAACACATGCATCCTTGGCTTTCCAAGTAAAGCTGAAGAATAAGATATGCAAGCTTATATTTGTGACTTCCTGCAGTCTATATGAGACAAGCTGGATGATCCTGTGGTTAGACTGGACCAAACACACAGGGTTAGCATTAGGGGTCACTTTTGTGATTAAAAGGAAGAGCTATTTGCATTGACTAGAACAGAAGAGTGATCTGTGTTATAAAGGCCACATGAAACAGCTGTTGCAAGATTTAGCGAGCTCCACGCTTATCAAATAGAGAATTTAGAATAGTGACAGACTTCCACAGAAAGCAGAAAATACTGTACCCATTGGGCAACCCTCTATGTAAAGTTTTCCAATTAAATGAAGAGTGTTCGCCAGGACTATATTTTAGACCAGTGGACAGAAGAAGCTTAGGAAACAGATACATGGCAGATACATGGAATCAAGACAACTTGGGTAGAACTCCCAGTGCCAGAGAGTGAAACCAAAAATAGAAGAAAGAATCCTTTGAGGGGGACACCACAACAGGAAGAGCAGATGCCCTGGAAAAGCTAAGAGTTGTTAGCAGTGCACAATATGAGATTCCCAAAATGGGTGGCCCAGTCTCAGACTCTGACAAAAGCGAGAGAGAGCAATAATTACATGTTGGTAAAATGTATAATTGTCAACAATGGACGTGGGCCAAGATATGATCAAAGTGGCTGGAGGGAGGGGATAACTTGTGCAGCCTAATGGTTAGCAGCCCTGATATTAAGATTGGGGTTGAACTCCCTGAAAGGACTCTCTTAACGTGGATACCTGTCAAGAAATGTTGATAGTTAGTTTGAAGTTAGACTGGACATTCATTGACACATAGAAAGTTTCCTATGCTTATAAACAGAGGCATGTACAGAAATTACAGGGGAAGCTTATCCACTACAGTATTTAGTCTTCGCAGAAGTTCAAATGACAAGTTTTTATAAAATTAATCAGTTTTAATGTGAAAGTTCTAAACGTACTGGCAACCTGATTGGCAGTACTCTATACGCTTTAGAACAAGAAGTGGGCTTAATCCTGTTGCAAGAGATGCATTCTGTCAATGATTAGTTTAGTCTTAAATCCAGTTGGTTCCCATGCCAGTATCACAAAGTCAGGGGGAATAGCAATTCTTCTCTCAATGGGCTGTCCATATGAGGTGGTTAAGCAAGAAACAGGGCCGCTGGGCAGGCCATCAACTCTACTGTTTAAACAGAGTTCCAACACACTCATAGTAAGCAACATCCTTATTCCCAATACTGGACTGGAAACAATACTTTAAAACACCATTACAAATGCGGTACACTTGACATCAGGAGCATTCATGATTGTAGGGGACTATAACATTTTTAAGGGTAATACTAAAGACACCTCATCCCAATGAACAAGTCAGAAAGACCACAGTATCACTAAATGGACATGGAGGTTACAAACATGCGCTTCATTGGCATTTGGAGTTTTCAACATCTGAAAACATTTATTTCATGTTTTTCTCAGCAGCAAAATACACTTATGGTAGACTGCATCATTTACTAGAAATTGGATATATAACCCTATCAGCCAAACCCCCAATCTAGATATCTATTAAATGCCTGAGACATACACACATAGACAGAAGGTGGAGAGTGCGGACCTCTTGACAACACAGAGAGAAAATCAGTGATTGTATTAGGTTTATTGACAAGAAAGACAGAGCTGACGTAAGTGAAGGAACATTAAGGGATGCTACGTGGTTGATGATCAGAGGAAGTCTTATATCATCCTTCTCTAGACTGAATAAGATCAAGGTCAACATGTATGGAAACCTTGAACAACAGTTGAAATAATTCAAGGATATCCACAAAAGAAGAATTCAAGACACATTTGCCACATACTTAGTTGTTAAGGCGCATATCAGAGCATTTGACACTGACAAAGCAGAACACAAACTGCTCAGAACCCAACAGCAATATTGCAGTTGGGCAACAAAACAGATTAGCTTGCAAACCAGCTTGCAAACTCAGATCTAAAATAGTCGTGGACAGAAGTAGCAAACGAGAAGGGAGTTAACACATGAAGACCCATATGTAGCTAAGACCTGTGGATCCTGTTACAGTGCACTTTCTCCACATGTATTGAGCTTATCTGAGGGATTTGTAGATGCAGACAGTCCTATGTGAACAAGCAGAGGGATCCAGACGGCTATACACCACTCTATCTAAAACATTTTGTAGGGTCTCTATCCCACTTCTGAGTAGTCTTTAATTATTTTGTGGAGAATGGTAGAATGACCGAGTTCATGTGAGAAGCCATGAGAAAGGTCAACCCTAAGCCAGGTTCGGACTGTACACTGTGCAGTTCCTACAAGCCCATCTTACTGTTGAACATTGATGCCAGGTTTTCAGTGGAATACAAACCGGTATATTAAAATCAATATTGACAGGCATAATAGACCCAGATCAATGTGGTTTTCTCCCTGGGAGAAACTGTGGCTGCAAAAAAAAGTTCTACATATCATAGACTACATCTACAAAACTAAAAGAAATACCTTCCTCATCTCTCTAGTTGCCTTTGTCCAGGTTGACTGGAATTTTCTGGGCTTGATACCTGCAATATTTTACTTTCGAGAAAGATTGATTGTGGTTACTTAGATACTACATAGAGCTCAAGGCATTCTTCAGAGGTAAGGGAGGGTATTCCTGGTGGTATGAATTTCAAATCGGAGCTAGAAAGGGCTGCCTCATCACCTTTACACCCTTACTTTTGAAGTGATGGCAAATCAGGCTCAAATTACACGGATGACTTCTTAGCCAATAGATAAGTTACCCAACATAAATTTCATCTTTCCCTTTTAGCATGCCAAGGATTTTATTATCTGTGAGAACTCAGATCACGTTCATGATTGAGCAAATTACCTCAGACAACTACCCTTATCTACTTGAAGTATACACCAAGACCTGAAATTATGGTAGGATCTCCTGAATGGGTAGACAAGCAACAATCCAAATGGCATTCTTTCCCAAAAGTCTTTCCCTCTTTAGATATTTCATCATTTGACAGCTAATTCCTTTATTAAAAATTACAAGACTTATGTGTCTAGCCAGGTCAAAAATAAGATTTTTACAATGTCTCATGGCATCGGCTCCACTGTATGGGCACCTGGATCTCCACAAACTAATAAAATCCTGCACAACTGCGCTATTTAGTTGAGTGAAAGTGACCTACGTCAGAGTAACATTGGTGTTCCTTAGACCAGGTAGGGGCTGGAATGTACATCTGCGTCGGGCTATATCATGAAGTCACCTTTTCTGGCATGGGACACAGAAGTGTTAAAATTGAACCTTTTGACATTTATCTCTCTGTTCACCCCAGGCAATCCAGATTTTATGCCGGTCATGGAGGACATTTATATCAGAAAACACAATACAAACCTGCTGCAAGGTGGGGAGACTATGGTTAAAACCGCACTGTACTGGCGTCACACATCTGCTCAATTGCACTAGTGGCACCCATTAGAAATGAGGTGTGCTGGTATGCATGCATTTAATATGCTTTCCTAAGTTTGTTCTGACCCCTGATACTGCTCTTGCAACCCCTGACCTCTGAGGTGGAAAAATCAGTGTCAAGAACTTCGGGGCAACGCAGCATTATCGGTGTAGATTGAAGCTCTACTCTCCTTGATTTCTGCTATTTTTTAAATTATGCTAATAGTGAATAAAAATGGAGCAAAATTAGCTGGTATTGGACCTTTCCTGGCCATTTATGGTAAGTTTAAAAAAAAAAATGTATGCTGTGTGTGCCTGCAGGTTAGTGATTATATAAGACATCGTGTGTATGCATGTGTGTATATGTGTAAGCAATTGTGTATGAGTGAAAGTGAGTGGGTGACAGTGGCAGGTAGTAAGTCAAAATGTGAGAGATTGAATGTCAGTGAGTATGATCGAGTGAGTAAGACTGAATGTGACTGGAAGTGAGTGAGAATGAATGAGTGCTAGAGAGTGCAAGAATCACTATGCAAATGAGTTAGAGCAACAGCGAGTGAGGAAAAAAGTTAGAATAAGAGTAAGTACAGGTGAATGTTAGTAACCATGTACGATTGAATTAAGGTAGGAGTTGAGTAAATTTGAGTGAGTGTATATTTGAGTCAGTGAGTGATTAGTTACTGTGTATGAGAATTATGGAGTGGGAGTAAGAGTGATTGCAAGAGAGTGAGAATGAGTGTGACTGAGCATGTGGTATTATGCTTGCGAGTCTACCATTTGTGCTGTCATAGTGAAGGTAATTTTTGTTTTATGGCACCACACATGGCAAAATACTCGTGCTGGTTGTCCTTAGCATGACAGGCACCTGTGGCAAAATACTGTTAGACTTGGGGTAATTCTTGGCATAAAGGTGAAACACTGGTACTGGCATATCAGAGGTAATTAGTTCTTGGGATAACAATACATATTAGTAGGGGCATCCTAGATGTGATTTTTGGCATATACGACACATGTGGAAAAATGCTGGAGCTGCCATACTTGAGAACATTTTTGGCATAAAGGCAACACTGACAAAATACTGCCCCCCCTGACGCTGGGGTTATTTTTGACCTGAGGGTCACCCCTGGTGTATGGATGGTATTAAAGACAAAATGCTGGCCATGGCATAATGGAAGTCATCTTTGGCATACAGCAGCACCCAGAGCACATTATGAATAAATGGGTTCATCTTGAGGATTGTCTTGGCACACAATGAAAGGACTCGCATGTTTAAATAGTTTACTTTCAGAACCTTTGACTTTTTAACGAATTTTTGTGAAATGCATGAAGTAAAATGCACTATTTGATTCTATTTTGTTCTAAATTTTTCTGCGTGGCAGAATCCCCGACCCACTCTTAAAAGGTCTGGCTCACTTACTTCCCTCACTTGTTATGAATCAGGACTAGTATTGTGCCCCAGAACTTTCAAAGATCATGGTAGCACTCTAATATGGGTGGTATCCAATATAGACAAGTGTCTGTGTTGTGTTGTGTTGTGTTGTGTTCTATTCATCATGAAGTTATTATGGAACTTCAGTTTTGTCCCTTATTGTGTTGTCATCACGGGTATGTTCATGTGACACGACCTTCTGGGAAAATCCAGGGTCAAAGGTCATATGTCACTACCAGTAATGTCATTAAGGTTTAAGAGTGTGTGATGTCACTTCTACTAGTCATGGCATTTTGATGAATCGAAGCCCATCGATTTCAGTATGTTATGATAGATTTGCATGTGACAGAACTATTATCTTAACTACCAATTTCTGAAAGTATTTCTGCAAGTATAGCACCATTTGATCACATGCAATGGGTAATTGATGGCAGGCACACCATGTTAAGAAACATGCCTGCTCGTATCTGTTAGCATCCCCCTCTTGTGGCTATTGCCCACTTTCCCCTAGACGGATTGTTAATTGTGGCCTGTTTCGAATGCCTGGTGTTTAAGGCCACAGAAGGATCAGCACATTATTGCTTAAACGTTTGCTTTTCCTTTTTAACACACTTCAACTTTGGAGGTAAGCCTAGACGTGTTTCTCTTCAAAGATTTTAAAAATAAGTTTCTAATGTGAACTGTCCCGTGATGAAAAAAGTAGGAAGACAAAAGCGAAGCATCGATGGAGGCTGCCCTTGGAATTAGCATTTTTTAAATTCTAATCCTCCACAACGCACTGTATTTTACACTGTTCTAAGTGAATGTACCTTGAAGTGTAATCACAGTCGGTGTCGACATTTCAAATCTAAGAGATTTATAGCTGCTCTGAGCCTGCCTCAAAGTGTAATGCATGCCTTATATCAAATGAAAAAGTGTAGATAATGCCTGAGTGCGATTCAATTAACCATTCCCAGCCAGTGCCGTTGTACTAGAATTGAGAGATTTTGCCTGCTTTGACACTTTATTTAAAAACCACCATATGGAAAGCGTGGTGTACACTTTGTGTCCATTTCCGAGTCCATGACCACACATCCCTCCATGTGCCCTCTGTTCCCTCCTTCTATGGATACGTGTTCTGCTCACAGGTGGCCAGTGTCTGCTTTGCTGCAGCCCTTATGCTGCTGGCTCTTATCCAGGTCACAATAAAGTACCCCAGGCACACGGTGTCACTACTGTCAGTGTTCTTCAAACGTTCAAAGTCAGTCTCTTAGTAGTCCACAGGATGGAAAGGCAATGCCGGGCCAGGTGGGGGCACACGGCAAACGCCTCTTTAGGGCGAGACTGGCATAGCGGGAGACCCAAATGCCCAGGAAAAGGAATGCCGGCAATTGGTTGGCATGGTTTGAAGCCACCAATCAGGACAGACAGCGAGCCAACTCCAAGTTCAAAAGGAGGCAATGACCCCCTTTTGCATCATTGACCCGATGACATCAACATTGTTGGACACTGCATCATCGACGGACATCTAGGATGGACCCTTACCGTGACCTGGGTCAATATCAATGCTCAGAAGAGCTGATATTGCAGAGGGAGCAGTGGTGAAAACTTCTTCTTGGAGCGGACAAGGAACGAAGGGCAAGGGCGCCCAGAGGAGCAAGCGGGCAGAGCACGCGGTAGCAGCGAGGGATTAAGAACAAGGACACAGCGGCCCGGACAGGCCCAGGACACATCATGAACTAGTGGGGCCTCCTAGGACGTTCCACAGGAAGCCTGATTTCTACTCTAAACTAGTGTAGAAGGAAGGATATGAAGGCCACGGGCAAAGTGGACCCAGGTTCCCAAGCAGCCCCACCTCCCAGGCAAAGCTATTTTGGGGAATCGTACACAGGACTGTTGCAATGCAGCATAGTGCTTCTCTGCCCCCACCACTCGCAGATAGTTGAACAATTATTTAGCTTTGGTGCTCCAGCCACTGGGCATCCAATTGAGGATTACTTTGGTGTTTTTTTCTATGGGGATGACTTTGGGCCCCAGCCACTAGGCGGCAGTTATGGATTGAGTTGGTGTTTTCTACAGCATGGCATACTTGAGGACAGTTTAAAACAGCAGAGGCGCGCAGGATAAGCAGCCTTGTGCAAAATTTTAAGGAGTCCTGGGTGAAGACGTTTAAGCAATAACAGGACTCCCTGCAGCAGGTCCCTGTGAAAATCACTGCCTGTGAGAGAGTCAAAGGCACTCGCAAAGAAATACTGCCCTAATCCTGTGGTCAGTTGAGGAACTGCGGTCAAGTGGGTAATTCTAGTGGAGCAAGGGGTGCAGGGGCAATGGCAAGCCATGGTGAATACTCAGGGCAGAAGAGGAAGCATCCCGCCTGCTTCAGAAATGACACCGGGGAGCGAGTGGTAAAGCAGGCCACATCACCACTACCCCAGACGTTGAAAATTACGTGCAAGAACTGCTAACAAACATAAGGCAGCTTATGGCCTGACAAGGCAGGGTCTGAGTGATCAAAGAGGTGCTGGGACCACTAGAGCAGGAACCAGTGAAGAAACAGAGGACCACAAGGAGCAGACTACAGACAGCGGATGCTACACATGCCTATAGATGCACACCTCTTTCCTGGACCGAGGCACAAGGCGCCTTCAGTCAGAACGGTGGTCCCTGGAAAAAAGGACTGGGGGAGGAGAAGAACAAGGCAAGGCCAAGACAACCAGCCAAAACTACAAATCAGTACAGGGCGGACTAGGGACAAGGTCCTCCAGCCTCTTGCAACAGACGTGAGGAGTTATTGGTGGTCAGTGACGAGGAGGAATGCACAAACGTGGAAAACATTGAGCCTGTACGGCATTGGCCATGGATCCAGAGAGGGAGCAGCAGACTGCTCAGACTGGTGAGTCACATGCACGGTGAAAGGGGTGCACGCAGCAAGGTACAGTGGTGGCCAGTGGGGCAATAGAAAATTTTGGTATACTGGTGGGGGTAGTTAACTCCACTCAGCAAGGCACTCAGGGGCACCTTGACACACACACAACCTTGCAGCGGCTAGCTGGATGGGTCCCTGGCTGGGTGGTGTGGTCACTTGGCCTGACCAGGCACAGCTCCCAGCATCAGTTGTGAGCTACCCACGGTGGGCTTGGGCAGGGTCTGCAACCAACTTTCCCATGGGCTTCCCTCCGACCTTCTGGCAGGACCCCCTGGCCAGGCCAGGACAGGACGAATGGGCAGCGAGTACCCAGCAGTAGCTACGAACTCAGTAGAAGTTAGGGACACTGCCACGCCAGACAATAGTAAAGACACAGCCCCGTCGGGTCGGATGCACTGGGGCACAGCAAGGCACAAATAAAGATGGCGATAAGTGTCAGAAGCTAGTGCCAGCCAGGGATAAGGAGGAGGATCAACAAAAGATCGGTCAGGGGGAGCAACATATGGGGAAAGGGAAGGGAAACCAGCAAGCGCATACATACGTCCCTGCCCCGGCGACCCACCCGTAATGGTGAGAGAGGTGGGCCTAGCCAGCCTTATCCCCTTAGCAGTTTAAGAGAGGATTTAACGGAAGGAGTTGATTGATATATTCTCTCTACTCGAGGTACGGCAGGCAGGGTTAGATTTAACAACCGAGGACAAGAAGGATGAGGGAAAAAGGGGTAGACGCAGGCCACGGTGGAGAGATCTATAGATAATTGGCTCTGGGCATTTAGAACCCTGACATGCATGTGTGTAGAGAAATTTCCAAAGAGTGGAGCAGCACTCTTCTTACACGAACAGTGAATGCACGCAGCGCAACACAAATATCAGGCTGCGGCATGGCTGCGCTACAATGAAGGGTTCAGGAAAAAGATGCAAACCTAGCCAGTCATAGAATGGGGCCAGCAGGATGTAGAGGGTTTAACCAACCAGATGGTAGCCGCCAGAGAAGCAGTGACAACACAGGAGCAGAACTTTCACCCGACCGGGGGGAGAAGGAAGTTTGAAGGTTTCACACAGGGTGCAAAGGTTAAGACCCAACCAGGGAGTAAACCACATAGGAACTGATCGACAACCTGCTGTGAAGGTATGATAAGGATGAATGTAAATAAGAACAGACTGGCAAATTCAGACATTGCTGCAGCAATTACAGTGGAACACACCCCGCAATCATGTGTAAAAAAAGGAGAAGGAGTGCAGCTGTTTGCTTAAGGATTCGCCAAAGGCTTCACCATACCATACCAGGGCCCACAGAAACAATGCCTGTGTCAGAGTTTGAAGTCAGTAAGGGTAAACCAGGCGGTAACGAGACAGATGGTCGCTAGAGAAGTATCCCTTGGGAGGGTAATGGGCCCCTCGTGGAACAAAGCCTGGATGACTTCATTGTCTCCCTCCCTAGGGGTATTTTCCAGGAAAGAACAGGGCCAGTTCAGGCTTATCCATTACCTGTCATACCCACTGGGTGAGTCAGTGAATGACGGGCTCGATCAACATAATTGCTCTGTGTTCTACACAACCATAGACGATGCAGCTGACCTGTTAAAAGCAGCAGGGAGGGGGAGTGCTACTAGCAAAGACTAACATTGAATCTGCTTTCCACCTCTTACCACTTAACCTTGACAGCTACCATCTCCTTGGCTTCAGGGAGGATGACACTTTCTACAATCACAAATGCTTGCCAATGGGCTGCCAATCTCCTGCTCTTATCTTGAAGGCTTCGGTGGGTTTCTGGAGTGGAAGCTCAGGACTCGATACACAAAAAGGGGGGAGGAGTACACTCGCTATGTAGATAAATTATTTGTGGGGAGGGAGGGCATCATAGAGTGTGGTGAAATGCTGCAGCCCTTCATTGAGGTGGCAGAGGAGCTAGGGGTGCCACTGGCCAGTGAAAAAATGGAGGGTCCAGCCACAAAACTGTCGTTTCATGAAATTGAACTAGACATCTTGGAAGGTGTGAGCAGGCTGAAACAGTGCATAAATACACCACTCACGAAGAAGAAAGTCACATTGGGTGATCTGCGGCAACTGCTGGGCAGACTCAACTTTGCAAACAGGGTAATCCCAGCAGGTCGGCCCTTTACCAGGTGCCTAGCCTGGCTGACCAAAGCCCTAAATCAGAAACATCTCAGGGTTTGACTGACACAGGGAGTGGTCAGGATTTGGAGCAGTGTCTTATTTGGAGCCTACAGAGTTAGCGAGCTCATAGCCCCATCTAGAACAAATCCAAGAACAGCCTGTCTGCAAGGTGAGGACGTTAGCTTGGGGAGGATTATATGTTCATACACCTGCGGAGGTCAAAGACAGTAAGGAAAAAGGTGATACTCATGACTGTATTGCTTAGGAGGTTGTGAAGGTTGCCCAGTGTGCATAATGTGGGACTGCATGAGAAGAGGGGCCCCACAGGGCCAACCAGTGTTCAGGGGCGAGGACGGCTTCTACTTGAGACGCTTCCAGTTCATTGCGGTCATGAAAATGGCTTTAGCCAAGACAGGGCTTCCCTCTAATTCCTTCAGGTCCTACTCATTGCGCATAGGTGTGGCAACAACAGCTGCAGCAAACAGGATGAGCGACAAATGCATGAAAAAGATAGGTTGCTGGGTTTTGGGTTCATTCAAAAGTTACATACGACCAACAGCCCACTAAGTCTTGTTTCTCTTTACAACAGGCCCTCGTGGGTACAGCTGCAAAGTATGGATCCTAGGCCACTCGTACATCTTCAGAGCACAACAGTGGGAGGCAACATGAAAGGACAACAGACAGCTGTGATTGCGCAACATGAAGGTGACTTTGCTAGGTCGGCCTGGCATGAAATGGACCCAGATAATACCCACCATCCAGAGCACATTACACGCTGAGGAGAGACCGGACATGGTGGTGATCTACCTGGGGTGGGGGGGGGGAAATGACCTAGCCTGCGTGGGGAAGAAAGACCTCTTGGGGGCCATGGTGTCTGGGCTTACAGAAGTGGTGTGATTACTGTGCCCAGTGGACATCCTGTGGTCTGAGATCATAGCCAGGGCAGACTGGAGAGGGGCAAGGGACCACGGGCAGTAGAAAGAACAAGGAGGAAACGAAACATTTACATGGCAAAATTTTACAGGATGAATCCTTGTGGCTTTGTGGGGCACAGGTTCATTAACCTAAAAACACTGGGGTATCACGCAACAGATGGAGTGCATTTATCAGGGATAGGAATGTACATGTTTTTACTAAATATAGTGGGAGCACTGGAACAGCTCAGCTTTTCTTAGGTAACTGAATGAGGGGGGCTGCCCTCGATCAGGAAAACCACGGGCAGCTTGGCAGAAGGGATGCACGGACAGCCTAAAAAACACAATAGCCTAAGAATAGGAGTCACCCAGACAGTGTCCTTGGGGACAGAGGTGCAGGCATTGACCGGCAAAAGGGGGCAGCAGCGATCGGACACAGCACTTGCAGCCTAGGCAAGGCCAAAGGGCACCTACTGAGACTTGATAGCAAAAGAAGCCTCTCTGCCCCTATGAACAAGCATAACGATGAAAAGAAAACCCAAGGTTTTTTGGACAGATATACGAGCGTGATAACATGGTGCATATGTAGGACCACAAGTTGCAAAGTCTTATGAGCCATGTAATGTGAACTGTAATAAACTGCGGCCGTTTAACTTCCAGAAATGTCTGCTTCCTTGTAGTTTATGGGAGAGGGATCAAAGCGACGGCTGTCGCGGACACTTGTGGCAGGATTTTAATATATGTATTGAGGAAAAACTATCCTGTTTCCAGATTTCAGCATTAGTTGATTTGGCTTAAAATAAGGCAAACCATTACATTTGGAGACTTATGCGGGATGTGAAAAAACATCTAAGGTGTTTTCCTTTTTACCTGTGGAATCAGTTTTATTTTTAACAACACTCTTATGTCGTTAGTTCTTCACTTAAACCCGGTCTGGTGTTTATGCCTTAATGTATGCACTGTAGGCAGCATACAAATGTTCCGAAATAGGCAAGCACACCCATTCTCTGGAGGTCTTTCTTCAATTCAATGTGTGGACTAAAGAGCCCACACAATAGATATGTGACTGAGTTGAAAAGTTGGGTGCAGACAGCACAGCTCGGAAACATGCTGTTTGGAGCTCACGAGGTAACTCCCCAAGTTTCCAAGCTAGTGTACACCCTGTGAACAGCACCCTTCATTGAAAATGGGCACCGCATGCTTTTCTTCTTGTTTCTGTAGCTCACTCTTGCGGGTTATATGTCATCCATGCTTTCTTCCATATTTCTAAACATCTCATTCTTTGTTTTCTGCCTTCCGCTTTGAAACACTGGGTCAGTTTGGTAAATAAAAATGTGTCTCTGTCCCAGGAAATGAGTGCCCACAAGCTGCAGCCACTGCCACAAATCAGACACGGGTTTCTTGGCAGTGTTACCTATAAGCGTTTAATCACAGTTAGGCTCGTGGGCGCCTTCGATCACTGGTCCAAACGGGCCCCAGGACATGAAGAGCGCTCCCAACAATCACGGCTTTGAACTTTGGATTCTTGAATTTGCAGCTTTGTTGTTCCGATTATAAGTGTGCTTACTTGTTTCAGGATTCTAAGTGTTGTTGACTTAAAAAGAAAACACTTGCCGAAGACGACCACCGTGGCATGGAGCCAAGAGGTCGCTCTGTTGTTGTATGTATAGTAAAATGGTTAGTTACAGATCAACCTGAAATCTTGTGATAAACGGAGCTCCTTTGCATTCGAACTTGTGCAGACCGTCTGCTTTTTGTCTTACTTTAAAGCTCCCCCTGTCGCCCTAGAACTGCTCATTGAATCTATACAGGCTTCACACGCAACGGAATCGAGGGGGCTGGTTGTCAAACGGAGGGAAAACTGCGTAAGAAACATCAAATACAGGCGTTTGCAGAAGATCCCTGATGAAAGGCCTTGAACCGCGCGGTAACATGTGGCTGCCAGGCATGGAGTCTGTTCTGTGGTAGAACACGTGCCCCAAACCGCACAGAGTTCCATCTGTTTGCCTGGACCGCGTTAACAAGGCGGAGGCTTTTGCCATGAGGAGAAAACTGGCCTGAAGTTGCCGGATGTAGTGCGTTCCAAACCCACCTGCTCATCTTAAACTTTTTAAAAAGAAAAAAGGAGCGAGAAAGACGGTGCAGTGGTTTATTTCAGTTCTGTCTTGGTAAAAACAAAATTATTTTCACCATCGTTTTAAGGGTTAATGTGTAATTGGGGGCATTCGAAATTGGGCAATAGCCTGTTTTGTTGTTAACGGAACATTAGTTGAATGTTTGATTATGCCAGGTGTAGTCGGAAGCTGTTCTCTGATTGGTCAGTTACTGTTTGTTACTATCAGGGCCTCATTTTTTTTTTTTTTTTTTTTTTTTAAACCGCACGGCACATAACGTTTTCTTCGGAGCCTTTGCCGAATACTAAGGAAGGCTGCCTTCTCTTGATTCTACCTTGCCCTAGTTATCCTTCTCAACACCCTATTCATCCTCTCACTTTATTTCATACTTGCAGTTTATTTTTCTACCATACTTTCTCCCTTAGCCGCCTTTTTATGTTGATTTCCCTCCTCTTTTTCTCCCTTTTCTCTCTTGCTGTGATAAAAAAGAATATAACTTCTGGCCCAGAAAAAAAAATGAGTCTGCCGGCACTTGCAAACACCTGCACAAAATAAGCGCATGTTGCTGTCAGTGGTGCACCACAAAATATAAGAGGTCCTCGGCGCCGTGCAGGCACACTCGAGGATTGGGGCAGCAGGTATTTACTTGGTTACTGTGTAGTGGTCTGGGTCACAGGTTACAGGTCAATATTCTTTCCCCTCTCACCACTGAAGAACTTTCCAGTTCAGACAATGCGGTCCAGCTGTCAGCTGGCATGGCCTTCTCATCGCCAGGGCTGCGGTGGTTTTGAACATCTTGTGTGTTCCTTCACACCCAGGCGCACATGTGGGATTTATTGTAGGATCTTCATGTAGCAACCCCCCGCCCCCTACCCCCAAGAGAATGAATGGTGAGTAATGTTTCCCGTTACACATGGCTGTCATGTCTCTAGTTAAACATGGCTGTCATGTCTCAAGTCTAAGTGGCCATCTGTGGTTTGTACTGCGGCAGTCAGGCCCCATATCACAAAGCCACATCAACTGTTTTCCCTGCATTTTGTTTTTATTAATTATTAGCATGAAAAATAAATAGTTGGTGGTACATTAAATTGTGTAACTCGCTTGATTGTCTAAAGCTGCAAAGACGAATGGAATCCGAGCCTCCTACTTTTTCTGCTTAGTGATTTTTCCGTAAAGATCCGACCTTTCGGCCTCATTGTTACACGTTAAAGCCTCTAAATCACTTGTGGGTTGAGAAGCATCACATCAAATCAATAAACACAGAAATACATTTTAATGAGACTAGTGCTTCTCTGCCACCTTCATAGATAGTCCCACCCAACGCCAACACGAGCAAACCTCTTTCTTATCCGCACTGTAACGTTCACATTTGAAATAACGCTATCAACAAAAAAGAGTGTGATAATGGAAAAGAGTACATGAGCATCGTGATGCTACCAGCAGGCACGTCATTCCATATGCGTGCACATGCGCAGTTACAAATGAGCGCATGCATCAATGGAATGATACGAGTGCCACTTTTATTTTTATTTGCCATGTCAAGATGGCGGACACAACTTGGAGTGGTAAATAAAACAATACATTTTTATATGCGCAGCAGTGATTTAAAAAAAAAAAAAAAATGGAAAAGGAGAGCAGCCCTGCGGCTGTCCTGCAAAAAATCTGGAAACAAATGTATTTTAAGTACTACCAGGGATGGGGAAGTGAAGGAGGGGATGAGTGGGTGGTGAAAGCAGCAGGGAGTGAGAGGGTTAGTCAACAAACAAATTTGAGGCTGGGATGGAGAAGCAAAAAAAAAAAACAATGCCATAGGAGGGAGCACCAACAGAACACAAGGGATGGGGGATGCAGCACATTAAGACAACAGTAAGTGGGCAGGCAGTGAATGGGTTGAGGCGTAATAGAGAAGTAATATGGAATACATTTAGGGCAGATATTTGGGGGAGCAGTACATGAGGGAGATGGGGTGCTGAATGAAAAAGAAACAAGTTGGTCCTTAAATATGAGAGGTAGGTGGACTCCATTCATCCAATTACAACGATGGTAAAGAACTTGTGCTCCAAGGAAAGAACAGAAACAGGGGGGGGGGGGGGCAGAAAAGCCATTGAATAAGAAGCAAGTAAATGAGAGTGACAGTAAAACCAACCAATGGTAAGCAGTGGGCTGGCTTGAAGCTCACTGTAGGTTTTTGCTACAGTGCACAAGACACCAGAAAGCTAGAAGCTGTCTGTAGGTGATACTTAATAAAAAGAGTGGCAGAACGGGATGCTACCCCATAGCTCTCTGCATGTTGCTGTGGGCCAGGGACTTCAGGCACGTTTTGGAGATAAAGAACAGGTGGGTAGCTAAAAGCAGTTGCAGATGAAAGAACGGGCAAGAACAGAGGGCAGTTGGAGGAAGACACACAAGATTGAAGGGTAGTTTAACATGTAGCAACACAGAAGACTGGGACATCTAAGAGCACGGCACACTGGGAAGAGGAATGAGGTGCTACACATAGGAAAGGGGTGCAAGGGTGTAAACAGAGTAAAAACAAGTAGGGAACAAGCATCGAGAACCAACTGAAAAGCCTGCAGTGGTAAAATAGTCCTTTTTTGCAGTTCTGCTTAACCACTCCACTGGAGGCAGAAAGATGCACCAATACAGCCAATATCAGGTGAAACAGGAAACATATTCCACTGGTCTGAGCCAAGCCATGACTGGCAAAGCCTCAAGCCAATCACTGATAGAGGATTGTCAAAAATGCCTGCAATTTCAGGAAAGCAGACCCACTATAAGTATATGGGACACAATGTGTCTGTTTAACAGTTGAGCTGTCAAGCCCTGGCCTAAAAAGGAGATCTGTTCTATTAACCCTCCCTCCATTTTCCCAATAGCATTCTCTCCACATCTTCATTCTCCTGCTCTCTTTAGTGGTGTTTAGCAAACTCAGCGTCAGTAATGATGTAGTTGAAACCAGTTACTAACTGAACTTAATACTGTAGTCTGTTAATGTAATTGGTGCTAATATGTAGGAGGACATTTTCTCTTCTCAGAGAGATCACATAGCGTGACTGATTCACAGTTGACATTAATTTAACCGATTTTCCCCATATAACATTCCACATTTTTAGAAACGCAGGTATATGTTTATTTACATTATGTATTGAGGCTTTCCCGTTTTACGATCACTAGTAATACCCTGGTTTGCGGAAGTCTACAGTGAAGGTAAAAGCACCATTATAGAATGTGTAACTAGGTATAGTCTGTTCATAGGAAGTACTTTCTACATCGGGTTTGGTTATTTGTGAGCATTCACAAGGTGCCATTTCACAGTGTAGTCGTCAATGAACGCGTTATGAGCAAAACCTCCACATTGATCAACATTTTACAAACATAACAAAATCCTTTATTAAACTTCTAGAAATATCATCCCTCAGAAAAATATTTGAAAGAGCAGTGTTGCCCAACTTTCCCAAGTTTACAGAGAACAATAATTTGACCAACATTCCTTTTCAGAACAGACTGAGGCCAGAGTCATCCATCATATCAATTAGGGATGGCCTAAATCTCATAGTGAACAAGAATGGAGTAGTTGCCCTCTTGCTACTAGACCTGTCAGTGGCAGTTGACTCTTTCTACATCTACAAAGAATCCATGTTCTCATAATACATGAAAATCTTCTAACAAGGATTAAAACATTGGAATGTTAAGAGCTCCATTGAAGACAATGAAGTAGCTCTGGGCTTATAAAGGCTGGTATAAACTCGGAGCTCCAACATTCCAATGCTTGTCTTTGTTTCTCACTTTTTAATTTAGAACATTCGACCCTAAGCGGGTAGCTCTTCTGCCTCAGGCAATGCCAGTTGTTAAAGGTGCTCTCTCTCATACTAGGCTCTGGCCTATAAAATTTGGGTTCAGGGCCTTTAACAAACTGTATAGCCCTCCGAGTTGGCTTTGAGGCTGTATTGTCTTACCTCAGAGATGGGCAAAGCATTGTATACCTACCACCTTTCACTCCAGCTCCTCATACTCAACACCATGGCATCCATCATATCCCCTATAATATTCCACATCTGCTACATCTCCATTACTAGTCCTGATTAGCTCATTCAGTCTCATCTGTTACATCTACGCAGATGACATGGAAATTATCCTTTAAATGACCAGAAGACCTCCACAGCACAAAACCTGATGAGTGCAGTTGTGCCATAAATGCATGGTTGACGAGTATTTGCCATGACAACAGAGCTCATGACCTGCAGACAACGAAAAGAAAATACCAGCCTATTACAGTATGGCTCAAGAAACTCAAGGCCCCTCAAACAACTTCAAGAGAAGAAACCTTGGGATAAATGTGAAGTCACACATATCCTTGATGTCACTTATCAACAAGGTCACAATAAACACCTTTTATGCAGTGAAAACCTGCATCTTCCCATGCCATAGATAACAAAAGCAGCCTCAAGCAACATTCACACTTGAACTCTCCAAACTTGTCTATAGCAATAGTCTGTACATTGGTAACACCAGTTGTCATCGTAACAAAAATACAACTAATCCAAAATGCTGACGTAAGACTTGTACTCCACCTTCACCCAAGAAAAGGCATGGCTCCAGTCCTGCAATCACTCCACTGGCTACCTACAGTAAGAGTTGAAATATTCCAGACACTCTGGATTTTTCACAGAGCCTCCCAAGGAAAAGGACCATTATGTCTACAAATTACATTCAAGCAATTGAAACAAAAAAGAAAATTACACTCAAAGATTGCCCCACAGTTCATCATACAATGCCTCCAAACTCTGGAACTCACTACCAGACAAACTTTTAAGCTTTCAGGAGGGGTTTCACTTTAGAACAGAGTTGAAAACGTGGCTGTCTCCAAGATAAGTACATCATCCCCTAACCCAGGAATAGAATCTACAGCTTACAGTCCACAGATGTGAAACAGTCCAACCAGCCCACATCTTTCTAAGTCCAGGTACGTAATGAAGGGCTGATCTATATCTGGCCTTGGCATTACACAGTAATTTCATATCATCTATAACCCTCCTAGTCCGCTCTAATACTAACACCATAACAGTCAATGGTAGGGCAGCTGATTGTAGTTCATAAAGGCGGCATAATAATGATCTTATACTGCTTGAACCTCTTGTACTCACATAAGGCGTATCTGGTATTGGCCACACCCAGTACTGTACGAGTCCACAGTAATAACCTCCAATCATTACCTGATCAGGTATAGAATAACTGAAGAGATCGACTGCATACTCCAGCCCAACAAAGGACTTTAATTTAGTCCACCACTCGAAGTCCTAACAAGCGCTATAATATGACCGCTTCTTGACATATCACACTGACGATCAGATATGGGATTGTAACAAAGTCCCATCGCAGAAGACCTTCTCACAATTTTCCTTCCATCTCTTGCATTCTAAGAACGATAAACTTCAAACAAAATATCTCAAAGTGGACAACCCAGTGGAGTAATCAACCACGTGAACCATGATCATATAAAATATCATAAAGGGACCTGCAGAGCTGCCAGCTTCATGAGAACAATAACATGTGCACCATTTTCTCACACTTCTTCCTCCATCACAGTGGAAAACATTGCGTTTCATAACACAATAACGGCACCTCAGTGATGATCATGCACAACATGCAAACACATCCCACATAGGATCATAAGCAAAGGTACCATTCCAACCTCACACCCTACCTGTTTAGCATGCTGACCGTGTAGGAGTGGCAAGTGCTGCAATATAATACAATTATTTAATTTTGGTATGCATGAGAATCAGGGGCTACTATCGAATAGTATTATGTAGGGAAAGATTAAAAGTAATTTTCCAAAATGTTTTACCTTTCATTGAAAGTGTTCTGCCACAGAATATGCTTTCCATAATGATTACTTCCGAGGACAATTTTGATGTTAAACACTGTAGTATGTAGGAAAAAAGAAACATTCTACGTGGGCCTGAATGTATATGGTAGTGAAGGAAAAGAATCGTCTGTGAAAATGTTTTTTCCCCACTGCTCCTTCACAGAAAATCCCCTGTAGACGGGAAAGCTTTTCTATAGTTTAATAATAATAATAATAATGTCACTGTTTCTTTACACAACACGATTCCCTGCACCAACTGTTTTCTAGTAACTTTTATAAAAGATGAAGCTTGACATTTAACAAACATCTTGTTTACAAGTTGCTTTCCAATTAATTTATTTGACAAAAATTGCCAGACGTGAAAAATATCCCAAATGTTCAAGGGAGTACTGTCAAAAAGGCAATGGCGAAATAGATTGGCTAGTAATTGGCGTTCATGCATGCTTTCTTGTTCAAGATGCGCAAATCATTGCAATTTTGGTTTCAGAAACATAACTTTTATGACGTAGAAAATACCAAAACCTGCTCCACTGTTCAAAAACGTGCTTGTTGTGATCCCATCTGTGCGTAATTGGGCTAAAATATTCACATATACCTACCTGAATCTAGAAAATGTTGCATTAAGATGCTGTCAAACTGATATAAGAACATGACTTTCCAGTGATTTATTGTGTACTGTTTCTTCCTCTGCAGCCCATTTCTGACTTGGAGAGATGTGCAGCACATCACCGTCCGAACCTCTCGACCAGGGCACCTGAATGCCCCAGACTGGAAAACCAACGCTGCGGGTTACAAGGGTAAGAAATGGTTTCTGGTCAAAATGTCAGGAAACTTTAGTCTGCTCTTATAACTTTATGGGAATAAATGCAGACTGGAGACGGAAGGAGATTTGCAGGAAACAAAGGGTACCATTGGTTTGTGCAAAATCGTATTTGTATGACACAACAGCTAGATTCTAGTTAGTTTTACTTTTGCTTTTGAGCGTTTTGATCAATAACTTGTCTTGTTCAGATTGTATTGATTATGTGGCTGTACCGGAGGGTTTCGAATGGAACTGTGCCGTACTTGATGCGCTCAGATTTTGGATAACAGGTGCTTCTCTTAGAATTTCAACTTCTACCTAGAATAATGAGCTGTCAACCTGCAGTACATGAAAATTAGACAGTCCCCAGCTGGCTGTGTGAATGGTATTGGCAAATCTGCAAACAGCAACAAATCAGTGAAGACGCTGTCTATCTGTCCAGTAAACCTTTTCACTGAGATTTATCTGATCTTTAAGGCAGACCTCAAAATTAAGACTGGAAGCAGGATGTATTGTGTCACTTAAGCAGTCAAGCCTTCCCTTATTCTGGATCTAGATATGTCCACACTGGTCTATGTTAGTGACATGTAGGCCAGTAGCTTCCTGTTCCAGAAATGCTGCCCTTCAGTTCATTGTAGCTCACTCGAGGAAAGAGGGACTTGAGTGTTGTATGGCTGAGACATGCAGGCACACAGGGTGCAGATCAGAACTGAGGCTGAGCAGAAATACATTGTGGCAGCATACAAAACATCACTGGTAACACAGTGAAGTGGAAGCGTCCATGCTAGCCCTAGAATTCGCATTCACTGAGTAGCACTGACAAACAAGCCGCTACATCTCTTCCATGTCACTGGATTTCTAAAATAATTGCAACCCGGCTTTAATATGAATGGGACATCAATCTTTGTGACAGTCACTATAAATGCAGAATTAAACTACTGTAAGAGTCTTCACTTGGGAGTCCCAAAATAACTGATCAGCGGGCTCCAAAATGTTGACAGTAGAATAGGAGGAGGCAGGTCTACATTCAGCCACGTCCATCCAAAGAGAAAACGATTTTTCTTGCTTGATATGAAGACCTACACCTGATTGTATTTTTTGGGATCTACAAAAAACAGCACAAAACACCCACCCAGTGACAAGAAACTCCCTACAGGCAGTGCTTAGTTAGTGAAAGAAAGTGTGTTGGTCAGCGGTGGCTCCTCCATTAGGGAGGAGAAGCTTTGCCCCCGCAGCAGAAGCTACAAAACCTTTAACAAAGGAAACGATGATAAACCTTGTTTATTATCGTTTCCTTTGTTAAAGGGGCGGGGCCACGTGGGTGACGAGCAGTGAGGGGAGGGCACTCCCCTCAGTGAGCTTGTATGTTTAGCTGGCTGGCTCGTGCCGGCCAAACACACATGAGCAGTAGGCTCTCTCCAGCCCAGCAACACAGTTGCCGGGCTGGAGGGAGCATGCACAGGCTCCCAGTCTGCCTGGGAGCTCCGTGGTGTTCCCAGCCAATCCTGACGCTGCTCTGAGCAGCGTCAGGATTGGGTGCAGGACATGCTTGGGAGCCTCTGCCTGCAGCGACTGGAGAAAGAGGAGTGGCGTGGCGCAGCGGATCAGGTTTTTTTTTCCATCAAATTTTACCCCCTCCCACCTCTAGCCACCCACACCCCTGTGCACCCCACCTGCCTCGCTCGAGCAAAGTGAGCCGCTACTGGTGTTGGTGCCAGAAGTTCTGCTCAGAAGCCAGCGGCCAGTCAATTAAATATAAGCATGCCGCATATATGAGCTGGTAGTTTTTAATCCACTACCAGACATTCCCTGTCCCTTTTTCCCACATTTGCAGGTTCCTGTTTTCTTCCTTTATGATAGTTTTTCAATCTCTCTTCATTCCTCTTTTCAATCGGTGCTCTTGGACTCGGTAAACATCTGATACAGGGAAATAAGTGCTGGTCTCCAAAAAATAAGTGCTCTGTCCCCACAGGCTACTACTGACTCAAATTAAGCACTGCCGGTCGTCCTTTGGAAATAAATGACACACTCAGTTAAACATGGATTCCTGTCTATTGCTATCTTTATCCAGATAAGAACAGGTGATAGATGTGTCTTGGTGAGGCCCATGTGCTAGGACGCCTTTACCTCTTTTGATTTCCTGGAGAAGACCACCTACTCCAACTAGGACAAGCCCCTCCAAAGCACTCTACTAATGTTTCTCCTGGCTAATGCTGCTTTACTACTCATGGGTTTAAGCGCTACATGTATTGAAAATTGTATATTATAGTATTGCACCTAAATAGCTTGATTTAAGGAAGTAAATTTGGAACTCGCAAAATTTAAATTAATAATTTGGAGCATAGTTATTTACATGCAATGTTACACCAATATGTAACCTTAGGTGGCAGAAAATCCGCCTCTAGGGGAGGGGTAGGGAGTAGGCATTCCAGAGCAGCATTACCTTGTAAAATATTTGATCACCAGAAGCTTGTAAGTTTGTGTGCATGCATAAACCTTTTGTCAAGGGCACGATTTAAATCCCTATGCTGCCAGGGAGTACAGGGTTGCACCTGGTGTGGGCACCCGGTGTGGGAAGAAAACTGATTTCTCCACTGGGAAAAACATTTTCCTGTCAAATTTTTTAAAAAATCATGTGCAAAAGTACTTTGGCTAAGCATTTATGCACGACTAAATGTGCACTATGCACATTAACATATGTACAAAAATGTATGCATGTGATCACTGCTGGAAAGGAGTGACTGCCACTCCGGTATTTATCTGCTCCGGTATTTATCTGCTCCTGTATTTGTTTTGAGAATTTGTCAAAATTCCTATATCTACTTTTGCCGTAGAAATAGACCTTCAGGTGTGCATTTACACTGGTCCAGTGTGAGAATGTTGCTGTGTGTAACTTTCTTCCTGCTATGTAAAGGTCTGGAGTTTGAATTGTGTTGTGGGATATTCTTTTGGCAAGTGGTGGTAGACGATTATATACTAATTGCCCCAGTGCTTAATTTGAAAATAAAAACGTGCTGGGGCCCAAAGCCTTCCTCTTAAACATGCGGCTGCTGCAATTAAATGTGTGAACACGGAATACTGAGGCAGCGTAATCCTGAAGCCATCTCTGGCCTCTTCAAGCTATTTACAGCCACTCCCTGCCCCTTCAGCTCACTCTAGCAGCTTTCTACTTTCTCCCTTTGTGACGCTTTTTCGTTTTTCCCTTCCTCCGTCTTTCCCATATGTGTCTTTTGCTCGCAGCAAATGCTTGAGGTAGAAGAATTAGTGCCGGCCCTCAAAAATAAGTGCTGGTGTTACGCACTGGAAACAACAAGCACAAATTAAGCATTGAATTGCCCCAATAAGTATGTAATGTTACCAAAGCCTCTGATCTTGAAAAGATGGAATGTTACTCGCTCCTTTTTGCACGTGCTTATCTCATGTATTTTTTCAGACGTCTTAGCATGCAGTATGTTGAGTAATCTTTTTAGAGGGTGCTGGTAATTACAGTGTTGTTGTTATTCTTATTAATTTGTTTAGCACTGCACAGTTTTTTGTGCAGTGGTTGGTGGTCATGAGGCGCAAAATGTTATTTGTTAGGGCAACACAATAAGTCAATAATTAGCAAGTCTAATTATATTTTCGTAGTGCTGCAAATAAATAGCAAGTACTGCTATATGGAGTCACAGTAGCAGAAAAGGATATGGGACCAGTTTTTCCTTAGGAGTTGTGCTCCGAAGCTGCAAAATGCCACACTTGTCTAGCCTTGACTCTTCACTCTTGGAGGTAGTTTTTTATCCAAGTTTGCAACTTTTGTAGCGGTTCACCTTTCTTTTTCCCTTTTCTGTCCCTTTCTCGCCTGCTTTGGGTCCGATAATGAATTCCCGATCCACAAAAATAAATGCAAGTCAGTGGTGCTGGAGCAATTTTCAGAGTGAGGGTGCTGACATCTGTGTTACATCACTTAAGTCATAGAGATTGTTAAAAATCCAAGTGCTACACAAAGAAGAAGTGTAGCAAATGAGCCGTGAGCAGCAGAGTGGTAATTGGTGTGGTATGTGTCCAGTGGTGCATTTTGGAGTTAACTGCTGCAATATATTCCTAAAGCATGGTATGATAGCACATTGGCCTTTATAGACAGCACATTGTCCATTGAAATGCCCACTAAGCCTGCAGAGACAAACTGTTTTAATAATGTGTGAAAATTTGGGTCAGCAAATATTTATCATTTTCACATCAACAAGTAAAACGTTTTGATTTAATCCTATTGAAATCTTTGTTACCATCACAATTTAGAATTACCCAAAAGTGCACCATTTGCACTTTTCCAACTGCTGTTATTTAATAAAACATTTGTACAGTTCTTTTACAAGTATTAAGATTTTGTTTTGTTAGAAGTAGTGTGACCAGACGTCCCGGACAGTCCCGGTTTTTTTAGAGGACTGTCCCGGTGTCCCGACGCTTCTCTTAATTTTAAACAAATGTCCTGGTTTTTGGGACAAAGGTCAGATTATCTAGGGAAGCATAAGTGAAAGGTATGCTCCCCTTTAACAGACGCCTACAAAGTATGCAATAATTGAAGTAATTTATCTGTTACTATAAGGCAACACAGTCCCCTACACAGTCCCCTGTCTGCTCCCAGCAGACAGGTGGAGTGGGGAGCAGAGAGAGGTGGGTGGGGGCGGGTTGGGCAAGTAAACACACACGTATAGGCACACATTCACAAAGCTACGCAAAAAAAGGGACATGCCAGATATTAAAGTGAGTGTAAAGTCTGTAGTCCTACTTTTATGTCTGACCTGTCCCGGTTTTTGCTCCTCAAAATCTGGTCACCCTAGTTAGAAGACAGCTGACCTCCTATAGCGTTTTATTCCATGCTGCCTGTACCCCGACAAGGTTGTCAAATAGTTCACTTTATAAAATCATCTAGCTTTTCTGTCAGAGAAAGAAAGCAAACATCAGTCTCCATGCTAAAGGAGTAAACAGCAATTTGTCACACGACATAGCCTGACCTTTGGCCTCTGTATTCGAATGCACAGCAAGAATGGCCAGAAAAATACTGAAAATGTAAAGACATCTTTATTGGCCGTTCACATTCTGAATGGCAGCATGATTATTTTGGCGGTGCTGCAACATCCCCGCGCCCCTACTCCAGTGCCTGCGGGCAAGTGTCACCGCTTTCAATCACAGGCACTAATTAATCACTGGAAATGAGAACGAGATTGTGCTGGCACTGAAGCGGGAGAGTGAAACACATGAAGCTCTGTTCATGGTGTGTGCGCGGGATGACTTTAGGCTTTTTGATCGGACCCAGTATCTTTCATGCTTCCAGCAAGCCCTGCTTAAATGAGTTCAACAGCACATAGGGTGCAAAAGGTTCCTGGAGCGCATACTACATGACACTGTTCTTCAACTTTACACACTGATTAATAAAACAGTAAGGTGTGCTTTGCTTCTTGCCAAAGTGGAAGCAAAAACATTATTTAATAAAATGCGGGTGTAGTCTAGAGTATAGCTCAGGTGCTGGTGTTTTGAATTAATATTTTTGCAGCCACACAGATAAATTAACTAGGAGTTTCTGTCCTTTGCATCTACACCATTCCCTCTATATCTCCGTACATTAACCTACAGTAAAAGACAGTGTATTTTATTCAAGAATCGTCCACAATGGGTTTTGTTCTGGGACTGGTTCACATTCGTGCCTGATACATTACTTTTTGATGAAGATTGAAAGAAGAATTGATAGATATCGGCAGAATCAGCTTGTAATCAATTGATTATTCAGGGTCAGGGAAGGGGTGTTATTCAATTAGGTGTAAACAAGTGATTCTTAAACAAGGAAGAGAGGCGAGTTGTGCTATGATGTAAACGAAAAGTGAGGGGAGTCAAGCTTTTGATATCGAGATGTCTGGGCAGCTTCAGGAGTTGATTCTCCCTTAAACTCCATAGTAGCAATGCGCTCTATAGGTGCAGGAATTTTAGTTCTATACATGCCCAACGTTCTACATAATGCAACACAAACAAGAAAAATACCGAAATAGGAAATACTGCAACAGCCCTTATTTTAAGGCAACAGGTTGGCATTTCACAACACATTTTGAAGGCTAATTATTTATTTTTGATTTAATTGTGCTTTATTAGATTTTAAGTAAGTACATAGTAGTTGCAGATAAAATAACAGAATAAAATCAAGTGCAACAACCACGGTATGTGAAACGAAAAAACAGTGATACAGCATAATAAATAGACTGTAGAAAACTGTAGATTAATTCCACCTCTCCCCCAGTTTGTTTAACCACGCTCCATGCGCCTCATGCCAGGATCAAGTCTGCACATATCCCCCATTATATGAAGTCTCACAATTAATACATCAAAACGAAGAAAACCACTTCAAACTCCATGTTCCCATACTTCACTTAAAGGAGAACGCATGTTAGATATCACCTCCAACACTATTAGCGATTTGCCCCTTACATTCATAGTCCCTACACTCTTTCAGTCAAGGGGGCAGTAGGTCCAATATTTATGCCCAACCTTTAGGCAATTTACTTCAATGCTTTAAAATGACTATTATTTTTTCCATTGGCTAAGTAACCCTCGTTTGGGATTAGAAGGAATGTGCTGACATCTCTTAATGGAGAGTTATCCCTCAAGTGGAATGGTATGGAAATTGCAATTTTGTTTAAATTTACAAGGAAATCGACCTGGACTTACATTAACAATGAAAAAAACTGAAGGCGTTTCATATGGCAATGAGTGTTTTCTCCATAATGTTATAAAATTGATTTTTAACAGCAGTTAAGGTGTGAAATTACAGATCCAGTGCCCACAAGCACGCAAGGAGACCATCTGTGGGCACTGCCATTTTATAGAGTTGGATTTCCTCCACATACAAGGGTCCCTCCACAGCCGCTGTATTCGCCCACTCTAAAGGTGCACCCTCATGCCAAAGCCACATATATAGCTCAAAGCAAAGGCTTCTGACTCTCTAATTATGTAATGAATCTATTTACTTGTCTTAGACCATTGAAATGTGCATAAGGTCCAGCGTGCGTTATACTTTCAAAGACTACAATTTGTAAGGTTGTGTGGTGCTTTCCACTATCCAGCACTCTTGTGACCACAATTGGAACAAATTTATTGCTGGAGATCGTAAAAGGTTAATGATAAGTAAACCCTGATGGTCCAGGAGTTGGGCGGGATGGTGGGCCCTCCAGTGCTTCTTAGACATGATGGGCTTAGCCAAAGACTGCATTACATCGGCTTGATGCGCATGTGCTCGCCAGTACTGATAGTTAATATTTAATGGTTTTTAACCTGTGGTATGGGGACCCTTAGGGGTGTGTGATGCCTACTCAGGAGGTACACTACTACTTAGAAAATTATTGATAACAGATTAATAAAGTGTATATAAATAAAGAAGCAGAATGTAAAACTGAACATTTTAAACATTCTGTAAGTGTGAAGGAATTTAAAATTGAAGGCTAAAAAATAGTTTGATATGCTCAGATTGATTCTAGGTAGAAGAGCATGTCCATCAGATAGAATTTAGTATGACTGATGGTTAGCCTCAATTGAATCTAGAAAAACTCCAACCTTCTCATTAAAATTAAAATGTTTTGTTTATAAAATATTTAAATATGTTTTCATTTGTGTATGTGTATGATGAATGCTTGCTTCCATATTTGTGTGTATTGTTTTGATGTTCACATCGTTAAAACTGCTTAGGCCAGGGTGTCTAAATACATAGGGAATATAGAGATTCCAAATATGACTCGGGGGGGGGGGGTGGTTCCTGGAAGCCAATCACTATTTAGTGAGGGTCCCCAGATTCAAGTAGTGATTAAGTGGGAGACCACAGAAGTCAAAAGGTTAAGAACCACTGATATAATTGACCTAGCTCCTTTATGAAGTAACATTACTTATTGCGGTATACTATTCCAAGAACAAGTAAAGACCACTATAGATAAAGCTTGATCTCTCACTGAGAAAGACACACATTCTTGAAATAACTGGAGCATGGCACGGTGTTCCTCAGAAAGAGAAGCACTGATATTTGTATGGTTCTAGCCTTGAGGCTGTGCAATACCTCATTAATGAGCATCCTTAGATTGTAATGCTGAAATATAATGTAGAAAAAACTTTACTATACCTTCGTAGCCCAGTTTCTGAATAGTTCTTGTCACTTGGGGCCTGATTACGACCTTGGCGGATGGTATACTCCATAAAAAACACATTGGATATCCTGCCCGCCGTATTACAAGTTCCCTTATATGCTACGGAACTTGTAAAACAGCGGGTGGCATATCCGTCACATTTGATTGAGTATCTCAACCGCCAAGATCGTAATCAGGTCCATAGTGTTTAATACCCTCTCTCTCCTCTAGATGCAGGGCAGGATTGTTCTATGAAGATCAAATATCTGAATGTTGCACTGTGGTAATGCAAGGAAGCTCTCTGAGATCTGCATGTGTATATCGTATGTGTATTACTGAAGGGATCATTACATGCATTTGTTTCATGTCATGAATGGTTATGAGCAATAACGGATAGCTGTTTCATTTAAGTAGGTCTGTCTTGGGAGTCATGCTTGAACATGAGTAGTACTGTTCAAACTATATATATAATAAATGATAATCCTATATCCTGAGTTATATGTCAATTCACATGGTTTAGTTAAGCAGGTGTTGGGGTACCTAAAAGATAAATAAAAAAATATTTCTTCAGCCTTAGGCTGTGAGCTTTACTCTTTCTTCTGTCTGAAAAAATGAGGCTACAGTTGCTATGTTCGGATATTCTTCTGAATGATTTAAAATGATCATTAGTGAATATTATACACGTAGAAAATGGGGCTGCTGTAATGATTTGAAGTGAACAATTCAAGTAAAAAGCAGATGCTTTTATGAGCCAAAACTTGCAGGTATGAAGCTGCCAGCCAACTGCTTTCCAGTGGCGGCTGGTGACATATGAAAGTTGTGCGGTGTATAAGTTGTGTATTACTTTTATGTAGCAAACAAGCTTAATGGACAAATATGGTGTCTGAAAGAGGGGGCGGGCATTCCTCTACGAAGAAGAAATTGGAAAGAAATTTGGCAAATGGTGCATTTTAAAGCAAATTAACTTAATGAGAAAGCAAGGTTTATAAAGCAGTGGGAACGTACAGTCTTAAAATATTAAACACAGTAAAAACTGCTGCGTATCTTACTGCATTAATATATTCAACAGTAACTGTAATGTGCAAATTGCACAGCACAACAACTTCAGGCCCTTTAAAGTGTGTGCTTTCCCATTGTCTTGCACTGCATGCCGCATCGACGTTGGAAGACAATTTCTATACAAGCTTTGGTAAGCACCCAAAGCTGCTGTATGCAATCAGTCATATAGAAACATGTGCATACCGGTGTTTACGTGGGATGATAAAAGTGTGGGCTCTCTAGAGAGGAACATGTATGATGAATTTCTGTGATTCCCATAGTTTGTAACCTGACTGGTATTTTGGTGTCTCTCTGAGATGTTTTAGCATCCAGATATATAACACAACTGACATAAACCTAGTACCTGTAATACTATTGGCTTTGTTAATGGTTGTTATCTGTTTAAGATGAATGAGTACCAACAACGATTTGTTATAAATAATTAACATTGGTAATGTTTCAATTCTTAAATTGTGAGTGAATTAAATATTATTGAGGCCTGTGGAAGGAGTACTGTCCTTCCGTTATGTGAACCTTTTGTTAGGTATTTATGCCCCTTTTCTCTGCATATCTAATCCAATTGCACATCTTCAACCTCATCTTTTTCCTCTTCAGCATCCTCTTTTCACTCCCTCACTTCACCACCCCAAACATACATTCTTCTCATTCACGTTCACTTTATTTCATGTTACTTTTTCGTCATACACATTTTAACATCTGTAGACCCCCTTTACATACATTTACACTGAATATCAGTTACAGCTGGAATGCATGACCATTGTACTGTGTGCTTTGCAGAGAGGCCACCTCACAGCCAGGCACTTTGCTTTGCCTTCAGGCTCAGTGCCGAAGCTCTCAAACCAAATACCTCATAAGCACTTGGCACGACTCGAAGTATGCACTATAAAAGAGTAATAAGATGCACAAAAACCACAGAATCACAACATGGTGAAATATGTAACACCCATGGGGAGTGCAAGTTTAAGTAAAACATGAAATAAAAAGAGGAACTAAATCACTGACGTATGCATTACCTTAAAGTTGTTAATATTCATTATTCATAAATCAGTCCATGTTTCTGGCATTAATGTTAAGGGCATGAAGATGGGGCCAGTTTTAATGCCATACAGCATGTAACTTTCTTTACTATAAGCACATATTCCATCCTTTGCAAAAAAGAAAGGAGAGTTGTGCCTATAAGGACAAATATAATTGTCAAATATAATTGTCAGTTAGAACCCTACGAGTAGAGGGGGATCCTAATAATTAGATGATAAAGCCCTCACACACCCAAATGGGTGTCGTGCTTCATCGGCTGCTCCTCGTTGAGCGCGCACTGTAGTGCCCAGTGCATCCCACAGGGGGGCTCTTTGTTGGTGATCTTCTGATTCACTGCAGTGATGAATGTCCTTGAGGGTATAGTGAGTTTAAGGTAGAGTGTTGACTGTCTTATAGTGAGTATTGTCCGGCCAGCATTTTTCACATCTAGCGGTCCAACTGGATCTTTAGCATTCCCTTAGGACCGAGGTACCCTACACCCTAAATTAGATATATGGTGTGAAAAAATGGGTATCCCAAACAAACTTGTGTCTGCTATACCTGTTGTGGAGGCAAAAAGAAGGTTCCAGCCTGAAAAAAAGAAAATAGAAAAAAGATAGGAGGATGAAGCAATTTTATAAGGGTTGTCACCTTAAGGCATATAGGTTGACACCTGCAGCTTTCCCAGTATGCCCTTAGTATAACAAATATGTCTGTGAATAGACACAGCATGCCAGAGGCGCAATGTTGCCCCTAGGTGAATCGTGCGCAATGACAACACAGGCCAGACAGGTGACCAACCATAATGAACACCGTACACACAATCAAACATGTAGTGGAACACTCTCAGAAGCTGTATCCCAAGAGGTTAGAGAAGGGATCTTACCCTGTTTGGAATTTAGGTAATGTCCCTTAGGTCTATGCAGAGTACCATGCACAGCTGCAAAGGAAACTAGTGAAAAGTAGAATGCCATTAGGACAAAAAGCTAAAAACTGTGGTTCGTACAATGTAAAATGCATGGATAGTACTCATGTGGTCCCATGCAGTGATGAGCCTGTTATCTATCCCTCCCTGCCAGCCTGGAGGAGGAGGATAAAGGTTAAGGAAGGGGGTTTTATAGAACCCCAAACCAAGAACAAGTGCACAAAAAACCTTCTCAGGTGTGAGACCCCTGCTGTAGCTAGGCCTAGTCACAGACCCGCCATATTAAAGGGAGTAATTGCCACATCCAAGGCCATGAGCATGGTCTCAATCTTAAGCAGCCCAAGGTAGCATGGAGAGACATCAACTGCCAAACAGCGATATCAGGGTAATAATATCAGGGAAGAATTTCATGTGGAGGGCAGAGGTCCCAGCGCAATGATCGCAATATGGCCTCTTGCATCATGGACCGGGGCCTATAGATTTGTGCCCCTTGAATCAGAGAGTGTGCATGCTTTGGATCGTCTCTCACTGGATAGGCAGAAATGTTGCGCCATCTTGGAATGGCGCATTTGAGTGCTCAAAATTATGGGCCTATCTAGGAATCATCTTATAGTAAAAAAGAGAAATGTTTTAAGAGGAAATATTTTTTTTAAAAAGTGACATCTTCTTTGATGTTGGGATTGTTCCAGAATGGGGCTGAACCAACTTACACTGCTAATAAGATAGGCACAAAAAAGGTGTTTTTTCCAAAGGGAAAACCGAATCCAACACACACTGTGCATTCTGTGATACACACATTTAGGGATCCTCTAGTAGAGTTTTGAAAGTTGTTGAGCATTGCACTCATTTCTTACTTTCCCTTGTTTTTAACCCTGGTCTTCATTTCTCCTATACTGATTAAACTTATGATGTGAGTTTGAAATGAATAACCAATTTTAACAACCTTTTTTGCTCTCCTGGTTTTGGATTGGTGGTTTGTTTCTTCCTTCCACCAGTCATCACATTAGCAATACGGCTGACAGCTCCCTTTCTGGGAGCACGTCAGGCATTGCAGCGCCGGCCTGACGTGGAGCAATTCCCGATGATGATCCCTGCCATCCAATGTGATGCGTGAGGGCTTTTGCTCCTGAATACTCAGGTTCCCTAGACCTTTCTGCTTTCACAGGAACAGTGTACTCTGTATTTGCTTATGACCATTCTGTGATAACTACATTATGAATTCAAGAACTGAATATGTCAAGCTATAACCTCCAAGTAACAAACAGAAGCTCGCCCTTTGTAGCAATTGCCTATGCTACATTATTAAAAATTAGGTAAGCGAGCATTTCCTTACAAATAGAATCACATAGCAAGCACAAACCCATTGAGCTATCTTAATCATGGTTAATAAGCTGGTGAAGTCCAAATCAAATTCAGTTATTCTGACAGTGTTTAATTAAAATTCACAGTGCAAAACAAAAGTTTACTTTATGTAGAAATGGAATATAATGAATTACTGCATCCATAACTCACTCTCACAATAGCCATGCATACCATATCTTGCACATCAAATGCAATGCATGTATCATCTCGCAATATTTATACCAAAAAATAACACGTAAAATAAAGTGAAATTGAATTAAACACATAATCAAACTGATTTATGATTCTACATTAATAGTTGTCTCTGTCAAGTGGTACGGGTAATGTAATATGTAATCTCAACTGTAAGATGATTTACAACATTTGTAATTGCAGCAGTTTCATTAAGGGTGAGACCATAAGCATTGCATTTGGTGTGAGAGTTACGGTTTGCATGGCTGTTGTACAGCTTCTGAATTGAGCTCCTAACCATCCATAGCATGCTCATTATTTGTGTGTGTACTGGCGTCTGTGTGAATGTATATGTATGTATATGTGTGTATGTGTGTATATAAATATGAATTAATTACAGAGTGGCAGTAGCCACTTTATAGTTAGGCTTACCAGAAAAAGGAATTCCTTGGATTGTTGTTCCTTGTTAACTTTGCACCTGTTTGATGAACCTTACCAAAACTTTGCAGATCTATTGCACCTGTTGCATTAGTGAAGGGTTAAAAGTTTGGTGGCATTTGGTAAGACATGTTCAAAGGAAAAAGGGTAGTCCTAAAACACACTTGCACCCCAATGCATTTTACATAGACTTTTGTATTTCGCATAGCGGCAAATGGCTGAACGGATTGTAGTGAGATTTCACAGCAACGTATATCAGGCTATGTAGATTATTACTTTTGCTATTGCAAGTGATGTTATAAAGTCATATGAAGTTATAAGGCCCAACAGCCTAGTGGTACCTTGTAGCACAATACTATTAAAAGTAGCAAGGAAGCCAAAAAATAAACTAGACTGCATATGTAAAGTTTCAGATTTACTATATGAACAACTAAAAAGACATTTATGGTCACATGATTATGTAAACCAATAAGAAAATACATAACAAATAAAATAGATAAAAAGAAGGAAATAATATTAAATCTGATTGTCATTCTGTAGTTATAGCTAGTATTCCCAAAGAAAGGAATTCCTAGAATATTAGCTCCCTTGTAACTTTTCACCACCTCGACAAATCGTCACAAACGTTTGCAGACCTATAGCATTTTCCACATTTTGAAATGATGTAAATTTTTGTGATAAATCGTTAAGGGGTGCAAAGATAAAAGAAGATCCCAAGTGTATTTTTCCACCAATGATTTCCATGGACTATTGTATTTGACGTAGTGCAAAAACGGTTGAATGGATTTACATGAAATTTGGCAGGATTATACATTATGGTGCAGAGGTGATGCTTTTCAGGTACTGCAATTAAGTAGGGTACTTTTTTTAAAGGCATTTAAACTTAGTGATATGCTCTTCTCATTAACCCGGGGAATTCAAAAATCATGTCCTTCAGGGCGACTGCACGGCTGTGACACCTATGGTACTTGGAAAACAGCAAAATCGAATCAGTCCATTCTAGGTGGTCTCCTTAACTGCAGTGGCTCCTTCCAGCCCCAACTGGAAAGCCTCAGCTGGAAATCCATTTCTCTTATGTTTGCATTTAAGCATGTGAAAAACACCACTGGTTCTACAACTTACCTACCACTACTAAAAGTCATCCAAGCCAAGCTAAATCCAACAATTACATACGGCACCGAAGCTTTGAGTGGGAGAGGTGAGGAGCACTTTTGGCAAAATGATCGTTAAGCTCTTCAAGGGGCTATTCAGCTTACCAAACCGTGCATCACCAGCACAGGTTCATCTTGAGTTTGGCCTGGTTAGCCAGTCTCTAGCAACAAAAGGGGCATTTGTTAACTTAAGCTATAAATTCAAGATAGCAAGGCTCTCTGAGCTCCCTCTTCTGGGCTGCAATTACTATGCAAACCAATTCCCCTTTTGATCTTTACTTTGAGTCCTCTCTGGCAGCATTGAGCCTGGTGGACCAGCTACCCCAATTTAGCTTGTACCAGCTCGTCAAGTGTGTGACGAAAGAAAGAATTAAGTCTCTCTCGCATCTAATGGACAAAGAAGTTTTATCGAAATGAAGCCATGCCTGACTCGTATTGTCATCAGACGATAGCCTTGTACCACAGATTTACCTGGGAGTAGCAGTCAACCCACGGATTAAAGCAACTTTCATGAAACATAGAATGGGCTGTCTTCCAACGTACGGCCATCTCCCCAGGTGTACCCAAGGTAATATGACGGCCACTTGTCGGCCCTGCGGGCTGGCTCTGGAAAAACTGACCTGTCAAATATGTCTCTGCAAAGGAGTTTCTGTCCTTTGCATCTACACCATTCCCTCTATATCTCCGTAAAAGGCTCCTAAGTCCAATATGGCTTCAAAGAGGTCTGCGGAGGTGCAGGCCAGCGATTTTGGCTGGATTTAAAGGGGATGATGTGTAGCTTAACTGCAGGCTGGTGAATTTTTTGGACAAATTAGGGAGCCAGCTCCTGATGATCGAGAACCAAAAGGACACACGCACAATTAATCAGACGTTTTTTACTTACCTATATCTAAGGCCCTAACACTGAACACAGCTAAGATGTAGTAAAAATAATATGGCTGACATTTCATTCTCTAGAAACGGCCATTACCTAATTAAATACTGGTGAGTCATTTCCATGTACTACGGGATACTGCAAAGTTATCACAGTATGCCATGGCTTAAAATATAGCTCTTGTATCCTTTGTTCCCATTTGTCCATGGCATTCATGCGTCATACCTCTTCTTGTGTTTAGCCCTCCTCCAGAGCATGAACCAAGTACTTGTTCCTCTATTCCTGTATTAGGGGCTAAATATTTCTTTGTGTTTGAGCACTCCACACAAGTGCTCATGTTTTCATTCGCTCAGTCCGCTCCCACCCGCTTTCCATGCATGTTAATTCTATCCTCCTTCCCCCACTGCTAAATGCTGTTCATTGAAGTGTGATATCTCTCCGTTCATTGAAGTGTGATATCTCTCCGTTACGATATGTATTGACTATAATACCAGTAAACCTAACTAAATCATTCACTTAGACCTTTTATTTTCAGTTTCTTCTTTTACAGACTGACACTAAACTTCCCATTGCATTAAACCATTTTATAATAATGTTTTGAATAATATGAAATATACTGTAATTGAGGAACTAGATGAAGAATTGGAAAACTTTATAGATTTGAGGCAGAGTGTGTATATATGTGGGCAGAGGACTTCAACATTAATAAGTGCCAGCATACACCCAGAGAGGCATGTGGATACGCGGGTGTCCTAGGGAATGACCAGATTCATTTTCCTCATGATAAATGTGGAGACTCTATAAATGAAGTGTTATGTGCATACATTCTAGAATGTTGGAATTGTGTAATAAGGAATATGCCTCACAGCCCACTTTCCAAGGAAATGGCAGTCGTGTAACAATCACATAATACTTTCAGTTAACAGTGCATAGATGTTCAGCTCTCTCCAAGCAGAATGCACTCATTTTAGCGTTCATCTCCCGTTAACACTCAATATGAAAACTACATCCTGTGAATATCCCCAGCTAGCGCCCCATATTGAGGTAGTGGGTAACAATGGCCATAGCCTCTAGTGGGCAGGGATCAATAAAATTGCCTTTTTGGAAGTGATTGCAAAAAATAATAAGAAGGCTTTTATCACCTGTACAGAATGAGAGGCCCCCTCCAGAAAAGATTGTGGTAGCCTTAGGTGAAATAACACTGGCAATTGCTAGTAGACTAAAAGAGGCTAACAAGGGTTCCGACAAAAAGAACATAGGCTGGTTCGGTCACCCCTGCTCCGAGACCAACCAAAAGCTAAAGAAGACATTGCAGTTAATCCCCAGAAACAGGAAGGAAATTAAAAGTTTAAAGCTTACTTACAAGCAAAGGGGGGGGCTGAGGAAAAATACCAGCTTGGTCTAGTCTGGATCAGGCAGCGAAAACTAGAGATTCTGAGCTGCTCTGAAAAACAATAAATTCCCCACTCCTTAGGGATAATCTAGCCCTGAAAGTGGAGGTACATGCTTCCCCTGCAGATTGGACCAGCCATTTTGGAAGTATTTTAACCCAAAACAAGTTGTCACTTCAGCTATTGACAAATCCACCAGTGGGAAAGGTCTCGGCCCTGATGGGGTGCCAATAGATGCTTTCAAATTTTGTATCACACTATGGGCTCCAATCCTGACACAGGTATGCAATGCAGTAGCACAAGGGTGTACCCGTCCTATCTGTACAGGTAATATTGGGACAATAATCAAGGAAGGGGATAGAAGGAATGCTAAATGCTACCATCCAATATCCCTTCTGGATTCATCTACCAAACTAATGGGTAAAATTGTATTACAGAGATTAGAAATTTGGGCAGCGGAAACTCACATGTTGACAGACTCCCAGTACGGGTTCAGAAGGGACATTGGTACAGCTGAGCAATGCATCAACTTAAATCTTCTGATCAGTAAATACACTTTAGCAAAGAAGGGACATACCCATCTCTGTTTCGCCAATCTAAGTAGCGCCTTTGACCATGTAAACCACGCAAAACTATGGCAGTTTATAAAATAAATGGACGCCCTGGAAGAGATCGTAACCTACCTGTTCCAGAAGTAATGCTTCCCTGATAGCATGAGTATGTTTTGGCATAAACAGGGAATGTATACAAAACTTCAGGGTTACTAGAGGCGTTAGACAAGGCTGTTTTCTTGGCCTCCTTCTTGTCTTATTACGCATAAATGGAGTGGACAGAATACTACAATAGATGATTGCTGATGCCTCAAGACTGGGCATTCGTCCAATTCCTGTGCTGCTATATGCAGACGACGTAGTGTTGATGTCCACCAAGAGCCTACAACTTCCGATTAACAAATTTACCACATAAAAGAGAAAGATTTGAAACACAACCTGACAAAAACTTTTGTAATGGTATATGGAAAGGGGAAGGCAATGAAAAAGACTCATTCCATGAGGGGGCAAAAGTTAGAGGAAACACAAAATTTCACTTATCTGTGCATTCCTTGTTTAACAAGTAGGTCTCTGGGTCCCCCAGTTAAGATCTGCGAAACTCCAATTTAGAAGTACAACCGAAGCTCTGTTAGGCTTCGCAAAAAAGATTGAAAGTAAACCAGTGAGAGGAAGAGCAAATGTATACCAAGTGCCATTTATGGAGCAACTCTTTGCGGTATGGCTGAGCATATGATTTTGCAGACACAAGAAACACATGTGTAGACCTTTGGCCGTCCCTCTCTCAGTATCAATTTATATAATCCACAAAGAACTAGATCTATTTTACCTCGAAGATGCAATCCAGCTCAGTGCGATCATTGACTGGTATCACATCTGGAGTAAAACAGGCATCAGATTCACCAAGGAACTTATTGAAGACTGTCTTACCATTGAGCACTGTGATAAGATGCTTTGGCTGATGTATGTGAATAGTTTGATAAAGCTGATCGATAAAAGTGTCACTGTAGAGAGCCCTATTAGCATTTTGCAATATGGCAAAAAGGAACTGAAAATGTTTTTTATTGGGAAACAAGGGACCAAAAGAGAGAAAAGAGAAAGTTTAAAACCAACTGTATCTAGACATTTGACAGGCCCCTCACAACAAGGTTTATAAGGTTACCTGACTATTGTAACAAACACAGGGAGCAGATTTTATTTTACTAGATTATGGGTGGGTATGCTACATTATTTAGTAGCGTTCCCAAAAACCAAGGCGCTGGGACAATAATTACCTAAATGCTCATGCGATGGGAAAGTCACCCAATCTACACTATCCTTGATACTGGTTTGAAGTTTTATAAAGATTTTATAATATGTTAATTGCACCCCCTAGTTTTATTAAAAAAAACTTATTTATCGTTAGAATGATCTTAATTATCTATGCAAACTGGAGGACGATGTTATATGTTATGCATTTTCTGCATACAACTTGTTTGCAATTGCAAGAAGGAAATCTCTTTTACATTTGGATAGATTAACATACGAGTCAGACTAATGGACCAAACTTGGGTCTGGCTTTAATATCCCAGTGCGTTGAATTCTTAAAACAATTACCTCCGTTATGTTTTTGCACAATTTTCTAGTACAGTGGAATGCTTTTCGTTTTGATTAGCTGCGTTTTCCAATATCCTATGCATACCTCTATGTATTTTTATAACATTGATGTGTGTTTTAATTGTATAGTTCTTGCCGTAGTTACTGAGTATGCTTTTGTTACCAAAATGATTGATATGATACTGTAATGCATTTTATGTTTCATTCTTTTATGAATTGTTATAAAGGTCGAATAAAGATTTGTGATGGTGATGACTCCTGACTAGTTTTTTCTATTAAACCTTTTGGTCATCTATTCGTTTTTAATTCTATCACGTGTCTGCTTTCAGTGAGCCTGCTCAGACATCAACCCACTAGACCTGTCCAGGCCACAAATTAGGCTGTGGCAGAATAAAACCTAAATTTCAGTGGAAGAGCGAGTCTGTTGATGGCTACTCATTCAGCCTAGAATTTAACTCCTTTCAGTCTGACTGAAAGACGAACCCTACTGTGGTGGAAACAGAAAAGTGACACATTTTTGTGGCGCTCAAATGCTCTTTTTGCTTTTTGACGTCTTTAGGAAACCAAAAGGTCAGGGTGTTGTAACATACAGTAGTTCTCAGTGTATTGTGACACTCGTTTATATGTCCTTTTAGGATGCTCTTCTATCCTCTATCCTCTAAGGGCGGCATTAGCAAAATAGATTGCTATGCATCATTTTTTGAGCTTGTTTACCTTGGGTGGAGCCTTTGTGTACATCATATTTTGCAGTGTACAGTGGGCTTAAGAAACTTCCTATTTGTTATTTAGCTTTACCTAGATCCATTGGATAGTGGCATATTTTGGATGTTAATCGGGCGTCTCTCCGCCGAAGTTCAATTTACAAATGCAGAAATGTCTTTACAAAATGTCATGCCATAAATAAATGCACGTGTAGGAGGGCGCGTCCGCATCAGAATTGTTAACAAGAGAAGTTCTAGCACCAAGTATAATGTGGTTTCAGCATTGTCTATGGAGCGGGGATTTCTCTGCCATAGCCAGTCTTTCTTGGCAAGAACCACACTGCCCGTGTTTGGTTTGAAAGACTTCTTTTGTTGGCTGTGCGTGCAAGACCTAATATTGTGTCTGTTCCATTCGCCACCTGTCCCTGGCTTGCCTGTGTCACATTTCAAGTCCATCTCTTGCCGCAGATAGTCTTTACCCGCCTCTGGAATAAACATGCCCAGCTTGGGTGTTTTTAATTAGACCCGCAATTGCTTCAGGGAAAGGATTGCTACTTGTGAGTAGCTCAGGTTGCATCTGTCACCAGGCGATCATTTATTCTTTTCACGTTGAAACCCTAGGACGGTTTGAGGCTCCTTTCAATCGCCCACCCGTACTTCGGGCTCTCAACCTTGAGTGATCTTGTTAGACTTTAATAATACAGGGATAAGAGGAGCGGGTTTAATTCGGGCACCTGCTAATTGTTTTCTATCTAATGTACACTGGAGTGTGCTTGCAAGAGGCCGCTGCAAGTACCGGCATGGATCGTTACCTCCCAGGTTGAAAAGTTGGTCTTTGAATGTCCTTGTGGTTGGCCTACACCAGTGTTTTTTGGAGTGATTACTCTGAATGTTTTCAGTTAAACAGCAATTTCTCACTTGAGGTATTGCATTGCGTGACAGCATCCAGTCTCCCTAATTCAGGCCACTTTAATAGGCTCCCCTGCTGTTGATGCTGGATGGACTTCCTCCTCTAGAGTCTGTTTTTTGGAGTGTTCTGTGTCTCTGCTAATATATGTAAACATCACCTTATTTTTTTCCTTAGTGCCAAATTTGTGCTGGTTAGTATCTCTGGTTGTCAATCGCTTTGTTCTTTGAGATTAATGGAAAACCCTGCCAGTCAGAGATGGCTGCTACGTTCATTAATAGCTGAGCACACTTTTGTCAGCTGCCTTCCACATCGAAACTTGCCTCTTAAACCCTACAGACTACTACAGCAAACAACCTAAAAGGCATTAACATTGACAATGCCAATAGCTTGGGCATTGCCGAGACCGATTGGTTAACCAAATCCTGGCTCCATTCATATTAATGCCTGATATAGCACTGGTCCTTAATGCCAACTTCTCTATTGCCAAACCGGGTCACCTTAATAGACGAGGGGGAGGATTTGCTATTCTATGCAGTTCATAATACACTAGTACTTTTACTTCCCTTGAGCTCATGAGTGGTGAAGTTATGGCGTTATCAGTTTGTCTCTCGGGCTCCTCTGTGTCGGAGGCACTAATTTATCACCCTCTGGCTTAGACACTAGTTTTGTAGTGCTTCTGGCTCTCTATATCTCTATGTACGCTGTACGATATGCCAATGTTATAGTGGTGGGTGATTTACATTTCCACTTCGATGATTGTAAAGATCTGTCTGCAATGAAGTTGGTTTAGTCTGATGGCGTCTTCCGTTCATCCAATTGGTAAATGCTCTGTCGCATAAGGTAGGAAATATCTTGGATCTTGTCTTTTCTAACATATTTGGCCTTGTGTAGGAGCTCTGCTGCCTCTTTTCTGGACAGACCATTATGTAATTCCCTTTCTCATCACCCATAGGCAAAAAGTCAACTACTCCAGCCCTCAAAGACAGCTACGATGGCCATGGTCCAAGTTTGACCCCGCACTCGTTTGTGAAACCCTCCAGCCTCTGCTTGCTCGATCTGATTATTTAAAATATGGGCATAATATGAAGGTATATTATGCATTTTGCATTGGACAGTGTGCATTAGACAAAACTATGCTCTCTTGAATGTGCAGAGATCTAAACCACCACCACCCACCACAGTTTAATCAACATTTATTACAGATGAAAAAAAATGTAAATCCCTGGAACATATTTGGTGCAGGTTCCATGATGAGGTTACTAATCAGAACTATCAAAGGTTATTAAAAAGTATCATAAATGGATTGGGGCAGCCTGACTTGGGTATTGTCCTGAGAAAACAGATCATTGCCCTGAGTCCAACAAGGAGGTCTTCCTCATTATAAAATCTTTGACAGAGCCATTGGAACTTTCTCCTAGCCCCTCTCTCTCACATGAGAAATGTAATGAATCAATGGTTTTCTTCTTAAAATAAATAGCTGATATTTTCACATCTTTCCCACATAATGAAGACTATGATGCTATGGATCAGATACAATAGAGCAACTGGGGAGCGACTTTCTCTGTAAAATGTTACGCTGCTTAACTAAAGAAAAGTAGATACTTTAGCTTCTTCTGTGAAATCAGGCTTTTCCCTGGACCTGGCTCTCATAGGGGTGTTAAAGCAGCCAGTTCAGTTTTATTTCCTTCTTTTAATGAGCTAATGAACGTATTGATCACTACCATGAATGAAGCATGCAATGGTTCTTCCTTTATTGATCTACTCTAGAACATTTCAAACTTGAGAATTACCACCCTAGCTCAATACTTCATTTCAACAAGGCCCCCTGTGCTCTACTTAATAGGCCATGTGAGACCATATCGACCCCCATTAGAACCAACCCAAAGCTTAGTTGGATATTGACCACAGGATATCCTTTACAACATTCTCCACATCCTCCTAAAACGTCTTATGCCAGGGCAGGTAAAAAAATAGATGTTCATTATTAGCTGTTAAAAGACCACACCTTTGATATCTGGGAGTTGGGTCCTGTACAAACTTAGCAATCTTTTGAGGGTCCAGTATAGCCGGTTGATAGCAAAGAAGTGATCATACTTGGCTTGACAACTGAGTACAACTTCAAGGATGTTTGCCATTTGAAATGTAAGTTATTCCCCTGTATAATTCTTTCCCAAACTGACTGTTGCAGCCTCCAAATACTTCCAATACCAGACAGCAACCTCCTCACTTTTAGGGGGCACATCCTGTAAAGATGACTTATCCTCCTAGGCCCCCCTCCCCATCATCTCCTGAGAAACACTTGCGAGCCAGGAAGACAACTCCAGATATTTGAATATTGCACCAGTCTTAGCTTTTAATACTTCCCAGGGTAATAACCCCTGAACTGAAGACAGATCCCCCAGGTAACTATGCCAGCCCTCTCTAATGGCAGACTCGACTTATCCTGCAGGAACTCTGGGGTATCTCGGGAGTCCAATACAGCTGGTTGATAGTAAAGAAGTTATTTTGTTTCATATTACTTGGCTTGACAACCACGTACAACTTCAAGGATGTTTGCCACTTGAAATGTAAGTTATTCCCCTGTATGATTCCTTCCCAAACTGGCTGTTGCAGCCTCCAAAAACTTCTAATACCAGATGGCTACCTCCTCACTTTTAGGCCACACATCCTGTAAAGATGAGTCTTCCTCCTAGGCACCCCCATCTCTTGAGTAACACTTGTGAGCCAGGAAGACAACTGCAGATACCTGAACCTCGATAAGGATCCCCCAGTCTTAGCTTTTAATGCTTCCCAGCTTAATAACCCTTGAACTGAAGACACCTCTCCCCATGTAACTATGTAATGGGAGGCTCGACTTATCATGCTGGAACTCTGGGGTATCTGAGGAGTCCCAGATAGGTGCAAAATCTGAGTAATAACCAATACCCAGAATCTTCCTAACTCTGAACCATAATCTCAGTCATCCATACTTGAAAAATATTTTGGGGTGCCAAACTTGTATAAGAACCCAACGGGTCTCAGCTCCCTAACCAACTCTGCTAGGATCACCCCCCATGTTGGGCTATCCAGAGTGCCCAAAAGCATCCTGCAACTTTTGAACTGGAAGGCCATGCAATACAGATTCAGCTCCAGCAGGGAAAGGTCCCAATTCACAAGCCTGCACCTCAGCTTTTTCCACACTAGCCTTGTCCCACCTGAAGCCCATATGAAGCTTGTTATTTAACCCCTGAATTTTATCTATAGCTGATCTTGGGAAAGTAAGCAGAATGCAATTAAAAGGCATGTCAGCTTAGGAAGAATCGACATTTTAATCAGATTTACTCACCCATAGTAGATTCTTCCATCTGGCAAGTAAAAAATCCACCTCCTTAGCCACCCTCCCTAAACTATACTTTGGGATTGCTTCCAGGGGGTTAACAATAACAATACCCAGGTACCTAATCTCCACACGTGCCTCTCCCATCCAGTTTGCTACATTCCAGCACATCACCTGTGACTTGGAGTTGTTTGCAGAGTACCCCAATAAATCACCAAATTCTTTCACCAACCATCCACCCTAGAGATACTCTGGGCAGGTTCCGATATGTAGATAACCAAATCATCCGCACATAGTGTGATCTTATTGCTGCAATGCAGTGAAGGAAAGGGGATTACCTGGGAATCCCTTCTAAGTTGCTGGGCAAACAGCTCAATATAGGTGTCAAAGAGAAGTGGAGACAAGGGACACCCCTGCCTCGTGCATCTGCAAATATCAAAACTCTTAGTGACCTGTTAAGCAAAGCTCTGGCCAAAGAATTCTCGTACAGCCTCTCAAGTGTCAGAATGAAAGAGGGACTAAAACCCAGTACTGCCAGGACCTCCCAAAGATAAGCCCAGCACACTCAAACAAATGTCTTGGCAGCATCTTTTGTGACCACTGCCAAGGCGATCGATTGAGCGGTGGCCAAGTCGATAAATCCAATCAGCTGCTAAGTAAGGTCATGGATCTGTCATTTTGACACCAAACCCTTCTGATCTCGATGTATTAATTTCTGACACTATCTTGGCCAACCTTCCTGCCAAAATACTTGCAAAAACTTTATAATCTGCATTTAATAAGAATATTGGTCAATAAGGATCAGCCTGCCTCTGATCTTTGGCGGGCATTAAAATCAATGTGTTTGTGGTTTCCTTCCATGAGTCAAGGACCTGAACCTTGCCTTGATATATCGAATTAAACAGAGCCTCCCACACTGGCACAACCTCTTCCTTTAAGAGCGTACAAAGCTCACAGGGGATGGCATCGGGGCCTGTTGCCTTTCCATTTTTTATACAAGACAGGTGCTCCCTGATTTCCTCCTGGGTAATTTGCGCCTCCAGGCACTCTTTACTCTCAGCTGTAAGACCAGGTTGTTCCAACCCCCTCAACCATTCCCGAAGTTTATCTGAGTCTGGGAACACCTCTTCGTTGTACAGTGTGGAGAATTGAGGACATGCAGGGGCACATGGTCTCTACTTTATTTGAAATATCTCCCTGAGGGATGAGAACCAACTCCTTAGTAATGTTCCTAGACCTTTCAGCCCTCGCTTTCCATGCCAGAAATGCACCGGCTCGCTCCCCATACTTGAACTGCTTCATGCACCCAGCATGTGAATGAAATACAGTCATGAACAGTGGCAATTAAAGTTCCTGTCGACCTCCTCCTTTACAGTTTTACCATTTTCAACTTCATAAAGGCTGTTTTTATATTCTTTTAAATGTTTTAGTTTTTGTGTTTGCTGCAGTCAGTCTAAGCTGTTTTTGAAGGAGATTATGAAAAATTACAGCTTTCGGCATTGCTCATAGCTGCCTTGCTGCGCCCATGCTGTTCTTCTAATTTTCTGCCGACGTTGTTAGTGCAGGAGGTGCAATTACTAGAAAACAGAACCACCAACTATGATTGACTTTTATTCTGAGAGGTGTGATTTGAAGAGCGTTGAAAATGAGCTCTTAACTTAAAGCTGGCGATCTACTGTCGGTGTTAACTCTGTAATGTGTTCCCTGGATGGCTGTGTGCAGTTAATTACAAACTGAGGGCCCTGAGCCTCCCACCCCCCTCTCCCCGCCCGCGTTTGCGAACAGTCAGCTGCAACCTACCTGCCTTTGAAGCACGGGCCTTGCAGATGGCTCGGGCATCGGCTGTCTGTTACCCAAGGAAGTTTAAAGCTCTGCCTCTGACCGAGCAGATGTCTCTACTTGTTTTAAGGTTGTTGGATAAAATCTGTAGCTGCATTTCCTTTGTTTTCCAAACATGGCACACAAACCTTTAACTAAATCCCTCTGTTCCACCTGCTGGTAGACACGTGTCAGCATATTCCCTTCTGACCTTACAGCTTTGGTAATTAATCATTTGCCTAAATAGTTCCTCTCCTCCTCATTGTTGCACTATAAAGAGTGGATTTTCTGCCTGATTCTGAACCGTTTCTCTGCTGATAGCTAGCTGCTTCATCCAATTACCACTTGCCATTCGCTAACCCACAGACTCTAGATCCTACCTCTGCTGAGGTGCCTCAGTTTTCTATTGTTATCTCCTGACTGCTATTGGCACTCACATAGACAATAACTGAAGTCATCTTCACGAAAACCAAGTCTCATGTGTGGGCTCTGAAACCGACGATCTCATCAGGACTTGAATTATTTCACTCACGCCTGACTTTGCAACAGCCGAACATATAGTATGCCTGCGTTATGTGGGTATAAATGTCCGATCCATGGAGCATGATCATATGACGCTGTCACGGTCAAAGTCAAATGACAAGACAGGGAAGGGCCGGTACAAGGTTCTTTTGCACCTTAAGCAAAATATAATTTTGCCACCTGGTGGCTAGAAAATATAGAGGTTTGATACAGAAATCCGTAGATCAATCATCCCCACAGAGTAAGGGAACGATTAGTGTATTATGTGCATTTGGGTTCAACCTAAATTGACAACGCTTTAACTTTACACATGGAAATTCCCAGTCCTTATTAGCAAGATTGATGGAAATTTCCGTATGCAACACGCATTTACTAATATGGAATTTCCCCACTCGTACATTCATTTACAAGGCCAGGTCTGTGGGTAGTCCTGTATGGGGATACCTGAAAAGGCTGCAGAATATCCAAAAAACACACATTATTGGGTGTTTAGTGATTTGTGGGCAGATTGCCCACTTAGGAAGTGTATACAAATCAACAGTTAACAGGCATGAACAAGCATTTCCGAGGTTCCTTAATTGTTCCAAAAGACAGACATTTGCTGGAACACTAAAGGTAAATATTTTAACCAAACGTCGGACTTTTAGCCCTTTCCTTTGTGAAATCTCTCACTGTCAGAAATAGTAACTGCAGTCGGTAGACTAGGGTGTCACAGGGCCGCAGTTCCATTGCCATTGTGCTTCTGGAAGAGAATAAACATCTGGAAAGTTGTGTAGGAAAGGTGGGACTGTACAGTGCTAGTGGTTCGACAGATGGTTGTGGTACAGTGCTCAATTTGTGCTTGTTGTTTCCGGTGCTGAGCACCGGCACTTCTTTTTGAGGGTTGGCACCTCTTTTTCAGCCTCAAGCATTTACTACGAGCAAAAGATACATATGGGAAAGACGGAGGAAGAGAAAGACGAAAAACCGTCACAAAGGGAGAAAGCAGAAAGCTCCACGAGTGAGCTGAAGGTGCCGGGAGTGGGTGTAAATGGATTAAAGAGGCCAGAGATGGCTTCAGGACAGTGCTTAATTTGTGCTTGTTGTTTCCGGTGCTGAGCACCGCCACTTATTTTTGAGGGCCGGTGCTTATTCTTCTTCCTCAAGCATTTGCTGTGTGCAAAAGACACGTATGGTGAAGACGAAGGAAGAGAAAAACGAAAAAGCGTCACAAAGGGAGAAAGTAGAAAGCTGCAAGAGTGAGCTGAAGGTGCAGGGAGGGTCTGTAAATGGTTTGAAAAGGCCCGAGATGGCTTCGGGGTTACGCTGTCTCAGTATTCCGTGCTCCCACATTTAATTGCAGCATCAGCGTGTTTAAGAGGAGGGCTTTGGGCACCGGCACATTTTTATTTACAAATGAAGCACTGCTTCAGGATTACGCTGCCTCCGTATTCTGCGCTCTCAAATTTAATTGCAGCAGTCACGTGTTTCAGAGAAGAACTTTACGCACCAGCAGTTTTTTTTTTTTTCTTTTTTTTTTTAATTAACCGCTGATGTGGTGCAATCTCAGAGTTCCCACCAGCTGACACATACTGTGAAGGGTTCCATTAGTGCTACCTGAAGGTTACAACATATACAGTCATTGTACGACATACAGTCCTTACAGTAGTGACGTTCTGTATGGAGGCTGGCATGCAACTAGAGCATGAATGCAGTCACCCTACTTCCACTACACACTGGAGAGGCTTCTTTGCTGACAGGCCAACCGACCCTACAACATATAACTATTAAGACCGACAAATGGGTCATAGATAGAATACTACGCAAGACTATACCCGGTTCAGCGCTGTGCTTCCAAACATTCAAAGGCATTGTGGCGTTTTGTGCCTCCTTAGAGAGGACTTAGTATTGCTACTCCCTGGCCCGTGTGAGGATTATTACAATAACTATGTTAAGCTGTAAGGTGATTTCAAGTATACAAACATCGTTTTGTGGAAATTATTTGTCACTGTTTTTTTCACTGCACAGTTTGGTTTGATTTACAGGCCTAGCAGATTTCGGAAAGCACGGGCGTTTCTTATTCATATCCAGGTAAAATCGCAATATTATCCATTGGAGGGTACATAGGAATGACTGCGCTGATGCATGGCAGAGGCAACTACAAACCTGGCATCATGTTTGCTACAATAACACTGTCTCAGGTGTAAACAAGTACTCTCCCTATGCTAAACACAACATGGAATGGGTGTGTTTTCTTGTAGGAATTCGGTGGTAAAGGAGCTCTTTTATTTTATTCCTGTGTAAATTAGCATGACCGGTAAGAAAATAAACGAGTTCTAGCTGCGATCAACTGGATTTGTCTCTTTCTCAGGGGTATAACTGATCTTCTGTGGGAAAAACATTGAAGTAATGCAATAATTGTATGAGCAATGGGAGTAGTGGGGGAGGGGTTAAAGTCGAGTGAGAAGCAGGACTTCTCTTCATGCTCTCCATGCTGCTCTGCTTTTGGCCCAAGATACTCATCTGGTGGAGTCAGTCTCCCTGGAAAGAAGAGCCTGTGGTGCTTCCGATGGCTAGGCACGGTACCGGCTTGAATGCCTTTACCAGGAGAATGCTGTGGCGGCGTGATTTCCCACACGTCTGGCCAAGGACCTAAGATGGTAGCTGCACACACCCGCCATTACATGGAGGAGCACTGTAACATCGCACACCCTCCAGTGCTCTGAAAGGAGTGTAACAGCAACACCCTGCCACTGAAACCAAGCTAAACCCGGCTGATGAGACTTTATAAGAGCAAAAGCGGTCTGGAGTTGCTTGTGTTCCGCTTCAAGGAGGGCCTGGCTTGGCAGTTCGGGCTGGACTGTTTTACATGTGAGCAGGGTCAAGACTGATTTGCATATGGCTGGGCTCAAAGTGAGTTGCCTTAGTAGGTGAAAAATGTTGGACAGGGCTGCAGCCCCAAGCCATTGGCTGAGATTAGCTCAGGAATATGCCCTGAAGTGAAGCGTGGCAAGAGCCCAGCTCCTGGAAGAGTACCCACATAGGAGCCATCTGCTCTGGAATTGGAGCAGCAGCAGACTGAGTTGGTTAAAGTGGGGTGACTTCACCTACGCTAACTGATTGAAGACCCATTATTCTATTTACCTAGTTCTTATGGGAATGGTCCCAACCTCTAGGCTTTGGGTGCGTACATATAATTCGAAGAGTGAATGGTACTTCGAGTATGCTTTAAGTTTTATACCACTTTCATTCAGTAGACACAAGTATAAGCCAACCTAATAAAGGAGAAAGGTCAAAGGTCCTTTAGATGTGTCCCAAAAGACGTGAACCTATTGAGTAGAATATTACTTAATCTATGGCCAACATGTTCATTCTGGTGAAGAAGGAAAAAGTGGAGTCACTGAGGTGAGCACTCATGCGGGTAAAAGAGCTCTAATGAATAAACTCGAGCCTCCATAAACGTGTGTGTGCCATTGAATACCCTGTCTCCTGTGAAAAGACTGCAGGCAATGCCATCTAGGGTGAGTGCGTGGACAAATCCATGCAAACTTAACAGAAAAGGACATCTTCCCTGGCACCCTAAGAGAAAAAGGTGACTGATTTTTTTTTCCTTTTGAATTTCCATGGCTGTGCTGTCATTTAATTTGTCATTTTAGAGGACAGACTAGAAAAACTGATAAATGTCAAAAGGTTGACTAATGTTAGACTAATGTATCAGGGATATCACAGTGAGGATTAAGGTTTGCGAACCAGAAACTTTTCTTAGCATTTAGCTGTACACAGAACTTCTCTGTATCAACTTTCTGAAGGGAGCAATATATTTGCCCATGAGGAGCATAGCCAGGAGAATGGAAGACTGTGGCACCAAGCTTATGATTTTTAATACAGTAGCTCATTGGCATGTGGTCTTCTTTGAGCAGGCGAGAGAGAGGCGCTTCCATGATGAGATTGTTTTTTACGGATGTGTTCCTGACTGTTGCTGATAAGGGACTTGCAGAGCCCCGGAAATATTTTCGTGGATGGGACCCAGGCTAATGTCCAGTGTCCAGCTAGATTGATCACTATTTTAGAAGATACCGTCCCTATTTACTCCAGTGGTCTCCGTGGCGTCCTTCCTGGAAACACTTAAGAAAGTGGGTCTCATGCAGAACAGGGTTACCTGACATTGTGTTCTCAGTGAATGAGTACACAATATCAGGTAACGTGTTAATCCACTGAATGTTTCTACTGTGCTCGAATGTCCTTGCGCGCGCTACAAGCCTGGTGCCCTGTTAGCCTTCCCTCTGTGGGAAATCAAAGGCTGTCGGGGTTAAAGTTGTTGTTCTGTTCAGATCTACTGCCGCATCTTTCTTTTCCTTCCTCGGTATTCGCCTTGGAGTTGGAATCAAATGACTGATGGTTGAGACGTTTACTCTCATGTTCACAGTTAGATGGCGACCAGGTAAATAGCTAACTTAACGATGCCAAATAGAATGTTTTCCTTCTGCTTTGCTTCTGTCAAATGGTTCATAACCACTGCTGTTATACCAGCAGCCAGGTAAATGGCGAAGTTTTATGCATAAACTAGCTGAGTGACATGCATGCATACAACATCATGACCAATTTTTGAGCAAAGGACCTAAAAAAGTAATAAGCGGCCTTATTCGAAAAATTAATCTTTTATTGCCATTTCAACATTGACATATCTTCCTTGGCTAAACTCACCCAGGACCTCTGCTTCTCCTTAATGTCATACGCTGACCACACCCAGATTTTCATCCAGTGGGTAGCATGACATCTGCGGCTTCTAATTTACATGCATGTCTAGCTGCAGCGGGTAGCATGACATCTGCAGCTTCTAATTTACATGCATGACTAGCTGCAGTGAGTAGCATGACATCTGCGGCTTCTAATTTTCACGCATGTCTAGCTGCAGTGGGTAGCATGACATCTGCAGCTTCTAATTTACATGCATGTCTAGCTGCAGTGCATGACTAGCTGCAGCGGGTAGCATGACATCTGCGGCTTCTAATTTACATGCATGTCTAGCTGCAGTGCATGACTAGCTGCAGTAGGTAGCATGAAATCTGCAGCTTCTAATTTACATGCATGTCTAGCTGAAGCGGGTAGCATGACATCTGCGGCTTATAATTTACATGCATGTCTAGCTGCAGTGGGTAGCATGACATCTGCAGCTTCTAATTTACATGCATGACTAGCTGCAGTGAGTAGCATGACATCTGCGGCTTCTAATTTTCACGCATGTCTAGCTGCAGTGGGTAGCATGACATCTGCGGCTTCTAATTTACATGCATGTCTAGCGGCAGTGCATGACTAGCTGCAGCGGGTAGCATGACATCTGCGGCTTCTAATTTACATGCATGTCTAGCTGCAGTGCATGACTAGCTGCAGCAGGTAGCATGACATCTGCGGCTTCTAATTTACATGCATGGCTAGCTGCAGCGGGTAGCATGACATCTGCGGCTTCTAATTTACATGCATTTCTAGCTGCAGTGGGTAGCATGACATCTGCGGCTTCTAATTTACATGCATGTCTAGCTGCAGTAGGTAGCATGACATCTGCGGCTTCTAATTTACATGCATGTCTAGCTGCAGTGCATGACTAGTTGCAGTGGGTAGCATCACATCTGCGGCTTCTAATTTACATGCATGTCTAGCTGCAGTGGTAGCATGACATCTGCGGCTTCTAATTTACATGCATCTTTAGCTGCAGTGGCTCCGGGGATGAGTCTCAATTCCTTGAAGCTAAATGGAGATAGAAGCAAGCTTCTCTTTGGCCCTCTCTGTCACAAGTGCTCCTCGACGGGGGCCTTCAGAGCTCTGCACAGCCCCAGACCCGCAGTCTGCTAAAGATCCTTAGTGTAAGTGTGAGCTCTCTTTTCCAAACCAGGTTAACGCTGTTTGTTCTTCCTGTTTCTATCAATTACATCTGCTTTGCAAAGTTGCCTTGGCTACACGCGTAGACACGATGCACAGTGGTTCAAGTAACTGTTATTTGACCCCAGTTACTGCAGCATTATATATTTGGGCCACTGTTTAAAGCCTGCATCTCCCCTTCAGCTTATCCTGAATCTAGCTGTCGGATTTCTTACCTCGGTGTTGTTATACCAATAAAAGAACGATCCCTGTGTCAAGCCATGTGCATTGCTCACTGAGCGTTCTAAGACTCTTTGATATTGCAGACTAAAAAGAGTCAATGTGCTCCAGGTCGAGCATTAAGATTTACAGATGCATGTGTCCTGGCCACTCCTCGGGTTTTACAGCCTCGTGTGGGGAGGCTGAGCTTTTTCTTATCTGCCCCGAAATTTGTGGAATTTACTCTCCCGCTGCCTTTGATCTGAGACAGATGATGCAGAATTTAGTTGGATCCCAAAAACACGGCGGTACGTGAAAGTGGTTTTCATCTCCAGGACACCCTTCAGGGTATAACTACTAGCACTTTACATAAACAAATAAAATAAATGATTATTACAATTGAAATCCCAAATACAAATACATGGGAAGAAAACCTGCAGCTGATTGAAGGCTGCAGACTCACTAAGAAAACGTATCCTTATTTTACATGTGGTAGCTGTTTTAGATTGATTCTATTTATGAGCGACGATTAGGACCAAGTACATAATAAATGTGAATCTAGATTGACACGTTGTGCAAATGTCCTGGCTCTACTCAAAAATCATTTTGCACATGCACATCTAAAGTAGGTATTAAAAGAAAGCATGTTACAAATGTTGTTAGACCTGTCAGCCTTAAGGTGGGCTTCCCTGCAAACGTTTTGCCTACTCCTCCTTTTTGCTGATCTCATTTTTGTTGGCCTTGGGACTCTGCACTTTACTACTGCTAAACAGTGCTAAGGTGTGTGTGCTGATTCCTTTCAACATGGAAACATTGTCTTACACCCAGTTGACTCATTTAATACTTTAAATCCCTAGTAAAGGGATACCACATGTACACAGGGCCAGTGAATTAAATGGTACTAGTAGGTCTACAACACTGATTATGCCACCCATATAAGTAGCCCTTTTAACGTCTCAGACCTGCGGTGCAGCCTGTGTTGCAGTTTTAAACTGCCATTTCGACCTGGAAAAATGAACATTTTACTAGGCCTAAACCTTCCGATACATAGGACACCCCTATGGTAAGCCTTAAATAGCCCATAAGACGGTACTGTGCATTTAAACTTTTACATGATCTGGTAGTGAAAAACTCTTACTTTTGTTTTCACTAGTGCTAGGCATTCCTCTCCCATAGGACAGCTTTGGGTTACCTTTTTACATTAAATGGCCTGCAGTTGGGAGCAGGTAGGAATGCCAAGTTTGCTGTCTAAAGATTTGGAAGTTAACACCCTCTTTATTGGTAAAGTCAGATTTAAGTCACAATTCTGCAAATGCACATTTTAGAAAGTTGGCCTGTTTCCTGGGTCACATGACTAGGTGTAGCTGGCACTTGGTTTGTGTGGATTGCTCCCAGACAGTGAGAGAAAGAAGCATAGGTGTTGGCAGGATGGGCCATTTTGGACTTGATGAGAGGGAAAAGCTGTCACCTATAACACTTGCACCTCACAAAGGCTCTACCTGGGCACACTCACAAGGGTTTTACACTAGTCTGTAGTTCCGTCTAACAAGCTGGGGCCAGGGTCGGGAGACAAGAAATTCCAAGTACCTCTGGGGTTGGAAATATCCAGAACATTCTCCTACTTCAAAGCTAGCACCAGGTATACATTTTGGACCTTGAGATCTAACTCTTCAGTACACCCCCGGACCTGAGGAAGACTCAGGGACTGCTGTGCTGTTCTGCAAGGATTGCTACTCTGTTGACCTGCTGCCTGAGTGAAAGGACCCAACCTGCATCTTGAACCCAGGACCCCCAGAGTGACTTCAAGGGTTAGTTGACTGACTTCATGATTAGAGCTTCAGGACAGAAAAGGCTCTACTGACCTTGAACCCAGCACCTGGACTCCGTTTACTGTGTGTCCTACCTCCCAAGTGCTGCCACCTCAGTATTTTACCTTTGGAAGTGGGCCTGAAGGTGCTCTGCCAGCCCAGTTGTGGCCCTGTAAGGGGAATTGACACAGCATGGCACATTTCCTCACAGCCTCATCAGAACAACTGCAGCCTGACACATCCCTGACCCCAGACTTCGCATCCCAGCCCACAGTCTCCTCTGAACCAGTTGTGTGCGACACATCTTAGACTCAGGACTTCAAAACGCAAGCCCTTCGTCGGTGGCACCCTTCATAATGATGCTGGATCTCGCATCCCAGCCTTGCAGCTCCTTGGACCCGCTGCTGTGAGACATATACTCGATGTGTGATCTCACAAATCTCTGCATCCAGGATTTGAGATACTTTTGTTCCGTGGGCCGAACTTGGTCCCTGCATTGTGGTCAGCCTGAACAAGTGGCTTTGTCCATGTCCGGCACGACCAGATAACCACAGTTGGTGCTATGTGCTCCTAAGCACAATTTCTTCTTAAAACATTGAAATTGCATATCTCTGGTTTTACTGATTTTAATTTTTGTCATTTTGATGTCAAACAATTTATTAAATTTTACTCTATTCTAAATTGGTTTACACTTTTTTCTTGTATTGTGTTTTCACTTTTACTGTTTGAGGTGCTGCATAAATAGTTTACACATTACCTCTAAATTAAGCTTTAGTGCCTGGTGCCAAGCTACCAGAGGGCAAAGCACAGATTAATTTGGGCTTTACCTGTGTATCACCTTGACATATTGTGGTTGTGGCTTGAGTAGAGTTTTATCCCCCCAACCAGTAACCCAATTTCGAACAAAGGTTAATTCCATATCCTGAATCACAGACCCAAATTTCCTGCACTTTTACATTCATAAGGTGCATATATGAATGCAGACGTTTTGCCAACATAATAAGTAGCATTTGCCTGTTTACAGATAAGGCTGGGATTGTTAATGTTTCAGGGTGCCAGCTTTGAAACTCAGAAAACCCCCTGTTAAACATTAATGCCATATTGCCTACTTCTCCATCCTCCTTTTATTTGCTCCGAGTTGGCCAGACCACTCCTCAGGAGCTCAGACCACTACTGCTAGCCTCAATTAGTTGCACTACTGCTCTTCATTTAGGTTCCTCTGCTGAGCCTATATGGTGCTTTCATGAGATCATCATCCACTCATCACAATGTCTCCTCTTGGTCTAGAACAACTGCTTGCTGGTCCATAAGCATGTTACAACTCATCTGTTAGCCCTTGACTACCCCTGTCAACTTCACCGCTAAGAGAACAAACGCATCTTTGCTCTCTGACCACATGGCCAGCATCATACAACTCATATTGTCCCTAATAAGTTATCTAGTGCCCTAGCACTCCATGTACTAGCCCTCAGGGACCCCTCTGTTGGCCCTTGGCACTACTGTCAGGTGGCTCTGTGTCATGCATGACACCAGCCAGTACTGGTTATCCAACTGCTACATCCAAGCTGTGATTTTGAGACCATAATTCCAATGTAAAAAAGTAAAATTAAAAGTTGCAGAATATATTGTGTGATTGACTAAACAATGAGTTGCTGAAGGGTCTAAACAGAACATGGAGCCACTTAATAGCTATTCCCCAAGGATCGTCCCTCAGCCCCACCCTCTTCAACGTGTGAATGACCCGCCCCTCTGGCCAACATCGTCGGAGCACATGGATTCAACATCATCTCCTACACCGACGATACCTAGCTCATCCTCTTGCTATCAGAAGACTCCTTCCACAACCAGAACCAACTTCCACAGATGTATGATGAACATCAACAACTGGATAAAGGACCACTGTCTGAAGGTCCAGTCAGGCAAGACTGAAGTCCTCATCTTTGGGAACAACACCTCGCCATGGAACGACACATGGTTGCCTGCTGAGCTCAGCCCATCCACCACCCGACAGATCAGGCCCGCTACCTTGGCATCATCCTAGACAGCAAGCTATCTATGAAGAAACAAGGGTAAACACAGTCTTATCTGCCTGTTACCACATCACAAGAATGCTCTGCAAGATCTTCAGGTGGCTCCCAGTTAACACCAGAAAGACAGTTATACAGACCCTCATCACCAGCAGGCTGGACTATGGAACACACTCTACGTAGGAATAACCACATGCCTGCTGAAGAGACTACAGACAATACAAAACTCAGCAGTCAGACTCATCCTCAACCTTTCCAGACAAACCAATATCACACCCCACCTCAAGAAGCTACTCTATCTTCTGGTCCTGAAGAGATGCCAGGTCAAGATGTTGACCCACCCATACAAAGCCCTGCACAACAAAGAACCAGCATACATCAACAAATACATGACCTTCCACCAACCGATCAGACAACTACGATCCATCTCCCTCTTCCTTGCAGCCATCCCCTGTATCCATCAAAGCAACAGTGGAGGATACTCGTTCTCACATCTGGTGGCCAAAGCATGGAATGAACATTCGCTGGACCTCAGGACCGCCTCATAGCTCCAGCAATTCAGGAAAGGACTTGAGACCTGACTATTCAAATGAACAGATCACAACCGAGCACTTTGCAACTCCAGGGCCTTGAGACCCTCATAGGTGATTTGCCACGCTTTACAAATCTTTGATTGATTGGTTTGATCAGCGGTTAAAGACCCTAAGGCTGTCAGAATCTGTTCACATTCTGAGGCCCTCAAGCAGACTTCAGTGACCCAGAAACATCTCTAATGGACCTCAGCTCCAATTCTTGTTATTCCTAGTTCTCAATCTCCATGTCATCCTGGTCTTGGTCCACTAGGTCCTTGTTAGTGGCTGTCCTCTTGCTGGGGCCCTCCTTCTCTAGTCCTCCTCCTCCTTCACTTTCCTTGTCATCCTGGTGGTCCTGTCCCTCCTGGTGTTCCTTTTCATCCTGGTGATCCTTTTCCTCCTGGTAGCCCTGTCCCTCCTAGAGACCATCCTGCTCCTACTCCTCCTATACCTGATCCACCTTCTTCTCATCCTGGTTCTGATCCTTCTGGTCCTAGTGTGGTCTTCCTAGTGTTACTGCTCTTCTTTGTCCTGGTGGTGCTTGTTCTCCTTCTCATGACTGCTCCCAGTCCAGATGTTCCTTGTGGCTTTTCTCCTTGCACTGTTGTTCCTGGCCCTGTGGATCCTCCTGACTTTGGTCACCTGAATCCTTGTTGCAGTTTTGGCCTTCCTGGCCCTCTTGCTTGTTCTGGTTCCTATATTCCTGGTCCTCACCTATCTCATGGATTCCCTTATGCTCTTCATGGTCCTTCTTTTCATTTACTTGGTCCTCTTCCTCCAGGTCCTGGTCCTCTTAATCATCCTTGTCTTTGTACCCAAGGGCCTTGTGCTTCCCCTACTGCACTCTTGTTCTCCTGGCCCTGATCTTATTGGATGCCCTGCTCGTCCTAATTCTAGTGGTCCTCGTCCTCTTTCTCATGGTGGTCCTATTCCTGGTGTTCCTCATGCCCTTCCTTTTCCTAATCTTCCTACTCTTTGTACTAGTTCTCCTACATTTTCTGATACTGGTGTTATTAGATCTCCTAGTTATCCTTGCTTATATCTCACTCATGCCTTTTCTAGGGGGTTGTTCCTCCTGGTGGCCCGGGTCCAGGCAATCCTGGTCCTCATCATGGTCTTTGTGTCCCTCCTGTGCTTCCTATAGTATCTTTTCTTCATCCTGGTCTTCCTCCTCTGGCTGGTGTTCCTCCTTATTGCCTTTCCCATGATTTGACACTTCATTAGTTCATATTCTTTGTTCCCTTACTCACTCCTAGTCTCCTACTGTAGTTAATTATGAACTCTGGACAGGAATACACTAGGACATCTCAGTGTCTTTCTGTGTCCTGTACACTGTGATTGAGCCCTGCCAAGATACCTGCAGGATACAGGGCTTGTGTACAAGCTGACTGTGAGGCAGGAGGTGCAGCATAGATGTCATGCTCAGCTCTGCTTTAGAACCACTTTTTCAGGAATGTGAAACTGCAGTAAAGAGATCCTGAACCAGCAGGGGAACAGCCTTAAACGAGAAGGACTCTGACTTCATACCAGAATTAGCTACTTAGTGTTAATAATTAGTCTGAACTGCTCATAAGCCAGTCACTTTTTTTTTTTAAACTTGATTTTCATTTTGATGGAGGCCATAAAAAGAGAGATCAGTAGTGATCAACTTCAAGACGTGTTTGCTTCTGTTTGCCAAGGCTCAGCCAGGGTACATGTTGCACTGGGTTCTGCCGCTGCAGTACGATCAACTTTTTTACTTTTCTAATCACCCGTTTTTTTGACATTTATTGTGAGTGTCTCTACTAATGTCTCATCCACAGTAATCCCATGGCAAATGGACTGTGTGTATTTACCACCAGTGTCCACCTTTTAAGATAAGGTTGCTGCGACGCAACAAGTGGAAGGGGCATTTGGCTGGTGTTACCCATGAACATATCTGCAGGCTGCGTGTGGGAGACTGCAGTCATGCACAGTCCGGGAACAACCCACAGGTAGCCTGGTGCAATGGGGACTTTGCAGGGGTAGGTATTCACCTGGGATTGGCCTCATGAAAGTATTGTACACTATATGGGAGAATCATTGTTCTTTACTGCCTTAATAATAGTAACAGTCCATTATACACATAGGGAGGTAACTGCCTTAGAATGTAGTTTCACTTCTCCCTTGGCCTACAGAGACTATCTACATCTTGAACTGGAGTATAACCTGTACAGGAAAACCAAATTTGTAGCTTCCAAATCGATAACTGGGCGTCTGATGGGTCATTCAGAGTTTCCATATTGTCCTGCTCAGCTCACGGTAAGAGTCCAGGCCTTGTGTCACCCTGCTGTGCATAGTAATTACATTTTCTCCAGCAGCAGGAACAAAGGCAGCCCCCACACAAAGGAGCAATTAGCAGTACTTCTCCTAGCTCCTGAGGAGAAAAGGGGTGTGGCGGAATGATCTGTATCAGCCTCCCAGCAGTCACATGATACCAGTGGTGGGCCTGCCAAAGCCCACTGAACAAAGGAGAGTGCCCAGACAACTGGAGCCAACCCGCTGGGGGTAGTGGATGGTCTTTCTTCTAGTAGGGCAAGCCTTGGTAGTGATGTCAGCGAGAAGTGGAACTGAGACCCCAGGGGCTGATGTGATCAATTATTCCTGGACTGTCCCAATATGCTGTGGGAGTAGGGTTGGGACAGGGGTGCAGAGTTAATTGATGTGGCACCCCAGGAATGGTTAGGGCTGCCTGTTTTCTGGAACCTTCCTTTTCCCTCTATAAACTCTTGCACAGGGGGAAGACTCTCTGGCCTATGGATTTTTTCATTCTTCACTGCTGGATATTGGGACTGCTATGGAGAGCTGGAAGGAGGAACCTCCTGACCCCCCACTCAGGACCAAGGAGTCTGCCAAGTTGACTCCAGGACCAGTGCGTCTCCACAAGGGCCAGTGAGGCAGACCACCTTACAACCCCTGAGGACCAGTTGGGGTGAAACCCTGGACTTTCCTGCGCCCAGAAACAAAGATCAAGGAGAGAGCTGGCGCAGGGAATTAAAAAGACCAGCTTTTAAAGGACTGCGCTCTCTTGAGGTGAGGGCAGTTGCTACAACTGGCCCTGGTTTATAGAGCTCGCTACCAGGAGTACAATAAGCCCATGATCATCTAAATCTGCCCAACGGGGCCTGAGTTATAGCATTTTAAGGTTTAGCAACCTTTTATCACTGAAAGCATGTGTGACTCCAATGCTGTTTCTTACTTTACCCCTGGGGTGGGTCAGGGCCTGGAGGTTGGTGAAAGGATATTTTACATTTTGTCCCATGAAGGGGGCGTGCGTAGACCCCCCTCCCTTTATTCTGTTAGATGCCGGGGGACCCCCATGCCCAAGGATCCTCCGATCAGGGGTCCGGGACGCCATCCCGACCCCCCACATTCACAAAAATGATAGGGGGAGCACCTTTATGGTGCTCAGCTGCCACGCACCCCGTGCCTGTGTCTGGGGGAGCAGAAGACTGCCACAGACTGCAGCGCCTGCCTTCCGCAGCTGGTAAGAGAAAGGAAGAAGCTGGCTCCCACAGCCGCACAGGTTGGTGTGGGCTGTGTGGGAGCTAGTGGTGCAGAGAGGTTCGGGCTCCCTCGACTGCTTTCAACAAAATAGAGGCATGATGGTGCCAGAGTGGGACCGGGCACCCTCACCAAAATGTATAAAATAACAAAAGAAAAAGCAGCACAGCTCTCCCTACCTCACCAAGAATGCCGATATTAGCTTATTCACTGCTTCCTCAGAAAATTGCCCCACAATGCCTTGCAGGGCTGTCTCATTTCAAATTCCTTTTCACCCATATCTCTGCTTGTGGTGGTCCCAGAACACTGAGACCACCACCAATTCACTCAGCACAATGTATCCTTGTTTGGAAGATTACTTACTGAGTCTTCCCCTAAGTTGGGGAGGACTCCTAAATTATCACCTCCCCTGGATTTTCAATACCGTTTCAAGCATTTGCATGACTGGAGCTTTTTCTGTACAGCTGGAAGTGTTTTGTTCTCAAGGGGCCTTGTGTATGGTAACATCTAAAAAGGCTTGTAAATGTATAAATGCAATGTTCCTGTGGTTATGCTCTCTAAGAGTTGTCTGTATGGTTGCAATGTGATGCACTTTCACTGCAATGTCTCCTAGGTTCTGTTTTTATCATTACAGTTTGATATCTAGCAAATGGTTTATTCCTTATGAATGTTTTATTAGGTTATCATAATTATTGCATTTTTTTTATTGGTTCATCATTATCGCAATAATGACAATGGCTCATCCAAAAGAAATGTCATTACAAAATGACTGTTGAAATGCACTTGATATGTTTGGGTGTCTCCTAGGGGGTCATCATGGATTACACAATCTGCCAATGTATATATTTGTAACTTATTGTTTAGTATTTAGTAGTGTGCATAATAAATGTATTTCTACTTTTTCTAAAGAGAAAGTGCTGACTGGACAATAATTTTATTGAGTGTTATTATTGTGGGTCATTGATTGGTGATTACTAGCCCCCACCACCTCCCTCGTGTAGGCCTTGGACTGCTCTGCTTTGCCACCCTGTGAGAGTCAAGCACTATACTTATGTGTTTGGTTCCCACTGCGGGTAATTGTGGATCTATAACTTGTGATGGCCACACAACTAATATCTCAATTTCCAACAGTACACTTAAAGCCTCTCATCCACCCGTCTGTCCCCACCAAAGCCACACTGCCTCTGTCTGAGATTCTAAACCCATCAACAAACTCCCTCTAGTAACCCTTTGAGCGAAGAAGATCGTCCACTTCCCCCTCCTCCTGTCTGCTTTCTCCCAGTCTGCCCATTCGCCTTATTCTGCCTGATTTTTCCTAAACTGTCCATGTTCCTTTAGGGTCTGTCTGCTTTCCCTCAGTCAGTTCGCTTTCTCCTAGTCTGCTTCTTCCTCTCGGGCAGCCCACTTTCCTCTCATTCTTCACTCTCCCCTGTATTGCCTATTATCCCCATTAAGTCATCCATTTGCCTTCAACCTGCTTGACTTCTTCAGCCAGTGTCTGCCTACTTTTTCCACTCAGGGTCTGCCCACTTCCTCCAGGATCTGCCTCCTTTCCCGAGGCTTGTTCTCCCCTTGTCTGAACACTTTCGTGTCCTGCTGCCAATTTCCCTGCAAGTTTGCTCTCCCCAAAGTTTGCCTGTTTTCCAAGCTAGTCAGCCCACTTTCCTCTGAGCCTGCTTATTGTCCAGCCTCTCCTGTTTGTCCGCTTTCCCCAGAGTCTACCCATTCTTTTCCTTAGCCTGCCCTTTTTTGCACACCCTGCCTGTTTTCCCATCAAGTCTTTCCATATTTCCCTTGAATCAGCCCATGTTTTGATCTCTCTCGCTCTCCTAGGTCTCTCCCCTCAGTGTTGCTTCTCTCCCGGTGGTCTCTCTTCTCTCACCTGTCACTCTCGGTCTGTTCTCTTTCTCCTCAGTTTTGCTGCTTTCCTTGCATGTCTCTCCCCTTGCCACACTCATTCTCTTCTCTCTCCCCTCAGCTTCGCCCCTCAGTCTCACCGCTCCACCTCCTGATCTCCGCTCTCCTTCCCGCCACCCGCATACTGTTGTCTCTATCCTAATGTTTCTGGTCGCTCTGCTCTTCCATTGCCACCTTGGTTCTGTTTTCTCTTTCTCCTCAGTCTGTCTAGCTAAGCCATTTGGAATCCGCAAGAAGGAGTAAAGTGACTTATCACATGATGTATTGGTCACAAGAAGATGCATGGTTGTTAGGGAAGCTCAATGATCATTCCTTTAATGGGAATGAAATAGAAGTCATCTGTACAATAGTTATTTTAATAAGTCTCACGCGTTGTGAGTGAGGCTCAAACATTTGGAGGTTAGTTTGAGCTCTGTCTCGCACAAGGCCAAATGCCTCATCACCTAGGAAGGGTCGAGCCTGATTTCTAGAGATACCTCTTTTCAGATCCCTGCTTTGTGCACAGCAACTCCGGACTTTAGGAAGTAACACTGCCTTTGCGGGAGCCCGCCTACAGACTGTTTCCTTTAATGGGAATAGTCGCTTTGTGCTGCTCCCTAATGTTGTCAGCCTATCTTATTGAAGTATTTGTGTTATTCTATTAATCTTGCTTACATTTTGATTGTTTTATCGTTTACCTGATGTCAATTCCTAGGTTGTCATGCTTGTCAAAGTTAGAATGACATTTCCTGTGATGTTATAAAGTATGCACATTAGCACTTTCAGAAACATTATTTTAGACGAGAGCGCTGTGATGCACATTTATTGACTGCCTTTAACGAAGCTCGGTACCTCTTCAAGAGAGAATTGGTAGAGTTAAAAATAACACTGCGGGCATTGTAAAATACTTTAGCGCAGGTGACAGGGTTAATAGTGGTCCTGACGGCTCTGCACTTAGCATGTAGAGCAAGTAGGGCAACCTATTAATAAATCCAACCATGCACTTAAGATTATCTGCGTTACTACAGTGGATGTCATAGTACTTAGAATATCTTCCTATAAAAGATGCATTTTTCCTTCATAAGACACATCCATCCTCAGTGTGAGCCTCTCACACTGATGTCTTTGAAAGTCTACTCCGATCTGGGTTATCTACAGGCCTGTGTAAATAGTGTGGCTAACATAATGAATAAATGTTGCTGCTGTAGCATTTGCCCTGGCTTCTGCTGGTTGTAAACCACATCAAGTTGCTGCTGGTCTCTTTTCTTTCTCTTTCTTTGGGTGCAGTTTTTGGTGCATCTGTTGCAAATTTGTGTTCTGTGAAATTGTTTGATTTCTAAATGCAGATCACAGACCTTTAAATTTTTTTGAAATGTTTCTTAAATATTCACGTCTCACAGTTCTGAGTTTATTCGTGTAGCATAGTGCTGGATGATCGGTCTTAACCAGTTATCTGTGCTTGGTTTGTGGAGGTCCACCTTTCTGAATGTGGATATGGCAGACCGTGAGTCATTTGTGAAAGCGGACCGGCCTACTTTATTACTATATTGACTATATAGCACCATTTTGCTAGACTTGCTAAATAAGAGAGGCATTTTCACCATGAAAGGGCTGCAACATGCTTTTTGGTAATGACCTCTACTGGTCATTGGGTTCAGAGTCTCCCAATAGACTAGAGTGTTTACCTAGTTTTCATTAAAATATGCACTGCAGAGGAAAATTGAAATCATTTGTTGTCCCTGTGGTGTAATCTATAATCACGGCGCTGTCCTTGTCTGGTGACATTCACCAGTTTGTTTGGCTTAGTGTTTCTTCATATTTGGGGGCTACAAGCAGTATGCCCCGAGCAGTCCTTGCTTTGAGCTCTGCACGTGTTTGACGGGTCTTTCTGTGACATTCGTACAAGGTGATTTTCACGTGGCATTGGTTTAGCTGCAGATTGCGTCACAGAAGTTTCCAGAAGCTCAGCTAAAACATACCTGTCCTCACTGATAGGGAAAGGGGATTTGTTTTTGTTCTATTAGTTTGTTGTCTCGCGATGCACTCAAAAATAATAAATGGATTTAAAGAGAGGTGAATACGTTCTGTCTGACAGCTAATCAACAAGATGTGGAGTATGCTTTCAGTATTAGCTGCAAAACAGTGCAGGCCAAGGTGTGTGCATCTTCGCGTTTACCCTTTTATGAACAAAAAGTAGAATAGTTTCAGATGGTGCACTTCAGGATGTGAAAACAAATACTAATAAGAATTAGCTTCAGTTGCGCTTTGAAGGGCGCCTGGCATTCCAGCAGAGCGCCTTGAAAATGCAACCGGCCTAGTAACAACATACGGAACCTGTGAGGTACGTCGGCCATGACTGAAGGCCAATGGAGGCATTGTATGAATTAATGCGCTGCTTATGGAGAAACAAGTACAGCGTGCAAGCTATTATGTTAGTGCCGCACTCCTCTAGCGCAGTAATTCTTGAAACCCGTTCTCTCTCCCACCCGAGTTTGGAGTTAGAAGGTGTGAGGTTGTATATTTGTTTCCTTCAAATCCTTGGTCACTTTACAAAGACTGTGCCCCTTTGGCATGTGAAACAGACACTTTCCATGCCCATTGCACTTCACAGTAATGCATGTGGTCCCACAGCCCTACAGGTCAGTCATGGAGTGGAGGGTAGTCTCCTGTATGTAATTTGGGCTCTGAGCACTCGCAAGAAGAGTGAATTTTCAGGCCGCTCTCTATGGACAGAATGCTAGTTGCATGATGCTGAGCTGTCCTGGACTTTGCCCGTCATAATGGCAGGCTGTGTACAGTGGGACCCCCAGTGTGGATTTGGAAAAGAACCAGTGAATGATTTATATCCATGGGGGCCTTTTGCCAAGTTCCAAAGAAACCAAGAGCTCCATTGAGGGGGTAAAAGTATGCAACGGGGGTTCTCATGGGAGCCTCTTAACTCAGGCAAAAGTGGCCTGATAGTGTTTCTTCAACTCTTCTACTGGTGTTCCTTGTCTAGTAGGGTACGTAGTTTCTACGCAGCCCGTGCAGCCATTCACGAGGTGTCAGTCTCTGAAATAAATCTCTGCAGAGAAAGCACTGTCCTAAACATGTTCCTTTGACAAAGGTGGTCTTCCTAAAGAACCGTCGATGAGAGACTTTCTACTTCTCCTCTGCAGGCTACTGGCAACTACTCCATAGACGTTTGCAGAGTTCGGGTGTATGGACACAATCTGAACCAAATGAGCCATATGCTTTGTAAAGGATATCCACATTTCTCAACACTTACACTTTGTGACCCATAAAGAAGTCCCTTAAATCATCCGTGCCAGTGACTTTCCTAAGTGTTATAAACAGAAAAGACTCATCAAGATTCATTTTTTCAAGAACTCTTCTCCAACCTTTGCCGAGATGAACTCACAACAACTTTTACGATTTTATGCAGTCACGAAGAGGACATGTTTATCACAAACATCTGCATGGAAATGTTGTATCATTCTATCTCTTCTCCAAAGGGCAGCAGGAGAGCCTTGCAGCATTATTTACAGATGACCTCCCTTGTGATTTTCTGTTGAAAGAGCTAAGGGTGCAAAGTGCAGGGCCATTGTCAGCCATGCATGGATGTGTCATCAGTGATGTGCCACTGACTATGCTACTGTCCTAATTGGGCACAGCTTTTAATAGAGAGGAAGAAAAGGTGCCTTGAACTGTGTCACAAGATTCTTCTAACAGTGCAGTTACTGTATTTGGGACTCTAGCATACTGTTCATGTTAGACATTTTAAAAAGGGGGAGAAGATGCTGTGGTGAACTCGCAAGTGACCGATTCATATGTAAAAGTTTAAAAGGCACATGTATCTGTAAACTGGGGTATGAGAGGAAATAGTTCAGTTTGAAAATGAGGCAATGTATGCAGAGATGAGACTTAGAGTGATCAAAACGTTTTGGGAGGAATGACCTGGACCACACAATGGCACTGATCATTTTACTTCACTGCGGAGGAGAAAGAAGGACTTTTTCACACTGCACATTCTTTGTTGGTACCATAGTGCTCATGTCATTCTCCAGCTACACCCTGGCATGAATCTCCTAATGGTCTGTCAAGTCTCCAGGCTTGACTCTCTACACCATCTCCCTCACTCATCCTTTGGGTTCTCCTAGAACATCAATGCTGCTAACACTCAAATTCATTTCTCTTCAAAACCTTCCTCCTTCCCCCTCCAGAATCAAATTATTAAACAACTGAGTTATCTGACCATGCATGGATCTTAAAGCCTTCATGCATAATTCTATAAAAACATATGCAATGTACTACAGCCACTTTCACCTTTTCATACCCATCTGTTTCGTCCAGGCATGCATACCACATTCCCCACAACTCAATGCTTGGAAGTTATTTTTGACAGCAAGATTCAGATCCCATTCTAGACCAAATACTGAAACACATGTAAGGTTTCACCTACTCAACAGTCACAAAATCTACCATCATTATAAATATGTTGCTGATCAGCACACTGGAGATTATTGGAACTGCCCCTTGGTCGATTAATCACATTACACTCTTAGCCACAGGACAGGTTTCCAGACAACTTTTTCACTTCAGCGTAAGCGATGGGGGACCGTGGATGACAGTTTTGCATCTCCCCGAACCACTGTTTTTGAATAGTGTGTTTGGCTGACTCATCAGCAGTCGCAGTCTGGGGGCTGATGCAGATGGGCATTAGTATTGCACAAATGCAACAACTTCTCATAGATGGCTACCTCTAGTAGCAGTGAATACACCAGGCCTTTGGGGTCAGTGGTGAAAATGCAAGGCAGCAGAGTAATGATTTGGTGCACAACTTTTATGCAGCTAACTTCAGGAACTGCACTAGAAGAGTGGAGGACCCCCTCATACTTCATGTCAGTTCAGACTGAATTCCCTGTCAGTAGCCAGTTATGTCTGGGTGTTTCATATACTGGGATCATGCTGGGTCCTTTTTTCTAGACAGTATCTCCTTCTTCAGGGCAAGGCACTCTCCTACCCTCTATGAGCAAGCAAGCAGGCTTGTAGGTGCTCAGGCAGACCTTCCGCTTCTCTAGCAAGTCACAGACTTGAGGTGATGTCCCCTCGTCCCAGGGAAACTGGCTGCCATGCAGACACCAGCTCTGGTCATGCAGGAGTCCTTTGACTACTCTGTGCAGCACTCCCTTCCTTTGTCAAAATGAAATTGGGACTAGAACAAAGTAAAATGGTTTGGTCCCACCTTCATACCCATTTTCCAGATAGGGAATGCTGATTCACTGTCCAAGGTTTCAGAATCCGTTTAGGTTAGTTCTCTTCTAGATTTCATTTTCTGGCTGTTCTTCAGGCACAGCCTTTGTGCAAGATGATGCTCTCAGAGCAGGTAGCAGTTGTACATGTTTCTATGAGGAGTATCCAAAACACGTACAGAATGGAGAGTAGGTTCTCTCCACCTGGCTGTCAACAGCCTTCCTGAAGCAGTGCTCTAGGACAGAAAAAAAAAAAGCCAGACCCTGCCTAACAGCTTCTTTACCTTGAACAACAGAAATTACTATTCCACTGCTTCAGTCTACCAAATAGCAGAGCCCAGAAAAAATCTAATCAGCAATTCTTGCTATCAAGGCCATCATTTAATTTTTATAGGCAGCCCTGTCTCAGCCTTCCTCATGTTAGTGTCTATCTCCACACTCCAGCTGCAGGGATGCAAGTAGTATATTTCAACTGCATGGGTTTGCTCTATCCATCCTTTATCTTCTGCCATGCTAAACCTGGGACCATCTAAAAACAAATCTCACTGATCCTAGTTCTCACTCTCACTGCACACTGATTCCTACTACCACACATGTTACACACTTATGCACACTCTGCATACACATGAATGTCAGAGCAAGGTCTGGGGTTGACATACAAAGTGGAACTTTGCACAAGAGTTGCCTTTAGACTGCACTCTCTCTTTTACACAAAGAAAAATGCCTCATCATACTAAAGGTTCTCAAATAATCTGTACGCTGCCACCTATGCAAGTGTCATACATAATGTTAGATTATCAGTTTCACATGTAGTCTGGCACTCTGAGCAGGGGCATATCCCTGTTCACAATGCCGGGGGAATCCCCCATCCAACACACTTATGCATTATTCTGCCCATAGATACCAATGTCTACACAATATGTACCATATTAATTGCTATGTTAAGCAAGTCGTGTAGAAAAAATATGTTTGACGGCATGTTTAGCAGAAGATAGGCATGCTGTGCATAAGCTCGCCATCTACTCTTGGGTTCGAGTCACGCGATTGACTGACTCCTCCTCTCGATAATACTGTGCATGGACATCGAGTCCTTTGCTAAATTGTTTCTCTCTGCCGTCATGTTCGGACGTGTGTTGCTCTCGCTCCGAGTTCTCAGCTCCATACAGCCTAAAACAATATTCTTTCTGTCATCGTCTGTATTGTTTTCGATCGCGTATTTTTCAATACTTTATCTTTTGGTTCCATTTTTACACCCAGAACTGAATTTTCAGCCCTTCATGGTGAAAAGAGGCCGTCTCCGGCCCAATTTGGGCCTGCCTCTTCCATGTGCCATTGAACTATGCAGCCCTAAAGGAACGTACCCCATTTCGGTTTTACCTTAGATTCCTTTCAAAATTTCTACACATCGACCATCACTAGGTGTGTAATTTGTGTCTTTCTCTCGACCACAACGAGCAGACCTGCGAAGCGTGCTGTTCTTTTCTATCAGAGAAGACACTTAGAGATCGAAGAGCTCGTTAAATGGAAATGGCGTCTCGACTTCCAGGTGACACACCAGAAAGCTTCAGCGACGAGCAGGCGCAAGACGATTTGGAGCAGGAGGGGGCCATCTCTGTTCAAGATTTGGACTCTGATGTGCAGTCGGACATCGAGAGTCCACCACTGCAGTCAGCACAAACTGTGAGTAAAAAGACCTCTTCTCCATTGAACAAAACAACATCTAAAAGGTCACCAATCTGCCACTGGCTTCCAGCCATGGTCAGAGCCAAGAAACTTATTTGGATGCCCCGCCTTCCAGCTCGTCACTGAAGAAAGTTAAATAGAAATATGCGGCATCTACCTCCAGTGCCTCTACTTCAGCTCTGATAAGAACAAAGATACATGGTGCTTCAGTGCGGACTACTTCAGTATCGATCACTTAAGCACCGAAAAAGAAAAAAAATCCATCTACAGTTTTGCCACTGAAAATTTTCCATCCACAAAAGACTTCAGAACCAAAAATCTTAGAAAAGACTTTCAGTGATTCTGGACAGTCTATAATTACCACTCCATTAGAGGTCGAACCAATTCTACAAGTTATGGACGCTTGTCAGCACCAACTTCAAAATCAAGAAGAAACATCACCTCCACCCCCTTTTAAGAGGAAATTAGCTTTCCAAGAGAATCATGATTCCTCTACGCCTCCAAAAAAGACTACCAGAGAAAAGACTCCTTTTCTTACTCAAACTTCTCCACACCATACTCCTCCACCAACATCTCTCCCTCCTTTAGGGTTCACACCACCCAGTTCAACACTTGGTGGGGTTCAAGATTTAGGGGATACATTAGATGAGCAGGACCCATGGGATGAGTATGATCCGAATGCTATTATGCCTAATGATCCAGATCTTTACCCAGCTAGACCTTCACCACCTGTGGATTCTACCTCATAGCAACAGGTTATAGCTAGGACAGTAGAATTTCACAATGTACGTATGTACATTGATACAATAGAAGAGGGTTTTTCATTTGACACCCTTTGGCGCAACATATAAAGAGTCAATTCCTTCCAGTTCTTCCAGGCATGCTGAGGCACGCAGATGAAGTATTTAAAGAGCCTGTTAGATCAAGGGTTATCACTCCCAGAGTAGATAAAAATACAAGGCTGCACCCATTGATCCTTTATTTATAGAAACATAAATTCCTCTAGACTCTCTTGTTGCCTCTACTGCACGCTAAAGGGCTAATAGCCAATCAACAGGAGACACGCCTCCTCCTGATAAAGAAAGTAAAAATTAGAGATGCTGCAAGAAAAAGAATGTCAGCTCGAGCAGGCAATCACTGGGGAATTGCTAATGCACAAGCATTAATATCTTGGCATTATAGAGCTCACTGGGATGCCACTGAGGAGCTTTTACAATACCTCCCAGAGGAACATCGTAAAAGGGGGGTAGAAATTGTAAATGAGGGACAATTTCCAACAACTCTATTAGATGTGCGCTTGATGCTGTTGATACAGCAGCACGCAGTGTTAACACCAGTGTCATTATTAGGCACCATGCGTGGCTCAGATGTGCAGGCTTTAAACCGGAGGTACAACGGGCAGTTTTAAACATGCCCTTTGATAAAGAGCATGTATTTGGGCCACAAGTGGATACCACACTTGAAAAATTGCCAAAGCTATGGGAGCTCTGCAAGCCAGCACACACAGGGGTATTTTTCGCCATGCCAGATTTGCAAGGGACCTTCTGTCATCATTCCGGGAACATTCTTTCAATTAAACAAATCCCACCTCTCAATACACCAAAGGTTACTTTAGAGGATTAGGCAACAATAACAAAGAAAGAGGGAAACCATCTACATCTAGAGGTTCCCCCTTCACCACTTAGAACAAAACATGCCAACTCTCACTACTCCTGTAGGGGGAAGGTTACAACTTATTTTTACTCCCAATGGTCTCAAATTACCACAGATCAATGAACACTTCAAATTATCCAGACTGGTTGCTGTCTGAAGCTCATTACCACTCCACCAAATATACCCCCTTGTACTCAAAAACTCTCACAAGATCATCTCACTCTTATCAAAGAGGAAGTACATTCCCTTCTTCTGAAAGGGGCTATAGGACCACTATGATTACAATACAGAGGAATAGGAGTCTTCTCCCTCTATTTTCTAATAACCAAAAAAGACAAGTCTCTCAGACCAATATTAGATCTCAGATCCTTAGACCACTATCCTATCAGAGCACTTTCATATGGTCAATTTCCAGGATGTTATTCCCCTGCTGCAACAAGGGGACTTCATGACAGCGTTAGACCTAAAGGATGCTTACTTTCACATTCCCATTCATCCTGCACATCGCAGATACCTAAGATTTGTAGTTGCAGGAAAACATTACCAGTTCAAGGTATTACCATTCAGCGTCGCAAACGCTCCCAGAGTATTCACAAAATGTCTTGCAGTAGGTGCAGCACATCTCAGAAGAAAACAAATTCATGTCTTTCCTTATTTGGACGATTGGCCGGCCCATCAAAGCCAGTTCATTCACACAGTGTCACAGCCACACTCAAAGTACAATTTGTCTCCTACACTCTTTGGGGTTCACCATAAACTACATCAAATATCATTTGCAACTTCTCTAGATATAACCCTATCTAGGAGCAACCCTCAACACACAATGAGAACTAGCATTTCCCAACTAAGCCGGAGTCCAGGCTTTTCAAACATTAATTGCTACACTGAAGCAGAAACAAACATACACAATAAGAACTGTTCTGAAACTGTTAAGGATGATGGTATCTTGTATTGCCATTGTTCCTCATACCAGACTTCATATGCATCCTCTTCAACAATGTCTCTCTCGTCAATGGTCTCAGGCACAGGCTCAAATGGTACATCTAGCGTTGGATGGCCCAACTTACCGCTCTCTGCATTGGTGGACACCACAAACCTTATGAAAGGGCAGCCCTTTTAAGACCCTGTAACTCAGATTATTCTTGCAACAGATGCTTCAAACACCGGTTGGGGAGCTCATCTCATCAACTTCAGTTCAGGGGATATGGAACAGCACTCAACTGTCTCTTCACATCAATTACCTCAAACTGCAAGCAGTATTCTTAGCAATGAAAGTGTCCTTTCACAATTGCAACACAAGACAGTGTTGATACGAACAGACAACATGACTGCCATGTACTATTTTCAAAAACATGGAGGGGGGCACAATCTCATCAACTGTCCCATCTTGCACAAACAATATGGAAATGGGCAATTCATCACCACTTTCACATAGTGGCACAGTATCTCCCAGAGACAGACAATCACTTTGCAGACCTGCTAAGCAGGGTGCAGTAACAAACACATGAGTGGGAACTCCACCCACAAATCCTTCAATAGTACTTCCAAAAGTGGGGAACACCTTAAATAGACCTATTCACAACATATCAAAACAAATATGTAAAAACTTTTCCTCAAGGCACCCACGCCCTCAATCCAAGGGCAATGATCTATGGATGAGTTGGTCAGGGATATTTTCTTACGCTTTTCCCCCTCTCCCACTCAAGGCCTTTTGTGGTCTGGAAGATCAAACAATCTCCCCTCAACATGATCTTGGTGGCCCCTATATGAGCACGTCAACCATGGTTCACAACACATTTGGAACTCTCAGTTGTTCCACATCAGAAACCTCCCAACAGACCAGACCTTTTGACACAGGTCAAATGAGACATCCAAATTTTCAAATCCCCCTACCTAGCGATATGGCTCCTGAGGTCATAGAATGTGGTTATTTACAATTACCACAGGAATCATGCAAACCCACAACTACACAATGTTATGCAGCAAAGTGGAAATGTTTTGCTTGCTATTGTCAAACACAAAACATTGACCCTCTCAAACCAACAGTACAAGAATCTGTACAATATTTGTTACACTTACAAAGAGTAAATCTACCTTCCACATCTATTCATTTACATTTAGCAGCCATAGCTGCTTATCTTTAAAACAGACAGCATATTTCTTTGTTTAGAATTCCAGTTATCAAAGTATTTATGGAAGGACTAAAGAATAATTCCACCAAGAATTGCTCTAGCTCCAACTTAGAATCTTAACATTGTACTCACAAGGCTTATGCTCCACTGTTTGAGCCACTTCACTCCTGTTCCCTACAATTCCTTTCATGGAAAGTAGCTTTTTTAATCGTTGTTACGTCCCCTAGACCTGTCAGTGAGCTCCAAGTTTTAACTTTGAAAGAATCTTTCTTTCAAGTTCATAAATAAAAAATTGTGTTAAGAGAAAATCCAAAATTCCATCTAAAGGTAATTTCACAATTCCCTATTAATCAGGCAGTAGAATTACCAGTTTTCTTTCCGCAATGAGATTCAGTAGCAGAAAGAGCTCTACGTACTCTGGATGTTAAAAAAGGACTTATGCATTGTATAGATAGAAAAAAATCTTTGTGGCTTTCTCCTTACCACACAAAGGAGTGCCTATATTTAAAACAACTAAAGCTAGATGGATAGTCAAATGTATTCAAACTTGCTATAGTAAACCTAAACGACAATTACCTGTACCACGTGGAGCACAATGCACTAAGAAAAAAAGTGCATCTATGGCATGTTAGGTACCATACCTATAGACAGTATTTGTAATGCAGCAACATGGTCTACACCACACATATTAACAAAACATTATTGTGTAGACATCTTTGCACAACAACAGGCAAATGTTGTTCAGGCTGTACTCAAAACGCTCTTTCAATCAATTGCAACTCCTGCATGCTAGCCATCGCTTTATGGAGGGACTGCTTTACAGGCTATGCACAGCCTGCGAATCTACAGCAATACATGCCATGAACATATGTCTACTGGTAAGTAACATTTCCTTCTACATTTTTGATTAAATTAATGCATTGGCACTCCTTGACGGATTACACCAGTTATAGAGGTGACATTTTGCATTTGCATTGTGATTGGTATAGTACAATGCACTACTCGCCACCAGACCAGTGCCTACGGTCTGGTAGATTCCAGAACCAGCACAAAGAATATTTGCAGCCTTAGTCAGTGACATTTTCAATTATGCTATCAGGGCAACTGATGCTGCTTCTTATTTACTATCTAGGGCCACCTGCTGCTGAACTAGTAGGATTTACCTGGTCTCAGGATTCTGGATCTTCATTCCTTAGTATTGATCACACTAAATCAGCCACTGGGGAGCATGAAGCACATGTACACCATTGACTGAGCTGCACCTGGCTTATGAAATTTTTAGAAAAGCATTTTGTACAAGAGCCAAACACCTAATGTTTTTCAATTGGAATGGAACTATGAAACAGTAAAATTGATAGAAGTGTATAAGTAGAATAACATTGACTAGGGAAGTGTTCACAAACTTGTATGTCTGGAACTTTTTAGAAGAATGCGCACTGTACTGTTGTACAAGAAAATGTAATAAATATTTTATTAACAATACACATGCATTGCTAAAAAAGGAAAAAAGTGCATGTCACTTGTTTTGTTTTAAACTACATTTCGATCTGCTTTAAACCAGAAATGTATTGAGCAATTCTTTGTATTTCCAACAGTGAGTCACCTCTATGGATTTGGGCTGATGGATGCTGAAGCCATGGTGATTGAGGCGGAAAAGTGGACCACAGTACCCGCACAGCACATATGCGTGGAGAACACTGACAGGCAGATCAAGTAATACATGTTGCAAATGCTTGTCTGAACCCTTTGCATGCAGTGAGCTTTATGTACTCTTCTTCTTTTCCTGTATGATTCTCTTTCTTTTCTTTGTTTTTTCCATTGTGTGCTTTAACCGTCAATCAACATGCCTTATTCTGTGGCAGGGCATAAAACCCAGTGGGAAATTTGTGTCTGATTTTGTCGCAGAATCTGTCAAGTTTCTAAGGCTCGCATGCAGGTGGCCCAGCGTTTTAGACTATCTGTAGCTTATGTGGTCCATTCCTTACCCTTCTTCTATCCTTGTCAAGGGTGCTTTGTCTGTCATGCTCTGCGGTGCTGGTAGGCAAAAGAGTCCCACACTAATGCCCCACAGCCTCTAAAGTACAGAGTCGAGCAAAGATATGGGCACTGCCCCCTACTAACTGCTAAAGTTATCTTACATCGACAAGAAAGGGGATGGTGCCAAATATTTTAAGAACACACGCTTCCTATCCAAGTCCACACACTTCACCACTGTAGCGTTGTGAAAGGGTGGCTCAAGCACGGAGATGGAGAGACAGGCAGCACATCCACGAGCAAACGGTGATCCTTGAGAAAGGTTAAGAGTAATGCACGGAGCCGGCCCTAAATCGGATTAATCGGGTCAGTCTTCTGGGCGGAGAGAAAATTAGGTGTTTGTTGTGGAGGCAAGGGGTGTGAGGAAAATAGGAGGAGGGCAGGGAGTTGATGGGGCACTAACAATTATGCTGAAATACATTAAGGGCTGATTACAAAGTCTTTAAGGAGACCCAATTGAGACCAAGTGTGATGGTTGTCTGCATATTGTCAAGCAGTTCCCTACTGCTCCCCTCCGAATATTGGCTCACCAGGCCTGGGCCCAGCTCGCCGGTGCCCTAGGTAATACACTCCGTAATACCAGCCACAAATTGAGCATAACAGTGCCTTTTACATCGTACATTAGTTGCCTAAAAAGTCAATGGATTTACTAGCAGTTTCGAAGGTAAACTGATGAACTATTGCAATAATCTAAGGTCTGTAACATGCTCCAGTAGCAACATTTGCCCATAGCAGCAAGTCATGTATGTGCATCTGAAAATATTTCTGTCCTGTAGAAATGCTGGTTATGCACCGGACGAAGGAACGTGCAGAAGAAGTAATGTATATGTAACAGTATGTCTCGATCTCAGTGTTTAATTTGTAAATAAAAAGGTGCCTGTGTGCAAAGCTCTCCTCTGAAACACGCGGCTGCTGCAATTAAATGTGCGAACACGGAATTCTGAGGCAGTGTAATCCTGAAGCCATCTCAGGCCTCTGCAAATCTATTTACAGCCACTCTCTGCCCCTTCAGCTCACTCCTGCAGCTTTCTGCTTTCTCCCTTTGTGCTGCTTTTTCGTTTTTCTCTTCCTCCGTCATTCCCATATGTGTCAATTGCCTCCAATAAATGCTTGAGGAAAAGAATAAGGGCCGGCCCTCATAAATAAGAGCCGGTGCTCTGCACTGGAAACAACAAGCACAAATTAAGCACTTCTCGATCTCCCTAAAACAAATGCTATTCGTGAAGCGCATGACAAGAAAATAATGCAATATTTGCAAAATATAATTCACATACATAATGCTATTAACTGTTCCTCTGCTACCCCATCAAAAGTAATTGTGCCAGTAAACAAAATCTACAATTATAGATATAGCCATCTGCACACCAGATTTTAATGTTGACTTTAGCAATAGAAGCATTAAATAATTCTGACTTTACTCAGTATTGATGCAGATTGAGATAGGTGTTTGGAAACAACAAGCCTCAGAAACAACAATTCGAATAAGGTCATGTGAAACTGCTAACCTTCTACTCTCAGTCACACTCATAGCTGTGAAAAGCTCTATTTTAAGACCAATTTTCATCAGCTGTTTATACCTTCAACAGTACCTGTGGCCTTTTCAGAAACGAAATTTCAATTAAAAACCGTTTTAAAGCGATAAGTATTTGAGAAAAAATCATGTAAAAAGAGTACTTACACGGTAAGCTGTTTGTTGATTATTTAGGCAAAAAAAGGAATGCACACCCACGTCATCTCACAATTAAGAACTCAGCCACATGTTCCTGTTTTGTGAGCTCCAGCTGTGAAGCATTCATGTATATTGTGGAAAGTGAACTCTGTTTTCTTGCCCCTGAATAAGGACAGTAGCCATAGCCACTAGATAGAAATGATGCTGGTGGATGCCAGGGGGCCTGCAGTCTGATTGCCTGTAGGAATGCTGAACAACCTATTTCACAACATTTAAGTGCACCTTTCTCCATTCATTTTTGTTTCCTTTTGTAAAGTGAGGCTCTTTTACAAGTCCGTGTGAAACAAAAGAAAATATTTACTGCCATGTCAATTCTAAAATTTCTTATCCTATGCAAGGTACAGGGTCTCCATCCTTTTCTATAACAAAATAATTTTGAACTACAAATGGCTTTGACCATTGTTACAGCAGCGACCACATCAAATACAATCGCAATAGTGACCATACCTCGCAGGATTACTCGTAGTGACCATCCAAATGTATCTCACAATGTCATGTGACAAAATATTGTCATGTCAAAATATCAAATCGAGAATATTGACTTATACAATATCTTGAAAGTATGTATACCAGTTAATTATAGATTTATTATTTATAACTTCGAAGATAGATATATCTTCAATGTAAATAGATGTAGATTTAAGAATGTATATAAAATTACATTTACTTACAAATGGCTGCCTTTTTATACTATGGTAGTTAATATTTGAACTACAATATTTTGACAGGATGGTATTCAAAACTCAGTATTGTAGTAGACCACCAAGCACCCTAACACCCAAGACATGGTCACAAACAGCAATGAAAGAACACGTTTTATCAATATAAAATGCCTCCACATCACATGAAATATCAGCCACAGCAGAAAAGCATGAAGGAAATAATAATACAGCTATAAACCTTCTCAAGCTGGTTTGAACTGTCATTGAAAGAGCAACTTTGAATGTGTTTTAGATTTTTTATAATTTTGTTTTCAAATGGAAGCATATCTGTTTCTCACACACTTAAAGAAAACCTTGTATTTTTCTGGGAAAACTCATTTTTTTATCTGTAAAATCAATGTTGATGCATGGAACCCAAATGTCAGCTTTGAATTTCTCTAATACAAACGCACCACGTTGACAGATTCTACTCCACCCTTATAGGCATTATCGTTGCATGCCAGGGATGTCCCCATTTTGCCAAATATGCCTACATACTGGCAAGGATTCTCACCTTAATGTCGAGGCCATAATTGTGACACAGCTGACCACCATAATGTTATGTTATTTTTTTGTGTAGTACTCAACTCACTGGGGAGGGTATAGTGATTAATACTCAGAACCACCACATCATGTAAATCATGGAAAATATTACTCCAAGGATAGCCATGGTTATGTGATAGATGGCCACAAGTAGGTCATACACGAAAACAAAGAGGGAGAAGGAGGTTGTGTGGCTGTGTCTGTCCTCCTTAAAGTCTATGTAAAATTGCACAAAAGGCACAGCCAAAAGAACGACCACAGGATGGACAAGGAAAAATCCCCCACCCACCAGGGTTACCCCTTGTTGGCATGCTTCATCATAGTTTTTTTTTTCCTGTTTCGCTGCGGAGCGGGCATGCTGTGACCGATGGGATACTTGGGAGCACTGATGTAGTCTTGTCAATGTGAATCACATGAAGAATAGGAGTGGTGTGGTCTTGGGTGAGTTAAAAATACCTGCCTCCTAGTGGTTCCAATGGTTCAATAGATAGCCTGGAGACGGTCTGATTAAAAAGGCGCTACAGAAGTGGGATATGTCTTGTGCCTTCCTTTTTGGTCTACATGTTTTGGAGCCTTACTGATAGGCTCCTCTTCAGGACCAAGGTTGACTCCCTGATGCCACTCCTTGTTTGACTACTACTAATGAAAGCATTAATAATACATGCTATGTGATATGGTGCAATTCACGCAACTAATGCAGTGTCTTAAGATGATACTTATCATTTATGATGTCCATCGTTAATACCTGTGAAAATATAAAGGAACATAGTTATCAAAGCCCTCATTCATATTGGGCTGCCATAGATATAGCTTGTGGGTGTGGTGCCACCCATTTGCAAACTGCATCCCACTCATGGGGAAAAAGACGCTTGTGATTATCAAAAATGAGAGATCAGTGCATTCTCATAAAAGACATTACAAGACATACTACATTTAAAACACGTAAAGCACACAACAACGCACATGTGGTGCATGCGTGACCTACTCAATAGTATTTGGACTCTCGTATTATAGATCCTCCGGGAGGGGTGTGTGCTTTTAGTCACACTCTAAAGATTAGACAAAGTTTTAGGATGGACTCGTCTTATTTTTCACTGTCTGTGACGCAATGTAAAAATATTTAAATAGTACTTACTTCCTCAAAGCGACACTCCAGCTCAGTACCTAAAGCTCACCTCGCCGGGGTCTGAATCTCGCAGGTTCACATCGGAGCAGAGTTTAGTAAACTGCAGTCTTTGCATCTCGAGATTCTGTAACGTGCAGCACTGGACCGCTAACTTTTCAAAATGGCAGCCTCCCGAGGAAGGAAGGGAGGTACACGAGGGCCCTAAGGATAGGTGTCTCTTTAGAGTAGCTGTTATGACACGGAGATCCTAGGGGTACTTAAATGGCTTGCAGAAGCAGAAAAAAGGGGTTACCTTTAGTTTGATGTAATAATTATAATATTTGAGAGTACCAGAGACTACTTTTTTGTGTTTAATGAAGGATTGCTCATTCCCTTTTTATTGTGATGATAATATTTATGTGAGAGTAACAGAAAAGTATTTACCTATATTGATGAAGGATTAGTCTTGGTGGCACTGTGCAATGTAAATGATTAAAATGGACAAAGGGCAGAATCTTATTGCACTATTAACGTGTACCTATCACAGTCGGAGATGTATATCCGAGTGATGGTCACTGTGATGTTAATGTTTCATCAGCTGGCTCTAAGGGATGTTTTCATTGAGTCCTATTTGGTGTGTGCATAATTACAAACCCACCATTGTTCTCTTTCAAACAGTATGGTCTTGCAATTGATCTCTTTGTGATGTTCTAGGATAACCCACTGATAATCCTCCACTATGTGTGCTTTTTCTTTGTAGTGAGTGGACATTTTAGTAGTAGCCTGTCCACATCTCAGGTTACTATGATGTTCACAGATGCTAGTCTTAACCGGCAGGTGGTTATCCCCACACTGTGTAGGTTACATGGGCAAGTTATCATGTATACTGCTCGCTGAGTGTTACAATTGGTGAGGTCTCTGATATCCTACGTTGTAGTGTCGTTAAAGGTGAGACGTTCAGTAACCTTCGTTAGATGGCACACACTACAATTACTACAAGGATGGTGTAGGTAGTTAATACCATCCAGTTTCTTACGGAAATGGCGTGGACGGGTGTGTACAAGCATGTCTCTTAATCAATCAATCAAATAATTTCTTAAGTGCACTACTCACCAGGTAGGGTCTCAAGGCGCTAGGGGGGGCGGTTTCTGCTCAAAAAGCCATGTTTTTAGATGCTTTCTGAAGGTTAGGAGGTCCTGGGTCTTGCGTAGGTTGGTTGGGAGGAAGTTCCAGGTCCTGGCGGTGAGGTGGGAGAAGGATCTGCTGCCGGAGGTGGTGCGTTGGATGCAGGGGAATGTAGCGAAGGCGAGGTCGGCGGAGTGGAGCTGTCGAGTTGGTATGTGGAAGTTTACTCCTTCGTTGAGGTAGGCCAGTCCAGTGTCGTGGAGGGCTTTGTGAGCGTGGACGAGGACTTTGAAAATGATCCTTATGTTGATGGGCAACCAGTGCAGGGATCGGAGGTGGGTGGATATGTGTTTTTGGTGAGGGAGGTTGAGGATGAGACGTGCGGCTGCATTCTAGATTCACTGGAGTTTTCTTTGAAGTTTGGCTGTGGTCCCTGCATAGAGGGCGTTGCCGTAGTTCAGTCTGCTGCTAATGAGGGCGTGGGTGACTGTTCTTCTTGTTTCTAAAGGTATCCATTTGAAAGTCTTACGTTGCATGCGAAGGGTGTTAAAGCAGGAGGATGATATGGCGTTGATTTGCTGGGTCATGGAGAGAGACGAGTCCAGTATGATGCCAAGGTTGCGTGCATGGGAGGTGGGTGTTAGGGGTGGTCCGAAGGTGGGGGGCCACCAGGAGTCGTACCATGCGGTCTTGTTGGGGGCCAAAGATGATGATCCCGGTTTTGTCTCTTTAAGGCTTTCCCCCCACTTATGTGAAAATATGGGTTTGGGTATATTCAATGAGCCACTGTTGAGGATACACCAATGTTTGTTGATAATCTTGCTTACTTGATTGGAGGCTATATTAAATGTTCTAATACATATCGGCCTTTCCTCCTCCTCCTTTTGAGGAGGGGTGTCCAGAAGGGCTTCTTTGTTGTTATTGCAAGCTCATTTCATGGATCGATTGATTATTCTTAGGGGGTAATTTCTTGCCTCAAGTTTTGATGCTAGATTCTGGGCTTGTTTTTTGTAATCCAATATCTCCGAGCAATTCTTTCTCAATCTGAGGAATTGTCCAAATGGAAGGTTCTCTCTCAAATGGCTGGGGTGGGCACTATCAAACAGAAGTAAACAGTTTTTGGTTGTTGGTTTTTCGTGAGTGGTTGTTTTCAGGCCACGATTGGTGGCTATAATGTTTAGATCCTAAAGACCAGTTGTTCCTTGCTCATTACGTGAGTGAACCTCAGGAACTGGTCCTGTCTGTTTAACCACTCTAGATATGTCCCTACTTGTGTATCTTCCCCTTTCCAGGTGACCAGAATATCAGCAATATATCTTTTCCACAATAGTATGTTTTCTCTGTATGGATTAGTAGGGTTTAGAATTCTCTGTTTCTCAAGATGATGGACATAGAAGACCGGCCAGGCTCTGAGCAAAGGTGCTTCAGATGCTAGCTCCATGTTTCTGAAGGTACAGATTTCCTTCGAACTCAATTTGTTTTTTAGTTAAGGCCCAGAAACAACATTCCATAACCATGTTCTAAGGTTTTGGCAGTCCCAATCTATGTCAAAGAAAACCTCCTCAATTATACGTAAAGTGTTAGGGTGAGGGAGACTCATCTATAGGCTCTCCACATCCAGTCCTATCACCATCTCATTTTCTGGGTCAATGAGTCTGTCTTTCAAGAGACAGAGTACATCTTTTGTATCTTTGAGGTAGGTATCTGCGTTTTGGACTATGGGTCTTAAAAAGCATCTGCAAAACGGGATAAAAGTTCCAAAATAGAATTGATACTCAATACGATGGGTCTACCAGGAGGTGTTTCAAGGTTTTTGTAGATTTGTAGGATAGTATAGAAGTATGGAGTTACTGAATTTTTATTGATTAGGAAATCCCCTTCTTTCTGGGAGATCCAGTTGTGTACTAGAGCTTTCGCCACCATACTGTTGATCTTAGTCTTAAAGAAATCAATTGGATCCTCCTTGAGTTTACCGTAGTTGCATTTATCGCCCAATAGTCTCAAACATTCTTTACGATAGCTTTCTATGGTTTGGATCACAATGGCACCTCCCTTATCTGCTGGTTTAATTACTAAGTTGGTGGTGTTAGCTAATTCCTGCAAGGGTTTTTTCTCGTCCTTTGTTGTGTTATGGAACACCTTCAAAGTGTTTGGATTGATCTGGCAATACTATTTAGATTCCACTCAACATTCCAGGGAGCTTCTAATAATATGATGACTAAACTTACCTATTAGGATTAATTTTTTGCCTATTCAGATGTACTCATCAAATATGTCTGGGACACTGAATGAGCCATTGGTGCTGCTCAAATATGGAGGGCACACCCATATTCATGGGGACCAGGATGATGTGATGTTACCGTGCTGTGCTGATTTATGGGATTCAAGATCCCATATACTAGGGCCTAAAAAGCACAGAGTTGGTTTAATTGTAGACATTGCATAGCTTTATCCACTATCTTTCTTCTCGTAGTTGATCAGATACCCATCTCTTCTTCCTGTATTCCCTCTGTGCTATCCATGCCGACTCTTTCTCTAAATTGTTTGCCAAGAACCTGGTGCAGAGGTGCACTCTTCTTTTTAGTTAGCTAATTTGCCTGCTGACATTATGGGACAATTCAATTTCTGAAGTAACCGAGCCCATTGTACATCCAAGATTTATTTATTTATTTAATTTATTTATTTATGTTTTTTTCTAGAGTGCATCAGTCATCCCCTGGGGAATATCTCAGCACTCAAAAAGCAGTCCATCATTGAAATGGGCACACACCAGCACATATAAAATGTCCTTAACTTCTAAAACAGACAAGATTTTAATTTCTTCTCAAAACCCAATGATCTACAGTGAGACTTACATCCAGTGGAAGCATATTGCACTGAGCAGCAGCCAAATAATAAAATGAGCAGCCACGCAATCTAACTTTCTTTATTCGAATTGCGTGATCTCTTGTCACGTGTTGGAAAATAAAATTCTAATCTTGTTTGTGGAATTGTTGGACACGTATTATAAAGAGCTCTGTGTGTAAGGCAGAGAAGTTTAATCTTTGCTCTTTGATGTATTGGCAACCAATGCAAGGTAGCAAGACAAGCAGAGGCAGAGCTATATTTGCCTTCATTACAAATCAATTTAGCCACTGCATTCTGTTTCACTTAGTAATGAAAACATATGGTCCTCCATCCCTACATTCAATGAGTTGCCATAGTCCAGTCTACTTGTAATGAAAGCTTGGACTATGGTTTCCCTCCAATTGACTGGTATCCATATGAACATTCTCCTTAAAAGTTGAAGACATCTGATGCATTTCCCACAGATGGCATGCACTTGATCTTGCTTAGATAGAGAATTGTCCATATGAATCCCAAGATTTTTTGCAACGCTTTTGAGCTCATTACAAAATCCATTTGGGTCGACTACCATGTGGAGTCCAAGATCAGATGTGCTCCACCAAACAGTAGTATCTCTGACTCATCAGCATTTAATTTAAGCCAATGTTCTGTCATCCAGTTGGCAGTATCCAAGAGACAGTTCCATAATTTATCCCTGGTCTCGACATGTCTTTCTTCTTTTGATACATTTATAACATTTCACATGTACTGCTAGGTCAGGTGGCTGTTGAGACACCACTTTCCTTGCTCAAGCTAATCAAGGACCTAGTTAGTTTAGTAATGTCTTCTTCCTAGAGCTCTAATCACAATCTAATTTGCTTAACAAGCAAGATATTGGTGTGATTGCCCAGGAAGAAAATGGGGGCCTTCAGATCCAAGTTCACTAATGGTTGTCACCTAAGTATCACATAGTCACTGTTGCCAGTGTACTTAAAATGGAAGATTTGTATTCTCTTGAAATGAGCCACTGTCACCCAGACGTAGTTCAATATTGAGACTTCGGCTCATGAGATGCAGGTATATGAGGCAAGCTGGTCTGAAATACATTTTCCATTCAGAGCTCAGAGACCTAAACTGTTCAAGGTGCTAGCTAACTGGAAGTCGCTCCAAATTTCCCTAGCGTTATTCTTAATTATGTGGGGAAGAGGATTCCAACTCAGTATCTTTAACTTGCTGTCACATTGATGTAAGTGTTTGCACCAGCAGATTAGAATTGAAGTCCCATATCAGAAGTCATAGCACGTCAGTATGGGACAGGTAAATGCTTTGTAAGACCTTGACAAGAATGTATTTTCGCCTCTCTTTTTAGCAGGGTACGGGTTTAGATACACATTTCCAATAACTTCATGCCAATGCTGGCTTCAGGGAGCCAGTGGCTAGGGAGCATAATTTTATAATAATTAGGTCACCCTCTCCTTTGTGTAATACTGAAGCTTCGACACCTACATTATTTTGTATACATACAGCCACTCCTCCGGATGGATGGACCACCCTTTCCGATAGCTCGGCTTGGGCATAATATTCATTGTGATTTTGCCACGTGAAGGATGATTGTAGCCAGGTCTCTTGCAAGCCTGCTATTTCATTTTTTTTAGAAATTCTGTAGCAAATCAGGTCTCTTGAGCAGATTGTTTAAGCGTATGATGTTCCAAGATATAGTGGTCAACGCGTGGTCTAAGACTGGATTTTGTTCTCTAATCAGAGGGACGTTTCGGGGTTAGGGACAGTAATTGTTGCATTCCACAGAGTTGGAGTGGCTGTAATACATAGGATTCGTTAACCGTCTCAAGATCGACAGCCCTCAGAAAGGATTCCTAATGATTTCAGGGCCTTCAGCGTTCCAGAGGCAGGAACTAATCTGAACCTTATGGACAAGCACGTTTCTTTGTCTCATTTTCCAACGTGACTGCCCTTTCTGGGTTAATTGGGAAATAACTTGTGGATATCAAATGGACAGGGTTGTTGACCTTATCTGGATACCCCATGCCTCCAGGGCAGTCTTGTTGCCCAGTATTTTAGCTTTAACCGTGTTAGGCAATACCAGGCTCGAGCTTTCATTGACATCTCCGATTACTCCCCTTGTAAAGGCTACTTAGAGAATATCAGAGGAGGAGATTTTCTCCAGGCCTGGCAATGCAGAGAATAAGTGGAGCAGGTTCCCTCTGTTTAGTATGTCATGTTTCCGTTGGGAGGGATACTCGAGGTACAAAGCTATTGAGCCCTTTTCTTCTGTTGGAGGTTGATGGGCTGAATGATGATGTTCAGATAGGGGTGACTGTGTGGGCCCTTCTCGGGATCTCATCCAATTCCGAATGGTGGCATTTCCTGTAGCTCTAAGGTTTATCCCTGCCTTACTGCAGTCTGCAAACAAATACAAATGATGGTCAGAATGCGGAACAAATCAAATGTTCACCCCCAGTCACAGATCTGGGCTTAATCCATCTATTCTTTTGCTCACCATGCCACCCCAGTTTGGACCCAGCCATGAGCAAAGCAGTCTTGACCCTCTTCACATGGGGAAAAGTCTAGCCTGAACTGCCAGGCCAGGTCCTCCCTGCACCGGAGACAAGCATCCTGGGACTGGTTTCAGGGTATCACCCTTCATCCGCCAGGCTAGCTTAAATCCAGTGACATTATGAGTTTGGGGAATGCTTATTGGTTACATGACTTGGCTTCTAAAAGGTATGAGATTGCATAATCCTGGTATAATGGTGCTATGATTTGATGTTAAGAATTGAATACGCAACAGTGATCATACTGTATATCTCAGCTCACTCTGTTTTGGTGTTTATTTTTTTGTGGATAAAATGATTTAAAAATGACATTAAAAAGTAATGTAGGGAAGAAGAGAAAGAGTTAAGTATCACATACGTAGTGATGATAAGAAACGCAGATGGAAAAGGCAATATTGTTTTTTTAACAATATTATATTGGCTTTTATTTAACATGTCATTGAAAACCAATAGCTTTCACTTGACTACACAACCCTGAGCTTCTGTTAATTCTTATTGATTTATTTCTTGACAGCGTATTATTCATCAAGTACATTACATTGCATTACATTACATGGGTGGTGTTATCACATTAATAGCCTGCTACACCATTTTGCAGATGTTTTTTACTCAGGTGTATCTGGGCGTGGCCATTCTGTCCACTAAGCCTTTAAGGTTATCTGTAGGCTGTTATCCTTTTTCTTCAGATCCCAGTCCATTGCCCGGCCACCCCATATTTTTTTCCACATTTTTTGGTACATCCGATATTATCTTACATTTTCTTTACCATTACCATGCACATATTGTGTGTGTATCTAAACATTAGAGGTGGGACTCAACAGCATGGTAACTTCAGTGGAATCTTCTGCTGTCTGGCTATCAGCTGACATTATCTTTGGATTTTGGGACAGTCCTGTCGGGTATGTAAGAATGTGCCCACCTGCATTCATTTTCATAGGTGTCCGTCATTTGTGGCCTTGCCTAATTTGTGTATCAATATTCTATTTTGACTTGTGTAAGCCTGAAACTAGTTTTATGGCCACTTTGCCCAGAAAAGAAACCTGAGTGCATCCTCCCAGTTGTCTAGAGTTCCAGTCTCGTTTTGCCATTTTCCCTCACCTTCTGTAAGATTTTTTGTGTATTTGTCAGTAGTGTACTCTATTTAGATAATATGACTTGTAGTCATTCTCCCGTCTAGTAATCTTCTCTCGAGTGGGAAGTTCTCCTTAGTCTCATTTTACATAGTATCCTGGATTGCAGTGAATGACGGTACTGCTGAAATTTAACTACCTGTGATGTGTCCATCTCGTAAGCATTTTACAGGTGCTTGGGGGGGCACTATCCCATTGACAGCCCCAATCTTCAATGGATTGAATACCATCATCATCCCATTTCTTTAAACCTGCTAGCATTATTACTAGCATAAGGAAGATCTGTAGGTCATTTTCCCCCTACCTCATTTCTCTGTTTAGTGCTTGCCATATGCAGATAACTGTGGTTATTGCGGGGGGAGTATGCCTTCCGCCCTTCCTTCATATAGTGCGTGCATGTGTCCCTTCTTGCCAGCCACAAGTCAGTCCACCCTATACACCGGTCCCTCAAGTGGAGCATAGTCTCAGTCTTTAACTGTGCATACGTACGTCTGCTGCTTGATAATATTTCCAAATATTTAGGAGCACGTCTCCACTTTCGCATGTTGATTGTTGCAGTGTAGTCAATGCTATTCGAGATGTATTACCCACCCAAAGTAACATAGGTACCATTTGGTCTACTTTTGTAAAAAAAAAAAAAAAGAGTTTGGGTATCCAACATGAGCTATTTTGCAGTATAGGTGAACATGGGCAAAGCGACAGCCTAAATATTGCCACTCTTCTAAGACTTAAGATTGACAAATGACACCAGTGTGCTAAATACGCTTCTAGTTGGTGCATCAACAGAGCTAACTTATAGTGCATTTTATATATTTTTTTGTAGCCCACAGTCCCAGGTTTTTAAAGGGGTGGGTCTCTACTCTTAGTAGTAATGGCAAATTCCCTTCCAATTACCACCGCCCTAACTTGGCACATCTGCAATTTCTCCCAATTAATACATAGTCAAGAATATTTCTGATAGATTTTAAATAATTCTTCGAATCTGGTTAAGGAGGCCTCCTGGGTTAGCAAGATAATACAAGATGTCGTCATCATAGAGGGATATTAGTTCTTCCCATCCTCCCTCCACCTCAGTTGTGCCTGTCTTTTATGTTCATTCCATCAGCTGCTCAATGGCAAGGGCTAACAACATTGGTGACCGGGGATAACCCAGTTGTGTGCCTCTCCCATCTGGGAATACCTGGGAAAGTGCCCCATTAACTCTCACTTTTGCTATGGGTTCACTATAGAAAAGTTTCATTCAGATTCTAAATCTAGCTCCCAATTTCATCTTTATTAACACAGCGAATAAAAATGTCCACCCTACGGGAAAGCTTTTATTGAGTCTAGTGGCTTCATGGCTACTGGCTCTTGTACTCTGGCCGCCATGGCTATGTTATAAAGTCGTCTGAGATTTACCCTTTAGACCTTTGGGGTTTAAATCCAGTTTGATCCAGATTAATTAAATTATATTGTTAAACAATTACCTATAAAGAGAGCATAGGAAGGGACTCAGGTTTGAATGTTGTCGGTGGCCAGGTCTTGTGCCCATCCCCCCACGAGTGCCCAACCCCAGATGTGGCATGAGCAATGGGGGCTGCACACAGGACGATGGCCTGTCCCAGCTAGTGGCCACTGCCTTCATGGATCCTCACCCCCACGTTTATATTTATTTATGGTACACCCACAGGAAACGACCAGACAAACTTCATCTCCATGATACTGTAAGACTGTGCAAGGTTGACCTAATGAAGTTTGCATGGTCCTGCAGTACCATGGAGATGAAGCTTGTGCGACGGATCCTGCAGGAGTACAGGGTTATCTCAGTTAGCTCACATTAGGGCCGCACTGGGTCCTCCAGGACTACAGCTGCTCAAAATGTTTATTTCTTTTTTGTACTTTTTGGCCCCTGGGTGTGTCCATCTGGGGATACACGCCCCCCCCCCCCCCCCCCACCCAGCCCTCCAAAGAAAGGTGTCCCATATGTGTGTGTGTTTGTGTGTGTGTGTGTGTGTGTGTGTGTATATATATATATATATATATATATATATATCTCTCGGAAGCCCTTATTTTTAAAATTTTGGTAGCTCTGACAAACTGTTCAGATATCACTTTAATTTTAAACTCATGGCTTCCCTCAGGGGCCTCTTTACACTTGATTTTACAAACTGCTGAACGGATTTAGATGAAAATTACTAAAAAGCAAGCTTTCAGAGTACATATCTATCTTTTTTTTTCCAAATTTGTCATTCCGTCCTCACCACCCCCTACCTTTTTATTAGCCTCCGCTTGATGAATTATCCCTAAACTTTCCAGACAGGAGCGGTGGTGGATGGATTTTTTTTAATATTTGAAGTTTGCTCACCTCAGCGCCTTCCTAGAAAGTTTTCTATCAAGTGATCTATCAAGTGGAAGCTATGAAAAAAGGGAATTCTAAAACACCTTTTCTCCATGCAATTTCCATAAGAAAAATGTATCAGCAATGCAGTAAGAATGGCTGAACAAAATTACACAAAATGTAGCAGAGTGTTAGATGTTTACTCAGGAAGCACTTTTTTGATTTGGTTTAAATCTGTTTAGCCATTTTTTATAAATTAACATTTATATAATAGTGATATCCACAGGAAAAAAGTCAGGAAAAGAAATCTGATTGGTCAGTAAGGTTGCGGAAAAGAATATAGTGATAGGTGGCAGCAACAATGATGTGGCAGTCATTTTAAGACTCTGGGACCGAGTCCTAAAAAAAAATTTAAACTTCTGTGTGGGGTAGTGTAGAGGTACTCTGACCACCTAGTCTTTGTGGACAGGGGTAGGGGAGGATGGTGCTTCAGAGAAACCCTAACCCTGGTTCTCCTCCATGTGAGGACATGAGGATTTGTGGCGTGATAGCTGCTTGTGGGGGTGTTGATAGCCTTTGGCAGGTTGGATGTAGGCCCTCTCCACAGGCCAGGCCATGCGGCCAGCATTTGTTCTGCACAGCCAAAGGCCGTACAACCTCAGGGCTGGCCACTTACATGGGGCTGTGGGTGCAAGGCCTGTCAGGCACAGCTAAAGCTGCTGGGGACTGGATCGAAATCAGGGTCGAGGTCAGGGCTTGGTCCCAAGCCAAGCACTGTGACCAAACCCCATCAGTAAGGGTTTGATGGTCTGCGGGGGCATAGGCCAGGCCCAGCATCTGACCCCCCGACACAATGCATCACCAATGGATGCCTGCGGGGGGATGTACGCTAGGGGGAAAGGGTAGCATAGAAGTTCATTGCTAAAACCAAAGGTTAAAGTGGAAATATATATATAAATATTTTTTTTTTTTACTCACCAAAACACTCAAACAGAGCAAACAAGGAAGTCTCCCAAGCATCTGCAATCTCAATTTTAATAATAGGCAAACACATTTCAGCAGAACACCTTTTTCAATGTCAATTGTACATAGATTGGAACACAAACATTTTAAATCTTTCCAGCCTTATTCCCATTGGATGATAAATTATCAACACCAGAAGTGGACTCTCTATTGTGTCCATTTGTTGATATATCAGCATGTCGCCATCTTTGCACGACATTCCAAACTCCAAATACTCTTATATATGGTGCTTAAATATGTATATCCATCGATTTTCCCATAGCTGTGTGTCTTAAAAATCACCAATTTCACTTTGCAGCATGCTGTCTTTGTTAATACGAATAACAGCACAAGAGTGTTGTGTGGCAACCAACATTGCAAGGTACAGTAGAACGATGGGATCAGATGCAATTTTAAAGTGTGGAACTACAATATTCATAGGGCATCAGGATTAGGAACAAAGAAGTAATCTATTATGGATATTTTGCTTTGTATTCCAAATTCTTTGGGGCATTGTCTATCATCAATGAATTTTAGATGTCAAATATCCTTCAATCCCTATGTGATCATGAATGTTGTCACATTGGAAACCCTGAAACTTGCCTCATATTGCCTATTTGACAATTTACATTCCATATCCATGACATAACTGAAGTTGTAACTTATCATGTGGATGAAATCACAAGTTTGTTAATTCTAATAGGGAACTTCGTTTTTTCTAGTAAAAATACCCTGGAGGTAACTGTGATTTTTAAATGGCCTTAGTTATTGATGGCTGCAGCAGAAGACAAAGAGTTGTCCCACTATCTTCAGCCGCCACTGTCAGTACTGAGATGAGAACAGTGCAGGATGTAGCCCCCAGTGGTTCCCCGCAAGAAACACAAGGACTTAATCTGCAGAGTGCAACCATGTGCTAGGTTAGAGGCCCACCGCCAGCCTCAGGGACACAACCTGTTGACCACCCCTTCACCCACTCCCAGCCTGTCTTAAGTCATATATCACACCTTCCCCCGGTATCTGCAGGCAACGTTTGTGGAGTCTGTGAATTCTTAAGTACCCTGCTACAGCTTGACGAAACCATCCGGGCAACTCTGGCCTGCATCTGACCAAATGTAAATGTACATGAATGAGCTCTGTCCCACAAGTGTGTCAGTTCCACTGTGTATCTGACTCCACTATATGGGCACTACAGAAGGGCAAGATAAAGGAGTTGTTGGTGTTTCCAGGGACACAGCAGTAAGTCAAGGCTGGAGAGCACTCAGTGGATGGAGCACTTTATAATGTGTCCCCGGCCCCCCTGCACTCTGCCAACATGCCTAGGCATCAAACTGGCAGAGGACAAACCCTGTGGCCCTAGGTACATCAGGAAATACTGGTAGAGGCGAGTGGGCATCAGCAGTAGAGCCTTCAGGGATGGAAATGTCCTCATGGGTTTATGGTCTGCAACAAAAGTATTGGGTGGCTGGAAAAGAGCCTCAGTTGCTGTCCTCACCTTGACTCAGCAGACAACAAAGTAACTCCATCAATACGCCACCTGGCCCTCCATGATGCCGGTCAGCTTCCTCTTAGGGTCTTGTTGGAGGAGCTGGTCAGGCAGGGCACTCTCCCTTGGGTCACTCTGGCCCTCCAAAGCACACACTGAAGTCTGGCTGTTCAGCACCACTCACTGAGGGGCCTAGGTCAGAGAAAGGGTTGACACTGTGCAAGGAGCAGAACTCTGGCTGAATGCACTACCTGTCATTATTCGTACGTGGTGAGTTTGGACGACATCACCAAAAACCCCTTGGCCAGGATTTGTCAGGCAGATCCACTATGTGGTCAAGGGGTGCTCATCCTTAACGGAATACTTTATCACCTGTCAGGCTAGCTCCGGCATTTGATGTTTTTTTGTATTAATTACTAAGAAATAATTTTTAAAAAAGCCTTGAGTTCTAATTATTGAAGCCTCTTTATAATGACTTTATTAACTGTGATTAGTGACGTGAAAATGTGCTTTACACCGAGTATGAGAACATCACCTTTGAGGGAGCAGATTACCTTGCCAACCTCATTATATCACATTGGCATTAGCATTACATCACATTGGCATTAGCATAGAGCTTTCCTACTCTTTAGGAAGCCTAAAGCAGTTTACACACGATAAAATAAAGTACAAAATGTACTACCTATAACACCTTATCCTTGGACACCATGGTTGACTGGAACCTAACGCTACATTCGCTCATTGTACAATTTATCTTTTGTGAATGCTGGTGTAGAGAAGAATCCTACTTCTGTGCTGCTGTATGAAATCCACTAACACTCAATGAAGCAAAAGTGATAGGGCCCTATTCCTTGTTCGGCGGAATTTAGCTCAGTATTTCCTCATTCTCTTTAGGTGGAGAGTCAACAGCATGGTGGAATCAGTTATTTCCACGCCTGTTCCTGCATGTTTTCCTCTGTTGTTTCGCCCAACGTTTCGGATGACTTTAGCTGCCGAGATCTCCGGTGAAATGCTGCAGTTTATGATCCAAATGTAGTACGAATGGGGCCGAAGGAGGGATTGAACTGGTGTATGTTGTTCATGGTGTTCCAGGAGCGGAAGTGAGACCGGCTGGTGTGACTCTCCTACGTCTCACTCAACAACCATCTCATCAGGTGGACATACAAGACAGGGTCTTGTAGCAGATTTGGTTCAGACTGACTCCTAGTCATTAAGCAGGGTTCGGCTTTTTCCAAGATTAGATTATGAGTAGGATACTTACACATACGATAACATTTTATGAAACATTCTGTTTGAATACATTACATGCAGACTTTTATTTAAATTTAACTTCACAACAGACTACATTTCTACAAGTATACAAAGCCGTGATTTCCCTAATGTTGCTTCAGTGCAAACTATGGCCTCCTTTTGTCAGCCAAACCTGCAGAATCTGGTTGGATCTGCTGTTTTCATTATCTAGCCCCCAGACCATACAGCTATGAGTGCAGCAGTCATTGATTGATATGCTCATGCACGGCTCTCGAATCAATGGAGTCTATATAAAAAAAATGTACCATTCTTAGTGAATTTCATTACTATAAAAAAATATTTTCAGCATTCTGCGAATAGATGCCGCCTTTAGGGAAACTAGAAATCTAAGGTTCAAGAGACAATCAAATTCATACAAGAATACTATATTATTTGAGACAGTGTTATACTGAAATATAAATGTAAATCATTTTCTGTAGGAAAATGCAGCTTTACTTTTTAACATCATTTATAGAAATATATTTTCTTTATTGTACACAAAAGATTATCTGTCCCTAAAACATTGCAAAATGTTCTCAAGGTAACAGAGTTTATAGATATATATATATATAGATATATATATATATATATCTACTGAATATCCTAATCCCCTGACATGCATCGAGATGTTCTTTCTCGGTTTTCGCCACCTAATGCTCAAGATTGTGACATGTTATCTTCAACCATGCCTGGTCAGATTGTAGTTCTTATACTTTGTTTCAATAAACAAATGTTTAATTTAAAAAATGATATTATATATGTATTGCATATTAACCTGGAATAGAATCCGAATGCAGAAAAGTAGCCACAGACCGTGCTTTGAAATATTTGAGCTGAATGTGTTTGTGATATCCTTGGCTGTGATACCCTTGGCTGGTCCTCACTTCAGATGCCTTCAACACATTTTAGGGAAGATGCAAAAACCCTGCTCTCAGTGAATGGCCGGTAAGGTTTATGATCTTTAACTTGTATCCAGTGTTGGCTGCTTTTCGGAGTTTGGCTCAGTTGGTAGTACTAAATGGCAATCCGGTAGGTAATAAATGGTCTATAAAAAAATAAATATATATATATTAATATATATATATATATATATAGGGAAGAGTAGGTAGCTATTTGCCCTTCTGATGTGGACAAGGGAAATGGTCAATGGCTTGGACTCCAACCTGAAATAACTGTCATGAAAAGTATAGCTGTAGCATACAGGGAGTGCAGAATTATTAGGCAAGTAGTATTTTTGAGGATTAATTTTATTATTGAACAACAACCATGTTCTCAATGAACCCAAAAAACTCATTAATATCAAAGCTGAATATTTTTGGAAGTAGTTTGTAGTTTGTTTTTAGTTTTAGCTATGTTAGGGGGATATCTGTGTGTGCAGGTGACTATTACTGTGCATAATTATTAGGCAACTTAACAAAAAAAAATATATACCCATTTCAATTATTTATTATTACCAGTGAAACCAATATAACATCTCAACATTCACAAATATAAATTTCTGACATTCAAAAACAAAACAAAAACAAATCAGTGACCAATATAGCCACCTTTCTTTGCAAGGACACTCAAAAGCCTGCCATCCATGGATTCTGTCAGTGTTTTGATCTGTTCACCATCAACATTGCGTGCAGCAGCAACCACAGCCTCCCAGACACTGCTCAGAGAGGTGTACTGTTTTCCCTCCTTGTAAATCTCACATTTGATGATGGACCACAGGTTCTCAATGGGGTTCAGATCAGGTGAACAAGGAGGCCATGTCATTAGATTTCCTTCTTTTATACCCTTTCTTGCCAGCCACGCTGTGGAGTACTTGGACGCGTGTGATGGAGCATTGTCCTGCATGAAAATCATGTGTTCGATGGCATCTGTCGCTGTAGATACACATGGTATGCATGAGCTCGCCATCTGGTGTTGGGTCGGAGTGTTACAAGTTGTTTTTCTTCGAAGAAGTGTTTTCGAGTCACGGGACCGAGTGACTCCACCTTCTGTGCTCATTGCGCATGGGCGTCGACTCCATCTTCGATTGTTTTCTTTCCGCCATCGGGTTCGGACGTGTTCATGTCGCTCCGAGTTTCGGAACGGAAAGATAGCTGAAGACGGAAGATTTTCGACGGTATCGTTGCGATCCGGTTAGAGATAGACACATACGACGACGCGTTGAACATCGAAGCGCTTCGGTGCCCTTCGGGGTAGATTTCGGCACCCCGTCGGGGCCTAGTCGGCCCGACCGCGTGGAGGACAACGCCGATGGATCGGACCCCGTTTCGATTCTGCCCCGAATGCCACAACAAATATCCTTATACGGACCTGCACTCGGTCTGTAATCTGTGCCTGTCACCCGAGCACAGTGAAGAATCCTGCGAGGCCTGTCGGGCGTTCCGGTCCCGAAAAACTCTGCGCGACCGTCGAGCGAGAAGACTGCAGATGGCGTCCACGCCAAAAGAGCGTCGACAGTTCGAGACAGAAGAAGAACAGGAGGAATCCTTTTCCATCCAGGATTCAGACTCCGACGAGCTACACTCTACAAGAACTGTGAGTAAGACGTCGAGATCAAACCTTAAAAAAGGAAAGAAGGCCCAGGGGACGCCACTGCCAACCGGCCATGGCTCCACCCAAATTCTCGGTGACCAACAATCGGCACCGAAAAAGGCCCATTCAGTGTCGAGATCGTCCGACTTCGGTCGAGACACCGGCACGCAGCCTCCTCGGGACCGAGAGAGTGCTAAACAGAAGCATCGACACCGAGAGTTCGGTGTCGACACCGATCGACGCCGAGATAGTGGCGCCGAAGACCATAGAGGCCAAGAATTTTCGGCACAGAAAAAGAGGAAGGTTACCTCGGAGCCGAAAAAACAATCGACAGGGCTTTCGGAGCCGAAAAAAGCGACATCAGACCCTGTTTCTGGCTCCTATACCGAAGAGCATTCTATGTCTTCTCAACTGAAGAAACATAGATTTGAACAAGAACTGCAATCCACTGACGTGGATCACACGCAAAAGCGTATCTTTATTCAGCAGGGGACTGGGAAGATCAGTACCCTTCCACCTGTCAAACGAAAGAGAACGCTTCAGTTTACTCCTCAGCAAGAAACAACACAAAAGGTAACACCTCCTCCCTCGCCTCCACCTGTAACTCCGGCTTCGCCAACTTACACGACGCACCAGTGTCTGATAACAGCCCAGACACATACCCAACTAGGCCATCACCACCGGAAGACAGCACAGCCTACTCACAAGTGGTGGCTAGAGCAGCTCTATTCCATAATGTGGAACTACACTCGGAACAAGTAGAGGATGATTTTTTATTTAACACCCTCTCCTCAACCCACAGCTCCTACCAAAGCCTGCCGATGCTCCCAGGCATGCTACGCCATGCAAAGGACATTTTCAAGGAGCCAGTTAAAAGTAGGGCAGTGACGCCTAGGGTGGACAAAAAGTATAAGGCGCCTCCTACGGACCCTGTCTTCATCACCTCTCAGCTGCCACCAGACTCTGTGGTGGTAGGGGCTGCCAGAAAACGGGCAAACTCACACACTTCTGGGGATGCACCTCCCCCAGATAAAGAAAGTAGGAAGTTCGATGCAGCCGGGAAGAGGGTTGCTGTCCAAGCAGCAAACCAGTGGCGCATCGCAAATTCACAAGCGCTGCTAGCGCGATACGACAGAGCCCACTGGGATGAGATGCAGCATCTCATTGAACATCTCCCAAAAGATCTGCAAAAAAGAGCAAAACAGGTTGTTGAGGAGGGTCAAAACATTTCCAACAATCAAATACGCTCCTCCATGGATGCAGCAGACACGGCCGCAAGAACCATTAATACGTCGGTTACCATCCGTAGGCACGCATGGCTCAGAACGTCTGGATTCAAGCCAGAAATTCAGCAGGCAGTGCTTAACATGCCAGTAAACGAGAAACTTCTGTTCGGTCCGGAGGTCGACACAGCTATAGAAAAGCTCAAGAAGGACACTGACACTGCCAAGGCCATGGGCGCACTCTACTCCCCGCAGAGCAGAGGATCTTATAACACCTTCCGCAAAACACCTTTTAGAGGAGGGTTTCGGGGTCAGGCCACACAAGCTAGCACCTCACAGTCCGCACCGCCCACCTACCAGGGACAGTACAGGGGAGGTTTTCGGGGCCAGTATAGAGGGGGGCAATTTCCTAGGAATAGAGGAAGATTTCAAAGCCCCAAAAACACTACCAACAAGCAGTGACTCACACGTCACTCACCCCTCCCACACAACACCAGTGGGGGGGAGGATACATCAATATTACGAAGCATGGGACAAAATAACTACAGATACATGGGTCCTAGCAATTATCCAACATGGTTATTGCATAGAATTCATGCAATTCCCTCCAGACATACCACCAAAATCACAAAATTTATCAAAATACCATTCACAACTTCTAGAGATAGAAGTTCAAGCACTACTGCAAAAAAATGCAATAGAATTAGTACCAAGCACACAAATAAACACAGGAGTTTATTCACTGTACTTCTTGATACCAAAAAAGGACGAAACACTGAGACCAATTCTAGACCTCAGGGTAGTAAACACATTCATCAAATCAGACCACTTTCACATGGTCACACTACAAGAAGTGTTACCATTGCTCAGAAAACACGACTACATGACAACCCTAGACCTCAAGGACGCATATTTCCATATACCAATCCATCAATCACACAGGAAATATCTAAGGTTTGTATTCAAAGGAATACATTACCAATTCAAAGTATTGCCTTTTGGTTTAACAACCGCTCCAAGAGTATTCACAAAGTGCCTAGCAGTAGTCGCTGCACACATCAGAAGGCAGCAAATACATGTGTTCCCGTATCTAGACGACTGGCTAATCAAAACCAGTTCGCTCACACAATGCTCAAACCACACAAATCAAGTCATACAAACCCTCTACAATTTAGGGTTCACCGTCAACTTTGCAAAATCAAACATTCTGCCAAGCAAAGTACAGCAATATCTAGGAGCCATAATAGACACAACAAAAGGAGTAGCAACGCCAACTCCACAAAGGATCCACAATTTCAACAGGGTCATTCAACACATGTCTCCAAAACAAACAATACAAGCAAGAACAATACTACAGCTCCTAGGCATGATGTCCTCATGCATAGCCATTGTCCCAAACGCAAGACTGCACATGAGGCCCTTACAACAGTGCCTAGCCTCACAGTGGTCTCAAGCACAGGGTCACCTTCTAGATCTGGTGTTGCTAGACCGCCAAACTTACCTATCGCTTCTATGGTGGAACAGTATAAATTTAAACATAGGGCGGCCTTTCCAAGACCCAGTGCCACAGTACGTAATAACAACAGATGCTTCCATGACAGGGTGGGGAGCACATCTCAATCAACACAACATAAGAGGACAATGGAACATACATCAAACAAAACTGCATATAAATCATCTAGAATTATTAGCAGTTTTTCAAGCACTAAAAGCTTTCCAACCAATCATAACCCACAAATACATCCTTGTCAAAACAGACAACATGACAACGATGTATTATCTAAACAAACAAGGAGGAACACATTCAACGCAGTTAAGCTTGTTAGCTCAAAAAATATGGAAGTGGGCTATCCACCATCAAATTGGTCTAATAGCACAGTTTATTCCGGGGATCCAGAATCAGCTGGCAGACAATCTCTCTCGAGATCACCAGCAAGTCCACGAATGGGAAATCCACCCACAAATTCTGAACACCTACTTCACACTCTGGGGAACACCACAAATAGACTTATTTGCAACAAAAGAGAACGCAAAATGCCAAAACTTCGCGTCCAGATACCCACACAAGCAATCCCAAGGCAATGCCCTATGGATGAACTGGTCAGGAATATTTGCTTACGCTTTTCCTCCTCTCCCTCTCCTTCCTTACCTAGTAAACAAATTGAGTCAAAACAAACTCAAACTCATTTTAATAGCACCAACGTGGGCAAGACAACCCTGGTACACAACACTGCTAGATCTGTCTGTAGTACCACACATCAAACTGCCCAACAAACCAGATCTGTTAACGCAACACAACCAACAGATCAGACACCCGGACCCAGCATCGCTGAATCTAGCAATCTGGCTCCTGAAATCCTAGAATTCGGACACTTACAACTTAGCCAAGAGTGTATGGAAGTCATAAAGCAGGCCAGAAGGCCATCCACTAGACACTGCTACGCAAGTAAGTGGAAAAGATTTGTTTGGTACTGCCATCATAATCAGATACAACCACTAGAGGCAACTCCAAAACATATAGTAAATTACTTGCTCCATTTACAAAAAGCAAAGCTAGCCTTCTCTTCTATTAAAATACACCTTGCAGCAATATCTGCATACCTGCAAACTACATATTCAACTTCCTTGTATAGGATACCAGTTATCAAAGCATTCATAGAAGGGCTTAAAAGAATTATACCACCAAGAACACCACCTGTTCCTTCATGGAACCTAAACGTGGTTCTAACAAGACTCATGGGCCCACCCTTCGAACCCATGCACTCTTGCGGAATACAATTCCTCACCTGGAAAGTTGCCTTTCTCATCGCCATTACATCTCTAAGAAGAGTAAGTGAAATTCAAGCGTTCACAACACAAGAGCCTTTTATACAAATACATACAAATAAGGTCGTCCTACGACCTAATCCAAAATTTTTACCAAAAGTTATTTCTCCATTCCATCTAAATCAAACGGTAGAATTACCAGTATTCTTCCCACAGCCAGATTCTGTGGCTGAAAGAGCACTACATACATTAGATGTCAAAAGAGCATTAATGTACTACATTGACAGAACGAAGAACATCAGAAAAACTAAACAGCTATTTATTGCATTCCAAAAACCTCATGCAGGTAACCCAATATCAAAACAAGGTATAGCCAGATGGATAGTTAAATGCATCCAAATCTGCTACCTTAAAGCAAAAAGACAACTGCCCATTACTCCCAGGGCACATTCAACAAGGAAAAAAGGTGCTTCAATGGCCTTTTTAGGAAACATCCCAATGCAAGAAATATGTAAGGCAGCCACTTGGTCTACGCCTCACACATTCACCAAACACTACTGTATAGATGTGCTATCCGCACAACAAGCTACAGTAGGTCAAGCTGTATTAAGAACTCTATTTCAGACAACTTCAACTCCTACAGGCTAAACCACCGCTTATGGGGAACTAACTGCTTACTAGTCTATGCATACCATGTGTATCTACAGCGACAGATGCCATCGAACTGAAAATGTCACTTACCCAGTGTACATCTGTTCGTGGCATCAGTCGCTGAGATTCACATGGACCCACCCACCTCCCCGGAAGCCTGTAGCAGTTCAGAAGTTACCTTCAATTTTGTACATTTGTATATATATTACTTAATCCTTTAATAGGTACATACTTACATTTTTCATTGCGCGGGCACTATTACTATAGTACAACTCCTACCTCACCCTCTGCGGGGAAAACAATCGAAGATGGAGTCGACGCCCATGCGCAATGAGCACAGAAGGTGGAGTCACTCGGTCCCGTGACTCGAAAACACTTCTTCGAAGAAAAACAACTTGTAACACTCCGACCCAACACCAGATGGCGAGCTCATGCATACCATGTGAATCTCAGCGACTGATGCCACGAACAGATGTACACTGGGTAAGTGACATTTTCATTTTCTTGAAGGATGCAGACTTCTTCCTGTACCACTGCTTGAAGAAGGTGTCTTCCAGGAACTGGCAGTAGGACTGGGAGTTGAGCTTGACTCCATCCTCAACCCGAAAAGGCCCCACAAGCTCATCTTTGATGATACCAGCCCAAACCAGTACTCCACCTCCACCTTGCTGGCGTTTGAGTCGGACTGGAGCTCTCTGCCCTTTACCAATCCAGCCACGGGCCCATCCATCTGGCCCATCAAGACTCACTCTCATTTCATCAGTCCATAAAACCTTAGAAAAATCAGTCTTGAGATATTTCTTGGCCCAGTCTTGACGTTTCAGCTTGTGTGTCTTGTTCAGTGGTGGTCGTCTTTCAGCCTTTCTTACCTTGGCCATGTCTCTGAGTATTGCACACCTTGTGCTTTTGGGCACTCCAGTGATGTTGCAGCTCTGAAATATGGCCAAACTGGTGGCAAGTGGCATCGTGGCAGCTGCACGCTTGACTTTTCTCATTTCATGGGCAGTTATTTTGCGCCTTGGTTTTTCCACACGCCTCTTGCGACCCTGTTGACTATTTTGAATGAAACGCTTGATTGTTCGATGATCACGCTTCAGAAGCTTTGCAATTTTAAGAGTGCTGCATCCCTCTGCAAGATATCTCACTATTTTTGACTTTTCTGAGCCTGTCAAGTCCTTCTTTTGACCCATTTTGCCAAAGGAAAGGAAGTTGCCTAATAATTATGCACACCTGATATAGGGTGTTGATGTCATTAGACCACACCCCTTCTCATTACAGAGATGCACATCACCTAATATGCTTAATTGGTAGTAGGCTTTCGAGCCTATACAGCTTGGAGTAAGACAACATGCATAAAGAGGATGATGTGGTCAAAACACTCATTTGCCTAATAATTCTGCACTCCCTGTACAAATTATTCTGGTATTAATCTGGGTTTATAGTAAGGGAATTGGGCAGATTTCAGTGTAATAATTTTAGGAAGAGTACAGCCTTTTGTACTTCCATAGTTCATATTACTATTTCCCCATGTGTGCTGCCTAAAGCAGTCTGATCAATATCATTCCCATATTATAAAATTGCCTCTCTGTATTTCACAAACACATTGATTTTTTTTTTTTTACATTTCCCAACACCCTCTCCTTCACTTGCGAGCAGAATCATCAGGTATGCACATTGCACTTCCCACTGTTTATGTTCCAAAACGAAATACAACCCTCCAGTTTTCTGTTTTATGTATGCTTCCTCATCTTCCTAACAAAATGTGAGTAGATCTATGTTCAGCTCATTAACCTTATGTGAGAAATTGGGCTATTGGTTCAGGGGTGGGTGATCCCTTCTCAAGCAACAGCCACAACCCCGGTCAGAATGAACTACAAAAAGTCACTAAATTTAGAACAAGAGAGTATATTTTATTATGTTATGTGACACCAATATAACAAAAATCCAATCAGTAGAACTGGAGTTATGAATTCTTAAAGTATAAAGTGAAAAATAGCACCAAAAAGATGAAAGCACCAACCGTGAGCAGCTTATCGCACAGGACCGGACCAAAGTTGAATGTTATGGCCGACCATGATGGAGTGTGGGTTGGATACATGAAATGGATTGGGCCCGGCCTCCTTTTACCCTTGGATTTAGAATATATTTTGGAGAAAAATGTCTGAGAAGGTAAAGTTTAGTGAGGAAATGCAGCCAGTGGTGCCTGAGAATAAGGGCGTAGCAGGGAGCCACTAAACTAAGTTGCACTGAACATTCCTATGTTCAGACTAGTCTCTTTTTTGGAAGTCGAAAATCTCCAGTAAAACAGAGATGTAGACTGCAGCTGATGAGGGCTCCATGAGGGTCAGGTACCCCTCCTGCGAGGATCCATGGAACAGTATTGGTTGCTGCAGAGAAGAATGCAGTGGAGCTGATGTGAAGTCAGGCCAACTGGCGATGCATCCAGGGTGGATTGGCATGCAGGTGGGTTCTGGTTTCCTCTCTGTTTGCAGAACACTTTCTTGGGGAAAAAAAACAAGTTTTGAATTTTGGCTATTAGGGCACAACAGAAGTGCATGGAATTACCTGCCTCCCTGCCCTGATCGCAGTCTTTCTGCAGGCACAATAGGCTTGTGTGAAGCTGTGTGTGTGTGGCAGTCTTTTGAAGTGCAAGTGGGGATGCTCCCAGCTCCCCCCATCCCTGCCTGAGAGATGACCCATTCTAGCACACCCAATCCCTCAATTGTGTGGCTGTCCAGGAGGAATATGCCACTTGCACCTAGTCATGTGACCCAGGAACAGGCAGCAGGCACAAAATAGGGCAGGAAAACACCAACTTTCTAAAAGTATTTAGAAAAATGAGGCAAACCCAGTAACCTTATGACCCGGCTGTATAAATATAACAAGAATTTTTGAGGCCCCAAGGAGGTTATACTTCCCCCTTGGGGCCTCAAAATTTCTTGTTACATTTATAAAAGTGGCATTTTCAAAATTGTGACTTAAAATTAGAATTTACCTTTAAAGAGGATGGTTAATTGCAAGTCCTCAAACCCCAAACATGATTTTCCTACTTCCTCCCAATCGAAGGTTACCACTTATTAAATGTAATAAGGTAACCCATTGTTATCTTATGGTAGATTTAAGCCTCACAGTGATGAAAAATGGCTTGTTGCGTTTTTCCCTAACTGGGTATGTAGAACTTAAAAGTGCATGTCCAACTGTTTAAATACACTGCGCCCTGCCCTCTGGGCAATGTGTAAAGTACTTATACAGCACTTCAAACAGCAATAAAATGAAGTTGAGTAAAATATTTGAGTAGAAAGACAAACATCCTATCAATAGAAGTGGGGATATGCAATTTTAAAGATTTATGGTAAGTATACCGCTTAAAAGCACAAAGCTCCACTTGCAGTTATTTGGTTGTGTGAGACAGAGTGAAAGTCACAAGTTCTGGCTGACCACGACGGAGAATGGGCTAGATACAGGGATCAGGTTACTCACACTGAAAGAGTTACCTTAGAAAGTCAAGCGAGAAGAATCCAGTTCATAATGAAGGGGGCCACAAAGGGGCAAGGAGAGCATCACAGATGGTCATCGTTGTAGTGCGAAGAGAAGTCCGAGCGTGACAGGTAGTCACTTCCATAGTGCAAAGATTCTTTCGTGCTCCCCAGACATTTGTTGCTAGAGATTTGCATTGGCAGTCAACACACACATGGTCGATGCTATAATGCGAAATGTAGATCTCGAGTTGTCGGTCGTCGCTGGTGATCACTGTAGCGTGAAGATTTGGGTTCACTGGAAATACACATTGGCGGTCACGCAGAGCAGTCAATGCTGTAGTGCGAAGTGCAGATCTTGTGTTGCCGGTCATTGCTGTAGCGCAAAGAGTTAGGTTCACTGGAGCTTCACATTGATAGTTGGCACAGATGGCAAGATCTTGCCATGAACAGGCCCATTCGCAAGGAGCCCAAAACTTCAGGATTTCTCCTTTCATCTAGGAGGAGTTCAAATGATGCCACACCAAGGGTCGAAGACCTGAGATCACCTCTTGGGCTTCGGAACTCACTCCAGCAGAGGGCAACAGGGCTTCGGCAGCTCCATTTGCAGGTCCAAGCATCAGGTTGGAGCTTATGTCCCTGTAGCTCAGAACAGGTGGTCAGTAAGCTGACCCTTGGAGTCACTTCAGTCTGGGATGCAGAGTGCTGGTCCAGTCTTCCTTCTCAGCAAGCAGGGTAGGCCTTCATCTGTAGTCTCCACAAGTCCAGGAGCGTACTGGAGAGTTGGGTCTGAGGATCCTATAAGTGTACTTGGTAACAAATTTAAATTAGGAGAAGATTTGAAAAGTTTCCACCCCCATAGGTGCTTGGAATTTTCTGCCTCTCTGCCTTCACAATAGCTTTTCCAGGGTACAATAAACTGGTGTGCAACCCTTTGTGAGTATGCTGAGGCAGAGTCTTTGTGATGTGCACGTGTAGGTGACAGCTCCCCCTCATAAAGTCAGAGAACTTCCTGCCAGCACCGATTCCCCCCCCTCTGTCTCATTGCATGTAAGCAATACACAAAGACCAACTGTCAGCTGCACCTGGTCATGTGACTAGGATACAGGCACCAGTGGCTAGGACATGAAAAGTGAAATTTTCAGAATTGTGACTTAAAATCCAACTTTATCATTAAAGATGTTTTTAAAATACAATTCTTTAGATACCAAATTCAACTTTCTTGCCTGCTTCCAATTGAAAGTTATTACTTAATAAATGTAAAAAGGTAACCAAATGTTATCCTATGGGAGAGGCAGTGGCAAAAAATGAATGTAAGGTTTTTTTTACTACCTAGATATGTAAAACCTAAAACGGTATGCCCTACTTGTTAAATATATTGCACCCTGGTTCTGGGCACTCTAGAGTCTACCCTAGGATGACTTTTATGTATTAAAAATGGAATGTTTAGGTCTGGCAAAAGGGTTATCTTGCCAGGTCGAAATGGCAGTTAAAAACTGTGCTGACAGTCTGCCGCGGCAGGTCGGAGGGTGGGTTGCATAAGGATTGCTGCAGGCCCACTAGTACCATTTAATTTACAGGCTGTGGGTACCCCAGGTACCACTTAACTAGGGACATGCAAGTAACTTAAACATGCCAATTAGGTGTAAGCCAATTTCAACAACTGTTAAGGAGAGAGCACAAGCACTTTAGCACAGATAAAGTGCACAGTGTCTTAAAGCCAAAGGAAACAAATTCGGCAAAAACAGGAGGAGTAAGGCGAAACGTTTGTGGGAAGACCACCCTAAGCCTGATAGATCTAACAACTGGAACTTGTAGACCCTTTTTTGTCATTGGACACAACTTTTGTCATGCTCATTGTAAAATGTTCCTTTTCCATGGTGTTAGAGTGCAGTGATTTTGGTTTATCATCAGGACTCTGATACCAGTGTTTAAGTAAGGTGGAAGTTTTGAAAGTAATTAAATTGCCAAAGCTTTTGGAAAGTAATTTGTAGAGGGTCTTTGTGTTTGTTGTATAGCCACCCAGGTTGAGTGCTTAGATATCTTTCTGTATGAGGACAATGTTGCTGGAGTGGATGTTGGTATGGAGGGGATGCCAACTAAGGTGGTGGGATGATCATAATTTCCGAAGATGGGTAGTTTTCCTGGTAATGTAATGAGCCCATGAGGAGAGGCAATTGCAACCAGGGTGTGGATAACTGTATGTGAAGTACTGGGGGGAAGTGGAGAGCGTCTAGGTTTATCTTGAGGGGATCTAGGTTGGGGGAAGTTAGCGCAGTCAGAACAGGCATTTGAGAGACAGAATATGCAGAGGTGGTTGTATTTTAGTGATGTTGGGATCGAATCCATGAAGGCATATGTGAATACTATGGGGGTCATTATAACCCTGGCGGACGGTGTTAAAGCGGCGGTAAGACCGCCAACAGGCCGGCAGTCTTTTTTTTAGTATTATGACCATGGCGGTTACCGCCATGGTCATCCGCCGCTTCACCGTTCCGCCCGCCAGGGTGGAGACGACCGCTGGGCTGGAGACCTGGGTCCCCAGCCCGGCGGCCGCCACAATACTGCTGCCGGTATTTCGACCCGGCTTACCGCTGTGGATTTCCAGTGGTAGGAACCGCCATGAAATCCATGGCGGTAAGCCCTATCAGTGCCAGGGAATTCCTTCCCTGGCACTGATAGGGGTCTCCCCCACCCCCCAACCCGACACCCTCCCCTACACCCCCCACCACCCCTGCCACCCCCCAAAGGTGGCAGGGCCCCCCTCCCCACCCGACCCCCAACATCACATAACTCACACACACACACAACACGCACGCAGGCACCACCAACACACATACACGCACACACACCAACATACATGTCTACATCCACACACTCAGTCAGACACACACACCCATATACAGACATACACGCACACATTCCCAACACACGCAACACACCCGCAAGCATACACGCACTCACACCCCCCCTCTACATACACAGACGCACACCCCCATGCACCCACACAACACCCACCCACCCCCCTCCCCTAACGGACGATCGACTTACCTTGTCCGTCGATCCTCCGGGAGGGGACGGGAGCCATGGGGGATGCTCCGCCGACACCACACCGCCAACAGAACACCGCCGTGCCGAATCACAGGACGTGATTCGCTGGGCGGAGTTCTGTTGGCGTGGTGGTGGTGGAGCAACCTCCACTTCCCCGCCGCCCGCCAGTATGGCTGTTGGCGGCTCTCTGTCGTAAAAAGGACGGAGAGCAGCCAACAGTCATAATACGCCGAGCGGCAAACCGCCACTACTGGCGGTCTTCCGCACGGCGGTCCCTCGGCGGTCTTGTTAAAAGACCGCCGAGGTTGTAATGACCGCCTATGTCTAGTATGGGCCTATAAGTCAGCAGCAATGAGCAAGAGAATGTGGGGGAGGACGAACAGTGGATTAGAACTAATTCACACTGAGCCATAAAGAGGTCTTCAAAACCTGAGTTTTGCCAGGAACTTCATTGCATTTCAGGAGGCATTGCCTCGTGTAGAACTGGGGATGCATTGTCTCCTAGCCTCACTATGGTGATTAACAATATATCCGGATTTGAATATGACATCAGATTGTGGTTGTTTAGTAAATTCATGGTCATAAATCGTACATTAATAAACAATTTAGATGATGGGAATGTATTGGCCTGGAGGGGTTGCATTGTGGCACGTGGAGTGCAAAGATGATGTGGAAGCAGTAGAGGGAGGAACCGAGACCTGTTTGAGAAAAGTAGGGCAAGGGGAAATTCGAAAACTGTTTTAATAACCCTTCAAATCTTGTGAAATGTAAATTTTTCACATGCAGTGCCCAAAGAGCGGCATCAGTGTGGTAAGCCACCCTTTAACACTAGTCATGGATGATACCACCTACATATTTTGCTCCTGTAGTTTATCTCGTCACGCAGGCATCTTTGCTTGCACATCCCATGTACTGGCCACAAACATGCAAATAGTGTACGCTAGCAAAAACAGAAATTATGTGGTATACACAAAGCCCAATAATTGGAACTTTTAGGGGGTAAACAACAACAAAAAAATACCCGGATGTAAAGGGCTGTATTCAAACCTAGAAAAAGTAAACGTGTTTTGGGTAGACTGTCTGCCTGCTACAAGAGGTGCAGCAGATTCTTAACAGGTTTTGCAGTACTGGGGAGGCAGTGGGATTAAGATGGTTATTGAGGGAGCAGAGACGAAAGGAGTTTAATTTGGAGGTCAAAGGGTGTCCAAGGTGGGAGGATTGGACTGACAGGGTTTGGCCAGAAGTAAGTATAGAGAGGTTCAGTTACCTTTGGTTATAGCATCCAGTAATGATGGTGTGATGTCCATTTCGTCATCGGTTTGATGGAACCTGAAGTGTCCAAAAAGAGGCAATTGATGGGGGTAAAGAGGATGGAGAAAGGAGGATTGAGAACATTGGTTACCATGCTAAAGTGGCGTTCACGCACACAACAACTCCATGTGCAACTGCGACTAGCAGATTTCTGATAGAACAAGTCGGAATCTGTGAGTATTCTCTGGTGCAGGTGGAATTTACTGTTGGAAAATGTCCTGGGTGGCCAGTTTATCTGTTTTTTTTTATTTAAGAAATACTGGTCTCAAAAGAATGCCAGTGGAAGCCCATTGTGAATTTTGGGACCCAAGTGGTAGCTTTATGGAGGTTCACTAGCATTCACAGTGCCTTTTCCAAGACTGGCTTGCGTGGCTAACTTTTCAGTAGCTGTGAAAAAATGTTGAGTGTAAAAATGTTTCCCAAAACATCCATATATATTAGGGGGGTGTAATAGAAGAAAATCCTCTGCATGGAAGAACGTTTGCCATGTTGAGAAAAAAACACCGATAAAAACATAGGGGGTCATTCTGACCCTGGCGGTCTCGGACCGCCAGGGCCACGAATGACGGAAGCACCGCCAACAGGCTGGCGGTGCTTCAATCCCCATTCCGACCGCGGCGGTAAAGCCGCGGTCGGATTGCCGGGGACGGTGGTCATCCGCCGTTTTTGCCCCGGCTGGGAGAATCCGCCAGGGCAGCGCTGCAAGCAGCGCTGCCCTGGGGATTCTGATCCCCGTACCGCCAGCCTGTTTCTGGCGGTTTTCACCGCCAGGAAGAGGCTGGCGGTAACGGGTGTCCTGGGGCCCCTGGCATAGACAGTGCAGGGGCCCCCTAACAGGGCCCCGGCCTGCTTTTCACTGTCTGCATTGCAACTGCACCCGTCGCACCGCCGCAACACCGCCGGCTCCATTCGGAGCCGGCTCCTGTGTTGCGGCCTCATTCCCGCTGGGCGCTAACTTGGTTAGCGCCCGTTGGCCCAGCGGGAATGTCAGAATGGGGGCCGCGGAATTTTGGCCGCGTGGTGGCCAAATGGCGGTTTCCGCCTGGCGGGCGGCGGTAGCCGCCCGCCAGAGTTGGAATCACCCCCATAGTCTCCCTTGAAAATCATGTTTTGCTTATGTATGTTCACTAGAGTCTGTTTCAGCGAACATAGGAGCTTACTAGACAATGTATTTTTTTTTTATGTAGCCCTTGAGATTTTGTGGATCCCAAAATGTGAATCTGTGCTTGTCGTAGGTGTAAGACTGCAGTGGGTCGATAGTTTATGATGGCTTTTGGAAAAACACAGGAAAACAAATTTGCTAACCTTATGTCCATTTCCGCTTAACGTGACAAATAAGAACATTCTGCATATGGTATTAGCCCATAGGAACTGTGACCAAAACTACAAAAGTGCATTCGCCCTGCTTTAAAGTTGGGCATAAACACTAAAATGTTCCCCATACAATGATCACTGTTTCAAGCCAAGTGAAAAGCACATAACGAATGGCATAAATGTGTATGAATGGCAACAGGAAAGTCATCAAAATATAGAGACATTAAAACATACTCCGCAAAAAACTGCTGTTCATTTACAGCATGGTTTAATTTATACTAAGCCATATGCATGTATGTCTTCAAACACACCTTTAGCTGCGTCATGAAGCACGCGTCGTGCTAGCAATAGTATCCAGGTTTGAAATCTCCGACGTATTTTTAAACTACCTTATGTCAGTGTGAGTCTCCTTAGACGCCCCTCTCGCATTTTCTTGTGCCAAGCTTTGCATCTTTCAAACCCCATTGGTGTTTCTGCTGACCACTGTGCTCTCACAATTGTGTACGCCCCGGGGATCGTGCCTTGCATGGGTGCCCTGACTTACAGAACAGTGGGATGTCTTATTAGAGTTGGCATTTTGTGCAAGCTCTGCATGCAGGTAGCAGTAGTTAGGGCGACCTCCTTGTAAGAAGGCGAGTTCAGGACAGTGACAGTAGAAGTTCAGGACAAAAGTTCATTTTTACGGACACCTTGGAAGATGTTGCAGGGTCATAAAATAGGCAGCCGAAACAAGTACAAGCCAAAGTTGTTTTTTTATTTTGTTTAGTTTGTTTTAAACGGTGGTGTGTTGAGCAAATATTCACAAATGGCTTGACAGATTTACAGATGAGAAAACTAGCAAACATAAACTCTTCAAGCAAAATTGGCAGACGACATAAGGGGCCGTGAATGACAATGTCAGAAGCAGCGCTCTGTTGCTAAACATGGGCTTAGAGTACAGAGGCAGTAGCGCTATTAGATAGCGTGAAAAAAGGAGAAATGGTGGTGAGAAAGGAGGAGAGGGCTAAATACTGAGAGGAAGAGACACTTACGTGGGAAGCAGAAGCTAATTATGCGATGCAATGAGGCATATTTTGTGATATTACTTCATTATTTTCCGAATTTTACACCTGTTAAAAGTTTCTGGGTATAGATTGCACCTCATTAGTACTGCTTTAATACCCACATATAATAATTGGCAAGACAAACCTGACCAGTGAACTTTTGAAAAAAACGTTCTGCTGTGCAGCAACACATGTTGCTGCATTTTTAGTAACTTGGCAACAGTTTGAGCTAGAAACAAAAAGTTTTGTTAAAATCTGCTAATTATGCAGCAGATGATGGATTATGTGGCAAATTCTTAACTAAGCAAAAAACTCTGCACCTGCACAATCACATAATTCCAGTGGCCCTGTTCATAGCTCTGACTCCCACCTACCATGCACGCAACCTAGGATTCATCTTGGACTCCTCATTATCCATGACCCAGCAAGTCAATGCCATCTTCTCCTCCTGCTTCAACATACTCTGCTTGCTCTGAAAGATCTACAAATGGATACCCACTGAAACCAGAAGAACAGTCACCCAAGCCCTCGTAAGCAGCAAGCTGGACTACAGCAATGCCATCTACGCAGGAACCATGGCCAAACTCCAGAAGAGGCTGCAACGCATCCAGAAAGCCTCCGCACGCCTTATCCTGGACATCCCCACCACTGCTACATCACAGACCACCTGAGAAACCTGCACTGGCTCCCAGTCAACAAGAAAATCACATTCAAACTCCTCACCCGCGCTCACAAAGCACTGCACAACACCGGACAAGAATACCTCAACAGACAGCTCTTCTTCGACATCACAACCCGACATCTCCGCTCAGCCGACCTCGCCCTCGCAACCGTCCCACGCGTACGCAGAACTACAACCAGCGGCAGATCATTCTCGCACCTCGCCGCCAAAACGTGGAATACTCTTCCCACCCACCTGCGCCAGACCAAAGACCTCCTTACCTTCAGGAAACTTCTCAACACCTAGCTGTTTGAGCAGTAGCAGCACCTCACTACCTTCTCCCCCTCTCTCCCTCCCTCCTCAGCGCCTTGTGACCCTCACGGGTGAGTAGTGCGCGTTTACAAATTCCTGATTGATTGATTGACTGTGCTTTATCAAGAATATATCTTATGAACTGCAAATAACAAAAGTATCCTTGTGACAAAAACAGTAACCCACTGAACAATCTACATAAAAAACAATTTTTTGATCTGCATGTTACACATTACGTTTAGCTGGAGGTACATTATCCCTCTGCATGACTTTTAGCTAAGTCAAAATTTGGACTAGGAAAAACTCTGATCTCTCCAACAGATGCATTGATCATCAGAGTTAAATTACCAGCACATACCGAGGGTGCCTTTAATCCTGCAAGAAGTGTGAAAATGGAGCCTTCCCCCAAAGCTTGGCCTGCCTGGTGAAGATGCAGTGCCCTAGGCCAGGCAGAAGTAGGCCCAGCACATGCTGCTACTGCATAGAGAGGCCCATTATCATTCTGTCTTTGACAATTAGCGGAAAACAGAATGACAATGGGACGATAGCAGCCAGTACCAAGTTGCGGAGGGGCTGCTGCAGTACCTTGTGTTTACAAAGAGAGGGTGAGCTTGGCCCCCTGTTACAGAACTGAAGCTTCTCGGTGTCCAGAATTACAGACAAAAGGTGTCTGTGAAAGGGCTCTTCACGGACAACGGACGTGAGGCCCAAATAACAGACGATTCGTGAAATTTACAGATAGGCGGTCACCCTAGCAGCAGTATCAGTCTTTTTGAACTACACTTGCTCTCTCCTCTAGTGTGCAAGGCAGAAATATTACCAAGTCGAAACTGTAATGTAGTTTGATATTGCTATTACATGCTCAAAGGTTGTGCTGGAATTGTGTCGTTGCAAATTACAGACAAAATATCTTTAACTTTTAAGATGCAAGAGCTCTTTTACAGTTTTGCTGGTGTAATTTCCACCCCTCACTGCAATTAAGTTCTCCAATCATATAATCATAAAACGTATGCTATATTTTGAGATCCTGCCATGACAGGATAGGGTTTATCACACAACTGTTGATAATGTGGGAGAAAGCAATTTTAGCCTGGATAAACTTTGGCAGAAGTTTGATTGTTTCCAACTTTCTCCCACCTCCAGATCAGAGCCATAAATGCAGTTTTCTATCGCACCTGAGATGCATTACTGCTCTTCTACTGAATTTGTTGGATGTCCTGATACAGATGTGTGCTCACACACGTGGCCCTAGTAGAACTCTTTACCTGCACAAAGCAAAATGCATGTTGAATGTGACCATCTCATTTTCCATCCAATGCTAGCTTTTTATCACCCTTTCTTTTTGTCCCATTTCCTGCAGAACAATCCGGCCTGACCATGTTGTCCGTTCAGTGTACAAAGCCACCGGTTGTGCAGATAACTCAAACCACCATGTCATCTACTTGGAGCATGTTGTTGTGCGTGTCATCATCAGCCACCCACGACGTGGAGACTTGGCAATTTACTTGACTTCTCCCTCTGGAACAAGATCTCAGTTACTGGCCAACAGGTAAGTCAACAAAAAACACTGAATGTTTGAGTACACTCCCTGCACTTGTCGGAGGGGCTGGGCCTTTGAGGTAGGCGTAACAGCCTTACAAACATCTGCCATGCCAGGAAAAATGTAATGAATGTCCTTCCATACTTCTGAGGAGCGATGAGATATATTGTAATATCGGAGATATAGTTATTAGCTCTGCCTTTTGAAATAATTCTGCCCTCCGCCCTTGCTACCATATACCCTGGGAAGAATAAAAGATTTGGTATCTGATACTAAAGCAGCAGAGAAGTTTTAAAGCACTGGCAAAGTGGGAAATTGCCCAGGGACTTAAACTTCAAAGGGGCCCCCTGTGAAAGTGACCTTTCTCTCTGTCTGACATAGCTCTATTCTTTTTCTCTCGCTTTAAACCTCTCTCCTTCTGCCTATATCTACACTGACTCAATCTCTCTACCCAGTGTCATTTTAAGGATTTTTGGGGCCTGGGTAAGACATATTTCAGCTGTGCGACCCTTTTAAAGTTTAACCTATAATTTAGCATTGTTTGGCATCATGGAGGGTACGAATTATAAGGAAATGGGTAACAAATTTGAAATGTGTTCCTTACAGAGGCCCTAACTTATGCCTTTCCCGGGGCCCCAAAGACCTCAAGATGACACTGCAGAGCAGGCGCGGTTAGTTACTTGTTTCAGCGCCTTTCTTCAGTACTTGCTGTTTTGTCACTTAGGGATTAGTGACAAAAGTCTTCCAATGAAAAGTTAGGTCTTTTTGTCTGCAGAACACAGTTTTAGCAGTATTAAAAGTGAAAACCGGGCCTTGGTTTAGCAAAAACGGCTCTATCCAGGTATGTTTTTTCACTGTTGCTGTTTTATACTCTGGCTCTTACAGGATGAGTACAACTGGGTATTTGTGTTTTCTTTGTTTGTCTTTTTTTTTTTTTAATGTGGCATGTAGCAAAACATGGTTAACACAGGAGCGCTTCGCCGTCTCCCTCTGACCCATTCATCTCCACTTGAAGTAGTCCCGTCTAGGGGCAGGAGCCTAGGCATGCCTTAGAAATTCAGGCAGCCGCTCAGTGAAAATCTTTAGAGAGACTTGTTCTCCCGCTTCATTTTTCATAGCAAGAGGGCTGCGGAATTGATGATTCCGAAAGAATCGGGAAAGAAGGGATCCTTTCTGTTTGAATGCAGATACTCTTGACAAGGATGTTTGCATATAATATAGAAAAGAAGATCACCCATTCAGGATCCTACTAGGGGGTACAAAAAAAAAAAACCTTGCAGCAAAGCACATTTTCCGTCAACAGGAAATGTTTCTGCAAGAATAAACATGTATCAACAACTGCAACAATCCCACTTCAGTAAACCATATTCTATTTTACAAGATCATCGTTATCCTCTTTGTGACATAATAATAGTTAAGCTCCTTCACGTACATTGCACGGATATTCTTGAGTCACACTCACGTTGAAAGTTAGTCATAAAGCTTCTGTTAGTGATAGGAGAACGGAATGTGTTAAGGGCACACTCAGTAGCGGCACGGGCATTTGTAATATTAATTCCACCAGTTCCTGGTAGTACTGGTGTAGTTTGAAGACTGGTTGTAACATCTGTTTTCGTGGAAGGCTGTGGGCTTGGTCACGAGTGAATCTCTCCCAGCGGGGGAAATAATTCCACCAGCCTCTAAGTACTTGCGCGATATAGGATCCGACCTCAAGTTTGCAGCAGCCTGGGACATGGGTCTAGCTCTTCGTGGCGGCTGTGTCCGAGCACGTTGGAAGGGAGGTTGGATGGCAGCTGAGTGCATTATTCAGTGGATTACCCTGATCTCAGTCTCTAAAGTCTGAGACAGTGGTCTGTGGGATCTGGATTCACAGCACCCAGGCTCTCGTGGACATCTTTGCAGTCCAGGGTTGTTTTCGTCGCAGTATGTTTGGGAGTGACCTATTCATCCCAGTGACTTTCTTTAAAGGCACCACCATACCTCCCCCTGGTTTCTGTTTCCTCCTTTCTGATTGTATTGGCCTGTGACTTACTCAGGTGTCTGACTTTCAGAATGTGGTGTTATGCCTGGAGTGATTTTGATGGATTCGTGTAGAATAAAAGGAAAAGGTGACAATGGACCAAGAAGTGTCTCGCAGCCTAAATTTGGAGAAAACATACCTCAGTATTAATTAGTTAATAGGAAAAGGCTGGTGTAGAGGTAGCCTCATTGTTAGACCTGACAAGCAGTGGTAGTGTTTTCCCCAAAGTTTTTCACTTTTCTCTCCAGGGTGTTTTTGCTGGTTCTCTCAAAGGGCCAATGGCCCTGGGCACTTTCCCACTGGAAGTACAGTGTGAAAGTGCTGGCGCCATCCTTCCTTTCACCTGCAAGTATCAGTCACCCAGTTGTGCAACTGGCACCCCAGTGGTTTTCCTGTGTAGGTACAGTAGCTGGCATCACTTGCCAGGGTGTGTACATTTGCGCATGAGTACCCTAATATAGAAACTGAGCCAGATAGAGCAGGCCAGTATTGGTGCACATGCACCTTCGAACAATAGTGCTCCACATGCCCCAACAGACATGGGAGTGGGCCAGGGCATATGTGCCCCAGGAGTGCCAAATACCCAGGCATGTTCACACTGCCCATGAGAGCTGCTCTGCCCACAAAGTAACATGGGAGAATGAGTCTTAAGATTGGCTGCAATAGGGGATTGCAGAGGACCAGCGGCATGATGTTTAGTATCATTGGATTCAGGATGACAAACCCTTTCCGATGGTTAAACTTGTTTTGTCATCAATTACATAGAAATGCCACTTCTGGGAAGTGGACATTTCTAGGTTCTGAGGTGGATCTGGTATTTTAAATATATCAAGTTTCATTCCACAGGTCACGGGGGTAGAGCACATTTGTGCATTCCCCTGGCGACCGCTATAAAACATAGGCATACAGAACAAAAGATCCCTGCTATCTGGGGCCTGTATACATAGATTGGAGGGTAGAAGTTTTTGACACTTGCCCTCAGAGCCAGAGCATGGCCCCACTAAAGATAAAGATCTGTACTACAAAGCCGCAGGGCAGACAGGTAGGAAAATTAGGGGAGACATCTGTGGTTCAAAGGAGAACCCTTTGAACCTCCCCCCACTTCAAGGGAACAGTCTAGTATAACTAGGGGTACTCAACATCTACAAGGCAGAATAACCTTTACTGCAATGGGGGACCAGTGTTGCTGGACCGCGTGGGCACACTGCCAAAGGAATTTGTTGTGCCAGGAGGATAACTGTCCGAGGAAGTGATCCGCACTCCCCTTCCTTCTTAGAGACTGGCCTGGGGTTGATTGTGTGCTCCTGTGTAGAATCCCGAAGAGTAACTCTCCAAGGGTAGGTTGACTTACCTCCTGTCCTCTGAGGAGGCCTCAGGGACATCAAAGACCTCATGCGAGGGACTTACATTGGTGACCGGTAACATCTGGAGAGTGGTGCTCTCTGCTGCGTCTACATCGTATGCTGGACTTCACCTGGCAGCAGCGGCACTAGTGTGGCTTAAGTATTGTGTCTGGAGTCCAGAATTGCCTGGTGCAGAGCTTGCCAAGGGCTTCCCGCCCTTCAGGTGAGTGGCCCTTCATCGTGGGGATAACTGTACACCGAAACCTCTTGTTGGTGTGAACAGGATCACCCAATGCTGGACCCAGTGAATACCGCTATTGTTGAGTGTGTCGCATTTCTCTTGTGTTAGTCTCAGCTGCATGCTCATTGTGTGTGGTGCCATGTTCATTGGTTACAATCCTCAAAGTTGGGAGTGCCACCGGAGTTGTGCTGTACTTGGCTTCATATGGCACAGCTGAACTTTTTTCAAACCATGACCAGGGAGTCTTGTGCAACTACAAGTCATTGTGTACTAGACAGTGTGCCTCGTTCCAGAGAGGTACGGAAACCAAGCTCTGAGTGCGAGCGAATGGTCTAGAGCGACTCAAGTCACTGTGTGCTAGATGTTATGCCTCCCAGAAGGGTGCAGGATTTGCTTCCTTCAGGGGAGAGTCTGGGTTTATCTGGTGCGGTTTAAGTCCTCACGCACCAGACTGGTGACTCTGTCCCAAGAGGCACTACCTTGGGAATTGGCTTGTGAATGAATGTACAGTCAGGGTGACTGATCAGTGGAACCCTGATGTTGTGCCTCCTTTTTGTGGAGGGACAGTACTGAACACTTTTCATGTGGGATCGTAACAGTCTGGGGTCACTTGACTCTTCGTACCCCAGACACAGCATCTCCTGGAACAGGAGGTGCGGATCTAGTAACTTTTCACGTGCAACTGGAAGTGTTGAGGGTGACTCACGTCAACAAGCTCTGATGGTGCCTCTCTGTTCTGGAGGTGCTGAAATTGGTAAATATTTGGTAACTTTGAACTCCGAGGTGCCCAATGGCAGCCCCAGTGACCCTCCATCTGTGTTTTGCAGAACTCTGAGTGAACCTCCTGAGGCGAGCCTAAATGTCTCCTCATTAATTGTTTACCAGCTGTTGCCTTTCCTTTCCCCCAACTTGACCACAGAACCCTGAGAGTTGTGACTTAGACGCAAGTGGCCTAGTAACCATGAACGGTTGATGCGATCTTTGGTTCGTGGAGGGGCTGGATAGCCGAAGCAGGTTTTTGAGTGAAGAGCAGTTTGGGGATCCAGGGTGCTTGCAAAACACAGTGACCTCCATTATCCGAATATCAGGGCACCATATTAGGGCGTTGGGGTGAGTGCATACAAGTGAGTGTGTGCATGCACCAACTTATACCCGTGGTACCGCACGACGGATCAGGGTGGATGTAAAGAAGTGAGTGCGGGTAAATGCCAAGGTAGTACTGTGGTGCTGCTGGTCATGTTTATCCTGTCAGGGCTTCAGCCACAGTCCTTTGCGGAAGTGTTGTAAATCTTATATGTACATTTTGCTGCTAACGTTTGGAGCCGGGGTGCACCCTGAATTTATGTGTTACACTGTTTGTGGGGATTTCTAGGGTAGTTCCTGTGCTGACAACATTTGGCACTTTATGTGGGTGCCGGCCGGGAATGTACTGTTTTCCTCATGTGTACATACAATAGTAGTGTTTAATACAGTTGGGCCTCATATCGTGACATTCATTGCTAAGTGGGTTCTAGGCCCAGAGTTACATTAGAACTGTACTTTGTTGACAATGTGTGTGTTGAATACAATCTTTTTATATATACATGCTGTGTGAAGTCTCCTTTGTGCCGCGCAGCGTGGTTGTGGCGGGGAAGTGTTGTGTCTTTGCTTCACTTATTGCGTCTGTGATAAGCCTGACTTCTCTGTGCACCAGCCACCCAAGGGTGAGCAATGGTTGTCAGTCAGTCAGAACGTGACACCTCCAACACATGAACAGTATCAGCTTGCCCCAACCCATCTCACTTCCTGGTTGTCGAGATTCCAGAGCCACAGAAGTTGATACAGACAACATGGAGTAGGCTACCATTGGTTTGCATCTCCCTTTCTGCTTGAAGTACATCATACCCCCCCACATCCCATCAAATAGTTGCAGTTATTATCCACGTTTCTTGATGTCTTCAGAGGCAGAATTCCCATGGCTGAAAGCTGATGGCTCAGGGGGCATAGAATGCAGCAGTAATTAAAGAACATTCCCCCATTAGTACTGAAACTGACTTGCAGCCATGAAAGACAAGAGTAAGTGCAGTGGCACCTAAAATTACACCCTCCCCCCCTAACAAAGCATTCAAGTGCTATACAAGAGTACCTGCCTTTGTAGTTCAGTGCATTTGATGAGATCATTTCTGAAATTGAACAACATATAATAACAGACAAACATGATATAATATTGAGATGCATGCAAGGGTTGCACATGAGACTGTGATTGTCAATCACTGTGCAGCGAATCACATAGGTAGGTGGCATATTTCAAAGGAAGAATCTGGCTACCATTTGAGGGAAATGGTAGCTAGAGATAAGTTCAGGCAGTAGCTGTAGTAAGAACAGTGCCCGTGTGAGCTAAGAAAGCAGTTGCTTGACTACTCTATGCATGAAGGAAATAATATACATGGTCATCTTTGGGGTCACGGCCCACTTCCCACCTTTGGTATTTTAAGTATTTGTTGTTTCCGAACGCAAAAGCATTTATTTAATTTTAGATTGCATTGCTTCCTTTATCTTCTTGTATTTTGTTTTGATTTGCATTTATTTGTATTTCTTCTAGTCCAATCCTCTCAGTCTGAATGAGTGTGTCAGTACCCTATTTAACCTTCCTGGCAGATTCACAGTTCCCAGGCCTAGCTGCCTAGAAGACTACTCTGCTCTCCAGACATTGATCCTATTTAGCACCAGTATGCTAATGACCTTTGTTGATGCACCGATCTCAAAGAGTGGTGCGTAGGTACAAAGAAGGATGGGGTTCATGCAGACCGAGGGCCCCGGCACCTGGAGAGGCCCATAGAAGATGTAGTTTTGATCAGTAGTGGTCTGGGTGAAGTCCGAGGTTAGAGGCAGTAATTGTGGGTGGGGCAGCTAAACAATTGTTAATTTGCTTGTTGAACAGGTGTGCTGTGCCCCCTCCCAAACTACTTGCAGAAACTTGGAGTTTAAGCTGACAAAGGAAAATATAGTCTGAAGAGAAGGGAGGAGGCCCAACATGAACCAGGCATAGAAGGTACAGACCTCAATAAATGTTATGGAGCCACAAGCACGGAGAACCACAGTTGTAATGCCTGAAGTGCCTTGCCAGGATATTAAAAGAGCATTTGTGTCTGTCCTTGTATAGTTGGTAGATTGTAATGAAGCATTTGTTAGTGGCGGCATGCCCCTGAGCATACTGGTGAGCTGGCTTGTTTCATGTGACTGAAAAGTATTATAAAACTTGAAACTCCTAGAATACAGTCGAAGCATCGTCCAAGCCTATCTGAGGCTTACTTATTTTTGGCCACTGACCGCGAGATACTCGCCAAATAGCAAAGACTTAATGGACAATGTGAATCTGAAATGTGACGTGTGCATAGTTTCCTACAACTTAGAGGCCATCAGGGGAACAAATGATGGTGAAATCTAAAACCTGACAAGACCTCGGCCATTGAAGTAACTCTGGTTCCCTTACCTCCTGGCCCAAGTGCAGAGGATCTTACCCTCAAAGTTGAGACTGCACCCGATGGTCATGCTGAGCAATATGAAAACATTGAGGTTCATATCAGATCTAAAAGGCTCACTTGAAACAAAGATAGATGAAGTGAAAATAAATGTGTGCCTCCTCCTAGCAGATCATCATAAAGAGCTTTCAGAAAGGGTAACAATGAGTCCAGGCTATCCTCAATGCGACCTTCAGTCCACAAACCACAGTCTGAAGTGAATATATTTACGGAGGTAGTGCCGCATCTACAGCACAAAGCCAAAAACGCTGAAAGTCTGTCCTGGAGAAATAATATCTGCATTATGGGCCTTCTTGGAATGGTAGACGGCAGCCTGCTGACCAATTTATGGAAACTTAGCTGGGCACAAGTTGTTTGAGAGTACTTCTCCAACTTTTTGCTATTTACAGGGTGCATCATGATCTGAGGCACCCTCTGTCCCAGGAGCTCTCTCCAAGCCCAGGATAGCCAGACTTCTCGCTTTTAGGGGACGTGTCCAGATTCTGCAGGGGGTTCAACAGCACAGGCCAACTGTATGTACAGGACAATCAGTTGTTTTTATTCCCAGATTAAAGTTCCTTCCTCAAAGTCAAAGTGCACCAAATGGGTATAAAGTATTCCCTGTTGTTTCCAGTGAAGCTGCGGGTGATTAAAGACAATCTAGTGTACTCTCCCGTAGATTGTAAGAATGGCATAGGGCGGGTTAACAAAATGGGTCCTGGGCTTCACCAGCATTTCACTCATGAGCTGACCTGAGATATCTGGAGTGTCACGTAAGTGTGAATTTGTCCAGCAGAGGCGTGTCAACATGTACTATTAGTCTGTTAGTTTGTTAGTCTAGACTTTATCATGGTTACATTAAGATGGAGGAGAGAGGGAGAGAGAGACACTGTCAGCCAACTGTCTACTTGCTTTTGAATGGGCTTTACTAGCTCATCAATGTGGGCTCCGTTGGGGCTTGATCTTATAGGATGCATGGGTGATGCCTGTGCAGTAGCCCCTAGGAGCATGGAAAAGTTGTGGTGGACAGCTGTGCCCTCTTACTGGTTAGAGATGGAAAATGACAGGTACCGATGTCACGCAAAATGTTTATTATTCTCTGTTGCAATGGCTGCATTCAAGGTTGAATATGCTTCTTGAAATGAGGGATCTAGAGGTTGGTGTCAGATATTAAATAACCTGCTCTGTCTGAGTCTGCTGTGATCCTCTAAAATGAATGTTGCAGTGGGGGAATGCACGCCCAAGGGTGCCACTTGAAACTTGAGGCGCTGCATGACGCAGTCTTCCGCACAATTATATCAGAACAAAGAGGTTTGTACTTTGAAAAAAAACTAAGGATGCAGTTCCAGTGTAGCAGTTGAATGAGATTCCATTAAGGTTGAAATCAGGAGGTGTGCATTAAGACCACCTGTGCTGTGAGGGTAACCCTGGACAGAAAGATAAAGGAGACGGAGATGAACATACACCAATCAGAGTGTAGGGCGGTTAGTGATCGCTGCTGTATAAAGGAACTGTGAGCCCAGCTGGAATGCTCTGATTTGAGGAGTGTAAATTATGATGATTACATGGCCGGGAGTCACCAGGAGAGAGATAGAATGAGAAGGCTGCTAGCTTGTTGGGTGGCAGGATCTAAATCTGGCACCAGTATGTGGCATTCGTTTTGGAAACTGGTGGGATTCTGAGCTCACAGTCTAAACATTTCTAATTTCGAGATTAGCTTGTTTGTTTTATGCATGATAAGCTCAAGGTAGCATCACTGAATTGCATCACAGAAGTCATTACGAAAAGCTCAGTTAGATTGATTAATACAAGTGCTTCGTCATAAAAACTATTTTGGAATCAATTCTTTCCACGTTCTAAGTATTAATAATACTCCAGATTGACCTTAGTGTAGATGAAGGTAGTGAGGGCATGGATAGGGCTCCTGCAGTAGGGTATTGGTTCTGGGTTGTGTGAAAACCAGCATCTTCCATAATTCTCAGCAAAGCCAGTTTGAAGGACTAGTACATTGAGAGTTGGAGAACTGCTAATAAGAGTGTGTTACTTTTGACGAATATATCTGAATTGCCCCCTCAACTGCAAGTCGCATAAATTAATCCTTTCTAATCTTACGAGTCTGATATCTGAAGCATTTCACAGAAGAGGTCCTGTCAATCATCTGGAGACACTCCGGGGTGAAGTATACCCTGTGCCTTTATTTAATTTGGATCAGGTATAGCCTGGCAGAAATCACCCTAGCCGCTTTTTTTGCATCCTGTCAATCACTGTAATATAGTGGGACTCAGGGCCTGATTATGACCTTGGCAGAAGGGATACTCCGTCACAAATGTGACGGATGTCCCACCCTCCGTTATACAAGTTCCATAGGATATAATGGAACTTTTAATACGGCGGACAGGATATCTGTCACGTTTGTGACGGAGTATCCCCTCCGACAAGGTTGTAATCAGGCCCTAAGCCTGACTCCTAAGCAAGCCTCTCATTCACCAGCTTATCTGGGTTATTACATTCCAGGGTTCACTACACCTGCAATGTGTTCTTCCTCCCCACTGGGATAGTTATATTCCTGGCTAGTCATGGTTTTTGCCTCAGAAGTATCTGAAGAACTGGATCTTGTGCGTGTAAAAACTCTACAACCAGCTGTAGAAAGGACTTCCTTTGCGATTAATCTCACACGTCGGCATGACATTGTTATAACTAGGCTACACACCAGATTGTAGTTTCCCCAGATATCTCGGTGGTCCCAGCCCCATCCATGGGATAAATTTGTGCGAGCAGTCAGTAACTACCATAGTGATTTGCAGTTGGGCAGAAGGAGTCCGGCCTCCATAGAGCATATGGAGTAAGTTAGTCTCTGTATAATCCATCAGTTCTAGTCTAATGACCGAGTCCTCCTACGGCCCAATAGCCAGACATCGAGCACTGCCCCTTAATCTGCACAATTGCACGGTAGCCATGGCCACTCCTCCATCATACGAGAACCAGACAAATTTATCATAAGCAACTCAGAACAAACTAAAGCATTTCAAAGTGGTAATTCTACACAACCTATACTAGTCATAGAAGAATAACATCTTATATAGGAACACTTTGCCCACAGTCGAGATAGGGAGTGAGTTCTAGTGAAGGAAGATAGTTTTGGGAAGACATCAGGAGGGAAGCCTGGTCACATAGTGCCCAAAGTGAAGGTCACGTAGTGCCCTAACTGAACTGCCAGGCTGTCACTTGTGTACCTTGCTATTTGCATCTATGTTTATTTTTATTATAAAGTACAGATTGTACTACTTCAGGGTAATTTATTCCAAAAACAGTTGTTACTACTTAGCACAATGTAATGTAATATACCACTAGTGCGTGACATCTAAATTACGTGCACGAACAGGTTCCATTAAATAGAAACCAGTGTCATTGCTGCTTTGTCATGCTGACAGATGGGTTTGTTGCCTCTAAATCTTAATTCAAAGGATTTTCAGATGATGTGCGCTGCTTGACACAATGAGGTTCCATAAATAATCTATTCTCCACCAACTGTTGTGACCTGAAGTGAACCTAGTTTGTGTCAGTTGTTGGTCACATGGTTTGCTGTTCAAAAGTTTAAAGTGCAATCGTGCTTTCTGGTGTATTGACGATCTCCAGTGGTTTTGTAAGAACGGTAGCGATTGCATCCCGCTCCTACTGCTAACGGAGACCACAGGGCTCCTGTCTTTCCCTGCACTTCAGTACCTATACTGCGGCTTTAGTCTATCGCCATAAACAGTGTGCCTTTAGGGAATGTGCTTATTGATGGTAACATTAAATAGATTCTGTTGAGGCCCCTGAACAAAGTAATCATTAAATGTGTGATATTCATTGCTTCTCACGTTATGAAATATGTCTTCACCCCATTCGAGCACAACCAACACATAATTATATGGCATAATTTCCCCACACATATTTTCTTAAGGAATGGTATTCCTCCAGTGCCTGATGGACCTTAAACACTAATCTGAGTCTCACTAACACAAAGTATGGTATTTGGAAAGTGTTGATCAGAATTTCCAAAAAGTGGGAAGATGAAAAATAACACATACAATATTTCAATATAGTTTAACGTTAGGTTTCTGGTACGGCAAGAATATCTGAAGCCACAAAATACCAATAATTTAGAATTGTTTCACTTTGAACATGTACATTTTATAATACTATGAGGAAAGGAACACAAACTTGTAATTTTAACCAAAATATTAAGAATGTTTCTGATTGGGGTGTGGATGATATGGTTGTAATATAAACAGCTCCTTTGCTGTCCCACCAAGCCGCTGCACAAAGCAGGATATAGCTGCTTAGTATGGTACTCGAAGGGCTAAGAAACAGTGGTGATCACTCCCCTATAAGAATTATTGGAGTTTGTAGCTGGCTTGTGATGTCAATGAGATGGTTCACTGCTGTGGGATGCAGACATGGACAGATCTGCGCTGATCTGTTGTCCTACAGTTATTTCTGGTCTAGAGACTTGAAGATGACTTGGGCAACCCATATTATTATTACAGGGTTGTCTGTTATACTCTGCTATGCATGTGATGCATTCTGTGTACACTTCCATTGTTCTTGCTTTGCTCAGCCAGGGTGTGAAGTCATGGAATGCTGGTGTGAAAGAGAGAGTGGGCTTAGCAGAGAGGATGCTGCTTCTGGTGGGGTTTCCTTATTAAGAAACTCCTAACTTATCCTGTAACCTTTCAAATAAACGTACAACCTCTACCCTACATGAACTGGCTACTGACTCATACTTACTAAGGAAAGATCTTTGAATAAAGCACCGGCAACAATCTGGGAATTAACCTAAACCTAAGGAAACTTATGAAACAATGAAGTGAAGGAACATTGAAGAAGCAGGAGCAGAAAACAGATGCAAAAAGAGGAAAATTAGGCACCCTGAACTCCACCAGTGTCTTTCCCATCAGACAGCCTGCAGACTCAGAGGGTGGTATACTGAATTGTACACAGATGAACAAAGACACTGTCAAGCAGTAACTGTTTTTGAATCAGGTCTGCTGTGTCTGGTAGGAACTGTCTCAGATGCAGATGTCATTGGTTTGTTATTGAACGAACTACGAATATTGAAGAAGTGGCCTGCTGGACTTCGCATGCACACAGTTGGACAAAATGCAGAGTTTATCTAATCTGTGGAGTGGTTTGCGGTCATCATTTCTGGTGGTGAGTGAACTGGCAGCGAGTATAACAGAGGAGGGCAGTGTGTTACTTAATTTGGGAGGCTGTCTCATGCAGCACGTTGTTGTTATTGCTAAGATTGAGTGTTTACAATTGATTTACTGTGAGCCCCGCCTCACGAGTTTCTTGATGTACTGTTATTTGGAGGTGCGGACAGTTGCCTATGTCATTAAATGCGTTGCCATGGGAAGTGGTTGATCATACGTGCACCAAAAGGGCGATCAGCATGTGTCATCTGTTGAAGGCAGTGTGTGTCATTAAGGGCACATGCTCAGATGGTAAGCAAGATTTACCTCATGCTGCCATAATGGAGGCATGAGCACTTGCATATTAACTCTATATCTTTCCATCATCTGTGGGATTCCAAGAGCAAACTCCTGGGTGTTATGGAACAGAATCCTGAGCGTGCCCTTGTGATCAGTGTTGCCTGGGAACATGTTCGAGCGATTTGCAATGTAACAGCTAAAGACTAGACCACATTTCAACTGTGAGTCAGCGCAATGTGGGAATCATTGGAGTCAGTATGATAGTTTCTGAAAACACATCAAAGCGGTGCACAGTGTCATTATTTGAAGCCAAACCAAACCACACTGCAAGATCAATATAAGAGACATACAGTTTTGCTGATCCTTGCCGGTTTTGTAGGAATAGCTGATTTATACATTTGTGACATTCAGCTGAGCACCTAGAAAACTGTAATGTGCCTTTAAGTATTGGCTCTGATCTCAGGGTATTGTGTGCAGTTTGGGTGAGATATTGCTCACCAGAGTGGAGAACTTTGTGTTACCTGACATGGTTATATTTTTTATGTTATGTTGATTTTGCTGCCACTTATACTCTCATGGGTTCTGTGTGGCATATTCGGGTGAGATATCGATCAGCATTGTAGAGGATTTGGGGTTTGCCATTTTTTTCCAAAACAGATATCATGCTGATTTTGCTACCACAGTATATTTTTTAATTTGTGCCACTTGTTAGGAGAATGTTTTCAATATGTGTTGCATACAATATAATGGTGATGGGTTACATATTATGCCTAGTCGTATTGTGACAATTTTGTGCAATGATATGCTGAAGTTTTACTGATGATCTCTGTTGCCAAAACTATTTTTTAGTTTTGTGTTTGTGCTCCTGTGAGAGTGTGCAGATGTTTTGGTGAGTGGAAGTGACTATGGTTGAATCTGTGTTTTTGTATCCCTGGTTCTGTGGATGGTTACGCAGTAGAGGATGAGTGTACGAAATGTGACCTTGTTCCTGCGAGAGTGCGCAGTACAAGATGTCCTGTTGTTTTGAGATTAGTGTGGGTTGAAAGAAACCTGTTGCTAAATTCACAAGATGTCCTGTTGTTTTGAGATGCATGTCGTTTGAAAGAGACACGTTGCTTAGTTCACAGGATACCCACTGTTCTGGGTTAAGTGTGGGTTGAGAGAGACCCGTTGCTAAGTTCACAATATGCTCTATCATTTGGGATAAGTGTGGGTTGAAAAAGACCAGTTGCTAAATTCACAAGATGTCCTTTTGTTTTGGGATGAGTGTGTGTTGCAAGAGACCCATTGGTAAATTCTTAAGATGTCCTGTTGTTTTGGGATGAGTTTGTGTTGCAAGAGACCCAATGGTAAAATCTTAAGATGTCCTGTTGTTCTGGGATGAGTGTGGGTTGAAAGAGACCAGTTATTATATTCATGGGGTTCTCTGTTCCACAGATTGGATGAGATTTGAAAGATACCCATTGCAAATTACTAGAATGAGGGTTGAAAGACACCTTTGCTTACTGCTATAGTGAGGGTTGAAAGACACCTATTGTGTAACGCACAATTTGCCCTTTTCTCTGTTGATTGAGGGTTTAAAGATACCCATTTTTTGTTTTGTTTTTCCGTTGATTGTTTCTGTTTGGTTGAGTAATAGGTGGTGTGTTATGGCTCCAGTGGGACCTGTACATGAATGTGTTTTTGGTTTTGTATGGTGGAAGGGACTGGATGAGACCACTGTGTGAATAATAATATAGGGTTGAATAATTTATATGGCTTATTGAAGCTAGAGGCTCTTACATTTTCTGCTTCTATTTTCTATCTTATGTTTCCTGTTTGCATGTTATTATTTTCTAAAGGAAGGAGATGTGTTATAATCTGTTATGCTTGTGATGCATTTGGTGCATACCTCCATTGTTCTTTGGTCTGCTCAGCTAGTGTGTGATGTTATGGAATTTTGGTGAGTGACTGGAGGAGTGTGACAGAGAGAGTGGGCTGAGCAGAGAGGGTGCTAGTCCTGCTGGGCGTTCCTTATTAAGTAACTTGGAACTTATCCCATAACCTTTTAAATAAAACTACAACCTCAATTCTACATGAAGGGGCTACCTGAATCCTACTTACTAAGGAAAATCTTTGAATACAACACAGTCCTGCATTGAGTGCCCATATTGTGTGTACTGCTGAGACTGTAGAATATCTATTTTGTGATTTATTTTTTGTATTGATCTTGGCTTGGTTTATTTAGTGAGGCTTCTGAGAAGTTTCGATTTTCCTGTTGGTTTGCAACTGTCTTTTCCTTGAATATGTAGCATTCAGATACTGACTTTGTATCTCCAAACTTTGTATGAATATGTTATACTTGCATCTGTTCTTGTTCTCAACAGGAATTTGCTTCTGTTGCAGTCTGGCAGATTTTTAGATTGTATGTATGCAATAAATAGAGAGTTCAGATTTTTCAGTTTCTCATCTGTTCTACTTATTGGCTTTACATTTTTAACAATCTTGTTTGGATTTACCAGGTCTTGATGGTTAACCACCAAAGTTACTAGCTGGCTGCTTTCTAAGGTTGTAGCAGGCCCTCTCTGTTCATCCTTGATGCGCAATGAAACTCATTCTCAATTCGTCTGATTTACTGTTGTTTCAACTGAAAGCTCAACAGGATTATCCGGGAAGGAAGATCTCAAGAAGCCCGGGTACAGGTCTGGGACTTAGCCATGCAGTGTATCAAGGGGTGCCACGGAGGCCTTCAGTCCTGTCACGCTGATAAGCAGGGTGTGACGAGAGCTTTTCGTGACACTCCTGTTACCATCAGTCTGAGCATAGCCGTTTGTTTCTTGTTTCATATCCATAGCTACGTCTTACTGATAGATGTGCTGTATTTGCAATTGCCCTATGTTGAAGAAGAATTGTCTGGGGTGCTTCCTGTACCTTATATTTTATTTTATTTTAAGCCAGGTGGGAATTACGTGCTCCCTCACTCGTGGACAAAATGTACTTTCATAATCAAAAACAAAAGTTTTGTCTGATGATTAAGTGCTAGAAATGAGTAATATCGCTCAGACCGCTGAAAAGGGGGTGTATATATTTTTGCTGCTTTGGCTGTTACCTATCAACAAATCTCTGGCTCGGGTCCATAGGATGAACACAAAACGATTTTGGCCAAAAAAATGAACACTTTGGGAATAGAACAAGAATAGATCTTAATGGATTTTACTATGCACATCTTAAAGGGACATTCACTTTTAATTACGAACTACTGTTAAGCGACATGTTGAAAGTTATGTCATCGCTTATTGTAGACTTTTGTTGCTTTATGGTGGGGTCATGGTTTTGTTCCGCAAAATCAACGTAGACAAAATATATTTAGTACGTTTTCGGAAGTGTATTTTAAAGTTCCTCCCCCCCTTTAAGCCTCTCAGTTTCTTAAGTGCGATGATCATTTTATGGACACACACATGCTTATGATGTCTTAGCATTACTTTGTTCCCTTCACTCCTCAGTGTTAGCTATCCATTATCCATTATCCATCAACATAGAGCTTCTACATGGAATGGAGGCAACCTCTCTTTATGTGTTTTTTCGAGAAACGCAGCATCTACAGGATTTCAGACTGAGAAGTGTTGAACAAACTATTGAAAAAATTAGATTAATTCCATATTCTAAGCAGTGATAGCAGTTTATCACAATGTCAGTTAAAGGAGCTATCACCATAATCTCGGTCCAGCAACCTTTTATTTCCATGGAGAGTGAAGCTTGAAACTGAGTGAGTTGAGCACCCACTGCAGATGGATTCTTGGTCATAGGTGTTCATTTGGTATGTACAACTGAGTTGTCTGTTGGTATTTTGAATAATTTGTTGTCATCGCGCACATCCGTGGTACTCATTTTATCTGCAGAAGAAAGGAAGGTTGGTTGCGTTCCTTTTTCCTGAATTTAGTCTGGCCTACAGCAGAAACAATGTCACCGGAGCATCCTTTTCAAACAAACATATATGAACACGGAAGGTCTGTTGAAATGTACTGCCGATTTGCACAGTAGATGCCAAAAACGTTTTCATTGTATTCATTTTGACCATTTTAGATGGATGGCTGTCTGAGCCACTCCTGGGCGGATTCAAGCCTGTGACTCGCAGGTCGCCCACAGACCTCTGAAGCCCATTCATTTTCATAGTACACTAGTTTAATACAGGCATACGGCCTGCTGCATAGGAAGCATAGACGTACTGTGAATCAACTGCACCAACACATCACCACCTTTGCCTTGGGTGGGCACCTAGCTTGCTTGGGTGGTGAGCTGTGACTGGGCTCAAATAAATACCCAAGCTGCAAGTCCGCCATGACGTAGAGCGCAGAAACTCTGACACAGCCTCCTTTTCACTGGTGCTGTTGCAGTGCCTACTGCCCTGATTGGTGGGCACCGGTGTTCTCAAAACAGAAGCACAAACCTGTCAGATGGGTGGGGCCAGAGACAGCATTGCCTCCACTTGCTTAGCAGTGCTTGAGGCACGCCACCAGGACAGCTTGCCCCTGTCGACAGCGTCACTGATAGGTCACAAAAATTACAAGAATTAGGTCAAATGGATGGGGTACCATGACATTGAACCCAGAGGAAAGAGGGAAGAGATTGATCTACTGAGACTATCTATTGAGACTAGCTAGTGACAGTGAGTGCATTGAGCTACAGAAGCATCTTCCTAAGGCCTCAGAGAAACCCCTTTGTAGGGCAAATTTACCACCATAGGCTGCCCCCAAGGATATCATGAGTACTGCTTCTATTAGTACCCAAAAGCAAATTACCTCAGTTGATCAGTATTTATAGATCTTTGAGCTGTAATAAAGTACTTGTCTTTTCATTAATCAAATTACAGGATGTAGAGTTATTTTCTGATGGCTGTTTGATACATACGAGGTGCTGAGTTTCTTAACCCAACACGACCCCCCTCAATAAGTCTTGTACTGCTTGACTTTGGTAAGAGTAATACGCCTAAAAGGTGTACTTCGTTATTAGGTTTGGGTAACATAGTATGGTCAAGCCCCAGGACCCCAGTAGTAAATGTCTGTTATTCACACAAACTGAGCCCAGTAATCCCTGGATGCCCCAGGACTCCTGAACAAATCCTGGCATTCACCTTACAATATTGCTGAAAGAACCTAGTTTGACCCCTTAATTTCTGCTTGCCATTTCCAGCAAATACATTTTTCTCTTTAAATGTATTCTTTATTATTAAGTAAATATGTATGTACTCATCATTGCCTCATGTTCCCAGGCACCGTGCCATGTGTCTTCCATAGTGTAGCGTGGTATGCTAACATACACCATTCAGATGTTTCGTATGCAGAGGTATGTTTCGTATGCAGAGGTATGTTTCGTATGCAGAGGTATGTTTCGTATGCAGAGGTATGTTTCGTATGCAGAGGTATGTTTCGTATGCAAGTCACTGTCAGGCACCTAGCCAGGGGTATTTTAGAGGCCACAGACAATAATAACATTAAAGGAAAATCCAAGTGATGGTCTCCCCAGAGCATTCAGGAAACAATTTTGCAATATAGTGAGAACTGAAACAAAACAGTGCGTTAGTGTAATGTTTGGGAAGATAAGTGGCAAATGGCACATTAATAAAGAACAGTTAACTGAAAGCATTGCGTATAATTGCATATCATTTTACAAGTGTCTAAGAATCTCACCATGGATATGATTGTTTTGGGAAAGTTCTTGCTATATTTTCAGACGTACTAAAACTGTAGCTTTAATCGCAACTGGGTGAAAATGTGAAATAGACTTTACAAAGACCTTTAAGGGAGAAATATATGTCAAATGATCTGTTACAAAGCACATTTGGCCACTAACAGTGGTGTCAACCAAATAGAAAAGGTGATTACAAAGTGTCCCACACAGTGGCAGCTCCTCTGTTTGGGTGTAGGAGCATTCCCCCCTTCCCTGCCCCCAGCAGCGGCAGCTGCAAAACCTTTTAAAGAACACGATAATTTACTGTTTATTATCGATTTTTGTGAAAGGGGTTGGGCCACGGGGGTGACGTGTATGAGGGGGGGAATGCTTAGCACTCCCCCTTCACAGCGCATGTGTGTTTGGTCGGCCGTCTCGGGCCGGCCAAACACACATGCACTGTAGGCTCTCTCCAGCCCAGCAACACAGTCTCTCTCCAGCCCAGCAGCACAGTCTCTCTCCAGCCCAGCCGCACAGTTGCTGGGCTGGAGAGAGCCTGCACAGGCTCCCAGTCTGCCTGGGAGTGCCCTGGCTCGGTGCTCCCAGCCAATCCTGATGCTGCTCTAAGCAGCGTCAGTATTTGCACAGGGGATGCTGGGAGCCTGTCCCTTCAGCAGGGGGGGGGGGGGTAAGTGATTTAAAAAAAAAAAAAAAAAAAATGTTTATTCCCTCCCTTCCCCCCTCCCGCACCACCCTGCCCCTTCCGCGGCCGTCGAGCCGCTAATGGTCCCACATGATGTATGTCCCACACCTGGTGTTTCTGACAATCATTAGAGTAAAACCACATGGGGCTGCTGTTTATTTTCTGCAGAAGTTTGTCTGACAATCCTGAAGAATGTAGTAAAGATATTCAATCAGATTGCAGACAGGATCGTTGCAATAGACTGCGTTGATGGGTCTTGCTGTCAAACTGGAAGCACTTGTAGTTATGAGAAAAACAAGCGGCACATGGTGCGTTTTAGAGCACATTAAGCTAATAATATTTCAAACATTTTTCCATATTTTAAATACATATATTCAAGGGTGACCCAAGCAATGTTTGGGGATATGAGCGCCAGTATGTTATAAAACAAATTGATTTAGGAACATAGGTCGAAATCAGTGCAAATGAAAGTCTAATATAAGTTCAGTTTTTGTATGTACAACTCATTCTCCTAATCTTCCCTTTCTAGCCGTTACCCTCACCCTCCTTCAATTTGCTCACTCTCCTTCTTGATCCCTCCTCTTTTGCTAATCTCTTCCATTCCTCCCCTTCCTGCCTTTTCCCTCCTTGCCCTCGCTCCTCTCCCTTTTCTCCACCTTATCCCTCCACCCTCTTTCCAACCATCTTAATCCAACTCCACATCCCTGTCCCTCCTTGTCTCTTTTATCTTCCTCCTAACAAACACATTAACACAAAACACTAAATAACAATTTTAAGGGTAAATCAATCATAACATTTGTCAACCAAGCTCTATTTGAAAAAAAACAATTATCAGGTGGTGCCAAATGGGCTTGAAGGTGACCCAGATCTTCTGAGCTACATGTAGTTATTTACACCACTGTGTCCTTCCTGCCAGCTCTGGGGCCCTGGGAGGCAATGAGATTGGTTTTGCTTACAGCGGGATTTGTGATCTGCTGGGGCATTTTTTTTCTGGAGCTCAGATCCAACCCGTTTGGGCTTTCAGTACAATTAGTACACTCTTTGAACATCTAAGATGCCTCTGTAGAGGCTGTAAGCTCCCCTGCCATGCACTCTGAGAGCAAAGGTGCCGCAAAATGTGTTTACAGCTGGAGACTTGGCAAGGCGGTGCAGAGTTTCTGTATGGTTGATTTATCTAGAGCTACATTTGACTGGACCTGGGTCTAAGGTCAGTGGGTGCTCCGAGTAGCAGGGACGAAGGACGCGAGTAGGAAACTGGCACCCATGATTTGACTATGTGATGAATGCTGCCACTGACAGCTCTCTCGATCAATTAGTACAGTCTTCCAAGGCTGGGACATTCATGACATGGTGCATCAATCACTTTCAGCAGCAGCAAAGTGATTGTTGTTGGCAGTGTCACATGAACACATGTAGAGTGCAGCAGTTATTCGTTAAACTTCATCATTTGCCACACTGGTGAGATCCTTAAGGGAGCTACATTTGATGCTGTTACAGGTTGAGCTGATGAGAGGAGAGTAAATGGTATTGCAGTATTAAGTTACTACACACTGATCTAAATGCTAAGACAGACCGTGTTAAGGAGGTGAACTAAAGCAGCAGAAGCAAAAATGGAGGTATTGTTTTGTAGGATGCTAAGAGTCAAGCAGTAAGTCTCTTGAGGGCTCTAGAAGTTCACCAGAATTTTCCCTTGGGAAGTTGATTAACTTTCAACAGTGCTGGGTGCAGCATTATCAGGATGAAGGCACAGATAAATGGTATCAAACGCTTTGAATCTCTTTGAATCATAGAAGTGTTAGTTATGCTTCTTGCTGAGCTACTGGGGTGGCCAGGACCTATTTAGTATGAAAGTGATTAACAAGATCTAGAGCATTCCCAGTAAGAACTCAAGAGTACTAGATGGGGTGTTTGGACAGCGAGATTTGTTTAGGAAAATTCCTGCAGAAACGTTTGTGGAGCTTACTACGGTGGTACACCAAACATTGTTCATCTGTGGTGCAAATGCATCTACTTGTTTCCCAACAAGTCATTTGACACTGTAGTGGGAAGGAATATTGTTGGTGATCAAGGTTCCGCAGAGCGTGGGGGTTCCAGCAAGTTTCAGATACCATGCAAAACATATGGTCATTATGTGGCAGAAGACTTAAGTTCTGAAGGAAGTCTAGCTGCCGGTTTCTTCTTGTTCAATGTTAAGAACACTGCTGTGTTACATTTTTCTACTTTTCGGAACACGTAGATATGCCTCAATACCATTTCTCGAAGGGGATCAAGTCCAGACCTAAAACCTGCCCTCCTGGGAATATAATTAAGAGAGTTCTCTGCTTGTTGGCTGTCTTGGTACTTTATATGCTTTTCGATTTCCCATTCTTTTTCTCACTGCTTTCTTTTCCTATTTCCTTACGTTCACCGCCTTGCCTCTCCCCGCCACGCTCACAGCTCTTTGGGTTGCTACTAGGGTTTGCAATGTGAAGGACTATTATGGAAAAAGTGACCCATCATTAGCGTCATTTCACTGCCTGTGTAAGGTTTGAGAGGGCATTCTTTGCTGTTGGGACTGCGGCGGCGTGGGGGAGGGTAATTATATCCTTTGCAAGGGTCTGTTAAAAAAAAAATTAGGGCTGGGTACAAATTTATCAGCTGCACAACAGGAGAGCAACTCCCTTAACTGAGCATACCCTGGGAGCTCATATCATTTAGATATCCAGGAATACAAGCATCAGACGACTGAGACAGGTGGACGACCTTAAACCCAGCTAAAATTTTAGTGGACATACAGAACAAGCTAGATGACTAGATATCCATCCCCCATCCATGGCGGCCAAAATAGCCATGGAGAAAATGCTGGTGCTCCTCAAGTGCTTTTTCCTGTTTTAATGTTGAATGTTCCCAATCCCATAGCCTGGGCTCATCTTGAGGGGAAAAGCAGAGCAGAGTTGACATGGAGCAATGCGCAAGGTGGACTTTGGGTCCCTGACTTCAAGGCGTACTATCAGGCCTCGCAATTACAGTTCATGTGGGCTGATACAGCGTAGACATGGCACAGATATGGCAAAGAAGCTCTTTCAGGTGGTCACTGGGCAATTTATCCATTATAGGGCTATTCGCCAGATGGTCTGAAAGACATGGGGCTCCCGACACATTGAACCATGGGTCTCGGTTACGCTGATATTGCTTACATAGACTGACAGTGGTGCAGGGATAATAACATGTCTCTATCAGCAATTTGGATAGATACTGACAAGCCCGTATCACATGCCAAACAGAAATGAGAAATGGACTGCGATTTGCAGTTCCCGGGCAAGCAGTGGCAAGACACACACACACTCATTAAAATCGCAACAATCAACAGTAGATTCTGCATTGTATGCTTAAACTTTGTTCACTTTTCAGATATCACCTCTGCCATGCTCCATAAACTATATAACACAAAGTCACTCCTCTGCCCCAGATATGGTCAGGATGGGGCTATCTACCACCACATCACATGGGCATGCAGCAAAATCTGGGAGTACTGGGAACGGGGGGCAGTCACTTATCGACACAGATTAAACTTCGACCTGCAACACACGCAGTAACTCTTCTTACTGGGTATTGGGTTACCCAGGAAGAAAACCCCTGACAAAAAAAGTTCATTGACTTCGCCCTGCTGCTGGCCAGGCACTGACTGGCTTGTGATGTATTGGCTTAGCGCTCTGATAGTGGAGAGCTAGTTACAGGATGCCGCGGAGTGGTGTACAGCTGAGGTTGTGCAAATGCCACGGATCAGAACTGACCCCAGGCTTAGGGAAGACCTGGGACAATGGCACAGACTGTTTAGGGCACTAAGTTTTCCTCGAGATGAAGGGCAGCAGTGTTAGCACATACGGTGCTCTATCCCCAGATGAGACACCCAGTAACACATGGTGCACGTGATCAAGGACTGCCCCGCCTTCGACTTGCCTCATCCTAATTGCCACACTCAGCAACGCATGCTTCCCTCCTAGCCTTTGATTTATGTACTCCAAAGACGTCATAGCCTGTCCATATGCATGGCGTGTATTGTTTTACTTTTCTGTTGATTGTTGAGAACAGATTTGTTCATATTCATATTTTGTTGATGTTGCAATAGTGCATCCTTCACAACTAAACACTTAATCTGTAACACAACCATCTGCAGCGAAGATGTTGTGCTACATGATGTATTTGAAAATACAACAAATATATTTTTTGTAAAAATGTTTTACAGTACATGTAACAAAGGTGTCCAGAGCAACAATGCAAACATGCTGATAACAGGATTGGGAATTGATGATAAACTAATTTTAACAAATAAAAGTCAGAATTGTTTTATGTATGCGCCTTTCCAAATGTCACTATTTTGGGCACTTCCTCATATCTCAGGTTTACAGATTTGATGTTTGACGAATTAACATGTCTGACTGCAATCTATCAGTGGTGTAGGAATCATAAAGCAGAAGGCATAATGCCAGTTGCTAGTTGACCTATCATTTCTAATGTCTGCTATTTCTTTTCGGCTTTACACTTTGAGGGCTTGTATGAGAGTTGCTCACCAATGTAGTATTTCCAAACAGGACTGCATCCTGAATTGTTTTTGTACCAACACTTAAGATGGTGGTCAAAGCACATTTGTGGAGAATTTGTGTTACAAGTAAGTAACTTGCTCTTGCTCCCTCTGATGTCCTGAATGATGGTGAGGCTATGTTATTTCTTAACTGAATTATATTTTAAGATTATTGTCAGAGAGAGAAGTTTTTTTGTGTTTAAAATAAATGTGATGTACTTGTGATGGGCACATGGATGCTCCAGCCAGAAAAAAGTGCCCCAACATTGCCACTTTTGTTAGGCCCCTGCACCATTTACACTCTTGCATGAACAGAGTTGTGCCTTTTTTAATAGAAGGCCACCAAAGTGAATTTTATAAAGGATATCTTTTCTCTAATGTTCACTGTGTCTCAGGTTGTTTGATCATTCCACGGAAGGCTTCAAGAACTGGGAGTTCATGACCACTCACTGCTGGGGTGAGAAAGCATCCGGCGATTGGATCTTGGAAGTTTATGATACCCCATCACAGCTGCGAAATGTCAAGACACCCGGTATGTGTATAAAGCATGTCGTTTGGTAGATTTTTAAATTGACGTAGGGCCTTATTTAGTGTTTGGTGGATGGAATACTTTGTCACAAACATGTCAGATGTCCCAGAGGCTGTGTACAAATTAATTAAATCCTATGACACTTGTAATTTGGTGGACAGGATACTTCTAATATGGTGGACAGGCTATTTGCCACGATTTGACAGAGTATCACCGGTGTTCCAGCAGTACAATACTAAGCAACTGATGGGGCACCAGCAACACAGGATCTCCAGATTACACAATAATGCTGAAGGGACAGCGCATTTAGCCCTGATTCCAGAGTGTGGGGAGAGGTAGAACAGCACTGGGCACAGGACGTTCTAAATCTTTGCATCAATGTAGCTCCCTTCTCAACAATACATCACCCCTTAGAGGGAAAGAATGGACAGAATCAACACAGTGCACCGCGGAGGCAACATCTGCCTCTGTTGCACATCATTCTGTCATGCTATCTCACTTCTAAGTATGTGAAAATGGTATATGAGATTGAGGTGCTGGTAAGCTTGTTGAATAATGAAAGGCAGTGATCAGGAGTACTGGCATTTTTTTACTAAAGTTCAGTTTGTTAGATTATTGCACCAGGGAACACGTCGCAGTGGTACATTAACTATAGCTACCATGTTAGACTCCATCGCAACAAGAGGACCGAGGCCGCAGTGGAGTGACGTGGCTCAGGGCCTGAGCTGTCTGTATGGGCCTTAGCATATTCAAAGCGTTAGGGACTGCAGGTATTTCACGGGCCTGCAGCACCCGTTTAAGCTGACCTCGCTCCTTGAAAGAATGACAACAATGCAGCCCACACACTGCCTAGGGGACCTGTCGGCCCACCTGATCTCCCCACACAATGCACTCTCAGGACAGGACTTGTCACATCCACGATGATTGGAATTTTGGGATTCCAGGAAGACAAACACAGCATTTAGCATCTGAAAAAATATGGTTTCTGAAATGATATACTGTCTTGTCCTCCTGTCGCACGAGGAAGAGATGTACGGTACCTCTGTGGATAGGCGGTCATGTTAAGTGTTGATCCCCTCCGCTTCTTTGGTGGTGCGCACATAATTCAACGAGTGAAAAGAGCACCATCTACCGCTGCAATCACCTAACAGCACAGGATGTAAGCTACTTGGAAATATGGCCGTTTTTGTGTCGCTTTCAGCAACGTTTGCTTCTGGCATTATCTTCAGAGGGCAAAGAGCTGCTGTTTTTTTTTTGTGTTTTTTTTAAGAATGTGGTTTCTTATATTTGTCTAACTTTGTACCTTTCGGGATTGGAGACACATTTACTAGAAACTGAATTTCAGGATACGACGGTGTTCACTAAGATAAATATTTAGCTAAATCTTTCAAAACATATTGTTGGCTGATGGATAAATCCAGCCTTCCACTGGCAGACTTAATAATTAAACTTACTAACTTCGGATCCGAAGACTTAGTGCAACATTCTCTGACAATAATTTAATAGTATATAGCTGCCTTTAGAAAGCATGTAACGTGTCTTAACTAATCTTTCAGATGTCAGTAGCATACCATCATGTATTTTGCTTCACTTCTAGAAGAGGAAATCAGTAATTCTGGTTGGTATACATACTTTTTTCAGTGACTAAAATGAGCCAATTACCATTTGATGGGACTGTGATATACTAACTTACTTTACGGAGGTATTGGCATAATCAATAAATGGAGTTTGGTGACCTTATAAAGGAACACTGCTTTAGGCCTTTTTCCTCTATATGGTCACAAAACTCCTTGCTGACTTGCAATATCCTTATAATGTGTGACAGGAGGTACTTTATGCCATATATAATACTCAGGATCTTGCAATCCCTGTATGAAAGCCTGTTCCTAACTTCCTTATTACAGGTAACTTGTGACCTCTCGAGTCACCTGTAATAACAAAATGACATGGCTGCTCAGCTGTAATAAAGTATAATAGTTGAGTTGTGATGTCATAATGCCTCCTGCCACAGCCAGAAGGTAGAATGAAAAGCAGGTCACAAATCATAATTACATCTGCAGTTTAAACAACTTAACAAAAAACTGGCGTCTAATCTGTTCTTCTAAAATGTACAGTGATGAGCAGAAAATGGATAATTACGCCACTATGTTTATGTTTTGAACTGCAAAAGTCATTGCATAAAAAATAAAATCGCCTTGCCTTTTTCTACACATTTTGAGCCTCAGCAGTAATTTAATTTACGTTAAACATAATCTAATATCTTTTGCAGCTAATTACTGACTTTCACTACGTTTGCCTTTTATTCTCCTTGTCTGCAAGCATGTGTTAACATTTATATGAAAGAGCAAGAGTAGTAGAATGATTTAAGTAATTTCTGGGGAAGGGTGATGGTGTGACCATGTATTTCAAGGAACAAAATAACCTCTACCATGCATTAAAAGTATTGCAGTCCCCTCGGAGTTCCATGACCTTTTAAAGGAACTCATCTTTTGGCCTCTTTCCTGTACATGGTCTTTAAACTTCTAGGTGATGTTCATTTTAACAGCAAGGATTTCGCTACTGAAAAATTGAGGAAAGATAAATCAATGTTCAAAATTTATAAATTAACATCAAATATTGCGAATCTTGAAAATCTGTGTTTATACAATACAACTTTACACCTCATTTTATTATACCCATTATTATATTCCTTACACATGTATTCCCTTACTTTGTATTTGCATATGTATTTATTACTCTAGGTCTACTGTACTAGAGAAAAGATAGATAAATAAATGTAAAAAAAATAGAAAAATGTACTCTTGTAAGCTTTACTGTCTCCCCATCATCCTATGTATCTATCAATTTGTCCTCCATCCCCACTGACTCATCCCAAACCCATTCTACTACTTTGTTCACCCAAATATCCCTGCCTAAGCTCTTCCCTCTTCTACCGCATCAAGCTCACCCCAAACCTCAGTTTACTGATCTCCCAAACAACCCTACTAAATTCTCCCTCACTTATCTCACCTTTGACTCATCCAAAATCCCTTCTACTATAATCCCCCTAATCCCTTTCCACAGACTATTCCCTTCTCCATCTCTCTTTTACTCATCCCAAACCTCATCCTATTACTATAAACTCCAAATTAACCCTTCTGGATTCTTCCCTCCTCTATCCCTCCATTACTCTTGTCAGTCCAACAAACAAACTCACATATCCTCTGCTCAGATTAACTCATAATAATACTTATACTGTACTCATATTTTCCTATACTAATCCAGCACTAATTCCTCTTGGGTTCTGGAGTAGCGTTCGATGCCTCGTCAAGGTAGTAAGCTCTATATAAATACAATTCCAATTACAGTAAATTAATACTGTATGGCAGGGGTTACTTTATCAGTTATGGTGGAGCTCATAGAAACAAAGTACATGTATAAAAAACAAAAGCTGAAATAGATATTCAAATAACGGGGGACTTCTAGAATATGCTAATAATACTAAAAGATAATTATATGTTTGAATGCAACATTTTTGTTTGTGTGGTCTCAATTTTTTTTTACATGCTATAGTTATATTGATGGCCACTTATGTGACAGCAATGCCAAATAGAGCCTGTAACATTTTGAATTTTTTAACCTAGCTCCTACAGCAAAACCGCTGATAAACACAGGACCCCTACTGTAGTCATTTTAGCAATAGTGTTAATGTATGAATTGTAAGGTTTAAATATAGACACACTTATGGAGCAGCTGCAAATGTGAACTCGTATGCGAATATAGAATGTTTAATCATTAAAGCGGATATTAGTTTATTAACCTTGTTTATACCTAAATAAGCCCCTCTTTCTCACCTTCGTCAGTAATTCTGGCTCTTTTTGGGTCTGGTTGACACCATACCAGGCATTAATTTCAGACTATCTGCTTAGTTTTAGAGCTGCACTAGATTGTAACCTTTGGCATTTTCTTCACTCTAAGGCAAATTGAAAGAGTGGTCTCTTGTTCTCTATGGCACATCAATACAGCCCTACTCTTCACGGAATGATTTTCCCAAAGTGGAGCGAGTGCGTTCCAGCCCAGTGGAAGAGCCCTCAGAAGACTACAGCTTGGACGAGTACGGAGGTGAGAGAAGTGATCATTTTATGTCGCTGTTTCTCCTCTGGTAGGTAATGGCCTCTTTATGGTGATATATTGTATATTTAATGCAATGCATATCCTGTGGCCAAACCAGCAAAGGGGAATTTAGTAATGCTCTCAAGGTTTTGAAGTAGCCTCTTGAATCGCCTAGGAATGGCGTTATTGGTGATCATTTTTATTCTGAGGTGAGGTGGTGGAGACAAGATTACAGTAGAAATAGCCACTGTCTTCGCTAAATGAAGACAATGAAGAATACTGAGAGTCAGCAAACGTGTTGCCAGTAAATGAATGGAAGAGAGCAATAAACTGTTGCTGGAAGATGAAGGAACCAATTAATCAAACCAGATGATGCCCACAAACAAATAGGAATATCCAGGGACAATGCTAGGATTTTTCTAACCTTTCTAAGATATAGACTCCTATCAGTTTATTGGTAGGCAAGATTAAAAAATGTTTTCCTTTTAAGGTGACACATTTTAAAATATGCTTTTGTGTAAGATTAGATATTTATCTGTGCTCAAAAATCAATTACATTATTTATTAAAAAAAGGGAAATCCGTTTTGTAACTTGCAATTACATTGTCAGTAACCTATTTCTAAAGCAAAATGATGGGCTGTGAATTTCAAGTAATTATTGGCCAAACGACTGATCGGAAGACACTGTTTTGCTCAATGGAGGATGTTTCATGGTGAAACCCTTCTGTAATCTGTTTGCACCACCCCATGTCTTCTTCTGCATCATGTTTAGTGTGATTTTGACTATTGACCTTGAGTAGTCCATATCCAACCATTTCTTCCAAGTACTTGCCAAAGATGTCTAGGCAAATGTGTACTATCGATAGAAAACGTAAGTGAAACTAATGTTTTTATACCTTCGTGGCTAAAAGAATTGAGACAATTAGGACCTTAAAAATGCACGTGTATTGCATTAATTCATGACCAGTGCAACTTAACCTACTATCATTCTAAGTGTAGGAATGCATGTGCCTCTCTTTAGTGTTTTTTTCATTTGTGAAATTTGTGTGCGCTGAGGGGGAAGCACGGTGTCAAGGAATGGTTGTACCTTTTATTGTACATCACATTAAACATGCCTCTTTATTCCTGTGGTGTGCAGTTTGGACCAAGCGTGCGGCTAGCCTGAATATAGAAATCATGACTTGATTGCTTAAGTTTAAATGCAACAAAGAGTATCCCAAGCATAAAATATGTTAAGAAAAGGTTTTATGAGATGGGAATTGCAAACTATTTTGTAACCTTGCTGGATATAAGCAAAATGGATCTGAACATATTGTTGATTAACCATATTACTCATGCAAAGGAGGTGCTGGAACTGCAGAGTTCCTCCAATGTGAGACATTAATCCCTCCTAATAATCGGTAGTATTCAGCAATACTCAACACAAGTTTCTGCTAACTAGACTCCGTTTAAACAAAGCACATCTATAGTGACGTTCCTCACCTTTTTTTGTGTGGAAGAATAACTTACCTGTTAGCCCCTGTGATGGATATTCCAAACAATGCATTCTACACGTTATATTTTTTGTGATTTTTTTTTTTTTACTGTTCCTAAGAAATGTTTATTTATCCTTTTGCAGGAAAAAAAGTTAAATTTACCAGCGGGAACCATTATTTACTTCTAACAGTTACCCTTTCATTCGGTCTGTTTTTCAGTTGCTAAATTTATCTTGCAATCTAACAAGATAATACATTATTAGATGAGGATTTTTTTAATATCTTATACATGTTTACATTACTTGTAACTTTTTAGCATCCTTTTCGTTGCTAATTTGATTTGACACATCAGGGAACTGAGTTACACTCTTATTAGAGTTGGTAATTCAGGATTTGTATGTCTAATCAATTTGAAACTAATTTAATATGTTATTCATTGTTAATGGTTCTAAGTATTTTATCTACAACTTTTATTAGTCATGCTTTTATCATCTGAATAAAGTTACCTTTGACTTTGAAGCACAGTGCCTCAGCTTGAGGGGTTCAGTGGCCAGTCTGCGCAGTGCTTGCAGGTTATGGTGAGCACAGGTTTGCGTCTAATTTCTCATCACCCTTGTGTCGTCGTGTAGCTCTGTGCTTGACACGCTTATGTTGAATGTTTCCAGTTAGACATCATGGTTTCCTGTGAGTGGCACATCATTTGGATTCAAAATGACAATTCTTCAGTATTGAAGGCCATGTGCTCCCTGCAGTTCCTTGCCCAAGGCGTTGTGCATTCCTTAAACTCGTATTTACTTTCCTGAAGAAACCCAGCATTGCCTCTTGAGCGATACACTACAGGGACCGCTAGTAAGAAGCTGTTTTCTGTTTTGAATGAAGGTCCATGTGATGCAGAATGCAGTGATGTAGGGTGCTATGGAGCTGGCCCCCGTTTCTGCAACGACTGCCTTCACTTCTACTACAAAGCTAAAAACAACACAAGGTAAGATGAACCGCAGGGGCGGCAATGGTAAATGCTGCTTCGTTAGTTTAATTGCAAGCCCCCATTTTGAAACCCTCGCCAACAAAATCAATCATTACTTTGGGAGGAAACCTTCAAAACTTGTGATTAAAGATGGTGGAGCACATGTGCACATTAGATATTCTAGTTACCATTTTTTTCAAAAACCAGGTTAGATCAAATAGTTATTTTAATATATGAAGCTTCATGAAACCATAAGAGAGAGAAACAACAGCTGCTGAGAATTCACTCACATTAAACCAGTTTCAAGGCATTGGCCTGGCCATGCTGCCAGGAGAGCGGAGTAACAGGAGATTCCTTAAAGTAGCCAGTTTTGAGGTGCAATCTGCTGAGAGTGCTGATGGCCTGGTCGAGGGAGTTACAGAGATTTCTACCAAGTCTCTAAAGGACCTTCCCACGTACAAAGGGAGAGACAGGGGAGAGCATCTTTAGTAAAATTAGATGAATGTGTTTTAGGTAATAAACATTCAACTGGTTCAAATCTAACAGGCGAATTTGTGGGGACATTTATGTACAAGAAACAGACAGTTCTTCAATGACTAGCGTAATACGTGCAAACTAAGAAGTATGTATGAAGAAAGCCTGGCAGAGACGGGAAGAGTTGACGTCTCATAGGCTAACAAGGTTAGTGGGAGCTAGACGTCAAATGTTGGCTGTCCAATTTCGTTTTGTTGTCACTAGGAGATATGTCTTCCCTACTGTTCATTGTAGTTGCTGCAGAACCTTGGAAGCACTTTGGTACACAGAAGACATCTGGATAGAGGTGAATTATAAGCTCTTGGTCGTGGATTGAACGTACAGAGAGGTGCAGACAGCGTTCATTAGTAGTGTTAAGCACTGATGAAAGCAGCATCCTTTGTCCTCCATGGTCCTCCTTTCTTGTCTCCCCGACAGGGTCTTCTGCCTCCTGGGTTTCCATTTGAGTTAGCCATGGCAATAAAAAACCGGGAAGGATTAGAAACCGAAGCTACATCTTCTGAATTCAGACGTCACAGAAGCTGCAAGGAATAGTATAGTTAAGATCCAGGAATCTGAGGGCAGATAATGAAAAAACATCAGATGAAATATTGAGCAAAGTTGTGATGCACTGAATATCTGGAACGCTTATTTAATTTTTTATACATTGTGGACATACATTCAGGGTTTACGTGCAAGCAAAAGGAGACATCTTAAACATAGATCTCATACGAAAATATATAGAAAAGAGTAAGGCTTCCCCACTCCTCTGAACTGTGTTTGCTAAAAGGAAAACTCGGCAGGCATAGAATTTGTCTGGCAATAAGGTGCTGAAAACCACTTTGGAAAAGAGATTGAATAGTGTCAGCCTTTGAGGTCTGCCCAAAGCCTTTATGTGCAAGCAACAAGCAAGTGGTGGACATCTGTACCCTGTCCCCTGAGGCACCATGAGAAGATGAGGGGGAGCAGAGTAGAATAATGCCAGACCATGAAGATGGTGCAGTGCGGCAGGTAAAAAAACAAAAAAAGTCTTATGTACAAACACAGCACAACTTTGTGAATCTGACACATAGACTCACTTTCTAGATAGTTGGGCCAGTTTCAGAGTGCTTAACCCTTTAATAATGATTTGACAAAATGGCTTATGATATCAGAGAGCAAGATTTTAGTATGTGGCTAAATAGGAGCCGCATATGGATGTGAATAAGTAGAGGGCTTGCAAAGGCCATTGGATATCCGCATAGAAGTATGCGCCTCTACTTTTTCACATCCATATGCGGCCCATTATTAGCCTCTTTCTGAAATCTTGCACTCTGATTATCATTTGGTGCGGAGGAAATAGACTTATGGTGCACCACCTTCTTGGCTTTTGTACTTGAGGAAAGGGAAACATACGTTTTGATAAATCATTTGGATTATCCAGTTATTTCTTTTGACTCCACATATATTCTATATGCAGGTTCTTAATTCTTATTGCTACTTAGAGATTGCTGAAAATCAAATAAGCGAAGATCAGAGCAATTCTCGTGTAGGTTACCTGATTTGAAAATAAAAGCATGAGAGATCACTCATTACTTTCTAAAGTACAAGGACACATTCTTAAGGAGTAGAGTAGAAGGTGTATTTTTTGTTTCATGGAATATTTTTAACCTTACTTCTTAAATGTCTTGTCTTATGTCGATGTATCTATTTTAAAGCAGCAATGTGTCAAACTCCTAAACCATGTGATACATTCACAAATGATTGCATAGTTTCTGTACATACTTTTAATGGCTTATTTTTCCTGAAAGTAGTCAAGCTACTTATAAAATGTTTCGTTTTTCCTTTACTTGTGCAGGATCTGTGTCCCTGAATGTCCTCTCGGCCACTACAGTGCGGACAAAAAGCGCTGTAAAAAGTGCTCACCTAACTGTGATATGTGTGTTGGAAGCCGAAGTGACCAGTGCACCGATTGTAAACCAGGCTATTATCTGAATGAAGACACGAACAGCTGCATTACTAACTGCCCAGATGGGTTTTACCTTGATGACAGTAAGTATTTGGTACCACATTTCTCCGCAAATGATGTTTTCAGAATAACAATGCATTCTTTGAAACTATGGACCTTTTCGTATTCCCAATACTTTAACTGTCTCAAGCAAGTGATCCAACCACCAGAACTTATCCTATTCCAGATAACCATTCTCAGTGCTTCTGTGAACACCTTTTAAAACAATGAGTCGTCATGTCACAACTTGTGAAACGTTTTGTCGCACCCATTGCAACCCACCATCATTACTAGTCTTGGAGTTCAAGAGCAAACCATGAGGTATGATCCAGAAACCATTCTAAATCACTGTGTCCGTCGCACATGCCAGGTTCACCCTTCCAGCCCCCTTTCTTGGATTGCCCTTGGTGGCTCAAATCCTCCTTCAATCTATAAGGGGAACCCGAGGCCAGTTCTAAAGAATGAACCGAGTGACAATCTACCCATATACCTATTAATTATTCCATTTATTCTTCAGTGTGCCTAGTATGTATTCTCTCTTATGTAATTAGAACTTGACTCCTTGGACTGTAGCCAGATTAGTATTGAATTATTCTTAAACTTGTAGATGTAATTTTTTCACTCTTGCAATATTTAATTACTTTTACCTAATTAAAATATTGACTAATTATGCTGTCCAGACCAGTATTCAATGTTACCCATATTTTGGAATGTTAGGCTTTTTATAATAGCCATTGTGACAAATAAGTCATACTCCTTAAGGCAGCCTTTCCTTGATCACTGTTGTTCCATTCATATAAATATCTAGCGGAAAGAGTCCCTTTTCCTCCATCAGTAATAAAATTGGACCAGATTCCATCTATTGCTTAACTTAGCACAAGTGATGAGGCAACTTTGTCATCCATTTGTACTGGCTGGCCAGCGAAGAACAATGTTTTTGCTGAGCTTACATTTGCACTAAGCAAAAATTACATCCTAGTTTGCTCTTTCAGTGCAAATAGCACCTCAGTGTTACTTGGTCTCTAAAGCAAATATGCTCAGTCACGAGTAAAAGACATGTAATCTGCGCCATGCAGACTTCTCCTGGTTGAGCTGGACATTATTCTACAGCTGCTCCTCTGTTTTGAAGGTTGTTTCAATATGCTTTGGGTACCTCCTTTCCCAGATAACTGTAATTCTAAGTTCAGTTAGTTGCAATTTGTGAAGAGAAGTCTGTTACTTTGTGTTTGGGAAACTGGTGAAATTCATTTACAAATTGAATGTTGTCATGAGGCACAAATTCCACTGTGTGGATGTCAGTTATGCGAACCAGGCAAAACAGAAGGCAGTCTAGGGACTGCTGTGTGCTCCCTCCGATGTCCTTTTGTATCATGTTACTTTTTTCATTGTAGGTTTTGTCCCCTAAAGGACAATAACTGCAGTGTTGGTACTGTGTGAATACAGTAGTTGGAGGTATGCTGTCTCTCGCATACCTCTATCACTGTGTGTGTAGCCATTCAGAAGTAATCGCTATAAGAATTTTGCCTCTTTAATATACATGTTGGAGGATTTCCACAACGAAGGCTATTACCTCTATTATTGATCACAAGTAGAAGTGAATTTCATTGCAGAACTGTATAAAAACAGCACCATCATTGGGACCTGAACCTATGTTTATCATGTCTTTAGTTTTTGTTTTGTAGGGGATGGGGTAATTTGTAGGCTGCTCCATCTTCAATAAAAATATACTTTCACAAACAGAAACATCATAGTAATTTTATTTAACTGCTAGGGACATTTGTTGATTGAGAACATGGTCTAAGATATGTATTTGGAAGCTACCCCTCCCTACTAGCTCTTGGGCTGGGTATGGAAATGTGTAAGTTCAGTGCAAGACTAATATTGATCCAAAGCTCTTTCTTTTGAAAGGTAAGAACCTTTGTCGAAAATGCCACGAAAATTGCAAGACGTGCACATCAGCTCAGACCTGCAATGAATGTAGACACGGCCTGAGGTAAGGAGTCTTTGGCACCTCTATGCATGAACAAATAGCAAACAATAGTTACAGAAGCAGATTTACTTCATCTGGATTAGACTGTATTACAGAGTTTTATACACATGCACACACTTTAGCTGTATATAGCCTCTCTTGATTGATAAAAGTATTGACTTGTTTTCGGTTTGCCTGTGGCAAATATATTAATTATGCAGCAGCAGAGACTCACTTCTTGATTTTCTGAGTCAGGATCATCTTTTTTGTCCATAGACGTAATTGCAAACATGCGTTATCTACCACCTTCCTAAATACACCAAATTCTTCTCTGAGGACCTTGACACCATCATGGATCAGCTATGGACCTCTGTCTCACTTAAACATGAAAAATGACACACTTCTCATCCTAGGGCACCTGAAAATCTAAACAACAACAGACTGTTCTCACAGCTTCATGCAGACCATGGAGTCAGATAATCTTAGAATATCCTGAGCCCATCACACTCTGATCATGCTCCTACTAGTATACCCTTCTCTTTCACCAAGCAGTGACCGATGTCTGTTCGGTTTTGTGTATTTGTAGAGCGCACTATCACCTGGAGGGTATCTTGGTGCTAAGCAGGTGTGAGCCTAGTCAGACTGGAGGCAGAGGAGGAACAGTGGCTGTACAAAGAGCTAGGTCTTCAGCTTCTTGAAAAATTCACGAAGTGAAAAAGATGCTGTGATATGAAGCTGTAGCTCACTCCATGCTTTTGGTGAGATGTAGGAGAAGTCTCAACTTCCAGATCTGGTTCTCTGTGTGCATGTAGTGTGTGCAAATAGGAGTCCATCTGAGCAGAGGTGTCTGTAAGGTTTGTGAAAGAAGATGCAGCTATTGAGATGGGCAGGGCCAGTGTTGCATAGTCCTTTGAAGGTGAAGGAGTTTGAACTGTGCACTCTTGTCCATAGGGAACCAGTTGTGCTCCTTGAGGTGCCACCTGTTGAGGGTAATTCTGGTTGCCAAGTTCTGGGTGGTGAGTTGATCATGGTGTAAAGATATTTTCTGTAGTCCATCTTGCTGGTGACGAGGACATGTGTTAAAGTTTTGGGGTGTTGCTTGGTCATGCCCAGTTGCAGTCGATCAGAAGAATCTTGGCGTGAGGGCTGAGTTGTAGGTCATATTTCAGCTGTGCACCAGATCATCCTATGGGCGAGTCTTGTTGGTGTTGAGTTTGAGACCATGGATCTTCATCTGTTCATGTAGGCTGGGAATTTGTCCCAGGTGTTGGAAATCTTGTCCTAGAGGGAGAGCAGAGTTGAGTTTCCTCAGCGTAGGAGAGGACATTGATGACTCGTGCATGAATGATGCTTGCGAGGGGTCACCATGTAAGCATTGAAGACGGTTGGGCTGAGAGACGAGCCTTGCAATATTCCACAGATTAGGTTGTGAATGTCAGATGAGGAGAGGATTATTGACATCTTGTGTTCTGGTAAAAAAAGGAGCATATCCAGGGGAGGGCAGAGTTCTTGGGTTCCAATCTTGTGTAAGCATCGGTTGAGGATAGGTTGGGAGACTGTGTTGAATGTCATGAAGGGGTTGAGAAGGATAAGGGCTGCCATGTCAACTCCAGATTAATAAACTCCATGATTCTATGCCATCTTATCTCAACATGGTGCATAACAACTTTGTTACTCCATCCTAGCCAAATTCTATTGATGGCCTCAACACATTACATTCAGCCTCTTAAATGCACACTTCCCATGCTGAGTGTTATAAACCCTCAGCATGCTTTATACAAACACTTGCTCCTCAGCTTCACTCCCACACTTAAAGTCAAAGCTAATTACCAGAACCTCATCTCTTCTTTTCAATCTCCTCTTAAAACCGAATCTTTATTGCTGACACTATTGGTACTCCAATCAACATTTCCACACACAATGCCTCCGAACTTGCTAATTACCTCGTCAAAAAATCCAAAATGTCTGGAATTTAAATAATGCTGCAATACCAGCAAATCCATTCATACTACCATACCAGCACATCCACCAAGCCCCTGCCTTTCGCACACTCTGCCTGATGCTCTAACCAGCACATCCTTCACTGAGCTCTTTTCATTCCTAGGCCTGCTAAACATTGTATATAGAGCTTTTTTAACTTACAATCCTTATAAAATAAACAGGTATACATCAAACAAATTCTCAAATTATGCTACTCAATATGCTGGATCTAAACATATCACTTTGCCTTTCTTTTGCTCCTAATGCGTGCCCTCTTTTTGTCAATACACACCGGTGCTTCAATTGAGGCAATTAATCATCATTACTAAATTCAGTTTGCCGTACTTGCGCTGCTTCCTTGCGCTGCTTCCACAAATCAAGCTAAGGATACCAACATTATTTTCTGCCTAAAATGTTGAATTCCTTTAAGTTTACAGTGTGTTCTAAAATGTGCAGTTTTACATTTTGCTTTTTTACATACATATACATTATTGATCTGCTCATATACATTTTGTAGATAGGTTTTGACCTCCTGAGTGGGTATTGTGGATCACCAGGGTTCCCCAGTTAAAATGTTTAGAACCACTGTTCTGTGACTGATCATCTCCACTACAAATAGAGTTGCATGTCATTAGCTGTTCAGTGGGACCATGTAACCAACTTTGCCACTCATGTACTCTTCAGCCCCCCAAACCATGTACTCACTTTTTCCTCAGCTTGAAAAATGACAGACTCTCAGCCTGAAACCGAGCCCTATTTATGCTGCGTAAACAAATACTCCATGGTCTTCGCATCCCCCAGTCTCTCTGTAACCATACATATTCATTCCGCAACAAGATCTGTGAAATGCCAATCATTCAATATCTGCTAACAGTACCAAACCCCCAGGAGCCCAATCGCCCCAATTAATTAGCCCTCTTCCCCTATGAAATTCAGCAAATTCTCATTCCACTCAGTTTTAGAATTTGCTCTGAAAAATACATTGAGTCAACAATGCTTCCAGCCGGGCCTATTTGGCACATCACCTTGAAACCAGCAGCCCAATAATTGCTCAAGTGTGAATATGTATTATGTTTTAAGCTTTAAATACTCTGCTGCCCATGCAGACACCTCAATTTCTCACCTTCCAGTTTGTCTACAAGCTCAAACTACTAATGCCCCAAATATGTACAGCTTTTGTGTTTGAAATGCGCAGGACGTATCAAATAAATAAGCAGTTAGAACAGCGGATGGATTCGATCAGGGACTGATTGTTGGGCCCTATGAATACAATGATAAACGTAAGATCATTTGAAATTACAATACTCAACAAAAGTAGAACGATCAGACCATGTTACTTAATTTTAAATGTTTTTCTGATAGCATTCAGCAAGCCGAGAGGCTCTCATAACTAGGTGAAATGCCCTTGATTAAAAGACCTGAAGATATACTGTCCAAATTAGAGTCCACATCGAATGATTGATGATGGCTTATTAAGTTTACTACAGGGCATGAAAGCTATTGGCAATGTTTAAATATTCTAAGTAGCCAGGTCGTAGGTATTCACCACTTTCCTATTGCTCACCCATGTTCCAGCCTTGAGCGCACTGATATTTCTACTATTAACATTAAACATAATACAGCGTCCTAAAAAGTAAATCTGCCACATTGATGGATTTTCAGCCATAGTGAGCTTCAGAGTCTGAAAAGTTCTCAACTTCTGTTTAGAGGAATGTACATTTGGGTTTTCAAGATAAACTCTAGATTTCTGCATTTACAAATTCGGTGCCACAAATATGTTTGCGAATGTGCCTTACTCTGTCAGGTCTAAACAATCAAATTAGAGTGTATTTTTGAAATGCTTTGCCTATTGCCTGCACCTGCAGATCATAAACTAGTCTGACCTCCTCTACTTTTGCAGTCCCTAAACATATATCTTTGCTGAAGTATATTTTGGTGAATTGTGTACAATATTCAATTCTTGTCCTAGATATTTTGAAGAATCATGACTGATATTTTTAAACCAGTTTACAGGGAACCAAATGTGTAGTCAGCTGTGAAGATGGGACATTCTACAGTGAAAACAGGAAAGACTGTGAACCTTGCCACCCATCTTGTGCTACGTGTGCAGGTACAGTAGCTTATTAATTAGACTTGCTGATAGCTTTGTCTCTCATGCAACACTGTGTCTTCAGAATGTTACTTGATCACTTGGGATGGGTTCAGCACCAGGACAGAATAAATAGCTGTCTAGGGCACACCCATCAGTTGCAGCACTACACCCTGGCAGTTGCACCAATATTATTATTTTTCCAGTGCCTCTGACATACTCAGTTTGGATAAGAATACTTATGAAGCGATGAACGTATGAACTTGGTATTATTTGATTGGTTGCTACCTGCATATCAGCTGCAATTTTAAATATATATATATACGTGTGTGTGTGTGTTTATACTTGTGTGTGTGTGTATATATATATATATATATATATATATATATATATATATACATATATATATATATATATTTAAAATTGCAGCTGCCAATTGCTGCTGGGTTGTTTTGCATTCTCAAAATCGGTTTTGCTGTACCAAGTGGCATCGGCCATCTTTGAATGGTAAATAAAATGTTATATATATTTATGTTCGATGGCATGTGTAGCTGCAGATACACATGCTGTGCACTGTTCCTGCCATCTAGTGTTGGGCTTGGAGTGTTACAAGTTGTTTTTCTTCGAAGAAGTCTTTTTGAGTCACGGGACCGAGTGACTCCTCCCTTTCGGCTCCATTGCGCATGGGCGTCGACTCCATCTTAGATTGTTTTCTTTCCGCGATCGGGTTCGGATGTGTTCCTCTTCACTCCGTATTTCGAATCGGGAAAACTTAGAAAAATCATTGAAATCTGTCAGTATTGTTTGCGTTCGGGTCCGGTTTAGTATCATCACATCGGCACAGACAACAAGACTGCTTCGGCGGCCCTTCAGGGCTTCCGCACTTAACCAAGGCCTAGTCTGCCTGACCACACCCGTCGTCGGAGACTCATGGAACGGACCCCCTTCTGTTTCTGTCTGAAGTGTCACGCCAAGTATCCTTACACAGATCAGCATCGGGTCTGTAACCTGTGTTTATCACCCGAACACAGAGAGGAAACTTGTGAGGCCAGCAAAGCGTTTCGATCCAAGAAGACCTTAAGAGATCGACACACAAGATGGTTACAGATGGCTTTGAAGCCGACACAACACCTTGACGTTGTGAAGAAGAAATGAGAATATCCATTCAGGGTTCGGACTCGGATGACTCAGACGGGGATCGACTATCGACGGCGGCGCAAAAAGTGAGTACAACTGCCCCGTCCCACACCCAAGGTCAGATAAAAAAACAAAAGGCCTCAGGGACGCCACTGCCGGAAGGCCATGGCTCGACCCACAGAAAAGACGGTGACCAAGTAACATCGGCACCGAAAAAGGCCAAAACATTGCCGAAGACTTCCGACTCGGGTCGAGAAACCGGCACCGAAAAGTCAGCATCGAGTGGTCGAGTCGAGCAAACCTCGAAAAAGCCTCTCGGAACCGAGACCGACAGTTTCCATCGGGGTTTCGGTACTGAACAAAACCGGCATCGGAGCCGAAAAAGACTTCCTACACGGAAGAGCAGGGGCTCTCTCTACAGCTCAAGGAAAGGCACAGATTCGAGCAGGAACTGGATTTGTAAGAGCTTGACCAAACTCAGCAAAGGCTACAAATCCAAAAAGACACAGGGAAAATACAAACCATCCCTCCGCTCAAGTTCAAAAGAAAACTGGCTTTTCATGAGACTGAGATGCAACCAAAAGCCAACGTGGTTAGAAGAAAGTCACCACCACCACATTTCTCACCACAAACGTCCCCACTTCAATCACCACAGTTGTCACCAGTGGGTACACCAATGGCACAGTCACCCACACATACTGGGATGACACAGGACGATGCGGACTCCTGGGATCTATACGACCCACCAGTTTTGGACAACAGTCCAGATTGTTATCCAACAAAACCGTCACCTCCAGAGGACATCACGTCCTACACGCAGGTACTGGCCAGAGCAGCAACATTTCACAATGTAACAATGCACTCAGAAGCAGTGGAGGATGACTTTCTGTTTAACACTCTGTCATCCTCGCATGCATCGTACCAAAGCCTGCCAATGTTACTGGACATGCTTAAACATGCTCAACAGGTTTTCCAGGAACGAGTAAATGGGTGAGCCAACACGCCAAGGGTCGAGAAAAAATATAAACCGCCCCCGTCAGACCCTGTCTTTATTACACAGCAGCTCCCTCCAGACTCAGTGGTAGTGGGGGCTGCAAGAAAACGGGAAAATTCACAGTCATCAGGGGATGCGCCACCCCCTGATAAAGAAAGCCGTAAGTTCGACGCAGCAGGGAAAAGAGTGGCATCGCAAGTGGCCAATCAGTGGCGTATTGCCAAATCACAAGCCCTCCTTGCCCGCTACGACAGAGCACATTGGGACGAGATGCAAGACATCATCAAACATCTACCGAAAGAGCATCAAAAACGTGCCCAACAAGTGGTGGAAGAAGGACAGGCCATATCAAACAACCTGATCTGCTCTGCACTAGACGGACTGTCAATACAGCAGTCACAATTAGAAGGCATGCATGGCTGCGAAGTTCTGGTTTTAAACCAGAGATACAGCAGGCGGTATTGAACATGCCGTTCAATCAACATCAGATATTCGGGCCGTAGGTGGACACCGCAATAGAAAAAATGAAAAAGGACATGGACACGGCCAAAGCCATGGGCGCGCTCTACTCCCCTCAATACAGGGGAACATATAGGAAACCACAGTTTAGGGGAGGGTTTAGACACCAACCCTCAGAACCATCCACTTCCCAAACAAAACCCACTTACTAGTCTCAGTACCAGAGAGGGGGGGGTTTGTTGTTCCTACAGAGGACAGTTCCCAAGAGGAAGAGGGAAATTTCAGCCTGCCAAGCAAACCCCTAGTAGCAAGCAGTGACTTCAATGTCACACTTCCCCAACACATATCACCAGTGGGGGGGGAGATTAACAAAATACCACAACAATTGGGCACACATTACCACAGATACATTGGTTCTATCAATTATCCAACATGGTTACTGCATAGAGTTCACAAGATTCCCTCCAGATGTTCCCCCAAGAACGCACAAAATGTCAATACAAAACTTAGACCTATTACAAATAGAGGTCCAAGCACTACTAGCAAAACAAGCCATAGAACTGGTACCTTATCACCAGAAAGGAACAGGGGTTTACTCCCTGTATTTCATTATCCCAATGAAAGACAAAACGTTAAGGCCTATTCTAGATCTCAGAACGTTAAATCTCTTCATCAAATCAGATCATTTCCACATGGTAACACTACAGGACGTAGTTCTCTTACTAAAACAAGGGGAATACATGGCAACACTGGATCTAAAAGATGCGTATTTTCACATACCCATTCATCCATCTCACAGGAAATACCTCAGGTTTGTAATGCAAGGCAAACATTACCAATTCAAAGTGTTGCCATTCGGAATAACAACAGCACCCAGGGTATTTACAAAATGCCTAGCTGTAGTAGCAGCTCATATAAGGAGACATCACATGCACGTATTCCCGTATCTAGACGATTGGCTAATAAAATCCAACACTCAACAACAATGTCAAATTCACATGCAATATGTAATAGATACTCTACACAAACTAGGGTTTTCTATAAATTACCAAAAATCGCATTTACAACCATCCCAAATACAGCAATACTTGGGAGCAAAACTCAACACACAAAAAGCAATCGCCACTCCACGTCCACAAAGAGTTAAATAGTTTCAAAATATAAGATCAAGCATGCAGCCAAACCAACAATACACGGTCAGGTTTGTGATGAAACTACTAGGCATGATGTCCTCATGCATAGCTATTGTCCCAAACGCAAGACTACACATGCGGCCCTTACAACACTGCCTAGCAACACAATGGACGCAGGCACAGGGTCAACTCCAAGATCTAGTGTTGATAGACCGCTAAACACACTCTTCGCTTCAATGGTGGAACCCTGTAAATTTAAACAAAGGGCGGCCTTTTCAAGACCCAGTGCCTCATGCCATTATCACATCAGACGCCTCCATGATTGGGTGGGGAGCACACCTTAACAATCACAGCATACAAGGTCAATGGGACAATCAACAAAAACAACTTCACATAAATCACTTAGAACTGCTAGCAGTCTTTCTAGCACTAAAAGCCATTCAGCCCCTTCCAGTCCACAAACACATTCTTGTCAAGACAGACAATAAGACAACAATGTATTACCTAAACAAACAGGGGGGGGGCACTCTTGTCACAACTGTCTCTCCTAGCACAAACAATTTGGAAAGTAGCCTTTCTAATAGCCATCACTTCACTACGAAGAGTTAGCGAAATACAGGCGTTTACTATCCAAGAACCCTTTATACAAATACACAAACATAAAGTGGTTCTCCGTGCAAATCCACAATTTTTACCAAAAGTCATATCACCGTTTCATCTAAACCAAACAGTTGAACTCCCAGTCTTCTTTCCACAACCAGACTCAGTAGCAGAAAGGGCACTGCATACATTAGACATAAAAAGAGTGCTAATGTATTACATAGACAGAACAAAAGCATTTCGTAAAACAAAACAATTGTTCGTAGCTTTCCAAAAACCCCATGCAGGTGACCCTATATCCAAACAGGGCATAGCCAGATGGATAGTCAAATGCATTCAGACATGTTACCTTAAAGCTAAAAGAGAATTACCCATTACACCAAGGGCACACTCCACTAGAAAGAAAGGTGCCACAATGGCTTTTTTAGGTAATATACCAATGACAGAGATTTGTAAGGCAGCCACCTGGTCTACACCCCATACATTTACTAAGCATTACTGTGTAGATGTGTTAGCAACACAACAAGCCACAGAAGGACAGGCTGTATCAAGAACATTATTTCAAACAACTTCAACTCCTACAGGCTGGCCACCGCTTTTGGGAGGAGTACTGCTTTGTAGTCTATGCACAGCATGTGTATCTGCAGCTACACGTGCCATCGAACGGAAAATGTCACTTACCCAGTGTACATCTGTTTGTGGCATGTTGCGCTGCAGATTCACATGTGCCCTCCCACCTCCCCGGGAGCCTGTAGCCGTTTTAGTTGCATGTAAATTGTATATATGTAAATAAATATTCCTTTACTACACACTATGTACATACATATCTACTCCATTGCATGGGCATCTTTAATATCTTTACTTTACCAAGTTCTACCTCACCCTATGCGGGGGAAAACAATCTAAGATAGAGTCGACGCCCATGCGCAATGGAGCCGAAAGGGAGGAGTCACTCGGTCCCGTGACTTGCAAAGACTTCTTCGAAGAAAAACAGCTTGTAACACTCCAAGCCCAACACTAGATGGCAGGAACAGTGCACAGCATGTGAATCTGCAGCGCAACATGCCACGAACAGATGTACACTGGGTAAGTGACATTTTCCATAAAGAGCAGAGCACACAACTGTCGGTGCAAGTGTCAGGCTTTAAGACCATACCCTCATTTAATGTTTCACAAAAGCCAAAGAAACACCGCACTCCCAGAAACAAGATAGGCAGATTTGAATCTCAAAAGCAGGCAGCAGAGCCAGGTACCACAACGTGTTTCCACATTCCGTCTTCCTCGGGTGGTATCAATCTGTTAGCACATTGTTGTTTTCCAGCCCATTTCATAGGCACACAAGGCATTATAGGATATGTAGTTGCAATTGCAGAAACCATAATTAATTATGGCGCAGGTGCCACGAGTATCACAGTAATAATCAAAGCTAGTAAAGTTCCATTATTCATGTCACTCTCACGATATTCTTGTGCAAATTATTCCTAGTGTTCTCTTGCTGTTGTTTCCGGGAGTGCGGTGTTTCTATGGGTTTTGTGAAATATATATATATATATATATATATATATATATATATATATATATATACACACACACACACACAGCTTACGATTTACTTTTGGTCTTCATTTTGTACCAAGACTCTTCACAAAATGGTAATCACCATGGCTTCATATAAGTACACCCTGCAGGCATTGCAAACTTGTCTCCAGCTGGGCCTGGGAGTGGGCATTTTTCTGAACTTTACAAAATGTTATATGGCACCATTGCAGGAATAATCATCAATGACACACAAAGGGACACTCAAAAATTGAGACTAACATTAACACAGTATCAAATCCAGTCACTGATCTGCATGTTGTTTGCTCAAGAACTAGAAACAATTTTACAACAGAAATATACATTACTGTCTTAGTACTTCTGCCCTCTGTCACAATTCTAATCCCCACTATGTAGGACCTTTGAGGCTGTGCAAATGTAGTATAAAGATGTGGACCAAAAATAATTACACTTTTTTCCCTTTCTTCAAATGGAGTAGTTCTCGATCTACTGGAGTCTGGCTGCAAATGATTTTCACTGGTTTTCTGTTGTCTTTGCTATAGTTCCCCTTCTGAGTCTATGCAAATTCCCATGTGACAGTGGACTTTTTCTGTTCAATTACGAAGTTTTGTTTTAGTCCCCCATTGATCCTTCTTTGTTATTTCAAGAGATTTTCTATTCACAGTGCACTGCAGTAGGATGGCCATGTCAAAGGACTGGGGAAGAGTCTTTCTCCAATTTAGTTGAAAAAGTATTGTTTTCTACCTAAAACGTTAGCCCCAACCTTTAAAAATAATTTTCTACACTCATAGTGGCTCAGGAGTCTACTGATGTCTAAGACCGAATAAAGGACATCCACATCAACACTAGAGCTACGTTCTGCTTTAAATAGCTGATCTCCATTTTTGTTGCCCATCGCAGCTTGATCTGAAAATTGGTCTTGTGCCATCTATGTCACGTTTTGTGACTGTTGGTGAACCAGGTTCTTGTTCCCAGGCTTACACCTACTCCCTCAGCTTTCATAGACTCAGTTCCTGAGAAGGTGCGCTAGATTGAGCATTATGTGACCACTTCCATTCCAATTCCTATTTCTGTGTATGGCTATCTGTCTGGCTTGTCATTTGCAGTGCTAAGAAAAAAGAATTCAAGAACCTCTGTTGTACAAGCCCATTTTCTCTCCAGAACAGCATTTCCAAATTATCTGTTACCAACAAGGATTTGTAGTCACTTGGAATGTTTTGCACAGCCGTTTTGCTCTTTGGCCTCCATTTTCCCAAAAGACCATTTCCTTACCATATACTGTGGTATCATATGAAAATAACATTTTTCATAAATTCTTATTGTATATACATCCTCATTTACCTTCTGTTTGCACAGGATTATTTTATCCAAAAGCAACAAAATGAATTCCACATTCGTAATCCAAGGCCATTCTTTCCACCAGGTGCATTCCAAAATGCTGGTAAGCAATTGAGCAGAATTTGCACTCAATTTGTTTTTGTAGGCTGCTTGGATTTCATTGGGGCAACCACCTACACTCAATGTGGAAAAATATTTGGTTAAAATGAAGGACTATCTTGGTATTTTCCTAAAGGCCATGCCCTATGATACTACTCGGCTGTGATTGTTGAAGGGCACACAGTGAAAAATATCGAAATTAGTCTTTTTTCATAATTCACTGATATTGATATTCATAATTGATACTGCAAACATGACAAGTCGATTTTTCTCTGTCCTTTTGAGAGTTATTACCTAACTCAATGGTAAGTATGTTATCAAACTCAGAAAACTAAAAGGCTGAGTCGGAGCTGTTGGAAACTTTGGTTATGTAGCACCACCCATTTCTGTCTAGTAGGCACTTGACACAATTAGCTTTCTTACTAGATCAGTAATTTGTGTATGATTTCGAGAAGGAATAAAAATAAAAATGACAGCATGTAGCGTGTCCTGTGTCCATGAAACAGGTAATGGGCTGAATTAGTAGGGGGAATGTCTACCACAGCCATATTGCTGAATCCCTTGAAAAGCGTATGACTCATACATTAAGATCCTGCAGGACAATGCATATGGTGACGGGCGGTCCTTTAAATGGGATGCGTTAAAATAGAGGTATTTTGCACCAACTGATTCGAGAAGTTAGGAATATTTTGCAAAACTTTAATTTTTTTCTAATACTATAGCTTTGGTTTCTACAACTAAAATTGGAATTTGCATCTATTCTAAAAATGTACTCAGTAGCACTGTATACAACAAATAACATTTGTTTCTGTTGCATTTAAGGAGTTGGAGCTGATGCATGTATAAACTGCACAGACGTCTACTTAATGGAAGATGGCAGATGCGTTCAGACATGTAGCACTGGATATTATTTTGACCAATCCCTAGAAAATGGCTACAAAACCTGCAAAAAGTAAGCTGTCTTTAAATATAGAATTCAAGATGGCAAGCGCCGTTCCCACATCAAGTACGCTGTTTACAGTTCAGATGATAATTAGGCACAGTATAATTATGAGCACATACTGTTCAAAACAAGTTGCATTTTCATGCTGTTTTAATGCTGAAGTCCTAGAAAAAGTGTCTGAAGTTCGTAGAAAACAGCTGACTTTATTATTTTCTGTGCTTGTAAATAATTGTAAAGTACGCACTAGACGTTGTCAGGAACAATATTAACGGGTTATTTGTTCTTTTGTTTAATTTCTCTGTGAAACAAATAAGAATTCTGCCTGCTTTTGCAAGTGTCTATTACACCCCGATCAAAGAAAAGTGCATTAGGATGCAAAATATAATTAAGATTTTTTTCAGCTCGAATTCTTTTTCTGGCTTTCCCATTAATAAATCCGGATTGCCTACCTCGGAGTTTTCGCTGCCCTGCCAAAACCTGCCACACTATCACACAGGCCATGCACTTTCTTGCAAACCCGTCATCCTCTTCACAAGAGTATATGCTTTGTGCAGATTTATAGTGGAGCCAATGCACAAAAGTATTTGCTAACCTCAAATAGGGGCACAAGTATGATGCAAGTAGTTTGTGTGTGTAAACTTCCGTTTGGAGTTCGCAAAAACGCAAATGCACACCCATAGAGGGATTCGCTGCACAACATGTGACATCTACGGTGTAATACGTGTGAGCAATTTTGGGTGTTTGGTGTAGGCAAATCTTCGTCAGTGAGTGACTACTCACCAACGTGTGAAAATTCCGAGTGTTCAAAATTGTTTGGCTGGCAAAAATGTATTCTTTTAAAAGGCAGCAGTAAGTTGGACGACGGGCCTAGTGTTTATGCATGCATTACCACAACACTAAATGATGTACATCATGTTACTTGTAAAGGAATCCAGCCCCATTGAATGCATTTTAAGAATCTTTAGTTTGTCTTTTCTGCATTCAAAATTAGAAATGCGCTTACAGCAAAGAGACTGGAATTATTTTAAGAAAAAACTGTTAAAATCTACAGTTGTTCTGAAGCCTAATTGGCAGCTAGGCCTTGGTCACACTATTAGTGCTACGTTAATCTTTAGTTAAGAGACAACAAATAGGTTTGTACGATTCTCCTTTCCCCGTGTATCAAGTTATCACGTGCCTTGTAAACAGGGCAGCACACAGGTACATGTCTCAGTCTCTGGAGTATCCTGGGAACCTTCATACTTGAAGAATGCTAGTTTCTCTCTTTGTCAACTCTGTACTGAAATACATGGTTACTGAGTCACTGTGTGGTGTTCTGTGTTACTTGGGGAGATGCAGAAGTACTTTTCTGCTAAAAGTGAACTTCTTGGACCACTGTTAGTGGGTTAATTGGATTACCTCAATAGGTTACAAAAACTACACGTCACCTATTGTAGTTTATTCAAATCTACTCCTCTCTGCTAAATAACATCCATAGGTGAATATTAATGCTTTTGTTGTTTAAACTAGAACTTTATCTTCATTTGTTTAGTTATGGTTTTTATATCACATGCACATACAAAAGTCATTCGCATTGCCACATTGACGCATAATAGGAAGTTAGACATGCCAGTCTGTGACACACGAACGGCAAGTCAGTATGTTGCCATAGAAGTCGGAGGTGGCTGGCTAAGAGGTATTGGCTTGTCTTTGAGTAACTAGAAAGTTTTGAATGTTTTTGTTATCACCAAGAGAACCGTGACATTGTGGGTGTGTGGGGAGAAAGGATTTCCAGAATTGATGGTCTTGCAGTTCCAAGAGCCTTTCTATATCTGGCATATGTTCAGAGAGCATTATCAGGCTCAAGTAATTAGTAAAACATAAGGGGTAGGGATGCCCTTTAGGCGAATGTTGTACATTTTCACACATAAAAAATATAGCACTTTCCCCTGCCCATCACAGAGACGAATTTAAGGTTGTGGATGGAGGCGCTCGCGTAGTTTTTTTTCTCAATCCAGTTTCTAGTTTAAATGCCATATTCTGATATTTTTGGAGCCAGACTTTCTGTACTCTTGGATGCTGGCATGTAGTGAATTTGCATAATCTATACAGCCATTTATTAGCAGGACCACTACCACTGGGGTGATGCTAGAGTGGGATTAGGAAAGGGTTTTTGTGAATTGTCAGTTGGAAATAGACCCATTTGATAAGATCATTGTCCGAGGTCAAAGCATAGCTAGGAATTGGTGTTTCTCAGTGGTAGCATATGAACATAGGTGGTTAAAAGAGAATGGGGCATTTATACATCTTGTTGCTCTATAAGAGAAATCTCTGAAAGGTATGGACCACGAGGTGCATTTTCCTGTCATTGTCCTAGGTGTGGAGTACATCATTTATTTGGTGTTGGTATCTGGTATGTTTACAATGGAAGAACAGAGTGAGATTCTATAAGAGTTCAATATAGTGTCTGAGAGTGAAGCAGCAGGTTTAAATACCTGGGTGCACTTGCTGAGGATGGCTTTGAATTTGAACCAGTCAAGGATTGATCATGGGTTCTGTCACATCATGGATTCTTTTGAACAAGGTATTATGAAGGACACCAATAGGGCATGATGAAGGGATATGTCATTGGTGTTTACCATATTGTCATCATAGACCGTGACAAGTCCTCTCACTTCAGGGTCCCGGGAGGAATCCATATAAGGGGAGTATGAGGATTATTTGATCATCTACTAACGTTTGTATAATGAACAATGTTCTTTGGAATTTTGAAAGGGCTTAGGTGGCCAACGATGGGTTGGTAGTTGCAGTGTGTAGCGGTGAGTATAGCTGTACAGTTTTCCGCTATAAAATTGGGGAATGTGTCACCTATTTCTTACAGAGGCTTGAGAATACAGGAAATAAATTTAGTACAAGTAGCATCTTGGGGGGAGGTGTAATTTATGGATTGGTTATCACATGAGAATGCCACTTCTACACAAAACACTTAAATGGTTACTATGATATTGCACAGAAACACTTATTCATGCACATTACAGAACTCATGTGGCCTACAACTCACTTTACCTGGGAACTGTTCAGAATTGTAGACCCTTTATAGATGAACAATATAATTTTACATTTTTGAACTTCATACAGAAATGAGTAATAGTAATATTTACATTCCTAACTAGCATTTCCCTTCTGGCCTTTACACATCTTGTCTGTTAGAGAAGTTCTAACAACTTTTTGACTAACAGTCCTATTCTAGTTTTGGGGGATTAATGATTGCTTTAAGAATAAGGATGTAGCCTGACTCAGCAGACCAGGTCTCGGAATCGTATACCCCACAGAGAGAATAGTGATATAGGCATTTTCTGCAAAAGCCATTTCCAGAGCAAGAGTGCACATGGCTGTGCCACAGATGGAACAGCATGACGTCTCACAGCAGTCAGGACTACCTTGTACTTAGCCAGGGTGGTGAAGTTACATTTACCTCTTGGATGTGAATTCTTGTGCTTATATTGGAAGACATTTTACTTCCTAGGTTCTTGCTAGTCTGGGCCTCTGCTTGTTCTAAGTTGCCGTGACCGGAGATGGCGTAGGTCAGAAGAGGTTTCATTGGCCAGCCTACTTAGAGGAGACCAGAATGAGATATCTGTATCTCAGCCCCTTCGTTCTACATTATTACTAAATATTGCTGCAGCCATCTGCACACCCAGGACCCCACTAAGGTCGAGCACTGCCTTCCAGTAATGCAGATGGGAATGTGGCTAAAAGGTGCATAGTCACTTTAGAATTTCAGACCATTTGTTCATTTTTTTTTTTATTTGTAACCCTTGTCAGGTGTGACGCCAGCTGCCTGGAGTGTAACGGACAAGGGGAGAAGAACTGTACGAGTTGTCCAAGTGGGTACCTGCTGGATGCTGGAGTCTGTGTAGTTGGGACCGTGTGTAAGGATGGTGAGTTGCAGCAGTATTTTGTTAGGAGCTATGTAGGCCACACTGTCCCATTGAAATTCTTTTAGACAAAATGTTATGTCTGTTTTTATCTAAAATACTCTGTCAATATGTCACATAAACCTTACTCTCTGCTCCTCTTCCCATCTAATCGTATGTTCGATGGCATCTGTCGCTGTAGATACGCATGTTTTGCATAGCTCGCCATCTGGTGTTGGGCCGGAGTGTTACAAGTTGTTTTTCTTCGAAGAAGTCTTTCGAGTCACGGGACCGAGTGACTCCTCCTTTTGTCTCCATTGCGCATGGGCGTCGACTCCATCTTCGATTGTTTTTTTTCCGCCATCGGGTTCGGACGTGTTCCTGTTGCTCCGAGTTTCGGAACGGAAAGATAGCTAATTTCGGAAGATTTTCGTCGGTATTGTTGCGTTCGGGATCGGCGTAGTTAGATTCAACACCGCGTCGAAGGATCGAAGAGCTCCGGTGCCCTTCGGGGTAGTTTTTCAATCCCCCGTCGGGCCTGGTCGGCCCGACTGCGTGCTGAAGAACGCCGATGGAACGGACCCCGTTCCGTTTCTGCCCCAAATGCCACAATAAATACCCCTATACAGACCAACACTTGGTCTGCAACCTGTGCCTGTCACCTGAGCACAGTGAAGACACCTGCGAGGCCTGTCGTGCGTTCCGGTCCCGAAAAACACTCCGAGACCGTCGAGCCAGAAGACTTCAGATGGCGTCCGCGCCGACAGCCCACCGAGAGATCGAGGAACAAGAAGAGGAAGGTACCTTCTCGATCCAAGACTCAGACTCCGAAGGATTCGACGATACACAAACCGTGAGTAAGACGTCGAAGACCACTCAGAGGAAGATTTACAAGGCCCAGGGGACGCCACTGCCACCAGGCCATGGCTCCACCCATAAATTCGGTGACCGACCGTCGGCACCGAAAAAGGCCCAAACAGTGCCGAGATCGTCCGACTCCGGTCGAGACACCGGCACGCAGCCTTCTCGGGACCGAGAAAGTGCTGGAGACAAGCATCGACACCGAGATGCCGGTGTAGACACGGTGTAGAGAAGATCGGCGCCGACAGGTTTCGGCCCCGAAAAAGAAAAAAGTCACCTCGGAGCCGAAAAAGGACGCAGACAAAGTTTCGGGCCCGAAACAAACTGCAACCGACCCAGCTTCAGGCTCTTATACAGAAGAGCACTCGCTAACCTCCCAAATGCAAAAGCATAGGTTTGAGGAAGAGCTACAATCAACTGATGTGGACCATACGCAAAAGCGTATTTTCATACAGCAGGGGACAGGAAAAATAAGCACCCTTCCCCCTATTAGAAGAAAGAGAAGGTTGGAGTTCCAAACTGAACAGACACCACAACCGAAAGTGGTGAAAAGAGTTACCCCACCACCCTCTCCTCCGCCCGTGATTAACGTCTCACCAGCACAAACTCCATCACACTCCCCAGCTCACACCACCATGAGCCAGGGTGACCAAGATCAAGACGCATGGGACCTATACGACGCCCCAGTGTCAGATAACAGTCCGGAGGCATACCCTACGAAGCCATCTCCACCAGAGGACAGCACTGCGTATTCCCAAGTGGTGGCTAGAGCAGCACAATTTCACAATGTAAGCCTCCACTCAGAACAGGTCGAGGATGATTTTTTATTCAACACACTCTCCTCCACCCACAGCTCATACCAAAGCCTGCCTATGCTCCCTGGTATGCTCCGGCACGCAAAAGAAATCTTTAAGGAGCCGGTCAAAAGTAGGGCAATCACACCAAGGGTGGAAAAAAAGTATAAGGCGCCTCCTACAGACCCGGTTTTCATCACTACACAGCTGCCACCAGACTCTGTCGTTGTAGGAGCAGCTAGGAAAAGGGCCAACTCCCACACATCTGGAGATGCACCACCCCCAGATAAAGAAAGCCGCAAGTTCGATGCAGCTGGTAAGAGAGTCGCAGCACAAGCTGCAAACCAGTGGCGCATCGCGAACTCCCAGGCACTACTTGCGCGCTATGACAGGGCCCATTGGGATGAGATGCAACATCTCATTGAACATCTGCCCAAGGACCTACAAAATAGGGCAAAACAAGTGGTTAAGGAGGGACAGACCATTTCCAACAACCAGATCCGCTCCTCCATGGACGCTGCAGATACAGCTGCACGGACAATTAATACATCTGTAACTATCAGAAGGCATGCATGGCTCCGAACGTCTGGATTTAAACCAGAGATTCAGCAAGCAGTTCTCAATATGCCTTTTAACGAAAAAGAACTGTTCGGTCCAGAAGTGAACACAGCGATTGAGAAACTCAAAAAAGACACGGACACTGCCAAAGCCATGGGCGCACTCTACTCCCCGCAGAGCAGAGGGAATTACAGCACATTCCGTAAAACACCCTTTAGAGGGGGGTTTCGGGGTCAGAGCACACAAGCCAGCACCTCACAAGCAACACCGTCCAGTTACCAGGGACAGTATAGAGGAGGTTTTCGGGGACAATATAGAGGAGGGCAATTCCCTAGGAATAGAGGAAGATTTCAGAGCCCCAAAACCCCTACTACTAAACAGTGACTCACATGTCACTCACCCCCTCCACACAACACCAGTGGGGGGAAGAATAAGTCATTATTACAAAGCATGGGAGGAAATCACTACAGACACTTGGGTTCTAGCAATTATCCAACATGGTTATTGCATAGAATTTCTACAATTCCCTCCAAACATACCACCAAAAGCACAAAATTTGACAAAACATCATTCCAATCTCCTGGAGATAGAAGTGCAGGCACTATTGCAAAAGAATGCAATCGAATTAGTGCCAAACACACAAATAAACACAGGAGTTTACTCACTGTACTTTCTGATACCAAAGAAAGACAAAACGCTGAGACCAATCCTAGACCTCAGAGTAGTGAACACTTTCATCAAATCAGACCACTTTTACATGGTCACACTACAAGAAGTATTACCATTGCTAAAACTACACGACTACATGGCAACTTTAGACCTCAAGGATGCTTATTTCCATATACCAATACACCCATCGCACAGGAAATACCTAAGGTTTGTATTCAAAGGAATACATTACCAATTCAAGGTACTGCCTTTCGGATTAACAACCGCACCAAGAGTCTTTACCAAATGTCTAGCGGTAGTCGCTGCACACATAAGAAGGCAGCAAATACATGTGTTCCCATATCTAGACGACTGGCTAATCAAGGCCCATTCGTTGATAGAGTGCTCAAATCACACAAATCATATCATACAAACCCTCTTCAAACTAGGGTTCACCGTCAACTTCACAAAATCCAACATTCTGCCGCGCAAGGTACAACAATACCTAGGAGCCATAATAGACACATCAAAAGGAGTAGCCACTCCAAGTCCCCAAAGAATTCAAAATTTCAACACCATCATACAACGCATGTATCCAACACAAGGGATACAAGCAAAGATGGTATTACAACTCCTAGGCATGATGTCTTCATGCATAGCCATTGTCCCAAACGCAAGACTGCACATGAGGCCCTTACAACAGTGCCTAGCATCACAGTGGTCTCAAGCACAGGGTCATCTTCTAGATCTGGTGTTAATAGACCGCCAAACTTACCTCTCGCTTCTGTGGTGGAACAACATAAATTTAAACAAAGGGCGGCCTTTCCAAGACCCAGTGCCACAATACGTAATAACAACAGATGCTTCCATGACAGGGTGGGGAGCACACCTCGATCAACACAGCATACAAGGACAATGGAACGTACATCAAACAAAACTGCATATAAATCACCTAGAACTTCTAGCAGTTTTTCAAGCACTAAAAGCTTTCCAACCAATAATAGTTCACAAATACATTCTCGTCAAAACAGACAACATGACAACAATGTATTATCTAAACAAGCAAGGGGGGACGCACTCTACGCAGTTAAGCCTGCTAGCACAAAAGATTTGGCGTTGGGCAATTCACAACCAAATTCGCCTAATAGCACAATTTATACCAGGGATCCAAAATAAACTCGCAGACAATCTCTCTCGAGATCACCAACAGGTCCACGAATGGGAAATTCACCCCCAAATTCTGAACACTTATTTCAAACTCTGGGGAACACCTCAGATAGACTTGTTTGCGACAAAGGAGAACGCAAAATGCCAAAACTTCGCATCCAGATACCCACACAAACAGTCCCAAGGCAATGCCCTATGGATGAACTGGTCAGGGATATTTGCTTACGCTTTTCCTCCTCTCCCTCTCCTTCCTTACCTGGTAAACAAACTCAGTCAAAACAAACTCAAACTCATATTAATAGCACCAACTTGGGCAAGGCAACCCTGGTACACAACGCTGCTAGACCTATCAGTAGTACCCTGCATCAAATTGCCCAACAGGCCAGATCTGTTGACACAACACAACCAAAAGATCAGACACCCAGATCCAGCATCGCTGAATCTAGCAATCTGGCTCCTGAAATCCTATAATTCGGGCACTTACAACTTACCCAAGAATGTATGGAAGTCATAAAGCAAGCCAGAAGGCCATCCACCAGGCACTGCTATGCAAGTAAATGGAAGAGGTTTGTCTGCTACTGCCATATTAATCAAATACAACCATTACACACAACTCCAGAACATGTAGTGGGTTACTTGCTTCACTTACAAAAATCTAACCTGGCTTTCTCTTCCATTAAAATACACCTTGCAGCAATATCTGCATACCTGCAGACTACCTATTCAACTTCCCTATATAAGATACCAGTCATTAAAGCATTCATGGAGGGCCTTAGGAGAATTATACCACCAAGAACACCACCTGTTCCTTCATGGAACCTAAATGTTGTCCTAACTAGACTTATGGGTCCACCTTTTGAACCCATGCACTCCTGCGAAATACAGTTCCTAACCTGGAAGGTGGCATTTCTCATCGCCATTACTTCCCTAAGAAGAGTAAGCGAGATTCAGGCGTTTACAATACAGGAACCTTTTATACAACTACACAAGAATAAGGTCGTCCTAAGGACCAATCCTAAATTTTTGCCAAAGGTTATTTCACCGTTCCATCTAAATCAAACAGTGGAACTTCCAGTGTTCTTTCCACAGCCAGATACCGTAGCTGAAAGGGCACTACATACATTAGATGTCAAAAGAGCATTGATGTATTACATTGACAGAACAAAGAACATCAGAAAGACTAAACAACTATTTATTGCATTTCAAAAACCTCATGCAGGAAACCCAATATCAAAGCAAGGTATAGCCAGATGGATAGTTAAATGCATCCAAATCTGCTACCTTAAAGCTAAACGACAGCTGCCCATTACACCAAGGGCACACTCAACCAGAAAGAAAGGTGCTACCATGGCCTTTCTAGGAAACATCCCAATGCAAGAAATATGTAAGGCAGCCACATGGTCTACGCCTCACACATTCACCAAGCACTACTGTATAGACGTGTTATCTGCACAACAAGCCACAGTAGGTCAAGCCGTATTAAGAACATTATTTCAAACTACTTCCACTCCTACAGGCTGATCCACCGCTTTTGGGGAAATAACTGCTTACTAGTCTATGCAAAACATGCGTATCTACAGCGACAGATGCCATCGAACTGAAAATGTCACTTACCCAGTGTACATCTGTTCGTGGCATCAGTCGCAGTAGATTTGCATGTGCCCACCCGCCTCCCCGGGAGCCTGTAGTAGTTTGGAAGTTACCTTCAACTATTTGTATATGTATCATCTCAACCTTAAATAGGTACATACTTAGTCACTCCATTGCATGGGCACTATTACTACAATTCAACTCCTACCTCACCCTCTGCGGGGAAAAACAATTGAAGATGGAGTTGACGCCCATGCGCAATGGAGACAAAAGGAGGAGTCACTCGGTCCCGTGACTCGAAAGACTTCTTCGAAGAAAAACAACTTGTAACACTCCGGCCCAACACCAGATGGCGAGCTATGCAAAACATGCGAATCTACTGCGACTGATGCCACGAACAGATGTACACTGGGTAAGTGACATTTTCATTCTAACTTCTGGTAAGTATGGGTTGGATTTACAAAAATGCTCCTTAAGTAGGCATGACGTAGCATCTAAAAATAGTAATATTCATGCATAGTGATGTTGTGGTTCATAGAGGTACATTACGCATGCAGAGATGTTATCCGGATGCCCACAGAGCACGTAACTGATGTGTAAATTATGCACGTGTTGATCCCACATAGCCGTCTACAAGTTGCTGTTACCAGCAGAGTGTCAGTCATGCGCGCCACATGTTACACTGGTGAACACCCGCAAAGTAGTAACTTGGACACTACTATAAGCCTTTACTACTTGGATCTGGACGCTCCACTTAAATTAACCCTACGCACATTTAGCATGTGATGAAGTTAAGAGCATCTGTCTGTTCAGGTTTCATAGAATAGGAAATTGATATATGGGAATACCATCTGTTTTGTGACAAATAAATCCGAAAGGAAACTGTTATCAGTGTGCAGGTTCCTAATCTGTGTGTGTGTGCTGTTTGCTGTGGGTATCCTCCCACATTTAGAGTTATGAAAACAGACGTAAACTGCATAATTGACTGCATAGAGTTGCACCTGAGGGCTGCTACGTGCATGCAACGTGTTACCCGCATTACAGTCTAAAATTAGCACATTTGCTCCCAAAATATTTCACAATAGCAAGATTTCTTACACACGATAGTAGTCGAAAGCTTTACAACACACGTCGGTAGAGACTGGAATGTGTTCATCCCTGGTGGGCCTGGGTCCGTTGGGCAGCGAATCGAACATTCATGGTTGGCTGAACCTGAGGCGCCTCCCTCCGGCCTCTGCGTGGCTGCGTCATGTGCGGAACACAGGCGGCATCGGTGGCCGGGCGCTATCTGCGGTGTGCTGAAGGTTTCTGGAATTGTGGTGTGCATTCTGTATGACTTTAGCCAGCAGATAACCTCGATAATAAATCCACACACAAAATGAGTACACGCGAGTGTTACTGCTTTGAGGGGAGACTGTTTCCGCTCATTTGGAACACAAGTAATGTTTTCCATTGCCCAGTGTTTTTAACACCCAATGTCGGGTTCGGTTTGGAGACGTCTTATTTCACACTTTGCATTAAGGACAAAGCAATCTGTAGGAACCACTTATTTTATTATCCTTTTTGACCTTCTTTTAGTTTAAATACGACATTTTGCTGAATTGGTCGTGTGGCATTCTCTTGTTGTAAATATGTATTTTGGGTATTTATCAGGTATTTGCGTACTTCAAGTGCTGCACAAAGTTTAGAAGTGTAAACGTGCAGAGATATATGAAGCTGCCGAAAACAAGTCGCAGTTACACAGCATCAGTATTGTGCAGACATCCTTAAAGTGACAATACGGGGACATGGGGCTGCAGTGACATACTGACTTGACATTGGGTTCGTGAGAAACCTTAGAGCAGATCCCTAGTGTCAAATGATTGTAAAGTGTATACCTGCTGCAACTGGCTTTTTATGTTTGATAGCACTCTGCACCACGTCTATGATGGGTAAAGAGGCACTGGCCTCTCTGCAGGAAAGGCACATAAGGATTTGCAGTGTGCACTTGACTACCTAAGGTGTTTTGCTTGAGTGACTTGCATATGGCGCGGAATGATTAATGCAGTCACCGTCTAGGGCGAGAGGTGAGGTGGTAACCAGAGTTGACTATTTTCAGTTATATGTTTCACACTGTATGTTAGAAATATGATGCGGTACTTTGCTTCCATGCTGCCACTTCATCGGCCACAGCCATGTGCTATACAGTTGTTGGTGTGGTTTTGGAGTCGCACGCCTCTAGAAAAGACCATAAGAGCAAAGGCCCCAGTATACTTGAAAAAATTTTTTTTCTGCACTGATCTATTACTCTTCTTGATCATTCAGACCTAAAATTATGTATCCTTTTCTGTGTTTATTGCTATTTTCTAATTATTATCTTTCTGATCTTTTTTCTTTTCATAAATGGATACCAATCAATTCGTGTTGGACCCCTGTCTTACTTCCTGTTGAACCATGAAACAAATCCTGCTGTTGAATGCTATTTATTTGATGGAACAAACTTTTCTGCTGTCTCCTGCTCCTGAATGATCCTTTCTACCAAATCTGCCTGCTCTGACCAATCAAACACCTCCTTCCATGACTGCAATCTCTTCAAATCTTCAACTTCCTTCCTGCGTCCTTTCTGTTGGCGCCCTGTGGAAAGCAACGGAAGAATCTTGGGCTGAGGGCGGTTTCTGTATGCTAGTGAAAAAGAACAACCTCTGCCAGCGGAAAGTGCTCCAGCAACTTTGCTGCCGAACATGTACACTCAAAGGTTGAACGGGCTCGGCCAGAGCTCGCTTTGTTTCTGTAGACTCCTAGATTATTTCATAATAGTAAAAATAAGGCCACCTCTTTCCCGTTCTCTATGTGCTTTGTCAAAGGGGACGGAAAGCTGTTTTGTCAGAACTTAAGTGGAATAAGAAAAAACACTACAACAAACCTACCTTTTATAGCTGGGTGTTTTGAGGTGAGCACCCCAATTAAGAGTCAGTATTTTGTGACCAAAGTGTATGATGCCAAAATAAAAGTTAAAACATGATTTGATTTTACGGCGACAAAGGGTAATACTGTTTTTTAAGCTCCTTTTTTCTTCATTTTGTTTAGTTTCCCCTTCTAAAAGTTTATCACAAAGGGAAGCATTATAGGAATGCTGCACAGTTTACGGTGGATATGGAAAAAAAAATATGTCCGACTATGAATTGTTTGCTTTCTATGTCAGGCTTAAATGTGCAGGGGAAACATAAGGAATCTAGTCCCTGAGGGAATCGGAGACATTGATATTAAGCAGCAGGACCATGTTCTGCATCCACGATTACATCATTTGAAAAGTCACAAGTGAAATGTTCCATGCATTTCTCACTTGATTCATGCCTTTGTACGGATTATTATTTTTTGTCTTGCATCATATGTATTGTGTACATAACGTGTTTTTCATAAAATATAAATATATTTTTTCTTGATATCCATAGATGTGATCCTAAGTACTATTCATTTTCATTCATCTAAAAAGACTTGACTATTTAAAGTTTTATATCACTAAGAGAGAATGAAGGTACATAGTCCAAACTGTTTTGGAGGTGATGTGTGTGCTTGGATACTCCTTACAGGGGTATTCTTTTGGAACTACAAACATTTCAACAACTCCCATATTTATTCTCCTTCTACAATACATTGACATATGGTACGCAGGTAACCGACCTTAGCAAGCGAATCTTGTTACCTTCATCCCCAGAGAAATAACCGAAGTACATGTCATTAGCGGCGGTTTACAGCTATGCTCCTGCCATTTTGTGTTTTCATGGCTGAATGGAGTACTCTCATTTCCAAATGTGGTTTATTCAACATTGTCTATTTAAAACAAAAAAGGAACCTGTCAGTATTTTGTTTGTGACAGTAATGTATGTAGCGGAAACGAATAAACTGAATTTTGAAGACCTGATTAGTGAAACAAATTCAACCAATCCGTACTTCTGTTCAGTGGGTGAGGATGAGTGCTGTAATAGATATTAATGTACATTACCAAGTAAAAAAACAGTTTCAAAATGAAAGGTTTATGTTTCCAAGCCTTTTGAATTGATAACATAGGAAAGAGGTTTTCTTTAGACAGCTAAGTGAATGAGTGCCACGCGAATAAGAAGAGCAACCGACTTAGATAATGAAACTGGTACGTGGATGGTCATGATGATTCTCATTGTTTCCAATTCAGTAAAAGATCTAATTGCCTTTGGTGATGTCATTTTTACATGTTGGTATGCATGCATTTGTATAAAGTAAAACAGAAGAACAAAGTTAATAACAAGAGCCTACCTGCTATCACTTAGTGGCCCTTCAGATCGCATGAAGGGTGTTTTAATAACTTTACTTCAGTATTTGTCTAAATACTAAATTTAGGTATTTGGGTCAGTACAGAGCTGAATATTTTTATTTTCTCACAAATATTCCACAACTGACAAACAATCAAAAACGGGCTCCTAAATTTGTGGTCTTCTATTTTTCATGAATAGTTATCTTACCTGCACCACTTGTGTAATTAAAATATTAAAATTAGAAAAGTACACATTGTTCATAATTAAATTATAATCTACATATGTTAACACTAGGTTTAACTGCTTGGTTCCTATCACGTAAAAAAGTATTCAGAAAAATACTGTCTAGTTTTGGTAAATTTTGCTGACTAATGATGCAATGTAAAACCTTGGTACAGCTCTAACAAACCAAGCTCAATACAAATTACTGTGCTTTTAAGTGTACAACTATACCTCTTATTGAATCTTTTTATAAATGTTAAGGTTTATTGATAATTACACCCATTTTATCAGAACATAGTCAAAACCCATTAGTTATCCTGGATTTTAATTTCCTTGCATAATTTCGAAATCAATGAACATTGATGTCTCTTAAATCTCAAAAGTTAATTCCTCCAAGGTTTACAACAGAAGTTTCAACAGTGAGTGACCAGAAGATTGTAACTGAAATCTGAAACACATTTTATATAAATATAATATGAAGGTTTGCTTTTCGAGAACCGAAGTAGAGCTTTCATACTTTGCCCACTACATGGTACACTTATGTACTCTTATGAGTACTTGTGCTTTCTTTTTGGAATGTGAAAAGTACTTTAATTATCTTGAGAAATTATGTAAAATATTTTTCACATGGTAATGTGTTGGTTTTAGCGCGCAATTTCTTCAGTAGGAGTACACATCTAGAAAATAAAGGGATTTTTCACTTGAAACAAATATTAATGTGACATATATTGATATATGTGTATTTGATCTTTGTGATACTTTCCTAATGGTCAAGTGGCTCAACAATTTATTTTAAAACATCACAGATTTAAGATGCCACAAAAGTTCATTTTTTAAATACAATTGACCTGGTCACTTAACTTTTCAATCTAATATTTGCCTCAGCTGCATGATAAGATGCTGCACACTTTCAAGTAACATTAGAGATGAAGGATGTAAAAAAAATGGGTTATTAGTTGAAGAGGATGTGATTCCTGCCCTGGTTACAAGCCCAAACATTCTGCAAGGTCAAACATTCAGTTTCGGTAATTTAGATTTAGACTCAATCCCTGGTAGCTATGACACAGAGCAGACCGTCTTAACTTTGGAAAGTGTGCAAAGAAATGATCAACTCTAAAACAGTTGAAACACCACTCAATAAAAATCCCTCAACCAATTTCTAAAAAGCAAGAAGCCTTTCCTAGAAAAATGAAAAAAATGACTAAAATCCGTTAAGGGAAATCAGATACATATATTTTTTTAATTTTTAAGGTAAAAAATGTGAAGATAAATTTAAGTGTGAATCAGAAGTCACTGTTTAGTTGCCTGGGAACCAGGTGCAGTTAAAGGGCCAACTGCAATGAAGTGGAGGTGAAATACACCAAGTGTGTTGTTCCAGTCAAAGCTTTTGCATTCTGACCTAGTCTTTTTGTGACAGTTGAAAACCCGCAGGAGAGTAAGCTCAGAGATGAAAATTCAAATTTCACAACTGTCGAAGTCCTTTTGTCTGTCGGTTACCTTTTGCACTCTTGCACAGTGAACATTTCTACCTTCGGGCTTGGTGTCTTTTTTGGAGCTTAAAATCTTCCAGCACAGTAAGCGTGAAGATGTATCCAATGATGCCTTCCTGAAATTGGACACTTTTGCCACTAGGTCCCACTGAAGCTCTGAAGGTTTTAGAAGTCAAAACCATTTTCTGAATTCCACCATTTCAGGCCTTTCTGAAGCAGTTCTTCTTAGTCGCTTCTAAGGTTTCCGTGACCTCAGGGACAGCAGTCAGGAGCCAGGACACACACCAGCAGAAGCAACGTCCTGTCAGTGGCGGCCAGTAATTTTAGGAGGGGGGACAGGACACACATGCACACTCACACTCATTCATTTACACACACACACACACACACACAAACACAGACACAGACACACACGCACAGACACACACGCACAGACACACACGCACAGACACACACGCACAGACACACACGCACAGACACACACACACAGACACACACACACATGCACAGACACACATGCACAGACACACATCCATTCACAACACTCGTGATCAAATATTCATACATACACGCATGCACCAAACATTCATTTATAAAAATACACACACTTACCTTCAGCTCTGCCTCCGAGGTCCCAGGTGGGTTGGGATTGCTACCTTCCTTCAATGGCTGACCTTAGGTCAGTCAATGAGGGAAGGCAGTAGTCCCAACATCATCGCAGACTGGGATGGGGGTCAGTGAGACTTCTGACCCCACCCCACTCTGTGATGTGGTGTCACTGATTGACACTCGCCCTGGGCGCTTCCGGGCTTAAACCTGAAACACCCAGGTTGGAGTCAAGTCAAAGGGTAACGCTTTCCCTCATCACTGAGGGGGAGGGCCTCAAGGAGTTTTGCTGAGCTGAGGAGGTCACTCCTACAGGATCTGTGTCCTTTTCAGCTCAGCAAAGTTCAGCTCATGCAGCCAGGAGCCTGCACAAATAGCGCATGTCTAGCTCCTGGCTGCCTTGTCTGAAAAGGAAGAGTTTCTGTCAGGCTGACCTTTGCTCAACCTGACACAGCCACTCTTCTTGAGGGGCAAAAAGTGGGGAGGGCATGGCCCCTTAGTCCCAAAGGACAGGCCAGAGCTGGGTCCAGTCCTGGTCCAGTTATAACTAAACAATTAATTATTCAGTTATAACTGAGCAATCAACCACACATCTGTTTTGACTTCTTTTGGTCTAAAACCTTAAAAGTCAATAAAGGAGTCCCATAGGGTTCGTGCCTCAGCCAGATGCTATATAATGTTTACATAATGCCACTAGCACAAAAACTGAGTTCTTATGGATTTGCTATCATATCGTGTGAGAATGATACGCAATTGCTTCTCTCCTTTGTATCTGATCCTAGGAAAACAGTCTCAGCTCTCCCTTTGTATGTGTGAAGTTGCAACATGGCTGATTAAAAGTGTCCCCAGCTAAATGGAGATTAAATAAAGATTTTTCTCTTTGGCAAGGTATTTGAAATATGGTCATCTGACTGGTGGTCATCTGAGCTTGGCCCTGCCCCTCCCCCAAACAGATTGATCAATTTTGACCCCCAGATTTTTTACAATCTTGATCGATGAAAGCCCAGGTGGATTCTATGTGTGGCCCCTGCTATGCCACCATGAGGCTTCTAAGGAAGACCTTTCCAGGGCTTCCCCCCAGGTAAAGAGAGTTGCTAGTCCAGTCTCTTATCACCAATCGTCTGGACTACGGTAACACACTTCTGGGAGCAGCAAATGACACCTTGGTATCTAACCTCTAAGTAGTATAGAATACTGCTGCCCTCCTAATTTTCAACTTGCCCCCTCATACTTCCATGGCTCCCATTTTAATGGTTCCCAACTGGCTGCCTATAAAGAAACACATTTTCTTTAAGATATGCTGCCAGACACTGAAAGCTTTAACTAGGGCTCTGTCTACCTATCTACACTCTAGGCTATGTCTATCAGCCATCTTGAGTTTTGAGATCTTCCAGCATGTTCTACCCCAAAATTCCTCGTATTCGTACAGCCAGACTTGGTGGTAGGTCTTTTGCCTACTTGGAGCCATTTTATTGGAATAAGCTCCCCCTGTCTATTTGACAATGTGAGGTTCACCCCAAATTCTAAATCTCTGCCAACTTCTCTCTTAATCTGCTGTGCCCGGTGCTGAAATACTCCTTCGGGAGTGAGTAGTGTGTGATAGCAAGTGACTATAACATAGCACATAACAGCATAACTGGTTGCTCTAGAAAAAATAACTCCTGCAGTTTATGATATCCGTGTAGCCACAAAGATTAGCTAACTGACCTCTGGAGTCTACTTTTTAGACTGTGGGAACTCTTCAGGGCTCTAAACAGGTTACATATTGAAGGTAAGGTCCAGTCTTCGTCTGCTTTGCCACAGGTCAAGAAAGTGTTTTGAGGCACTGAGGGTGAGGTGTTTCTTTTGTTCAGTTCACTAGCCAGTTGGTGTGGGACATGCCTGGACAATCCATGATCAATGGCCAAAAAGTTTCTAAGAGCAAACCTTCCTACTTTAGCAGCACATGCTGTTTGTATGACTGCAAACTATCCCACAGTGCATCATTTTCAGTAAAATACAAAGTATGCAAATCTTTCTGCCAGTTGAGGGAGCTTGTGGCACACCTAGGGGTATGTTTTTGATAATGAGCACTCTCCTCCCACTCAACCACTCCAGGTAGATTGTGGGACCAGCTGCCTCTTCCACTGAAACTAAAGACAGGAGGTTAAATTGCAAGTTGGTATCAAAATACCCTTCTCCGCCAGACTTCCCTTTTTATTAAACTATAAAAGTACAGGTCTTCTCTGGTCACTTTCAACTTAAAGTTCCTAGACCCTTCTTAACTCCCCTTCTTTGGTTAAGCTGTGTTTCATTAATTCCCCATGCCTATCTGCCAGGCCCGAGCCATTGTCTGTGCTCTGAGAGCAGTATTTCATAACACAGCAAGACTGCACTGACAGGTCAGTTGCAAGCATGCTAATGGTATTTAGCTTGCAACAGCTTGAGGCAGATAAAGAATACCTTTTTAAGAGTAACTGCCTCAGCATAGTATGAAAAATCTAATTTCATAGTTGAATTTGATGTTTAATAAAGATTAAAGTCAGTGACTGAACCATCTTTGAAGCTTATTTCAAACTGAAAATGCAAAATTAACACATTAACTGTATTTAAGCTTTTTCTTCCTAGAACCAACTACAGCCCTATTAGTGAAAATAGCTTTTGGGGCTAATCAGTCAAGGAATGTGCAAACATTTATTTCTTACATATTCCACTTTTTAAAAACCAAGCACCCCGCCCTGTGGGCTAGAAGGCCAACTTCATATTTAAAAGCAGATTTTCCCTCCTGCAAATGGCTTATTTTGACATGTCTGCCTGCAGGTTTAAACACTGCAGCAGTCAGGAGACACATGTAGGGCTCAAGCCACGTCATCCTTATCAACCTAATGAATGGCACAGGTTAAATTAGCTGTTTGTGATGCACAGATGTAGATACACATGCTGTGCATACTCCTGCAACCTAGGCTTGGACTTGTGAAAGTTGTTCTTCAAAGATGTGTTTGAAGTAATGGAGTAATGTGACTCCACCTATTGCTGGTAACGCACATGGGCATCAGCTCCATTGCTAAATTGTTTTTTCTTCACTGTCGAGTTCAGATGAGTCTCACCGAACTCTGGGTTGAGGCCACATGGTGTTGTCACCGAACCCATTTGGATCCACATCTACTCTTTTTCAAAGATTCGTGCATCCCCGTTTGACTCTGCAATCAATACTTTACTTTACCCCACCTATGGCTCCTGGGCACCATTGGCTCCTTGGCATCCGAGAATGTTCTGTCCATAATGGAATAGACACCATTCCAATACTGCCCAAAGTGTGAGCCAAACACCCTTGAACGGACATCCATCAAGTGTGTAACCTTGGTCTGGCCCCGGAACACAAAGAGGCCTCCTGTTAGGCATGCCTCATCTTCAGAAACAAAACGACTCTCTGATACCACCAAGCTCAATGAATTGCCTTGGCTACCATGGCGCACCAGCAGGCCGACAACAAATACCAAGAACACGATGTCAAAGGCGAGTGGCAACCCATGAACTTCTGGTGCCAAAGGCCAGGTCTTCACCTTGAAGGAGAGTTCCAGTTACAATGCCAAGGTGGAGGAGCCGCCACTTCTTCATTGTTCTGCATTGAAGATGGCCACAGTAAGTAAAGACTTGCCGCCTATCACCCCTCGAAGGAAGTTGAGCATCGCCCTTGAGGGGGTTGATCTTTGCTCATAAGCCCATCATGAGTTCTCCAGTCCGCCATTGCCACTAGGCCATGGTTGACACAGACACACTGCTTTGGACCTAGCACTCTCACATCTCTCTGCAGTGAAGTCCATGCAGAAGTCACACCCTATGGCTTTAACCATCCCTTGGGCACCAGTTTCGAAAAACACCCCTGAAATCAGCTTCAGACTCAAAATATACAGAACCAATATCTAGCTCGGTGCCGGCAGGTCAGTGACCATCCTCTGTGCCGGAATGGCCAGCATCCAGGGCACCATCTTCATTCACCTCTGAGGTTCAAGAACAGTCCATCCCTTAACCCCTATAGAAGGAGCTCGAAACCCAGCAACACTGTATCCACATCCATCCAGAGACTGGTCAGATCCTAGCTTAGCCTCCTCCTAAGGTGAAGAACTCTGTTCCTCCCAAAAGCAAACTGACCAAGAAGGGCCTTAACCCACCACCAGAGCCAGTGCCCAAGAAGCCTCAACGCCATGACAGAGGCACCTCTCCACTTCCTCCTCCCCGGTCTCCAACGTCCTCTACTTCACATTTCTCCTCTTCCTTTGCCTTCCTCCCCGACTCACCCCCCCCCTTCACCACTACCACATGCAGACCAATCACCTGATTTTTCTCAGGGATCACCTCATTCTGGGTCCCTGTGCCCCTTATGACATGCCTTTGGACCCACACCCTCAAGATGATTTATGGGACCCTGAGCTCCACCCTGCTAAGATCCTTACCAGACAACACTACCTTATATCATGATGTCCTACAAAGGGGAGCTACCTACCACAAGATGGAAATGCATAAGAAGCAGGAGGATGACGCCTTCCTGATAGAGATACTTTCCTCTATCTAAAGATCTATGCATTATCTGCCAAGCTAAAGGGAATGCTTAAGCCTTCTCCCAATATCTTTAAGGAGCCGATAAAGGCTCAAGTTATCATCCCTGGGGTTTCCAAACGCTGATCCCTCTTTTTCAGCCAGATTGTCAGGTAATGGTCAGAAAGGTCATACACCTCCTAGGTATATTGGCCCCCTGTATTCTATAGTCCCACATGCCAGGTTGCACATGTGTCTGTTGCAGGAGTGCCTAACAGCATGGTGGTCATAAACAGAGCGTCAGTGGGAATGTTGATCTGGGTCTGTACTTCTCAATCTCTGCAGTGGTGGCATGCCACAAACCTGTTACAAGGTCGGCCCTGTCTAGACCCAGTATTGCAAATTACTATCACAACGGGAGCTTCTCTTATTGGTTGGGGGCGCACATACAGGCCTTGGCCATTCAAGTAATGTGAGAACCCCCGAAAAGGGGCTTCACATCAACCACCTGGAGTTGCTAGCCATCCACCTAGAGTTCAGTGTTCCTCCCTCGCATCCAACACAAAGTAGTTTTCGTTCACACAGACAACACAATTGCCATGCTCTACCTACAGAAACAACGCAAGCACCTCTGCGGTTGTCCATATTAGCCCAGTGCATTTGGTGGTGGGTGATCCACCACAGAGTTCATCTACTGATAAAGTACATACAGGCAGTGGGCAACAATTTGCAGACCTTCTAAGCAGGATGCAGTCAAAAGTCCATGAGTGGAAACTCCACCCCAAGTCCTACTCTCATACTTCTGCCATTGAGGGTATCTTCACACAGACCTCTACGCCAACGCTCAAAATGCCCAAACTTTGCCTCCAGGTTCCAGCAGTCCATCAGCAAAGCACTGTTGATGAACTGGCCAGGGATATTTGCCTACTCTTTTCTGTCTCTCTCACTTCTTCCCTTCATTGTTCAAAAGCTTCTGCAGATGTCCCTCACTCTTATCCTAATAGTCCCCACCTGGGCCAGAAACCCCTGGTTCACCACTCTTCTCGACCTCTCTCTAGCGCCCCACAAGAAGCTGCCCAACCAGCTAGATAGTATCTCACAAATTCAGGACACACTGAGACACTCCAACCCCAGACAGCTCAATTTTGCAATTTGACTTCTGATGTCTTAGAATTTGGGTACCCCAATCTTCCTTCAAAGTGTATGACCATCGTTCAAAGGGCACACATGCCTACTATCGGCCTGAAATGCAGCCATATAGAAAGGGTTTGTGCATTACTATCTTCCCAGACATACTGACTATCTCAAACCAGCAGTTCAAGACATTGGACCTGATTTAGAACTTGACGGATAGGTTATCCTGTCACAACGGTGACAGGATATCCTGCCTGCCGAAATCGAAATAACATAGGAATTTAGATTTTGGCAGATGGGATGTCTGTCACTCTTGTGATGGGATAACCCATCTGCCAAGCTCTAAATCAGGCCCATTGTCTGTTATCTGTTACACTTGCAAAAGTCCGGCCTTGCTTATACTTCCATCAGACTTCATTTATCTGCTGTTGCTGCTTAAAGAGTCCTCATGTATTACATTGACAGGACAAATCCCTTCTATAAGCCACAGCAGCTCTTTGTCTCTTTCTTCAAACTGCACAAGGGATGTTATCTCTCTAAAACAGATATAGCATGCTGATGGGTCAAAAGCATAGGGACCCGTTATGCCAAAGCTAAGAGGTTTCACCACCCCTCGCAGACCCAACTCAACCTATGAAAAAGGAGATTATTTGGCTTTCTTGGGTAACATTCCCATAGCTGACATCTACAAAGCAGCTACATGGTTCACATACGTTTAGCAAGCAATACAGTGTGGATGTCTTAGCTCGCCAACAAGCTTAAGTTTCCTGGGTTGTCCTATACACACTTCCAATCTTTTGCAGCATCCTCTGGCTAGCCACTGCTTTAGTGGAGGACTGCTTTACAGTCTATACACAGTATGTGGATCTACAGCTACTCATGCCACTAACAGAAAATGTTACTTACCTTGTAAGAATCTGTTCATAGCATGTAGTGCTGTAGATTTACATGTCCCACCCTCCTCCCAAAAGCATTCTTGATGATGCAAAAACCTTTCTCTCATCTTCCTTTACAGGGTCAACTTCTGCATCTCTATGCTCCATCTACATTCTCACCGTCTGTGCAGAAAAAACAATTTTACAATGGAGCCAATGCCCTTGCGTATTATCTCATGACTCTATTGACTTCTTTGAAGAAAAACAGCTTTCACATGTCCAAGCCCAATAATGGAATGCAGGAGTATCCACAGCATATGAATCCACAGCCCTGCTTGCCACAAACAAACGCTTACAGGCTAAGTAACAGTTTCCTTCTACTCCATTGGTGTATTTTCACGTACCATATACTGTGGCCTTACTGGAAAATTAAATGTTCCAATTAGCCAACTTTGCCATGTTTTAGGGGTCAGAGCCAATACAGAGGGGACTGGACAGCTGTACCACAGTGTGCAATGTTAAAAAAACAGCACCAGTCCACAAAAAAGTATTGGCAAAGCCAATAGGTCTCACCTTTGCAAGAGAAATTGTCTTTGCAAATGTGTTCAGCCATGTTGTTTACCAGCGTGGCTGGTGTTCAACATGGCTAAGAGTTAGTGGCATAGAGGAGAGTGACTTTGATAGTCTTAGAGTAGAGTGGCAAAGAGTCGAGTACAGTGGTGTAGAGTGTAGTGGCAGAGAGTGTTGTGTATTGGAGTGGCACAGTATGGAGTTGCGTGGAGTGGCATGCACTGGAGAGGCATACTGTAGAGTGGACTGGTGTACAGTGCATTGGTGTAAAGTGTTGAAGTGTATAGTGGTGAAGATAGAGTGGCACAGAGTGAAGTTGTGCAGAGTGGAGTGCACGGTTTACAGTGGTGCTGAGTGAAGTGGTATAGAATTGAGTGAGATAGAGGGCAGTGTTGCAGAGTAGAGTTGAGTGGCATAGTGCAGTGTGCAGAGTAGAGTTGAGTGGGACAGAGAATGGAATGGGTAGAGTAGAGTGCAGTGGCATATAGTACAGTGGTGTGAAGTAGATTAGAGTGTTGTACAGGGGATTGGCATGGAGTGCAGGGGCATAGAATTGGGTGTTACTTTATTTTAATTTTTAACATGCATGAATCACCCTGAGAGGGGTATCTTAGCACAGCAGTAGGTCATAGACAAATGGAGGCAACCAAGTTAGAACAGTGCTGTCTTAAGTGCTTTCCTAAATTGAAAGTGGTCGGTGCATGTATGAATATGAAGTGGCAGCTTCTTCCAATAGAAAGGGGGTAGGTACGAAAATGACCTGCCCCCAGATCGAGCCTTTCTGATCTGTGGAACAGTGAGCAAAGCTTTGTTACTGGATCTTAGGAGTCTAGAAGGGCGAAAGTGGGCAAGCTTCAAAGACAGCTAGTTGGGACCTTTACTTATCAGAACGTGAGTTTGGAAGCAGATTTAAAAAAAATTATCTTCCAGACTGGTAGCCAATGTAGAGCCTGCAGAAATGGAGAGGATGCAGCCCCGGATGAAAGATTGCAAATGAGATGAGCTGCGGTGTTCTGCACAACTTGTAATTGTGATAGTGTCTCATTTGCCAAGACCAATAAGGCATTGCCGTAGTCCAAATGACTGATAACAAGAGCCTGAACCAGAGTTTTCCTCGCTGTGAGTGGGAGGAAAGGGAAATCTCTTCTGAGCAGGTGCAACGTTTGGAAACAGGAGCCTGTGACAGGCAAAACCTGCTTCTTCATGGTGAGGGATTGGTCAAGACTGACTCCCAAATTTTTTACTACCTGTTTAGGCATTGGAGCTGTGTCCAATTCAGAAAAACACCAGTCCAGGTCCCAAAGCTGTCGGGTGGTGGCAAACAGCAAAACCCCCCAGGCCTGACTACGACCTTGGCGGATGGGATACTCTGTCGAAAACATGACAGTTATGCTGCACGGTGTTTTACAAGTTCTTTAGGATATAATGGAACTTGTAATATGGTGGACAGGATATCTATCATGTTTGTGATGGAGCATCCCATCCTCCAAGGTCGTAATCAGTCCCTCTGTCTTACCTGCATTCAGCTGGTGCTACAACGTAAAGTGCATTGGCATAGATTATAATTAGCATAGAGTGCAGTGGCGTAGAAAGCAGAGTTGCAGAGTGGCCTAGGGTATAGTGGCGTAGAGTGGAGTTGTGTAGAGTAGATTTGTGTGACCAAGACTGGAGTGGTGTAGAGTGCAGTGGTGTGGAGAAGTACAGAATGGAGTGGCCTCATGTGGTGTATCCATGGGGTGGTAGCACACTGCCCATACAGACAATACATTTAAATTCAAATGACCTTTACATTTGCACAGAGATACAGTTTTACTAATAAAACTATACAGTGCACAGAAGAAAATGTGTGGAAATTGCATCACCTAGTTTAATGATTCGTTTTGATCATATTGCAGTATTTGTTTCAAAACACTTCAAAAATAACAAAAAATGTGCTTCATTTGAGCATCCATAATTCTGATATATTCTGAAATGCTTACACAGTTCATTTACACGTCATGTGCTAGAAAAACTCTCTCCTACCCCCGGTATGCAGCGAGATAGCTACATAAATCCTCTCGCTTTGAAGTTAGTCAGAGAAAGAAAGCAAGTGCCCTCTGAAGACAGGGCCTGACATTTGATCTCAGTCTTTAACTGTACAGGAAAAGTGAAGAGATAAGAACCTGATTTAAAGGTGTGTTAACAGAAAGTGAGTTTGTGGAAAGATACAAAAAAAACGGTTTAGGTAACAGGAGAATGAACTGAACCTGGAGAACCTAGAGCATACAAATCCAGCAAATGAAAAGGCAGTAAGTGTGAGTTACAAACCATAAAGCCAATGATTCTCAAGGAGCAGAATGCGTTCCTTGGTCATCTTTCTGAAAGTCCCGAAGGTGTCTTTAGCAAGCCATTGGTGTAGGCTATGACCTACAAATGGTAGTGATAACACAAAAAGGGGAATTTACTCACAGAGAAGGAACCTTGTAACATTTTGAAACTTTATGAATTGCTTTTTTTATATTTCATGGATGTAGCTATCGCTTCAGGATTGTGGGGAACAACCCAGAGGTAACCTAAATTGTACTCTTCTCAGACAAGGTCAGCTGTGCCTCTGAATCACTGATCCACCATTCACCCAACCTTAGGCATTTGGAAACTACATGGAATAAGAAACATGCTTTATCAGAATCATCTTTGCTCATGAAATGATGACACTGAGAGATTGAAGAGTAATGTTGTTTGAATAGTGTACTTGGACATTTCTGGAACAATCTCCTTTGCTAAAAGCAGTCACATATTATGCGTAGATCTTTGCAAATGAAGTTCAGATTTTGCAAAGTGTTTTTTGTATCTGATAGAGACTTCTAGTTGCAGATTCCTTACCTTAGAATTTTCCCCCAGGCGTCAGACTGGATCCTGAGATTTTTTCTTCAAGCAATACCCTTGCGCGTCGGTAGGTGGCGGTAATCTGCAGGTGTCGTGGTCGCCGTGATGATGTTGGGAGTAGTACATAGACGCAAGCCCTCGCGCAGTGACGTCAGTTCTTTTCTTTCCCCGCCACGCGCTGATCCGAGAGAGAGCTACCCTCGGCAATTTTTTGGCCGAATTCAACCGTTTTGTCGACATTTTTTGGTGTGACTTGGTGCGTCGAGGATGTCCCGAAGACCGGGTTCAAGCCGTGCGAGGACTGTCACTGCATGATGTCGGTGACGGACCCTCATCGTGTCAGTCTGTGGTGCCTCGAGTGCGACCACGACCCGAAGTAGTGTTCCGAGTGCCAGGTGATGCATCCGAAGGCTTTGAGGGAGCGGTCCCTAAAGCTGATGGCGGCCTGGCACTGGACTCCGGGTAAGTCCTGATCTCGCCCGAGAGGAAGGTCTCGAGATCGCAGAGCCACCACCACTCATCTTCATCGAAATCGTCGGGTCACGGTAAGAAAATGAAGTCGAAGAAGTCTCATCGCTCTCCGATTACACCCCGTCGCTCGGACAACGCGACGCGGGACGAGCGTCAACGAAGTAGGCCTCTGTCCTCGGAGCCTATGTCTGGGTCGGCTCTGCGCTTCCCCGAGTATCCCGGAGCCAGAGTAACCCCTGCCCAACTCAGAGTTTTACGAGGCCATGCGCCTCATCGGTGGGCCCTGTTTGCCCGAGGTCAGATTCTGACCCATATTCCTATGGGTACGAATACGGGGAGGAATTGGAGGGGTTCCTGGACCCTTATGAATACCAGGAAGACCCTGCTATAGACTGGGCACGGGACTTGGGCGAAGCCAGTGGTCTTGATACTTCTCCTGACTCTGGCATGCTGTCTCCTCCTACCGTGGCTACTGCGGAGGGAGCTACCTATGGTATGGTCGTTAGTAGGGCGGCTGAGGTCCTTGGCTTTGAGCTACCTACTGTTGAAGTCAGGTCTAACGTCCTGACGGAGGTGCTTCAGTCTGGGGTTTCTACTTCTGAACCCCTTCTTCCCTTTAATGAAGCCCTCACTGACGTCCTTTTGGGTACGTGGTCCAAACCCAACACAGGGGCTGCTGTGAACAGGACGATCGCTCGCCGTCATCAGCCTGCGCCGAACGACCCGAAGTTCCATCTCCCAACAGCATACACCTGAGAGTCTTGTTATCCAGGCGTCCTCTTCTTCTGGTGCGTTCCCTTCCGCACCCCCGGATCGGGAATCCAAAAGGCTGGAACAGTTTGGTAAGAAGTTGTTTTCTTCCTCCATCCTCGTAATGTGGTCTGTGAACACCAAATGCCTTTTGGGCCAATATTCCCACTCCCTGTGGGATACGGTTGTGCAAGTCCTGCCGCAGATACCGGAGGAGGCCCATGCTATAGTCTCCCAAGCAGTCAAAGACGGGAGAGACGTGGCAAAGTTCATCATCTGTTGTGGGCTGGATACGACCGACTCTGGGCAGATCAGTTGCTACGTCAGTGGCCTTGAGGCGCCATGCCTGGTTACATACTTCTGGTTTTTCGGGGGATGTCCAACAGTCACTCATGGACATGCCCTTTGATGGCACCCGTCTCTTCGGAGACAAGTGGACTCGGCCTTGGAGAGGTTCAAGGAGTCCAGGGCTACGGCTCGGTCCCGTGGCCATGGAAGGGGCGCCCTGTCACGTCCTCAACCCAGCCACCGGGCCATACACGCTGGACAGCCTATGCGTGGATAGGGGTGCGGAATCCCACGTGGTTGTGGGTCAGGGAACCAGAGGTCTGTCCAGTCCACCCCTGACCCTGTAGCAGCCTCCAAACCTTCCTAGTCCATCCCCTCACTCCCTCCCAGAAGGTGGCAGAATCCGCCATCACCTACCCCACTGTGAACATATCACCACGGACGGTTGGGTTTTGCAAATCATTCGGAAGGGCTCCTCCCTCCCTTTTGAATCTGCACCACCACATATGCCACCATCCTTCTTTCCCCTTTCGGAGGATAATTTGGTGCTTCTCCACCAGGAAGTCATGGCTCTCTTGGCCTAGGGAGCTATAGAAAAGGTCCCTGTGCCAGAAGTAGGTTGTGGTTGTTATTCCCACTACTTTCTGATACCAAAGAAGGACAAGGGGTTGCGCCCTATCCTAAATCTTCGGGACCTGAACTACTTCCTCAAGAAGGAGAAGTTCAAACTGCTCACCCTGGCTCAGGTTCTGTTTGCCTTAGACCCAAAAGACTGGATCGTAGTGTTGGACTTTCCACATCCCCATCCTGCCTGTCCACAGATGTTACCTACGATTCGTGGTAGGTCACGAGCACTTTCAGTTTACTGTGCTCCCTTTCGGCCTTACCAGTGCCCCTCGGGTGTTCACGAAAGTGATAGCGGTGGTTGCAGCTCATCTGCGCAGGTTAGGGGTCTGTCTTCCCCTACCTAGACAACTGGCTGTTGAAGGCACCTTCGCCCCAGACAGTAGTCTCACACCTCCAGACTACGGTGAACCTCCTGCACCAGCTGGGGTTCACTATCAACGTGCTGAAGTCACACCTGACTCCCTCTCAGACGCTCCCTTTCATCGGGGCAGTTCTGGACACAGTGCGGATTCGGGCTTATCCTTCCCAAAAGCGAGTCCAAGACATTCAGGCTATGATTCCGATCTTTCAGCCTTGGTCTTGGGTTTCGGTGAGACAGACTCTGAGGCTGCTGGGCCTCTTGGCCTCCTGCATCCTGCTAGTAGCACATGCCAGGTGGCATATGCGGGCTCTGCAGTGGGACTTGAAGTTCCAGTGGGCGCAGCATCAGGGGAATCTCTGCGACATGGTCCAGATCTCGGAGGGCACTGCGCAAGACCTGCAGTGGTGGCTTTCGAATCCCAATTGGGTCAATGGCAGATCCCTCTCCCTTCCCCCAACCAGTTCTCTCAATAGTCAGTGATGAGTCGCTTCTGGGTTGGGGCTGCCACATGGGAGAGGCAGAGATCAGAGGCCTCTGGTCTCCAGCGGAGTCGGGCCTCCACATCAACCTGCTGGAGCTCCGAGCGATCAGACTTGCGTTGAAGGCATTCCTTCCCTCTCTCAAAGGGAAAGTGGTGCAGGTGTTCACGGACAACACTACCGCCATGTGGTACTCCAACAAGCAAGGCTGGATAGGTTCCTGGACCCTATGTCAGGAGGCACTACGCCTCTGGACATGGCTGGAACATCAGGGCATTACCCTGATGGTTCAACATCTGGCGGGCTCTCTCAACGCCAGAGCAGACAAACTCAGCCGCCGACGCACCGTCGATCACGAATGGCGTCTCCATCCGGAGATGGCGCAAGGTCTCTTTCTCAAGTGGGGAGTGCCTTGGTTAGCTCTGTTCGCCTCTAAGAGAATGCGCAATGTCGGCTATTTTGCGCGTTGGAGTTTCCAAGGCGGCACTCGCTCGGAGATGCTTTCCGTCTCGAGTGGAACTCCGGCCTCCTTTACACCTTCCCGCCTATCCCTCTTCTGCCCAGAGTTCTCAAGAAGATAAAGAACGAACGGGCCCAAGTTATCTTGGTGGCTCCGGACTGGGCTTGGAGAGTGTGGTATCCCGAGCTACTGAGCATGTCCATCGATCCTCCACTCAGACTGCCTCTTCGGGCGGATCTTCTGTCGCAACAACAGGGGACGGTCCTCCACCCAAACCTGTCCAACCTCCGCCTTCATGCGTCGAGATTGAGCGGCAACAGTTGATGGCATTTGCCCATCCACCCGAAGTCTGCAATGTTATCTTGGCAGCCAGGCGTCCCTCGACTAAAACTGTATACGCCTGTCATTGGAATAAATTTGTGGCATGGTGCACTAACAAATCTGTTGACCCCCTATCTGCCCCTCTTTCAGAGGTTCTTCTATGCCTTCTTTCCTTGGCCCAGCAGGGCTCTGCATTGGACACCCTTAAGGGGTATCTTTCTGCCATTTCCGCTTTTCTTAGGTTTCCTGATCAGCCCTCACTCTTTAAATCTCCTCTTGTGAGTAGATTCTTGAAGGGGCTCACCCACTTATTTCCTCCCACTCCTTTCATCATGCCTCAGTGGGATCTTAATCTTGTACTTACTTTCTTAATGTGTACTCCCTTTGATCCTATGCATAATTGTCCCTTACAGCTCCTCACATTCAAAACTGTCTTTCTTATCGCCATCACCTCTGCTCGCAGGGTGAGTGAGCTTCAGGCCCTTTCTTCAAAACCTCCGTACTTGTCCGTACATCCCAACAAAGTGGTGTCACGCACCAGAGCTTCCTTACTTCCTAAGGTGGTTACACCGATCCATGTCGGCCAGTCCATCACTTTGCCTACCTTCTACACCCCCCCACATCCTTCCCATGAGGAGGAGATACTCCACTGTCTAGACCCCAAAAGAGCGTTGGCGTTCTATCTCAATCGTACTAAAGACTTCCGGGTGGACGATCAACTCTTTGTTGGCTATGTGGGTGCGAAGAAAGGGAAGGCAGTGCAGAAACGTACCATCTCTCGATGGGTGCTTCTTTGCATCTAAATGTGCTACGCCTTGGTAAAAAAGCAACCTCCAGAAGGCTTGCGGGCTCATTCTACCAGGGCCACTGCTGCATCCATTGCTTTAGCACGCGAAGGTCCTGTCCTGGACATCTGTCAGGCAGCTACGTGGGCATCCCTGCACACGTTTGCTAAACATTACTGCCTGGACAGTCAGGTCCGTTGGGACGGTTACTTTGGTCGTTCGGTCCTGCAGGACTTTCTAGTATGATCTTAGTTCGCAGCCCACCACGAGGATGGCATTGCTTGGGTATCTATTCTAAGGTAAGGAATCTGCAACTAGGAGTCTCTATCAGATGTACAAGTTACTTACCTTCAGTAACGAAATATCTGGTAGAGACATATTCTAGTTGCAGATTCCTTACCGCCCACCCATCCTCCCTGCTTGCGAACTGATTTCTAGGGACAGGGATTCCCCCTTTCAGGTCCTTAGCTCTGGTGCACCAATATCAGTGTTCTTAGTGGCTCTGCGCTCTGGCGTGGAAAGTCGTTAAAAGAAACTGACGTCACTGCACGAGTGCAGCGTCTATGTACTACTCCCGACGTCATCACGGCGACCATGACGCCTACAACACCTGCGGAGTCCACTGACGCCACCTACCGACGCGCAAGAGTATTGCTCGAAGAAAAAATCTCCGGATCCAGTCTGACGCCTGGGGGAAAATTCTAAGGTAAGGAATCTGCAACTAGAATATGTCTCTACCAGATATTTCGTTACCGAAGGTAAGTAACTTGTACATTAGTAAGTCAGATTGCAAAATCGCCATTCAAAGTGGGTTGCAAGTCATCCTACCTCACAATATTCTTGATGTTGGTCGCAAATTGTGACTGATTCAATCTAATGTCAGGTCTGGGGTGATGGCCTTTTGGGGTCAGCAGACCCCCATATCTGTGATTGCATTTAAATAAAGTACATTTTTGATGCAGCCAGTTTTCCTTAAAGGAGACTGGTCTGCATTTAAGGAAAAATATGTCCTTTCCCAAACAAACTTTTGTTTTCATTCACAACTTGCTCTTTGCAAATGGGTTAGCATCTCATTTGAAAATGTGGTATCCTATCAGTGGTTTGCAATCAAAATTGTATTGCAAACCATTAATTCATAGCATTAGAAATTGCAATTTGGAAGGGGCGTCCTAAATACACTCCTTCAAAACTGCGATAATACATTTCTAAACAAATTATGCAATTTAAAAACTTGTTACTGAATCGTAAAATGGTTAAGAACATTTGTACAAGCCATTTAGTAGCTGGAAACACTTTGATCAAATTATAGGCTTTGCAGTTGCTAGATAGCTTTGTAAACTGGCCCCTTATACTGTCTTTCAAGCAGGTATATCTGTTACACCTTTGCATCTTTCAGATCCAGAGGAAATGGGTGGTCGTGGCCTGTGTCTGAGACACATGGCTGCTTTATTCAGCAGCTCTGGACTCCCTAAACTGAAGATGCAATAGCTGGAGCCAACCTAGGAACAGCGGGGCCTGTCTTTAAACATTCCTGGGGATGCTATGATCCTGATTGTGCAGAGGACAGTGTCAAAGTAGAATTGAAAATCTGTTAAGATATTGTTGCTGACTATAATACTACTTACCTGAGACAGCAAAGTACTGCCAAGAGGCTTACATCAGCAGGAGAGCATCCAGTACACGGAGGAAGAGGAATCAGAGGCACTTTCTGTTTTAGGGCTGAGGAGGTACACCCCTCTGAAATTCCTACACATTCATATGAAAAATAGATCAATTTGTTTAGAGATACGTTTGTATCTTTAAAAAAATCAATGCATTTAAGTCTGGGCTGTCTGTACCAGGCTGTCTGCCCTGCCTTGTTTTGAAGCATGAGATGGAAGCCAGGCAGTAAATCAACATTCTGCTCTGTAACACACGGCACAGGGTTGACCCTTTTTCTCCCATGTGGTCTGTGCAAGTATCCACTATAGGCCGGTGAGACTTTTAGCATCATGATTTTTGGCGTCAGAGTCTTCGTCTCTGCATGATGGCAGCCATCTGTGATTAACAGGCATCGATCCCATCCTTTACCAATTCATCACACAGTAGGAGTGGATGCAAGCACACGGGATTTAGTGCCTTGTCTTTGCTAATCTTGTGTTATTTTTATTGTACTGAGACCCCTTGTCATGCTATCCTCCCCCATGTGAAACCCCAGGCCCTGGCTTAAGATCGCTGGCTCCTTTAGAAGTGGTGCTGCTGTATTTGTTCTTTGTGTTTCAAAAGATGAGCAGAGTCCTTGCACCTGTGCGAAATGGATCCAAAAGCCTGAGTCAAGCGCAAGGGGAGAAATACATGCTTACAGTAAAAGCAATTATGTGCTGTATGACATTAAAAGTGGCCTTATCTTCATACCCTTAACATTAATGCCACAAACATGAATTGATATGTGAACAATGAATGTTAAAATGTGTGTAATGTGTGTCAGCCATTTAGTTCCTCTTATTTCAGGTTTTACTTAATGTTGCATTCCCCAAGGGAGTTAGTTGTTTCATCATGATATGTTTCTGTGCATTGTATTACTCTTGCATAGTGCATACTTTGACTTGTGCCAGGTGTTTACGAGGGGCTTTGATTGATAGCGTCGATGCTAAGGCTGAAGGCAAAGCGAAGTGCCAGACAGTGTGGTGGTCTCTCTGCAGAGCACACAGAACAATAGTAATGTATCCCAATTGCAAAGAAATTCAGTGTAAATTTGTATGAAGGGGTGCAGAGAGGTCAAAATATTTAGAAGGCAAAAGCAAAATGAAATAAAGTGCTTCAATGTGAATAAGTGCAGTGCATGTTTGGGGTGAAAAAATTAGGGAGATGCGAGGGAGTCCGTTCAGGGGAGAGGGAAAAGAGGGTGGTGCTGATTAGGAAAGACAAGAGGTTGAAAATGTGCAGATTGATGAGATGTGAAGAGAAAAAGGCCATACATATCTAACGTAAAGCACACATAACTGACGGCCGTACTCCTTCCATAGGCTTCAATAATATTTAAATCACAGTTTCACAATTTCAGAATTAAAACATATCCAAAGTTAATTTATAACTAATCGTAGTTACTCATTTATCTTAAACAGCTAACAACTATTGACAATGACAATAGTACTGGCAGGTTTTAGGTGTATGTCAGTTGTTGTGTTATATTTCTGAAGGCAATAACATCTCAGAGAGAGACGAAAATACAGGCTGGGTGGCACCCTTTTACAGGAACTCCCACTTTTTTCTTCCCACTTAAAGATTCCCCTGTATAATTAATTGCGGCCAGGAGCTTTGGGTGCTTCCTGATGCCTAGTTAAAGCTGTTTCTTTAAAAGTTGATGCAGCATGCAGTGTTAGACACTGGACAAGCACACACTTTAAAGGGCCTGATGTTGCTGTGCTGTACAATTTTCACATTAAAGGAACTGTTGAACATCTTAATTTAAGGTATGAGGCAGTTTTAATGTGTTTAGTATTTCAAGACTATACGTTCTCACTGCATTATAAACCTTGCTTTCTCTCTAAATTCATTTGCTTTCAAGTGCACCTTTGTCAATCTTTCTTCACTGTTTTCTTGGGAGGAGAACTCATCTTGGACTCCACGTTTATCCATTAAGTTTGCTCTCTTCACTCACTACATAAAAGTTATATTCAACTTTTCAGCCCCACACTTTCAAATGCCACCAGCCGCCACTGAGAGGAAGTGTGAGACAGCATAGACCAAGGTGATTGCATTCTATGTGCTTTCCAGCGTTCCATGGTTTCTCCTAGATGACATATAAGTGATGCCTAGCTGCAACGCTTTAATAAAGTGAGAGATCCAGGAGCCTTTTTTCTTTTTCGGATATCTGTGCTGCAGGCCCTGTGATGCAAGTTTCAGTCATCAATTTGTACCAAGCCAAACTGTTCAAACAAACAAAAAAATGCCTAGGCTGTGACCATTCTGAATTAGTTTAATTACCCCCTGCAAAATTACAGCAGAAATCCAATAATGAACATTTTAATTTAGGACCAGCACTATCAAATATACCAGCATTATCCTTGCTATGTGTGAGCAGCATGGATGACTTGTTTTCTTATTCATTTTCAACGGGCCATGTGCAAGTAAATATCGTTTTTTTAGTTAAATTACTGCAAGCAGTACTTAAATATATGTTTTGAAAAAAACAATGTTTCGAATTCCTGTATGTTGCCTATTAAAACCTAGCAATTACCCATACCTATCAAAAGAGCAAATCAAAAATGTTCCTATATTTAGACAATTTAGTGCCTCTGCTCCAGACTGCTCTATGTATTTTCAAGAGACAGACCCTGTCAACCTTGTGCTAAGTCCATTGGGTTACAGCTGATATATGATATGTATGAGGATCTGAATTTAGTACAGCATACACCATGGATCTGATTTAGAACAGCATACACCATGCCTTACTCAACAAGTTCTGATCTTTGGCAAGAGCAGCAAAGCAAAACATGGAATGACTCCTGGTGGCCTTCAGAACTAGGACCCGCACTCACTCCTTCTGAGGATGCCAGAAACCATGGAATCATCATTGACAACTGGCTCACCATGGAATCACGGATTAACACTGTCTCCTCCTCCTGATTCTTCACTCTGCGCATGGTTCGTAAGATCTTCAAGTGGGTACCTCCACACACGAGCCCCTCATCACCAATCAATTAGACCACAGCAATGCCCTCTACTCGGGAATCGCCTTGCAACTTCTAGATGGACTTCAGACCATACAGAACGTCACAGCCAGACTCAATCTCGACCTTTCGCTATGATCCCACATCACACCACACCTCAGGCAACTCCACAGGTGCCCATGTAGAAGAGATGTGTATTCAAGCTGCTGATACGCCCACAAAGCCCTACAAACCCAAGCACTCACCTACATTATTCACTGCCTGAATTTCCACTGTCAAGAAGACTACACTCCACCTCCCTATTGCTTGCCCACACTCCACGCATCCACCGAAGCACAAGTGGAGGCCATGCTCTCTCCCACATAGCAAATAAAACCTGGAACAGTTTCCCCACACATCTCCGGACTATCGCCTCTCATCCGGAATTCCGTAGAGCCCTAAGTGCCTGGCTATTTGAATGAGCTGCTGAGACCTCCAAGCGCCTGAATACCTTTTGAGTCGCACTTACAACTCCTGTTTGATTGACTGAACAATTAAACAAAGGACTGCATATCACCTGCTGCTGATACAGGTGAACTGCCCACTTCCATGTTGTTAGAAACCAGGTTCCTCTTGAGATCCACGATTGATGAATGTATTGCAAAAATCCTATGGAAGTAACTGTGTTATAGCCATTCATTTTGCAGATGAAAGATACTCTTATGGCTATGGAAACTAAACGTCCACCTTTTATAGAAAAGAATACTAGGCGGAAAAAGGTTTCGGATCCGGGATGTGTAAGGCATATAATCTAAAAGTGACACAATGTAAAAGAAGAATGAATTAACGTTGAGTATGAGCACAAATTTTGAAAAGATTGTGCAGAAATAACTGCAATCTTGCATGATGTCTGCTAAATGAATGAACAAATTAATATGCCATTTTTAAAGTGTACAGCTGTCAGTGGATGTCCTAGTGCTCAGCAGCAGACAGAAATGGCTATTTAATAAGACTCAACACTACTGAAAATAAACAGGTTTTAAGTATTTTCTTAGAGGATGATAGGAGAATGAACAGCCTCCCAGATGAGCATGCCTCACCAAAGGAACCACAAGCCTTAAGTGACTGTTGGGTCTTAATTATCTAGCAGGAACATTCTGCTCAATGTTGATCCAGAACTACGTTGGACCTTTTTGATAAAAGTGTGAAAGGTAAACAGCAAACATTTAAAAGAAATGCACTTGCAAACATGAAGCTAATGCATAGACCTTAAGTGAGCACCAATTGAACCATGTCTGAGGATATCAAGAAGCAGCTGAGCCGTAGCATTCAGAACCAGCTGTAAGTGCTGAAGGAGGTAGTCAGGAAGGCCAGGGTAAACAAAATGTTTACATATTCAAGGGGGAAGTGATCAGAGCATGCATAATAGTTTTCCAGGTGCATTCAGGGACCAGGCTCAAAATGTCTTTAAAATGGAAAAGCAAGAACCAGACACAGATTTCACCTGAGGGGCAAATGAGAGTTCATTATCAAATCAGCCACCCAGATTCGTAACCTGCTCCACTTCGTTTGAGGGGAGCCAAGATCAGTAACCCACCAGGCACCACTCCAAAGGGAAGGGGAGTAGCCAAAAGTATGACCACAGTTTGACACAATTAGTTTTAAGCAACTCAGATTCATCCAATTAGCCCCTCACAGCAGACAAGACATTAAAAAGAGTGGACTGAGGGGTGACCCCTGTGGAACACCGTAAGGAAGAGACTTTGATGAAGACACGAAACGAGGCATAAAGTCAGAGATTGATCTCCATCGTAAGGACTAAATCCATTGAAGTGCTAGACGGTCAGTGTCACATTTATATATCTACTGCAACATTATTTGGTGTGAAACTGTGTCGAATATAGCAGACTGATCCAATATGACCACAATCGCCGCAGGCCCATGTTGACGCTCAATCTGACAAATTCTGAGGCTTCTAGCAGCACCAATTCAGTGCTGTTACAGGGCTGAAATCCAGACAGTCATGTAGAAATTGATAAGTTTCTAAGAACTGGTTGAGCTTACAATTCACAGCTTTTCTAACTAAAATGGTAGAATAAGCCAGGAGCAAAGATATAGGCATGTAGTTTTCAAATACCTGTGGATCAGATCAGCTGGTGGCTTCTTTAGGAAAGGCAGCACATAAGCATGTTTCCAGGACTTTGGGACAACCGCCTGCCAAAGAGAGTTGTTCAGCAGAGCATTAACAAAAGGGTTGATAATATGCCTGACTTTAAATAAAATGACTTTGGGACAAAGGTCCAAGGGAGATGCAGACTAGCAGTTCAATATGGCTTGCACTGAGACATCTAAAGACATCTAAAGAGATAGGCTCATAAGCAGTGAGAGGAGCTCAAAGAGTAGCTAGACAATTTACAGCAATCACCACGCACACCAGAAAGGTTCATATCCTGAAACTCAGCATAGATCTTATCAATTTAGTCTTGAAAATAGAGTGAAATAGTCTCACATAGCTGTTCCCCTGTGGGGTGGGGGATTACCTGAGCACAAGTTTTGGGAGAGAGAAATTAACAATTTAAAAATCTCTTTAGAAGTATTCAAAGCAGTAGAAAATTGATTGGAAAAATACTCTGATTGAGCCTACAAATAGCTGCATGATAATCTCAAGGAGCCTGTTTATAAACAGCTTTCTCATTGTCCCCCTAACCCTTCCTCCACCGATGTTCCAATTTCTTGCAGCTGGATTTAATACAGGTGTGCGTCTGAGTAAACCACAGGGCCGAAGTTTGAGGCCTAACCTGTGTTTTACTTCTAACCGGGGCAATAGTATCTAATGCCGTTGTTGTCCAGTTGTTGGCGGAAAGAGTATCACGATCCGGAACACCACTCAGTTGCAGGGCAAAGAGGGATAAATTAGATGGCAAATTGGCTTCACTAGCTTTATGCAAAGGGCAAGAGTAAAGCAAATTAGGAAGATGCTGAGAGGTTTTCCTCGGACGTGTGAGCCCCCAAGGAACGAGGTAATGATTCGACCAAGCTAAGGCGTAGAAGTGCCAGTATGAAGGTCAGGCATGTTAGTGAAAATTAGATCAAGCATATGACCGATCTCATGGGTGGGACCACAGACTTTCTGTAACCTATTCAGTGAGGCAAAAGCCTCCATGATCTGAGAATAACCAATCAGAATCTACATGAATATTAAAATAACCTAAAACTGTGAAGTTGGCAAATTAAACACAACTAAGTGCAATTCATTCAAAGGATATTAACGTTTTTTGCCTCTTTGGAGGACGATAAATTCAGCCACCAGAGAAGGAGAAACTGGCCGACATTTTAAGATGGAAAATTGCACCCTTATAGAGGGTGGGGAGACTTCAAAGCCACAAAAGCTGTGCAGACATACTCAGAGAGGAAGATGATTGCAATGCCACCCCATTACTTTCCTGTCTGTCAGTGTGCTGAATAAAGAAGTTAAGAGGGACTGCTGACACTGTAACAGAGTACGCCGTGTCAGAGAACCAGGTTTCAGTGAGGAAAAAGGCATCCCAATTATTCAAAGAAATCAATGCTTGCTTGGGAAGGGAGAGCACATTGATTAAAGAGGCCTTAAGAGTTTGCTCAGTGAGGCTGGCCGGGCATGTCCTATATGGTGTCTCCAGTTTTAAATAGTTTCCCACTGGAAAAGAGGGTGAAGCTCCTGAAGGGAAATAAAAAATTACGTGAGTTTGACAAAAAAAAGAGAAAATAGGACTGTGAAGGGAACTAACATAGAACTTATGCGTACAAGAATAAGCTCTATGTAAGGGTTTTATTTGCTCCAAATGATAGACTGTCTTACCATGAGGAAACATGGCAAATCCTCCAGCATGGCTGGTGCTGGATAGATACAGACGGGCGCGCCAGAGGCATGTCTGCACCAGAGTGCAAGCAAAATGGGCCTGGAGGGCAAAGAGGCCTGCCCACTAAAAAAGACTAAAACGCCTTAACAAGATGGAAGCTTCAAAAATCCCGCTTTCCCAGAACAGTAAAATTCAGGATAAAATGTTTTCCTTAACTCATAATAGCAACTACTCACATTCTAGCTCAGCTGCATGCACATCCGTGCCAAAGTGTGAGCTAAATTGTCCGTAGAGGGGCAAGAGCCCCACCCCGCCACCCTCATTAAAAAAGGCTTGATCTCATCAACAAGATGGAAGTTCCAAAATCTCCAACAATACATCAAATGGTAAAACAACTCCTGCTTTCCCAGGACAGTGAAATACAGGATAAAATGTTTTTCTCAACTCATAAAAACAACCACACACCTTCTATCTCATGCAAGAGTGAAATGCAAATTATTCAAACATATCTCATCAAGGTGGCCAAACTGCCATTAGAAACTCAACTGGACCCCTTACAAAAGGCCCAAAGACGATCTCATTCTGCATTGTGAGAAAACCCTACCGGAATTAAAATGTAGTTTCTGAAATTTACAAAAACAATGCAGTGCCTCTTGGCCAGTACAGAAATAAAACAAAAAGTCATCTGGTTGCAAAACTTCAGTCAATTGTTAGTTGAAAAGAAAAATACATTTCTGTCATGAGTTTAGAAAAAAAAAGAAGGCTATCATCATTGTATATGGTGTCGCCCATTTCTACAATACACAATCACACCCTTTTAAGTTTGAGCGCTGATTTCTAAAGGACCACAGGACCTGAAGGAAGGCCTGGATTTAAAGAGATCTCAAGATATGTAAATGACACAACCCTCATTTCCAATTCAAATCACACCCACATTAGGAATCATCATGAATCACAACAAAGCCATGGTATGAGTTGCAAGTCACATCAATGTCTAGGAATTGTAATCCGGGAACAACTCTCTCTCCCTTATTAAGCACCTTTAGTGCTAACAGGGAACCACGGCTGGCCTGGATGCTCAGTTACTGTGGTATTCTGAATCCCCTTCTCTTGCAATTCCCTCCTTCCAGTGCTGACAATACTGTCCCTTCATGTTTAACAATATTCTCAACCTAATACTGACAAGCAAGACCCTTATTACTTGATTTCCCATCTGTACATTTGTTTTTTCCTATCACACACCCTGCCTGCCCTTGAGCCCTTCTGGCAGATCACTGCTTTACTTCCTATGCTTCATGTCAGCGATCCAAACAAAAACATACGAACATGCCATTTAAAATGTATAAGCCCATCAGTCTTGCTGTTGCGCACGCGGAGGTCTTCTTCATGCCTCAGGTGCAGAAACTGCACACACTTTGTTGAAATACCACAGCTTGTCCTACCTACATAGAGGTCTACCAGATCTTTGGATTCAGTGAGAAGTCTAGTAATCGGATTCATTAAACATAAACCAATAACGTTAGAAACACAAACAACACTAAACACCATGACCAATTTGATAGTGGAAACAAAACTCCAAACTGAATAAAGTTTCAAAGCTTTATTACCAACACAAAGCCAAAATTACGTAAATGGTACGCAAGATTAAGTTACAAACATACATACAAATTATAGGCTGACCAAAACATCTAAAGAGATTAAGCTCACTAAACACTCCAAAAAATAACACAAACCCATAGAAAAATAATATGCACATCAAAATCAGGTATCAAAGCAGATGATGGTGACATCAGTAATCATCAAAGTCAATTAATAACATTCAATAATTGGGCTGGGCCATCCTCATCCCTAATCCGAATTTGGGCTTGCATGTGTGGGGACAGACTAACACCTGTGGGTAAAAACAAAAGACGAGACAAAAATAATTTGGAAAATCATCTCACTAGCGTAACTATAAAAATTCCACTAGTGTAATTATCTGAGCCATTGGTTCCCAACCTGTGGACTAGGGACCCCTGGGGATTCGTGAAGCCTCCTCAGAGGGTCCACGACTGCTTAAAAAATGTAATAAAATTAACAGATTAAGTCCCTAGCTTTCAGTAATGGCTCAGTTGGGGGTCCTTGGGTTTCCAGTAATGATTCAGTGGGGGTCCCCAGGTACCAGTAATGATAAAGTGGAGGTCTACAAAAGTTAAAAGGTTGGGAACTACTGATCTAAGCTGAAAAGGAAACAAGGAAAACAATATTGCGAATTATACCTCTCCTTGTGAGACAGCAGACGGGACGGATTTGTCAGTCAGAGCACTCAGTCACAGCTTCAGCTGAAAGCAGCATTAAAGGGCAGTACAGAACACAAGTTGCACATAGGGCAGGTCAGCAGTGATTGAGCATATTAGCAGCATGAGCAATTGGGGAAACTAGAATGTGACAAAGGCTTAATATGGAGGTTGGTTTGTATGGAGCACCACTGAACATCACAAGGGCTTAGAAAGTCAGAGGATGGTTTAGAGAGGAAGATAAAGAGTAGAACTGGATCTCAGGACGGTCATCCACAGACTCCCTGAAGACTAACTCCTCATTTCAAAAGTCTCTCTCTGACTAGAAATGTACAAAAAGTTCTGATTGGACCCCAGCGTGGACCCATCTTGAGCAAATGAATCAATATCCAATTAGAATTATAACTAGTCTAGCTAAGAAATTCCAAGTACATATTAGTGAAAATTAATACAAATAAACCCTATAGCGCACATTACAATTTAAAATTGAATATGCAAGCAAATTATTTAATTGCAACATTGTCATGCATTTCATTAGAAAGGTTTAAACATGCATTTATTTTTCTGCACTCATGTAACTCATGTTAATAGATTCATTTAAATCAATATCAGTACGATTATTTCATGTTCATTTTATACTCCTAATATACCTTTTGTCTCCATTGTTTCTCTAAAAATAATGTTTTTAATATGAGTTCATGTCATTAGTTTACTAAAATATAAATGCACAATATCTTTCCATGGCAAAACGTGATGTCGAAAACAAGTGGAGATCACAATGTCCATCATAACTTATAAGTCGCCATATGCTAACTTCTATGCCACTAATGCATTAGAAAAATTCGATCTCTAACAGTCTTATAACATGGAATATCACCGGACTAAAACATCCCCCAAAAAAAAACTACAGCAAAAATTGAATACAAACACTGCCTTTTTACAAGAAACTTATCTCCCTACAACAATCACTTTTTCCCAAAGTCAAATTACCAAATTCTATAATTGATTTAAGTTGTTGTAGACAAATCGTACTTGATTTGCTAATCAGAAATGGCTATTGATCCATAGGTCTATAAGTCTACAGGGGGAATCATCTGAATGGGATTAGTTACTTTTATATTTTTTTCCAATGCGAACAATGAGAGTGGCATTTCTAGAAAGACTAACTTGGATCCCTTCCACTCTTCAATGATCGAGCAATGAATAAATATGTTGCATTGGACAAAATGAACAGATTCAAGAAGATTAAATTGAGTAACAATAAAAAAAAACAACAACAGTAAAGTCTGACAAACGCCTTTGGCAAAGAAGCATTGATTGATGTTTTTGTCTTCTTAATTAATGTTATAGTTATGTATTTTATACCAAACCCTTAGCCTATGTCTTTAGTAATAGCAACTGGCGTACCTCGGCTTCAGCTCTCCAGACACTGATTAATTGAAACTGAGTTAGAGTGGCAGCATTTCCTGCCGAGGATTTGTACTAACAGTGGTGCGGTTGGGGGCTAATGTCAAGGGCTTGGTGGCATCAGTCAATTACAAGGACCTGTTTCAGCTAGTTGACCAGATCCTGTTGCACTTGGTGCTCCACACCTGCTCTTCACCACTCTGCCAATGAAGCTGACCCTCTGGGGAGGTAGGAAGGGTGGGTGTGAGACAGAGCATGGCTGATGCGAGATTTCATTAGATTGGTTGCCGGTGTGTGCATGGTGGGCTGGCCGGCCTTGCTTGTTTGAGCTGCTCTGACCTGAGCATCTTCGATTTCAGTACGCCCTAGCTTCATCCACCTGTTTCATTTAATTCATCTGATTGGGCCCGTTTGTGCTAATGCACCTCTGAAGGAAATGTAAACAAGGATATTTACTGACACTTAAGGGCACTTTGAGTGGTATTTTATCACCTCTCGACCTGCAAACTAGAAAAATCAAACTTTATCTTTGATTTGGGTGGTGTCAGTGGCAGGAATTCCAGGGTGGAGGTAAACGTCATTTTCGTTTTGTGTTAATCTCCTAATATTTTTCTCTCTCTCCGTTCTTTGATTCTCTTTCTTCTTCTACATTTTCGAGTAATAGCAACTCATCTGTTCTCCAGTTAGCGCCCCATGCTCACCCCCCTTCAGTAAGTTGAGCCTGGAAGGCTTAAAAGTCTCAAAGAACAACCCATCTCAAAACACTCAAAAATCTCAGTAACATCCTCTCTGTATACAAATAAAAAATTGCCCAACCCACTCCATTACTGATTACTCCATTTTGTCTCAGAACACTACATCTCAAAAGAAAATTTGTCAGAATCCTCCATTAGTGTTGTTAAAGAGCATCTTCCACAAATAAATCTTGTCAATATGAAACTTTTGAAGTGCATCACAGAGGGTTGGTGGTTGAAGAATAGTCAATCACTGAGTTAATCTCCACTCCACATGAATACAGGAGATTGGGTACCGATGAAGGACAACTATTCAAATTCTTCAGACAGTTTTATATTGGACAAGACGGATGGTAAACAATTGGATGACATTCCTTTAAATATTCAAGCACCAATCACTGAACAAGCGGATGACATCCCCCTGAATAATCAAGCATCAATTACTGGTCTTGTCGATCCTTCATTCAATACAAAATGCAGTGCCTTCAGCTCCATCAATTACACACTGGCTACAATAAGTGTTAAGCTGTCAATCACAAAAATTAAAACTCCAAATTGATCTTTTACAAGCTCTTGCACCTTACATCACTAATTTGGATGATTGAGCATCTTCCAACCCAATGTGAAATCCATATAAATTGTATCATAGAAACACCACCACCTGTAGCTGCACTCAGATAATTGCCAAGTTGTGCACCTTGCCAGAAATGCTAAAACAACTTATAGATATCCTCAAAGCAACTAATTCTCCAGGCATCATCTTGCTAGTAAAATTCACTGACAGGGCCATGTTTCTGGCTCTGGCCCGAGTCACCACCACCACCACCACCACCTGTCAATCTGTACAGAGGGGCACAGACACAATAATTACCTCTAAAGAAAAAGTGGTTCACAGCTTCAATTAGGGTATGAATCAGCCAACCAGTTTGCAAAACCATTCATGCAACAACTTAGATTTGGCTATGTGCCCACATACAAAAAAGAAAATAAATTGAAAATAAGCAAAAACCCAAAGGAAGAAAGCTATCCCAAGCAGGTCAAATCACAGAGGGCCGTCCACAGCAAGAAAAAACTGTATCCAATCTTTCTATCCAGAAAAAATTCATCTTCACAAGAATTTTTGCTGCACAACTGCACACTCCCTCCTCTGGAGTTACCTATAGGATTCCTCGACCTATTAACTCGGATGGTACCAATAAAGCTTGATCAATGGCCTCAGCACTCCCATGAATGGATCGCAATTGAGGGGTAACATAATTCACACACTTCTATAACAACTCCTCTGCAGTCTTCCCTTGGATCTGTAAAAAATCTCATGAGCCATCTAGTTATGGGTTCCAGCGATGATGTGACATTATAAGGAAGTCTGAACAACCCACATTAGCCTTGTTTGCTTATAGCTGCAGAGTGGCGACATTCAAGAAATTGCACAGTTGAGGCGCAACAACCAGATCATAGCCAGGCTTCTATATGCGTGGTCAAACATGTGACAGTGGTGGGCAATTGACACCCAGACCATCCCCCAGGCTCAGTCACAAGGAGTACCATAGGCAATCTTTTGTAAGGTAAGGGGAACTAACCAATAGTATACAGATTCCTACTCCTGCACCCCCAGAATAAGTGTTCAGAGGACACAAAGTGGTTCTTAATCGAGGTAGCATGCTCTGTCTTCTTCATCACATTTGAGGTTTCTCTCTCACCTCCCAGAATATTCTAAGCTTACATTTCATTGAATTTCTGTGCAGTTCACAAAAGGAGGCCATACTGGTAAAAACCGTACAGGTTACATTGAAAACCATAGAATTTGTTTACAAAAATGGGATATAACCTGCTTCCAGAAGACATGGTTCAAAACTACAATTCACGTTGATTTTTGCCAAGTATTTGCTAATCCAGCAATCTTGCATAGAACAATTGGTAGGCCTCCAGGAGGCATGTCGATATGCATTTCAATAGGCATAGAAGTTACTGTCGAACCTCAAAACATTTTTCCAAGCTGTTATTACTGAAAATATACTCTTCAATAAATCCATGTGCAATATTTAGCTCAGTACTGCGATACAAAAATACTTAGTTCAACAATAAATTCAGGATTTTCCAGCCCAATTAGTCTCCTAACAATGAATCAGCAGAGGCAAGATCCATTAGGAAAACAAATTGATAACCACTTAAATAGTCTGTTGCAGTTTTCTTTGACACTGTGCAGCAAACTTCCGGCAGCCAGAAATGTCCCACATTGCTCATGCAGCAGAGGATCAATTCTAGAGTACATATATGTATCTCGATTTCTCTTTAGATCCTACCATGATTTCTCTGTCTTAAGGCGGTTCAAAATTGATCCTTTCCCCACCTTAAAAACCTTGTACCTCGATTTGCGAAGAGTTGGTAATCTAGTCCACTTTGGTCATGGCTCGGCCGATAGTAAGCTAAGAAGAATTAAAGTGACAACAAGAGATGAGGAGAAATTAGCCACATGGAAAACATCCAATGACATCAAATCACTCAAGAAGAAGATATTAGTAGCATCCTTCTCCGTCAAGCTAATAACAGGCCATCGTTTAGCCCAGAAAAATAAATTGTTCTCCCCAGAATCAGAGGGTCAGAAAATACAGCTTTCGAAATTAACTACATGCTTACGGAAGGGAATCGCTGACCTATTCACAGCAGGTTTCCTGCTTAAACTTAAAAAAGTTTACAAAAGAGAATCAATGGCTTACCATCTGCAAGCTCTCTGAAAACTTAAAGATCAATCCCAGTTTTGGCAATACATTAGCAGACTAAAAGGTTAGGAGCACCCATTGAAAGAGAACAGAGTAGCGCTCGATACCCCGGAGAGCCTCATCTCACAACTCTGTTGCAAAGAAAGTGGCAGTCTGGAAAAACAGGCTACACATATTGCTCGCCCATTAATAGCGAATAAACATAGTGTTGTCTCAGAGACAGAATACTTCATTCAAAAAGGTTCATCCAGGTTTTAAATAAATTGAGAGCAAGTGGGACTTTAGGTGCAAAATTTATACCAAGCACCCTGTTCAAATCCGAAACAAGGTACTGAATTTCCTGGTTAACTCCTTTGTTTAGAGCCTCATTTCTTACAGGGACAGTTGTTGACTCCTAGCAAGGCTCTATGTTATGCCCTTCTATCTATCTGACCAATGGTAGCAGAACAGATCCATCTAGCTACTACTTAATCGCATTGCTCAATGTTTAGGGCAAAGCATATACGAATATTTTACTCCAGGAGATGGAACTCTGGTCAAATGAAAAAAAATGTGACCACCGTATTTCATATAGACTTTAGAACTAACTATAGCACAGCAGACAAAATTGTGACAATATCCTTTCTTGCTCACCACACAATTAATCATAATAGACCCCCATTTTTTGCATGTTTTATCAATTACACAGCTGCTTTTGACTAGCCTTCTCCGAGCCATCATCGTTCTATACTCTGATACTTGGGTACATGTGATAGTCAGAAATGGACTCACAGTAATAAAATTCTCATTAATAGGGGCCTGAAGCAAGGATGTGTTTGTCTCCCCTCTATTCCTCGTCAGTGTCTACACTGTTGATATTAGTGTATCTGTAGGAAAAGGTAGATCATTCCCACCAAAGATTCATAACAACCATTTGCAAATTTTACAGTATGCAGACAACATTGTCATACTAGACCATACATACATTGGTATGCAAAGTGCCTTAAATGAATTACATAATTATAATTGTAAAAATAAAGTAGAATTGAGTCAATCAAAAGCAAAAGACATGATTTTTTTAAAAATCTGAACTGACATGGTACTTGGGCTCCATCATCTTGAGTTATCGCGTGTACCACAATTATCTCAGCATTTGGATCACAGAAAGAGGTACTCCAAGATGCCAATTGTCTCAGATGGATCATAGAGAAACTGCAGAAGCATATGCCCTCTGCATATTCTACGCAAAGATTTATAGTGCCTCAACAAGCATGATTCTGAGATTAACCAGAGCAAACCTTTCACCATGGATATCATAAAATCATTGATGTTTTCCAGGTCCTTCACTAGAACTAATATAGCGCAATACATTCTGAAAGCTCCTTCATCTACCCCAGAGCTCCTTGAGATCACAAAACCAATTGGAATTTGCTTTAGTCCATAAAGACCTGTGAGTAAAGTGAATTTCTTAGCATAGTAATTCCTGATCCAGAAAGCAAAGAAAGGATTACTGAAAGAAGTTATCAGGCCTCTAATGTAAGCAGCATTTAAATCTGCTCTAAAAATACAAGTAATGCTGCTCAGCAGGACTGCAGACATTCTAGACCTGGTTAATAACAGACATTTGCTTTACATCTTGGATTCATATAGTATTATGAGTGCTCAGTTATATCTAACAGAGTCAATGCACATATCAGTGAGACCTTCTATCATTTGCATGTGGTTCCTGCGATTCTCAAAATTAAGGTTGCCCTGGCATAATCACCAATTTTTCGAACATCAGGTGCAGCTATGCAACTGCAAGAGAGAATCTATACTACACATTGTTGTTGTCCCAGGATGAATATTGAAAGGCAGGTCTTATTTAAATAGATTTTCACAAGTATCATTAGACAATGCAGAGAAGCTCTAAAGTACTGCTTCAATTCCCAGAGCATCCTGGACCTTTGTCAAGCCGCCAAATAGTTTTTTCCTATGTCGACTTCTCAAATGCAATTTTAATTAGATATTAATGTACGTAAAATACTATCTTAAATTGAAGGATTGGTTCATTTTATGTTGGTTAGTGTTATGTATTAGTAATAATCTCTTTTGTGATTTATGTAAGATTTTTAATTAATCAAACATATTAAATTATTACTTATTGTCTTTGTCAGCTCCTAAGTATATTCATGCACCTGAAAATTATATCCTAGATAAAATAAATGTCAGTTTCTGTTTATAAATTAAATGCAAAAAAGAATGATAATATTCAACTCACCTGGGCAAGGCATAACCCCAAATTAGGTGCATAATTAAAAACAGACTTATTAAAAATGTAGCATTTTTATCACAAACATATATTTGGACATTATACAGTATAATTCTATGCAGATTCAAAAGCATACAAGTTTAGAAATGTTGTAAACAAGTAGTTCTTAACTTGTGGTCCGGGGACACCTGGGGGTCTGCCACCCCTATTCATTGGGTCCATTATTGCTTTGAAAATTAAATTATATTAACAGATTAATAAAGTGTACATAAATAAAGAAGCACAATGTAAAATTAAAAGTTTTGAAAACTTCCATATATGTGAAAGAATTTGAAATTGAGGGCTAAAAATTAAAATGGTGTCCTCAGATTGAATAGTAGGAGCAGTGCAAGTGCATCAAAAAAACATAATATAGATATCAGATGAATTTAAAAAAGCCACAACCTTCAAATTAAAATTAAAATATTGTTTTTTGTTTAATATTTTTGAATTAAATAAAATGTTTCATCATTTGTGTATTTGTTTGATGAATGCTTGTTTGTATATTTTTGTGTATTGTTTTGGGGTTCACCAAAATGACTCAGTGGGGGTTCTCAGACTTCACTAATGATTCAGTAGGGGTTCCTGAATACCCATAATGATTAAGTGGGAGTCCTCAGAAGTCAAACTGTTGTAGACAAATGGCTCTTTCTTATGATATGTTGGTGGGGTGAGTTTGATACCTGTAAGATGCTCTTTACACCCATCACATTTTGTTTCCACTGCGACTTAGCTGTATATCTTTTTCAGGAATCAAAAATACAATGTCACCATAGTGAGAAATATTAAAAAGCCTTAAGAATAACACAATGTCTTGTTACTGATGTTCACCCACATATACCAGCCTCTGTACCATTGTAATTAGAGTTCATAGAGTTCACAACTCATCTGGAACACTGCCTAACTTGCCACAGGTAGACTTTGCAGTGCTGGTTAAAGAAAAACAGAAATCAAGTAATCAAGTGCTTCAAAAATGAATAATGACATGTGCTACAAGGTGCTTGAATTCCAATTTGAAAAACCAAAGCAATAAAAATTAAGTGGTAAACTTTGGACTAGAGTTTGTGACGGTAGAGAAACATTTACAGAAAAGGTCACCCTTAATGAAATAAACTGAAAACTTTCAGCAACTTAGAATGTGATTCTCCTTACTGGTTATGCATAATGTTGGACCTTGTCCTCTCTGTAAAGTCAGTCACATACTTTTTGCCTCACCCCTCCTGTTTTCAGAACCCATTTTTGTTGTCTTGTAGTACTCTGGGCACTTTACCACTGCTAACCAGTGCTAAAGTAGTTGTGGCTTTCTCCATTAAACATAGTGAAATTGACTTACATCCAATCAGCACATTTCATTTACTTGTAACTCCCTTGTAAAGTGGTACTACTGGTACCCATGGCCTGTAAATTAAACAATAGTAGTCGGCCTCTGGCACTGATTGTAACACCCACTTAAGTAATGCTATAAGCATGCCTCAGGCCTGCCATTGCAGCCTGTGTGTGGAGGTCTAAACTGCCATTTCTACCTGGTAAAGCAAGCCCTTTGCTATGCCAAAACCACCCTTTTTAAGAGATATGTCACCCTAGGGTAGGCTCCAAATATCACTTAGGGCAGGGTGCATTGCATTGTATTTAAAAAGTTGGATATGTTCCTTTAGATTTTACCTGTCCTGGTAGTAGAAAAACTTCCAAATTCATTTTTCACTACTGCAAGACCTACCTCTCCCACAGAATGTAATTGGGTTACTTTATTACATTTAATACGTGGTAACTTTTGTGTGAAAGCAGGTAGGAATGTCATGTTTGATGTCGGAAATTAAAACCCTCTTTAATGATAAAGTTGGATTTTAAGTCATAATTCTGCACATGACACTTTTATAAAGTTATTTTCTTGTCCTAAATATTTATTGCCTGCAGCCTGTTCCTGGGTCACATTACTAGGTTTAGCTGGCCTTTGTTTACTCATCCCAGACAGAATCACAATAGAGGTTCTCAACAGTATGGGCTATCCAGGTTTGTTTGGGAAGGTGGGGGGAAGCAGTCACCTTCCATACTTGCACTTTAAAGGCCCTGGCCTAGCTTTCACACAAAGGACTTCACACTAGTCTGTTGTGCCCCAGACAGATTAAGACCAGGGCAGGGAAGCAGAAAATTCCAGACACCATTTCTGGGGAGGAAACCTCCAAACGTTTCTTCCACTTCAGAGGTATTAAAAGGGGACACTTAGACCCACTCTTAAAAAAAAATGTGACCACCGTATTTCATATAGACTTTAGAACTAACTATAGCACAGCAGACAAAATTGTGACAATATCCTTTCTTGCTCACCACACAATTAATCATAATAGACCCCCATTTTTTGCATGTTATATCAATTACACAGCTGCTTTTGACTAGCCTTCTCCGAGCCATCATCGTTCTATACTCTGATACTTGGGTACATGTGATAGTCAGAAATGGACTCACAGTAATAAAATTATCATTAATAGGGGCCTGAACTGAAGGATGAAGAAAAGTCAGTTCCTCCATGGGCTAAAACTCATTCTCTGATCCCCCAGAATACCATGCCACTGAAGAAGGTTGGATTTTCACAAGTAATACCATCTCCAGTCACAAACTACACAACAGTATACACAGCTCTAAAACATTTAATAAATGTGTGTGCTCAGCTTGAAGACCAGCCTATCATGCCAATTTACTGCAATAAAGCCTAATTGTAGATAACATTTTTATGAGCTATCCAGTAAAATGTTATGATCTTTATCCAATGATGGGTGTTTTCCACATGACAAAAGTTGCATTGCAGTGTGCAGGACGTTATCTCGGTGGATGCTGCATAAACAATGCACTTATCGAGGCTGAAATCTTTGGAAGCAAAACTGTCCAGTCAGTACTGAGCGGAATTCATTACTTTTGTTTGTTACAAGGTATGCTCATCATATCTGAGGCTATAGAAACATTGCATTGGAAAGCTTTCTGGAACAAGAATGACAATTGAGGTTTTGCATATCTTATCTCAGAAGTGAACAAGGCACAGGTGCCCTTCATTCAAAAGACATATTGCAAAGCCAGGCAGTGTTAATACACTCAGTACAAAATCAGAAAAGCTGGAAACTAAGTTTGTAGCGTTTGTCAAAGAATGTGAAAAAAAATCAGAACTTTGCAAGTACTAGAAAAATGTTTTACACATGATAGCTCTAGTGAAAAACTTGGTACATACTGAACGGGAGGGTGATTGGGAGCTGCACATGAAGACTGTGGAGTCACTGATTACTATGTTTTGCTACTTTGATTGCATAAACTTCGTGAGATATGGGTCCTGGTATTTAGAAAGAGTGAAGAAACTGGAGTTGCAAAAAAACATACCTGTACAGTAAATTCATCCATAGACATTTTGTGGTAAAAAATAGAGAGGGAAGGTTCAATGCTGTGGCTCCAGATATGAAACTGGAACAGACGATCCAGAGATCACAGAAAAGGTCCAAAGGAATTGTTGTTCAGCCACGTAAAAGTGAATATGTTGCTCAGTGGCACCTAGTTTACCATGAAGTCCTTTCTACTCGCAATTTTTTCGGAGAGATGACAAGTTAAAAATTTAATGGACTATTGTGAAACGTTTCCTCACCACAAACTTGTGGGAAAGAGGGGATTGTTTTAATCAACATGCAATCTTCATTTCATGCAACAGCAAGAAAACTCATTTGAAACTTTGTGACCAAACAATAAGTGGATACGATATAAGGACATGTCTATTAGATGTCCTATAACATGGATTGAAACCATACACAGAACTGAAACAGAAGAGATTTGTATTGAAAGAAAAAAAATGATTGACATTATCAAAGCTAAACTTCCACGCTTTAATTGCCATAGTAAGAGTTTCGTCTAACCAGCCACTACAAAACCGGTTACAAAAAAGCAACTTTGGCAAGCACATAGAGAGATCAATGTAGCTAAAGAAAGCAGTGAATATATCAAGGACATTCTTTTGCATGATCTTCTTCCAAAAAACGCATTATTTGATGGGGATGCTTCAACCAAACCAGTGAAGCACAAACTCGTACAAGAGCTCGACAAATAACCTTTCACCTGAAGAATTTCAATTAAAAAAGGTTTCCTCATTGAAAACTGCTGTTGTTGTGGAATATATGTCACAATTACGAATGGTCAAGATTTCATCCATGCAAAACTTCGGAGAGGTCGTTCAGACTGTTTTACAGATATTAAAGTCAGTGTGCACCTTCCAAGAATAACACAGTCTTTGGCAGTTATCTTGAACTATCTGTCAAAGAATGTGATAGAATCAGACAAAGGTCTACAATGAGGAATTGGTGCCTGCAGAGATATATTCAAAAGGTATGGCCATATTGTTCAAGAACGTAACAGCAAATTGGAGGACTCTCACCTTTGTTTTGTGCCACATGTTGAGTGGGCTGTTCGAAATAGTTCTAATCAATTCATTGTACTGTCAAATGACACAGATGTTATTATTGTGCTTCCTAGATTTGTTGCAATGTTCATAAGTCAAGGATTGTCAGAGTTATGGATACCTTATGCATCAGGCGAGAATAGACACAATCCCACATCATATTCTGTACAAGAAACATCACCCAGAGAATGCCCAGTGTTCTTATCAAGGCATATATTCTTACAGGCTATGCGAATATGAGCAAATTAGAAAAAAGCTTGCTGAACCTGTGAAGTTTCCAAAAGGATTTGCTGAGACAGAAGAAGAATGTGACTTTGAAGACATAGAAAAATACCTTGAACGTGTTTTTGAAAATGAGTTCTTGCTGCACACATTTGACGATCTTCAGTACAGTGAGTTCAAGAGATCAGTCCCGCTAAGTGACCTTCCACCAATGTCATATTCTGTGCGTGGACACATTAAAAGAGCATTCTGCTTGATCAGAAAATGTGTAAATGTTTTGGATCACACACAGAGCTAGGGAAAGATCTGTGTGAATTTGGTTAGGAAGAAATTGATGGAGTGCTAAATCCTATGACATTTCTAGAGCCTCTACCCACAAAACATACATATATATGTACTTGCTAAACCTGTGATTAAAAAAAAGATGTCCCTGTCGATATGTTCTTCTCAAATGTTTAACATTCTGCAAATGTACAAGTGATTGCTGAAACAAATAAAGTGAATTATGAAAATGTGTCTAAAACAGGAGTGATGAACATTATTTTTTTGTGATATTCAGGTCATAAACATTGTTTGGTGTATACATAAAAGGATTAAAAAACATTATTTGTTTAATTTCTATAAATGTCTCTTCTTCCTCTATTTTAGCTGCCATTTTGGACAATGGCTATGAGGAGTTATTTTTGTCTCTATAAGACTACTTGACCCCCAAAATGTTTTGACACCAAAATGAAGTATATAGGTCTCGTAGTTCCTGAAATATTACATCATAACTGCAACACATCCACCATTTTGAAAAATGTTGTCCAGAAAAATTCGGCCCAGATCAGCAATGTCTACCCAAAGCTAAATTACTTCTCTAATGATCCAAAAACACAAATGAAAATATCTGGACAACAATTTTTTAGGGATGTATTACAGGGGGGCCGGATTATTAGCACACAGCTGAAAAAAAGCTAATTTTGAAGATTCACAAAGCAAAAGGGTGCATGTGCAAAATGTACTGCTAATACATAAATTGCTTTGCATGCACACAGCTGCTGTTGTGTAATGTTTGTGTTCGTAAGCGTGGCAGGTGCAGAACTAACAGAGCAGTGTGCTGAACTCTGCATCTAGTGCACCAATTATTCGTATACTACCTTAACGTGACACAGCACTGCTGCAAAAATGTCCTCTGACTGCATTGCCTTGCAGAACTAGCACTTCACAACTCATGAAACACATGAGCAGTGCAGCACAGAAATGAAACTGTACGCATTGACATGTTTAGTGCTTTTAAGCCACTTGCATGCCAAGATACCCCCGTGGGTGACATGAATGCAAGTGTGGAGGCCTATCAGGCAATCACAGTCTCTAGACCCATACAGAGCATGGGCAACAAGTGGATACATAACACATTGCTGGTGTACATTTGCTGCTTCTCCTTGTGGCTCACTCCCCTTCCGAGCTGTTTTGCAGTGTTTACTTGATAAAGTTTACCATGTTAATTCCGATAGACTCTTTAGACACGCCTGCAGCCCAAACCGCTGGATGGAATTACATCAAATTTGGCAAACATTTAGCTTTTGGTCCACAGATTACCTTTTTTTATTTGGTGTAAATTCATTCAATAGATTTTGAGATTTTAAAGGGAAGCAAAATTTGTATATCTAGACCGCAAATTAAAGGGGAGATCTGCTAAAGTTTGATTGGCTGCCAGCACGTCAAAGAAGAAGTTTTGGCAGCCATTTTCAGATCCAACTTCAGTCGAGTGACAAAATTCAAGTAAACAAAAGAAAAAGGGGCAGGGTTTGTATAACCTCAGCCTCTAGCCTTGGTCCAGGGGTACCCCTGGAACCTTCCTAATGCTTAAAAGTATTTTTTTAAATGCATGGAGAAGAGTGGGTCTGCAGATCTCATTGTGATTTTTAAAACAACGCGGTCTCCCTCGTTTCCAACTGATTTTGACCCCGGGTGGGCCAGGTCCTGGAGGCATTTTGAGCAAAAATAGGAGGGGGGTGCATAATGCCCCCTTCCTATGGCTTGCAGAAGCCCCAGGGACCTCCACCTCCCTAGGGTTATGCTTATTATGTATGCGGAGGAGCCACCTCCCCAGGGCAATATATCAAGCATGCAAGGAAGCTCTGCAGCCCCCCACCTCACTGGGGCAATAGATTAGGGAAGTATGTGGAGGTGCAGTGTGTCCCCCCAGCTCTCTAGGGACTGCCACCTCTCCAGGGCAATATACAAATGTGGTTTGTGGGGGGGGGGGTGCACAGCCCCCTGGGACTTGGGGACCACCACCTCCCTGAGGCAAATAGAATATAAGGAGGGGGACCCCCTGCTGGAGCCATATATGGCAGTGGGTACCACCACCGCCCATGGCGAGCTTCTGCTACCTCCCAAGGTGCCCACCCTTGGGATGTAGCTGTTTGCTTTTGCTTGGCAAGCAAAAGCAAACACTCCACTTTCAGCAAGCGGGAGCTTTAAAAATGCTCCTGCTTGCTGAAAGCTGAGTTTTCATCTCTTTCCCTGCCCGCTAACATTGCTTCCACGTGCAGGGAGCTGCTATTTAAAGCACTTCCCTGTGTACCGGAACAATGCCGGCTCCCGCAGGAGACAGGAGCTGGTGGGACCGCAGGGGGCATGAGGCTCCCCCTGCAGATCCACAGGTTTTAATGGATGCCCTAGGTACCCTTGAATATATGGCTGGGCCCTTTGAGATGGGACCTTGGGGCCAAAATCCGCCTAGGGAGGGGGACCGTGTGATTTAATCACATTAGATCCTGTGATACATAAAATCATTCAACTGGCAGCTGTCACCTCTAGCCCGCACATCATGCAATTGCGCAACCTCTTATTACAGTCAGGTGGGTGTCCTAATACATGTAAAATCCTCCCAGTTTTGAAGATACCTTATGTCGACCCTTGAGTTCTTGCCATCTGTGGGCCTATTTCCCTTTCGCTTCTAAAATTCTGGAAAAAGGCTGTAAACATCCAACTCTCCTCTTACATAGAGCCCAAATACATACTTGATTCTACACAGTCAGACTTCAGACCATGTCACAGCACAGAAACTGCTCTGCTGTCAGATTACGTTCAGATGATATTGGACCAAAGTTCTCTTGGAACTCTCAGTGGCCTTTTAAACTATATCCCTTCTGGTACTGATCTCCTGACTTAACAGCTCTTAGTATTTGGGAGAAGGCTATTAGAGGACTGCAATAATTTCTCCCAAATAGGATCCAATGAGTGGCCATAGAAATGTTCAGGTCAGACAACTTCATCCTCCACTGTATCATTTCCTCAGTGGTCCTTCATTAGTCCCTCACATTTCAATATTTATGACTCCACTGCCCTCACTGGTAAAATAATTTGCATTCAATCTAATAAAATATGCTGATGGGACAAAACTTATTGTTTTCATATCAAAATATTTTGGCAAAATAATTAACTTCATCAACTGTATGACCAAATAAATCAGTGGATGAGTACCTAAAATTAAATGGAGATAAAACTGAGATTTTACTTTTTGATAATTACTCCTGGACCTAGTCCCTTGATTGGTGGGTAATTATTCTTCACCTCCCTCCTCCTCCACTCAGCAAAATTCTTCCACTAATCCAACTTCATCCCGCAGGATAGTAGTCTAGTGTGTGATAATGCAGAGTATAGACTACTGAATGCTGCACCTGGGCATGCCTAAATATATCCTGATTTACCTACAGACAAAATAAATAAAATGTGCCCCCCAGAGTTATTTTGAGTATCCCAAAAGCTACATTGACCAAAGAACATTTTGACAGTGTCTTCAACGCACTATGCATCTCCCACAGATCAATATACAATAAACCCTCCTACCTGGCCAATAAACTAGTAAAACACATTCCACTTAGAAACAACTAATAATCTAACCTCCATCTGCTGGCTATTCCCCAAATCTCTTGTTTGAGACTTGGTGGCAGATCCTTCTTATTCCTTATCCCCAAATAGTGTAATGCCATGCCTCTATGAATGAGAACAATGTGTAGTCTGCTACTGTTTAGGAGGCAATTAAAACATGGCTATACCAACTCAAGCTGTAAAGCTCTCTTTCTTACTTGTCTGTTGTCTTTCTGGTGGATACTTCTGACTGCAGATTCCTCACCTCTTAAATATATTTCCTAGGCGTCAGACTGGATCTGTAAAGTCATCAGCAGTAGACCTGCACGCCGGTAGGTGATGTCGTACAGCACCAGTGATGTTCCACTCTGGAAGTGACTTGCAGAGTCACATGTAAGCACCACCCATTTGCGCTAGTGTAAGTTCTTTTCTCGCCACAGTGCTAGATATTGACTCAGAGTTCTCTCTTTTATTTATGATACTGGTTTCTATACAAATTTACATTAAAACTCCAGTCTGCAAGGGAAATGTCTCCCACTTAAATGAACAGTTCAAATCATATAGGGACTGTCATAAACAAATGTCTCTGACAGATCCCCACCAGATTAGTCTTTGATGCTTGGGGCTGAAACATGACTCCAAGACATAAAACACCTGTATCTTGATTAATTCAAATATTAATTCAAAGGCCATTTGGGACTGTGAGGTGAAGTGTACGTCCCCAAGTACAGGTAGACTTCATGCTGTAACTGATGGAAGGAAAGGTCACATTTCTGCTCCTGAAGTTGTTCCCACCGCAGGTCTTCGTTGAAGCCCAAGATGTCCAAGCAGGACTCAGCCCCTTCCCGCCACTCTCTAATTCCTGAGAAGGAACGAGTTCATAAACATGCCTCTTGGTCTCACTCTTGAATTCATTATCTTTCAAAGGTGAATCTATTTTCATTCTAGGGCAACTGAATCTTCTGGATCCCTCTGCAATGCCACTGTAAATCCAGGAGTTCTGCAAAGCTATGTTGCGTCTCTTTGGCACACAGTAGGCTCTTTCTGGCATGCCTCCAAGGCCAAATGAACTAGGGGCCTCCATCTGGAACTCCACCTGCGGGTATACCATAAACACCAGCTGGGACACTAGGACCCCTTACAGCCCCACACCAGCTTTGGTGCTGACATCAACGCTATTGCTGTCAATAAAGGCCTATCAATAGTGCTTTCTAACTCCAAACTAAATCCCCTTCAACTTCAACTGAGGCTTATCCCACTTGGCCACAGCCTTCCTACAATCCTTTGAACTCTGATACATTGCCCTTGACTAAAGGAAGGGTCCAGGTATTCCACAATCTTTTTGGCACATATAATGGTAACAACCATTATGATGTAGTGGACAAATTTGCTCCAACCCTGCACTAATGTCATCTTTGCCAGATGACAAATAGCTAGCAATAGTGCTCTCTGATGCTGCCTAGTCTTCGACCAAGGCAGTGCCCTGATCCCACCAGAAATTAGACTCTGATGCGTTGTCCTTGTCTCAAGAAAGGCCCAGTTCATTCACAATCTTTTTGGCTCAGATTCTGAAAAGAAAAGTATGATGAAGGGGACACATTTCTTCAACTGTGCACTGCTGACAACTGATATGAAAAGCTGCAAGATGCCAGTGAACTGGATACAAGCCTGGGCTTGTCTTTCTACCTCAGCCTGCTACTGAAGAAAATATCTCCTTTGCAGTAGTGATGTGGAGTGCAACTGAGGTTCTTGACCTTCAATTGCCCACTATGTAGTTGAAGTCCTCCAACCAGGACAAACTAAATATTGAGCCCCTCCTACCTTTCAATGAGGCCTTCACAGAGACCATCCTTGACATGGGCAAATACATGTTTCAGACGCCAGTAAACAGTCAGATAGTGTGGAGCCACCACTTTGCTCTGGGTGATCTGGCCTTCCCAACACCCCATCCAACTCCGGAAGGTTTAGTGGTTCAGACATCTGCAAGTAATGTCAATCCTATTACCCTACCGGATAGAGAATTCAAGAATCCTGAAACATTTGGGAAACACGTGCTCCTCCACCCGCTTGGCATTGCGGTCCGTCAATGTCAGCTGCCTTGTGGACCGCTATATATTCATGCTTTTTGGGATTCCCTTTGTGCAGGTCATGCCTGCTGCACCAGATGAATTGCACCCCACCCGTACACAATTTATTAAGGATGGCCGTGATGTGATCAAATTCATGATTCTTTTGGGTTGGATACTTCAGATTGCCTCGTTCTAACAATTGGCACCAGTTTCAGACTTAAGTTGAAAACCTGGATGAGGTCTCCAGCTTCTCCAGGGATGTCTGATTTACTTTAATGGGCATGCCTTTCAATGGCTCTCACCTCTTTGGCGAGAAGCTAGACTTGGCTCTTGCGTCTTAAAAGACAGCAGAGCCACAGCACGCTCCCTGGGCTTGTGTCCTCAAATGTCAGTTTCAGCAGCAATTCATCCTCTTCCATGGAACTGATGGGGCTTTCAATACCACCAGCACCCACTCATGCAACCAGCACAACAAGACTCTACAGCCCTTTCATGGCAGAGGCTGCTGGACCACAAATGTTGACAACAAGAGCAGCATGCAGCTCTGTCCCCCGCCACTCCACCTGTTGCAGACGCCAACACTCTTTACTGTGTCCTTCCTGGCACACATGTCATATTTTAGATCATCTTCACCATCACGCCTTCAGGCAGAAGGACAAATTCAAGATGCTAACTCTGGCCCAGACATTCAAAGATACTGAGCCCAAGTACAGCATTATTGAAAGGGAGGCACTGACCTGTATGTGGTCTGTTCAAAAAATTAAGACACACATATAGGACACCTCCATTGATGGTTACATGGATCACAAACAAAGTTATTCATTTAGTGGTAATTGGCTTGAAAAAGCTTCAGCACACTTGGTTAGGCTCCTTTCCAAGCGTCAGGAATATGTAATGATGAATATCACATTTATCCAAAGATGAAAGAATTTCTGGGCAGATTGCTTTTCACTTTTGCCTATTTCTTCTGATGGTTGTATGTATGTGGTCCCAGGCTCCCAGTAGATTAGATTCTGCTGATGCTGGAACATTTTAGACCTGTCCTCTGTTGTGGGTAAAGTTAATGAAAACAAATCTTCTGAAATATAACCTGGACCCTATGCACAGGCTTTCTGTATACCTCAATACTACACCTACCTCAGACTACGGCAAACTCCTAATATAACATCTATGGGGGTTTACCCTCAATATGCTTAAGTCACACCTGACTCCTTTGGAGATGCTCCCTTTCACCAGAGCTGTTCTGGTCATGGTACAGTCAGTGCAGTTGTGTGCCGTCCCCTTGAAACGGAAAGTCCTGGACATTGTCTGTGATCTGATGTTTCAGCCTTTGTTCTGGATCTCAGTGAGTACTGCTCTGACGCTGCTGGGACTGATAGCCACCTCCATCCTGCTGGTCAAGCATACCAGGTGGCATTTGCAGGCTCTGGAGTGGAATCCAAAGTTCCACTGGGCTCAGGATATGATCTCTTAGACCGCATTGGGATTTCAGAGGAGGCTGCAAACACCTTGCACTGGTCGCTGCTGGGCTGCAGTAGTCAGCAGCTGAGCCCCCTTCCCTTACCCCCACTGAGCGATAACAGTGGTGACTGATGCATCACCACTGGGTTGAGTGGGACATCTGGGAGAGAAAGAGTTCAGAGGCATCTGGTCTCTGGCACTCTTTGAGTTGAGAGCTATCCTCTTGGGGTTCCTACCTCCCATCCTTCAAAGGGAGGCTAGTGCAGTTACTCACAGATAAGACCACAACCATGCAGTACTGCAACAAGCAGGGCAGGGCGGAGTCATGGACCCAGTGTCAGTAGTAGGCACTACGCCTCTTGAAGTGACTGGAACACCAGGAAATTTTCATGGTGGTACACTACTTAGCAGGATCTGTAAACTCCAGGGCAGGCTCACTGAGCCACCAATGCCTAGTGCAGCATGAATGGCAGTTACATCAGCAATTGGCATAATGTATTTTCCACAAAGGACCAGAACCTTGGCTCAATCTTTTTGCCACAGCAGAGAACGTTCAATGGAACACTTTTGCGCTTGAGTTTTCCAGTTGACTCTCTCTCTGAGGCGCATTCCACGTAGAGTGTAGTTCAGAACTCCTGTATGCCTTTCTGCCATTTCCTCTCCTGCACCATGTCTGAAGAGGATAAGGAACAACTGGGCCCAGGTCATCCCGATGGCACCAGATTGGACCAGGAGAGTGTGGTACCTGGAACTCCTGGGTATGAGCATCTGTCCTCCGATCAGGCTACTGCTTCAGAGGATCTTCTATCACAACAGCAGGGCAGGATCTTATACCCAGGCCTTTGCAATCTACCTCCATGCTTGGAGATTGCGCGGCAGCAATTGATTACATTCAACCCCCCCTCCTGAGGTTGTTGATATCATTTTAGGAGCCAGGCATCCCTTCACAAAATTTGTATAGCTCTGTCATTGAGACAAATTTATGTGATGCTTAGCAGATTGATCCACTTTAGGCCAATCTCTCAGAAGTGTTACTTTTTGTGTAGTTCCTAATCCCGTGAGGACTTGCCTTTGGGCACAGTTAAACAACATGTGAGTGAGCTACATGGCCTCTCTTTCACCCCACCTTACACTACTTTATTTCTGGATAAGGAGGTTCTGAGGACATGAGCCTCCTTTCTTCCAAAAGTGGAGACTTCTTTTCATGTCAGGCAAAAAAATCGACCTTCCAGTTAAGACTGAAAAGTCCTCTAAATTGTAGTGGACATGCTCTCCAGCCCTGAGTGCCCAACTGTACTGATGTCTGGGTCCCTAATTCTGGTTTCTGTTGTCATAGACGAACACGGATCATGCTTGTGTGCCATGACAGGGGTCTGTCTCACTGATTGCAGATGTTTTTGACTGGGAGGGGTGCCCAAAGCGCCACCCATATAATGGTGGAAAGCTACTGCCTTTGCCAGGATTTAAGCAGCATAAGCGTGCTGGGGGCAGAATACCATGTAGTGATCAGTGGGAGGGAACAGGTCCTTTTTTAACCTGTCACTGGAGTGAGGCATACAGGTTCACTGATGTTGTTTGGTGCTTAATTCAACCTAGGCCTACATCAGATTGGTGTGAACTGCTGCTCAGGGCAGAAGGTGTAGCTGCACTTGGGTGTTTGTATACCTAGGAAAAATGCTATACAGAGACAACGCAGTACTGAGTACTGTGTGCATTCTGTGTGCATGTGCTTGAGAGCAATACAGTACTTGGAGGAAGTAGTGCTGTGTAGTGTGTGCAGGATAAGTGCATGTGCTGGGTATATGGATACCTTGAGTGATACAATAGATGAGGTGAGTAGTGCATGCAGGATGAGTGCAAGTGCTGGGTTCATGTGTGCCAATGAGTGGTACAGTACATAAAGGAAACAGTGCTGGGCAGTGTGTGCACGTTTATTGCATGTGCAGGATGTATGTTTGCCTCTGAATAGTACAGTACATGGAAGATACAGTACTGTGTGTATGCTGCATGCCTGCACTGGGTGTATGTGTGCTTGTGAATCCTATAGAGGGCCCTGGGATCCATTTTGGGAGACCCAGGCCTGAATGATTAAACATGGAGTGGCGGTAGAGAGATCCCCACAGACAGATTTGTGAATTACTGCATTCCTGTAAGCTAGATGGGACACACACTGGGGAGGGGAGGACCAAGCCTCTTCCATTTAGTGAGAGGCAACAAGGAAGGGGAATGGGCACATCTCAGAAAGGAGATGAGGCTAATAAGAGAATTATAAAGAGTAGGGCAGGTAGCCCTGGGCTAACCTTCTAATGCACATATCACCTTGGCTAACATCCATGTGTAAACTATAGTCACTGCTGGGGGCTGTGTTGTGAGACTATCCGCTTCAGAGACATCCTTGCTGTGAAATCTTTTTTTTCAAAAGGGAGAAAATTAGTATGCTCTTCAAAAGAAACAGAATCCCAACATAAAGCTTCAAAGACTCAGACCCTAAATCACATTTGGTCTTTGGAAATGGACTATAAGAAAGGGAGTTTGAGACCCCAAAAGTTGTCATCTGTCAAGTAGCCAGATGCTCTGTGTGAGGAGGGGAAGCTCTGCAAGGCTTCTCCCGGTGACCAGGACTGCGGACAAAAGCTTGCTAGTATTCTTGCTTGGTGAGGGGACATCAACCAGGGAGTCCAAGACTAGGGCTGCAAGGGACTCTTTAATAGACCTGGATGGAGTTCGTGGAGTTACGCGGAGTTCAGCGACCGGTGGAGTTTGGGTAAGTTGCACTGATTTTCAGTGCTAGGAGTGTCTCCCGTGCTGTAAAATCAGCGCGAACAGCATCACGCGGAGCACCAAAGGGTGCTAACTTCTTTCTGTCAATCAAGTAGATTTTCTACTCAAGCGGCAGCTTCCTCAATGCAAGCGTCAGCTTTCTCAATCGCTCAGGTTCAGAAATCTCACTCATGCTCGCCAGCTTAGAGATTTCTCTTGCTTGCCAACTTAATGTTGGCGAGTGAGAGAAAAAACTCCACTCTGTGTCACTTTGTGCTGTTTTTCAAAACTCAAATGTCTGCGATTCTGCTAGCAGAGCGGAATTCTTCGCCCATCACTACTCTTGAGACTTAGAGGATTATTACAACTTTGGAGGAGGTGTTAATCTGTCCCAAAAGTGACGGTAAAGTGACGGATATACCACCAGCCGTATTACGAGTCCATTATATCATATGGAACTCGTAATACGGCTGGTGGTATATCCGTCACTTTACCGTCACTTTTGGGACAGATTAACACCTCCTCCAAAGTTGTAATAACCCCCTTAGACTACTAGTGGCACATACCCTGGATGTTACCAATAGTGAATGAGGATTAACCACTATCGTTAATAAGAAGAACGAATGGGACAGTGAATGGGCAGAAAGAGACTAGAGCACCGACCTTAGAGGAGGACTGTGTGAATTGTTTCTGAATGTCGTGTTCTTCTTTTGTGGGGTAGAATTAGACATAAAATATTTCTATTTTTTCATAAAAGTGCGTATTTGCCTGGACAATGATTTATTGTTGCTGCTGCACACATTTTGAGTTGTGAGCCCATGTTCACTAATCTGTGTCCCCCCAATCTCCTCTCTGAGGAAGCTTTAGACTGCTCAGACCACACATACCCTGAGAGTCAAGTGCAGAAGGGGTTCTTGGTCCAGTTACTCAGGATCCATAGTAAGTCAGGCTCTAGGACATTAGAAGTAAATTGCCTCAGCCACCATGGTTGGGCCCAAGAGCCCCTGTGTGCCCCGTGGCCCTCTGAAAGAGGTTGTGACACTTCCTGTGTCCCTCCACCTTATCTCTCTAAGGAGGAAAGAAGGCTCAATTGGTTGAAACCTAAATGAGCTCTTAACTTGTAAATCAATTGTACTAAACCTCACTGGGTAGAAGATCAGCTCTTCATTGGATTTGCTAAGGCAAAAAAGAGCAAGACAGTGCAGAAGAGAACCATCTCTCTGAGCGTACCATGAAGAAGTCCACAGAAGTCTTACTGGTTCATTCTACCAGAGCCAAGGTGCTACCACTACTTTACCTCATGGAGTCCTGGTTCTGGATATGTGCTGGGCTGCTCTGTTGGTGTCGCTTCATAGGTTCACAAACCACTATTGCCTGAACAGCCAGATCTGTCAAGAGGGCAGCATTGCCTGCTTGGTTTTTGCAGTACGTTTTGGTCTGAGCCAGTTCACAGACCCACCACCTAGAAGGTACTGCTTTGGGATCTTTTCAAAAAGTGAGAAATCTGCAGTTGTACGTATTCAGAAGAATAACAAGTTGCTTACTTTCGGTAAAGCTCTTTTTTGGCGGATACTCTGTCTAACCACAGATTCCTCACTGACTTGCTCAACCTACCCGTTCTGTGAACGGGGCTCTTTTTTCCAGCTAAAAAGGTGCCAGACCTAGATCTAGAGATCTGCATGCTGCCACAGCTATTCTGCTAATAAACTCTGTTTTTGAGGGCAAGGACAGCCTAGACAATGGCTGGCATTGGCACCCTTGGATGGCGTTCATATGCAACTTCGCCCATCACTTCCAGAGAGGAACGGTGTTGGCACAGAGCCACACGATGCCACCTACTGGCACGCAGGATACTGCTGATTTTGTCCAGATCCAATATGATGCCTAGGGATTATTTGAAAGGTGAGGGATCTGCAGTTAGGGCATCCACCAAAAAGAGCATCGCCAAATGTAAGGAACTTGTTTTTTAGCACTGGGTTGCAACCCTGTAACCACATGCTTTCTCAATCAAAAAATAAAATAAAAAGAATTGGTGATTTACTGTGTACATATAGCATAGATTCTGGTAGGCATGTTAGCTTCAAGAGGTTGTAGCTTGTATTCTGTGTTTCTAAAATGCTGTCGACAAAAGAGCAGAAAAACAGAACTGGGAGCCTGCCAACTTTTCAGATTCTAATTCACCCAGGAGTAGGGTCCACATTTTGGTGAAGCTATGCATTGATGGAAGATGGTCTTTATTTGGTAGCACTGAAAGTGTGTAAGAGCTCTTATGTAATGGCAGTGGCAATAATAATAAGAATTCCTCATTTTTACTTTTATAATCAGATGGCCTTACATATTTATTTATTCTATAAATTACTGTATGTCGCTGCATTAGATAAATAAAAAGGGGGAGCATAATGGACTTGGTAGTCTTTGTAACTGATTTCCTTATGTAGTGATGCCTGTATTGAAAATGGAATGAAATGACATGAAAAATTAAATGAAATTAATCTGCTCTTGACACTGCCACCTTGACTTTGCAGTAGTCCTGTTGGCACACTGCTGAATTTCCAAATAAATAGCTGAAGTTCCAATTGAACCCAGAAGCGCCTTTGGCCAGTGTTTATTTTTTAACTACGTGCACCAGTGGGTGCTGAATTTGTTAAACTTGTATCTAGTCCCAAGATAATAAAAGGTGGCCAGAATGAAGCTCTGGGTAAAAGCACAAACTGAAATTTGAAATTCTACTTGCATTTTATTTGTTCTATTCAATGAAACTGAAGAACAATAACAGACATTGTGCAATCCGTCATACTTAGGGCCATATTTATACTTTTCGACGCACAACTGCGCCAACGCAGTTGTGCGTCAAAAAATCTAACGCCGGCTAACGCCATTCTGAAGCGCCATGCGGGCGCCGTATTTATTCAGTGACGTTAGCTGGCATTAGCCGGCGGAGCTGCCTGGTGTGCGTGAAAAAAAATGACGTACACCAGGCTGCGCCGGCGTAGGGGAATATGGAGCTTGGGCGCCAAAAAATGGGGCAAGTCAGGCTGAGGCAAAATTTTCGCCTCAACCCGATTTGCGCCATTTATTTTAACTCCCAACCCCCGTTGAAATGACTCCTGTCTTAGCAAAGACAGGAGTCATGCCCCCTTGCCCAATGGCCATGCCCAGGGGACTTCTGTCCCCTGGGCATGGTCATTGGGCATAGTGGCATGTAGGGGGGCACAAATCAGGCCCCCCTATGCCACAATAAAAATAAAAAAATTACTTACCTGAACTTACCTTATGTTTCCTGGGATGGGTCCCTCCATCCTTAGGCGTCCTCCTGGGGTAGGCAAGGGTGACAGGGGGGGTCCCTGGGGGCATGGGAGGGCACCTCTGGGCTCCTTCCGAGCCCACAGGTCCCTTAACGCCTGCCCTGACCAGGCGCTAAAAAACAACGCAAAAGCGGCTGGACGTCATTTATTTTGACCCGCCCACTCCCGGGCGTGATTTTTGCCCGGGAGTGTAAATACGGCGCACATGCCTCGGAGTCAAATTTTTAGACGGGAACGCCTACCTTGCATATCATTAACGCAAAGTAGGTGTCCACGCTAAAAAGTGACGCAATCTCCATGGACTTTGGCGCTAGACGCGTCTAACGCCAGAGTATAAATATGGAGTTAGTTTTTCGTCGAATTTGCGTAAAAAAAAACTACGCAAATCCGGCGCAAACGGAGTATAAATATGCCCCTTAGTGTACTTTAAGAGATGGGCATTAAACGTATGTCTTGTTCATGAACAACAGTAGATTGATACATTTATAACAAGGTGATTGTGCCCCACTTTTGTGTGTGTTCCCTTTATTCACTGGTCCATAACCACAAAGTGGTAATCCTCATTATGTGCCTGATTAACAAAACCTTTTTCTGCCTTAAATTACTCCTACTTCCCCTTCCATGTAGTGTGTAGGGTTGGAAATCCCAAAGTCCACTTCTGATTGTGGAGATTTTCCATGTCACAAGTAATGGGTGAAACATAAGTGTTCCCAATGGAGAGACTGTGGTGTTGGCACTATGGATGTGATGAAGATCTGCAAAATCATGGTCTTGTGAGTATTCACAACTGTTTCCAAAGGTTTTCAAACTCAATTTGTGCACCTAACATTACTGGAAAAAATTACATCCATAGATGTTCAAATTATGCCTGAACCCAAACACCACAATATTGGCATGGGTATATAAGAAGGAATTTAACAGTGGAAAAAATAGTTACAAAAAAATGAAGATGGGTTCCAGCTATGCACTCCCTTTTTGTCAACCTAAAAGTAAGTATCATTACCTCGGCATGCCACCTTGGTGTGCTCTCTATTCAGAAGCACAATTAATGTCCTAAATTAGAACTTTGGAATGTTGGGAACTCAATTAGAGACAATGGAGTACTCTGGGCTTTTACTTGCTGGTAAAAGCCCAGAGCGTCAACATTCCAATGTTCTTTGTTCACAGCAACAGCTGTGAACAAAGGCCTCACGGATCCAGAAGGGACATTAATCCCCTCTGGCTCCATGAAGATTTTGTTGTATTTATTAGAAAATTCTGCCTCTAGTGGCAGAATGTTCTAATAGCCTTACAGCCCTTCGTAGCTGGGCTATTCTGGAAATTAAAGTCCTGCTCCATTGTTAAAGGCTCTTGCCTTCGTCTCGGGCCTTTAATGCTGGAGCGGGCCTTTTATGGCAGGTATAGCCCACTACAGCAGGCTCTAAGGCTATAATAGCTGTTCCCAATATAGGGGTACTCCAAAGATGCACAATCATGTTAGTTGCTTGTCTTAAGCAAAACAGTTATCCATCAGTAGACATCCAATATTATCATTCAAGTTCCAATATTATCATTCAATGTTTTATTCATAGGTAGTTACTTTTTATGATTTTTGTTGTATCCTTTGTGTGACTAAAACGATGTTTACAGTGCTCCAAATTCACTCTAGGTCACTTATTTCATTGGTGGTCTTCAAATGTTATTTGTTCAAAAACGTTATCATTTCCTTTCTTCTGTTTTTAAAATCCAGTTTATTTCAGAACTGCATGGTCCATCATCGGTGGTGGTGGTCGTGGTGGGGGAAGTTGAAGAGGGGAGGGGTATTACTGTATACGAAATAGGTCATTAATTAACATCAAATGTTTCAAAATGCTTCATAGAAAGAACTGGGTTATGTACAACACCGCAGATTCAAGCCACATGCGTTCAACGAAATTTGACACCATCTCAATCTCACACAAAACGCCTTCACCGACAGTCTCAATTTGTGACTGAGATTACCAATAAAAGTTTGATAAAGTTCCACGACACATGAGAGCGCCACAGGAGACAAGGAACGGGGTCCTTCTCCTTTTAATTTATGAAGGTACTCATAGGGGTGTACACACACCATTCAAAAATATTGGACTTTGCTGTACAGGATGGTATGCTGGTTAGGTTGCCTGGAGAGTTTTTAAAATTCTCAGGAACTGTGGCCATACACAGTTTTTGTATAAGCCCTGATGAAGTCTTTGAGATTCATTTTCTCATAGGACGAAACACGTGTTGGCTGTTGTTACTCTAAATCAGGGATACTCAAAGTACGGCCCGCGAGCCTCATGCGGCCCCTCTGACCTTTATATGCGGCCCCTGGGGCAACAGGAGCACTGGGCAGCTGTTTGCTCGACTCCGCACTGACAAAAATATTAAATACACACACAATCTTTTATTTCAAACTTAATTGGTGTTAAAGAAAGGAAGGGACTCCTGCACTTAACTTTGGAAACGCCTTCACTTTTAAAGACATCTTGAAGCATAAGTGTAAGACTAAGACAGTCTCTTCAAAAATAATTAAGTGTATTTAGTTAACATGCAGAACCTTTTTGCCTCAGTACAATTTATTTTATCAGTGCATTGAGATGTATTTATTTTAAAGTGATAGTTTTTAAACATAAATTTGGAAACATTAATTATTTCCCTTACCCTGAGAACACCACCAATAGTACATTAAAGAGGCAAGTCACTTGGTATGTGCACTTTATGGGTGGCCTGGGTTCCTATCATACATAAACAACATTGTAGTTTATTAAATCAAACATAGAAGCAGGTTATGTGCAGCGCACACCATGAATCATGCATTTCGAGGTCATCTTAAATGTGATAATGCAGAAAAAGGAGTGAAGTGAGACTAAACAATTGCCTAGGATCACACAATTTTGAAAAGTCGGTAAGCTGGGATTAATTCCAGGTTTTCTGGTTTCCTATTGTTTATTTCAGCCACTAGATGTATATCCTTTGTTTCCCCTACACCTACCTTGCCACCAATCCCCCTAGTTACCCCACCCGACCGCCACCGCCCTGGCATCAGTGCGGCCCCCAGGTATGTTACAGACCAAACATTTTGGCCCCTGGAAAAATGTTTGCGAGTACCCATGCTCTAAATGGATACTTCATGGCTATTGTTGCTCTAAATGGACACTTCATCTCGGCTGTTGTTACTCTAAATGGATACTTCATGGCTATTGTTGCTCTAAATGGACACTTCATCTCAAGAATAAACTGAACCTTTTTGCATTGTATCCTGGTCCGACTTTTGCTTGATGACTGTGAACAAGATACCAAGACACAGAATATATGGTTGATAGAACTTTTATTCACGACTGCCCTGACTTCCGTTTGCTGCAATCTCACACAAAACGCCTTCACCGACAGTCTCCATTTGTGACTGAGATTACCAATAAAAGTTTGATAAAGTTCCATTAAAGTTAAGTCATGTGATGCACAGCTGTCATAAACATTGTGCAAATGTTTACCTTAACATGCTTGGCCTACCTAAATTCCATTTGTTCTATGTACCCCAAGTGTGTAACAAATCTGGTATCACTGGTGCTGGAGCATTTCCATCCTTCATAGGAACCAATTATCATCAAGGTCGACGGATCTTTGGACCCCGCATAGGATGTGGTAGAATCATTTACACAATTTCAGTACAAAACCAATTAAGTTACACAGTTTGACCAATGTGGCCATACAAGGAAAACGCCCGTCAGAAATAAAGTTAAGGGATTTATTACAAACTTAAGCTCAAAGTCATGTGAACAACTCACATGAGAAAATTATAAAGATACGGAATCACCAAGGGTTGCCTAAGATGACAAAATAGGTTCAAACAAACTAACATTAAGAAAACGAAACATTCAACAAGAAAAAAGCAAAACATCAAAAAGATTATCTGAGAAACAGAAAAGAAGCGTTCAGTTCTAATAAGCAGCAAGTCAATTTAAATAATCAAAGGTTCAATTTAGCTGGGAACGGGAAACCCTAGAGTTAGCAAAATCAGGGAAATACATGTGTGGGGTGAAAAGACAAAAGAACAAAAGGGGCAAAAAGGATTTCGAGAAAGGTCATCTCAGGCAACAGGCTCCCAACTAAGGTGGGCAAAATATAGGTAAAAGGGGAAAGCCTCAGCATGTCAGAACTTCAATCAAGAATCTTCTGCAGGGGATAGGATGAAAATCTCCAAGTCTCAACTAGGCATTTCAAAGCACCATAGGCAAGGAAGAGTATACCTCTCCAAGGGGCTCAGCATGCAAGGTTCTTCATCTGTCCAAGGGGTATCTCCAACCAAAGTCCAACTGGTCAACAACATTTTAAAGTTCATACAGCATTCTGATTCATTCAGGCAACAGTTCATTTTACGTTGAAGAGGCATAATCTAATATAAATCGATCACATGACTTCAAGTTGTAACACTAGATTTTCTTCTCAGGTCTGCCATAAGAACATCATCCTTCCATGTAGCTCCACACAATTTTAAACAAATGTTTAATTGCTACACATCAACATCCAAGGTCAGATTTGTATAACTCTCTATGTGTAAAATGATAGGGACCTAGTACCAAAGCTAGTCTTCTCATGGGAACGAAGTCTGAAAGAAAGTTCACGTTACGGAAATGACTTTGCATTTGCTGCACAGTCACGAAAACAGAGCCTAACAGGCCTCACTTAGGCTAACACAAGTGAGTTAATACAGCACATTAATACATCAAATAAAACAATTTTTAATAGGCAGACTGTTAATTCTTCATTAATAATTCTTGATTAGCACTCAAATTTATATAACTTTAAATTAAGTAATTCTGTTAATACATTTCAGTCAGTATAATGTGGAACTGCAGTTCTCTATTTTTGCGCAGGTGTTTAAACAATCAGTAATCATAATAAATTCAATATTGTTTCAATACATACTATTAGTCTAGAGTCTAATTTATATCATAATATAAGTTTAATCCTTCAAACATTTATTTAAACCTTGATACCACCAGGATTTCTAACATTAGCATAAATGAATGCACATTTAAAATGACTTCTCAGTACATCATTCTGCAGTCAAACCATTAGTACTTTATTTAACATAAGGCATAAACGGTCGCATATAGATGACGTCTATGACATAAAGGACAGTACTAAAGTTTCTGCTACATCACTGATAAACAAGACACTCTCACCGCGTTCTATATCACTCCGGAAATACTAAACGGCAAGCTACCCGATTGCCATCAGAGCAACTGCTCACAAACGAAGTATAACATTTAATGAAATCTCTAACCAGCAATGTGTTCATTCCCTCCCACCTCCCGGTCCTTCCTATGCAAAGTTGATCTTCCATCCATGAACATCCATTACATGCTTCAGCCAGCAGTAGGTGCAGATACTCTGCTGACATAGCAGAGTACATCACGTTGCCCTGTCCATCTTAAGCGCTTGCTCTTATTCAGTGGTCGCTTGTCAGATACGGGGTCTCCTGCAAGACCTCATGAGCGGAAGACTCTGGCAGGTGTGTAGTGGGAGGACCCATGCAGCCAGTCCCGTAACTTCCCACAGATTCCATTGGATGCGGAGGGTCCCCTAGGGCTGGCTCTGCCAGCTCTGTCTGCATTTATGGCTCAATTGCCTTATACATTTGTCTGTCAGGTCACAGCGGTTTTGTCACACAACGCATATTTAAGGAGCTGCGAGGAGGTGTTAATGTCATCCAGCCAAGTTAGTCATTAGTCATAAGCAACAGCGGAACGGTGACCTGCATGGTGGTTGGGCTCTGGAAAAAGAGATTAAGGTTGCGAGGGGAAAAATAAAGGAAAAAAAACTTATTTTTTAAGGAAAAGGGAGGCCGAGAAGGAGGGTTTAGGTGGTTAAGAAAGTGAGCAAAACAGAGAGAAAGGAGTCGACACGAGAGGTAGCAAGAGCATGGATAGGAAGGGACCTATAATGGACGGAGATGGAATAAAAGAGAAGCCTGAAGAAAGCAAAGAAGCCGGAAGCGACAAATACAGGGGGTTGGAAGGCGCGAGGGTCGAGGGAAGGCATGAGGGAATGGACGTAGGGAGCATGTGTACACGTTTGTCTCGGTCTGTGCCACTGCCTTTTCACACCAAGAGCTTGCTTCAACTCATGCCTTCGTCATTACACAAAAACTGTGTGATCTTTGGTAGGTCAGCCATTACTACTTCCAAATTCATTGGTTTCAGAAAAAGGTGGACATCAGGCGTAAGCACTTCATTACACCTGATTCCCTGGAAATAAAATTAGGAAAATGCAGACGCAGAAAGTAGCTTTTCTTAGGCATTCTGCTTGTTTCCCCCTAAAGTCTACTTCGCACTGTACAATTGTGATGGAAGGGGTCTTTCATCTGTCCCAAGCCTGGCCACAGAGTATGGAAACAAAGCCATCATTTAACACCCAAGTCGGAGCTTGATGTATGCTGCCAAGGTGTTAAGGTGTGTCCTTGAGCCGCTCGCAGACCTGTATGGCCCTTGAGAATATCTCACGGTCAGACAACAGCCTCAGGAATTTCCCACTTTGCTAGGAGACATTCTGCCTATGTTTCAAGATCAGAACCTGATCTCATTTCATTTCTTTGCTTCTGCATTCTGACGATTGGATGAATACTGTTGCCAGTTATTAATCTGACCTACCGTGACAAATAGCATTTAAGTTCATTATTTACCTCCAAACTGTTAACTATGAATTGGTTGAGTCACGAGTGCTGTAAAAGTTCAAACCTCGCGCAAAAAACAAAAAAAAATTACAAAATGATTCCAGAGCCAGTTATTGTACCACTTTGTCTATGTCACATGGAAAGCCAGTATATTATGCTAACAAGCCAAAATTTAATCAACACCGTTTTTTTCAACTCAAATGGGGAGATACTTTCTCTGAAGATAAGTGTTATCCAGACAACTCTCACTAACACAAATAAGGTTATAGTCACAAAAGAGGAACAAAGGCAGGCATCACAATACCCACTTGGCATGCTGGCACATAGAGTGACAAACATGAAAAATCCAATGGCCAGGAAAACATCCTTTACCAACTACCCCCACACAAGTAGGTATCAAGATCGTGGTTTACATCGAAAGAGAAAATAGAACACATGCCAGCAACACAAACGCCACCAACTTTGCAGCAGCCGATTACAGTGCTTTGATGCAGGGGCTCAACTAAGGCTATGCAAACCCGCACAAAAAAGTTCAATCGCACAGTGATTCGATTATTTTTAAAGTGTTTAGCCCATGGACACTCTACAAGAAAAGGCCCTCGTTGTTAGTGAAGTTTTAGTTTCATGTCAAGTGTCGGGAAATTATGACCAGCGACGTTTGCTATAGAAGAGAGCAAAGTTTCCTGTGGAAGTTAAAATGAAAGAAACAATGTTCCAAAAAGTAATTAACTGAATTGCATGCTAAAATGGAAATCACCCTTGTTGGCCTTCTATTTGTATTCCCTCTGCCTTCTCCCTCTCAGGTGGATCTGCACAAAACGTAACTCCAGGGATGGCTGCTGTAGTCGGCAAAGGGGTGGGGGGAGGGGGGGTGGGGCAGGGGGGGAACAAAAAAAGACAACAAAAATAGAATAATAAAAAAAAAAACTCACCTAACGCCCGTCGCTTCACTCACTACAGGCACAGCACAGGCCCCCAGCCTGCCCTGCAGCTAATCCTAATGCCGCTCTCATGCTGCTAGCAGCATGAGAGCAGCATCAAGATTAGCCTGAGTGCCCTGGCTTTGCACTTTCAGGCAGACTGGGAGCCTGTGCATGCAGTCTCCAACCCAGCAACACAGCTCGGGTTGGAGAGAGCACAGTGTGCATCTGGGTTTGGCCACTCTGAAATGGCTGGCCAAACTCACATGCTCACTGAGGGGGGTGCACACTACTCCCCTCCCTGTGTGTCATCCCCGATGGCCCTGCCCCCTTGAAAAATGAAACAATAATAAACATGGTTTATTATCATTTTATTTTTCAAGTTTTGTAGCTGATGCTGCTGGCAGGGGGCAGACGGGGGGGGTGGGGAGGCAACTCTCCTCCGCCATAGCAGAGGAGCCGCTACTGTGTAACTCACCAAACCTTGATTGGAAAGTTTCATGAAGATTCTTCATATAGTGCTATGTTACACCAAAGTATAACATGGCAAACAAACCTTTTGAATAAAAACTGAGACTTAACAATCAATACACACCTGAGTAATAAGATCCTTTGTGAAACAGTTGGCATATTCTATGTCGGGGCTGTTTTTGGAGCCCTTCTACCCATCCTCATCCTCAATCAAATATGTTTGACTCACTTGGTAGGTGTGGCAATATACAGCTTTATCTGTTTGTAGGATCTCATCCTATCAATACCAAAAAGAAACGCAAAGAGGAGCTTTGAATCAGTCCTCCTAAGTCAATGGTTTGGGTAATTTTACTACCTTGAGGGACGTGTCTTTCATATTTTCGTCAAGCCAGTGAAGCATTTTTTGTTCCACTGCTAACCACTCACTATTGGACCTCGTCCTTTTTGCAGGGCCACCCTAGATTTTTGTCACCTCTACCTTCCTTTGCTGAACATGCTTTTGTTGGCTTTTAGGACTTTTTTCATGCTAATCAGTGCTTGTGTCTTGCCCTAAAACATGGTAAAATTGGCATACACCTAATTGGCACATTTAGGCCCTCATTATGAACACAGTGGTAAGAACCGCCATGTTCATGCTGACTGTCAAAACACTGGCCGCCAGCGTCCCCGGATCCCCTCCGGCCGTATTAGGAACATTCCTGTGGAACATTGTTTCCGCCCACCGGCCCACAGGAAGGCCTGGCCAGGACATTGACGGCGGATCCACATGGAGCCGCCGCCAATGCCTCTGTGCGACGGGTGCAGCTGCACCCGTCGCACAGATCACTGCCCGAAAATCAGGTAGCGACCTGCGTGATGGGGCACTGCACCGGGTCCGCTGCACTGCCCATGCCAAGTGCAAGGGCAGTGCAGGGGCACCCCGGAAGGGGTGCCCCAGTGCACCCCTTCCGCCAGCCTTTCAGGCTGGTGGCTGAGGAAACATTATCCGAGGGGCAGCACCGCTGCCCTGTCGGATAATGTTTCCGACTGCTGCCAGGCTGCCTGACGGAGGCAGCCTGGCGGTGACTGAGGGCTGCCGATGGCGGCCCTCATTGGGTACATTATGTGGCGGTGTGGCCCGCCATGCCGGCTGGCGGTTTTACCACACTTCCATGTTCACAATGCAGCCTGTAATGCAGTTTCATTCTGGCAAAATAGACATTTTGCCAGGACTAAGCTTTTCTTTTTCATTTTTGCCTGCACAAGGCTTGCGGTCTGCTTGAAAAATCACTTGTATATAAAAAAAATATCTTAAAAGGGGCTCAGAGCCTGCCCATGACTTACCTTTAATTATCATTGGCTGGCTCCAAGGTCACTCTCATTGCGTTGCTTCCTGTTGGTCAGTACCTCCTTTTCGCCTTCTTCTTCCTGGCTTCCCTGGCCCAAGTACTGCTTCTGGTGGCCACTGGAGGCCCCTCCAGTGCAGGTAATCCTTTTTTTTTTTGCTTCCTAACTTCTGATCTTTGTTCTTCCCTGGCACTGCAGCTATTAGTAGCACCTCTCTTATCGGATTGCATCACATAATTCCTTCCTGCTGGTCCTGGGCAAAAATAGCATCTTTAAATTTAAGGCCCTTGGTTCACCATGAGAAGAGGGCATTCCTTACTTCACACCAGCAGCATCCAAAGTATTGCGTCATGCGGTTAATGTGATTGAGCTACTAAGACAAAACATTCTGTTCACACTCTGTAATATTTCAGTGTTATTTCCTTGCTCAAAGGCTCAATGTGAAATCTCTTATCTTTCTGGATTTAGCCTGCATTTGGGTATCACTCACTAGCTCTTCCAGTACTGACGCGATGTATGGTGTTTCATCGGAAACAGTGAGTGAGTCTTATGGCCTTGATTATGTTGGCATAACATCATAATACAGAAGTGAGGGGCAGCATATATGGCACTTTATCACCCGCTAGCCACGTGGCAATTTCCATCTATAGCCATTCAGCGCTTCCAGGTTTATGTACATGAGATTGTGTCTAAGATGGTGGAAAGATACTGTCAGTGGACACTGTGGCATGTATATTGAGTGTGGGTTGGTTTCATGCACAACACAGGTGATGGCTGGCATGTCTCAGCCCTGCCGTACTTGTCACTCTGCTTGTTTTCACATGAATGATGAGAGGTGACCTGTACACATTATAGTACAGGACAGCTGAAAGTGTGCATATCAGTTGACCGAGGATTACTTACTTGAATCAAGACTTCATTGGCACTGTGACATGAACCGGTGGACAGCAGGGCACATCTGCCCTTCTCATGCTTGAACTGCTTGGCGCCAAATACTTTAAGCCAGATGACATGACCTGCCTAGTGCCGGACTGGGAATTAAAAGCAGCCCTGAAAAAATTGTCATACTATTCTTGCTCATTTCCTCCCCTCACACTATGGCCCTCATTAGGAGTTTGGCAGTCTTGTCCAAAGACCACTGCGGTGGTGGCCGCCAAAAGACTGTAATGGAGGCGGTATTCCAACCACTGTATGACGAGTCACACACAGCAAACCACCAAAACACAGCCACAAATCTGAAACCTTCAGGGCAAACGAGGGCAGGAAAGAGGCGGTTGCACCACCAACACCTCCACACCGACCACATTCAGCCCTCCAGTTTACGACCTACAAATCAGCACAGAGGTCATTGCACAGTGGAAAACCATTGGCGATGGGAACCGGTGCGGTCAAAAACCCACCTCTGCCAGAACACAACACCGCATTGGACAATACAAATACCCCACACCTGAGACACCTGAGACACATTCATACACCACACACACGTACTTACTGCATTATATAATGCACCCCCCCCCACACACACACAATCCCTTGCAACCAAAAAAACACACACTGATAACGAGGAGTGCACAGAGGACACAGCACTGTAATAACATAGCCACCATCACACTTCACACGCATCACACACCAAACAACTGCATCAGCAACAGAAAACACACATCACCACTGAACAAAAACACCACTTACAGCCAGCGCATCCAATAAAACACCCCCCACCACACCAACCACCCCACGCTGCACCCTTGCACACAACACACACCACCACCCACAAAAAAATCACCATGTCACGTGAAAAGCACCCACACTTCACAGTCGATGAGCTGAGGATCATGGTCAATGAAATTTTCAGGGTAGAGCCAGAACTGTTTGGTGCACAGGTCCAGTAAATGCCCATTGCCAGGAATGGAGTTATGGCAGAGCATTGTGGGCAACCATCCATGCACAAAGGAGGACATCAGGAAGAGATGGTAAGTAACCATCACTCCCCTGGCACTAAGTACACTTGTCTAGCATACCCCTCACCACCCTATCGCTTCCCATGTCACCCCATCTACTATTCCACCTCACACCCAATAACCTAATACCCCTCCCCTGCATGTCACACCATCACCCAGCCACAATGCCCACACAGTCCCAACCAAGTGCACAGATAGCACTGCCAAGAACAATCACTACAACTCCCACAAAGCACCTGTTCATCCACATCAATACCTGCTAACAGCACTGCACAAAACAACTCCTGCATGTACACCCATTACACCTCCCACACCAACTTCTGGCAATGACAGCAATGCAATCCCCATGCCCCAACATTCAGTATAATGTGTCATCTTGCTCACAATCCACTATCCACAAATAATGCCTGCAGTGCTGCATCTGTCATTGCCATAACTGGAAATCAAGTTAAGCCACTGTATGCATCAGACAAACAGGTAACCAATCACAACTTCACAAGGTAACAATCTTCCACTCCTTTCACAAGTACCCCAGCCACTGAAACCATGGAGACAATGCCAGAGACTGCCATCCCTCCCCAGGATGAAGGCCCCAGTGACGAGTACGCCCCAGGATGCCTTGATAGTGACTATTTATTTGGCCCATCGGGCACATCTGGTCAGTCCACCACTCAAAGTTTACCCTGCCCACATACAACCCCCCCACCATTCTGGCAATTACACACAGCCAACCCCTTATCTCCAAACCTGTATCACAAGGACTGGTCAATCAGTTGTGTGCCTCACAGTACAGGGACCAGAGTCTAACCCTCAAACACAAGACAATGAAGGTGCTGGTGATGCTGGGAGTGGACACACAGTGCCTGTGACACAGCCACATGGGGGCACAGGGTGTGGGAGGACACCTGAGGGCAAGAGGATGGGGCAGCCAAGGGACCTAACTGACCAGGAGGCCATCTCCCAAGTCCTCGGAGCTTACCAGCAATCGCAGGACAAGATGGGCCACCTCCTCACCACCTTGGGGGAAAACCAAAGGCTGTAAAGGGAAAACCATCAGGAGGCCATGCAGCAGTGGCAGGCACTCAATGCCTCCATGGCCGCCATTGCAGCGGTGCTCAGGGACCTCCCCAACATCTTTCGTCCAACCTCCACCCACTAGCAGGCCCCATCTACTGGCACCCCCTTAGCAGAGCCATCTACGTCAACCGCTAGCCAATAGCCTGGAGGCCCTGCCAGGGGACCAACAGGCCACTGGACCTGTACTACCTACAGCTAGGCCAACAACTCCTATGAAATCATTCACTATAACCTCACTCATGAACTGTAGGGCAATATGTGCACAAGATACACTGAACAGCACAGCATATGCACTTGTGTCTTTATTGTATGATGTGGAAATGTGAGCAGTCTGAAATGTCATGTTTTGTAACACCCATCAACCCACAGCCAGTGCAAATCACATTAGAGGGAGGCATCCACCTCAGGGAACATAGGACACCAGAGATGTCGCATTAGTCTTCTCAAGGAGAGTTAGTAGTCCAACCACACACCAGAGTACATCCAGTTACACAGGGACACAAATCAAGATGTGAGACATGGTGCCCCCCCATGCACATATGCATTAAATTGTCATAGTGCCCTTTGTGGTTTGGCAAGGAAACAGTGCACAACACATTACACCTCTACATCAAGAAACACAAGAATGACATAACCAAAAACTTGTAGCTGACATCTGGAATGGGCTCACCTCCAACTGTTAGCAGACCCAACTTGCCATGAATGGCTCAGGCTACAGTTAAGACATGAGAGGAAACGCTGTACAGAACACATAGCTTGACTCACTTCTAAACAGGAGATAACATGACCCATAGCACACTACAGGACTCAGTAGATGTCAAACTAGCAACCTGCAAATGGTACAAATGGCAGTGTTTAGACCACTGACAATGCTCCTGACATAAACTCAATTGCCTATCACCACCCACATATGGTATGCATCAGTGTGACATCCCCACTCATATACCTGTCCAGGAGGGTCTGTTCATTGAATCCAAGTGCAAATATTTCACCTGCAACATTACACACAACATACCTGTGTGTCATTGGAAGTACTGATTGATCAACTCCGTCCTAGGCTCTGCTGCACCACCATCATCTTCCTCCTCATCACTTTCCATGTGTCCATCACCACCCACTGGTTCAGCGGCCATCTCCTCATCTGCCAGTAATGGGATTTTACATTTGAGGGACAGATTGTGTAGCATACAGCAGGCAACAATGATCAGGCACTCATTTTGGGGACTGTAGAGGATGGCACCTCCCGAGACATGGAGACATCGGAATCTTGCCTTGAGTAGGCCAAAAGTAGTTTCTATCACACACTGTGTCCTGCGTGGGCCTCTTTGTAATGAGTCTCGGCTTCTGTGGTAGGGTACCTCACTGATGTCAACAGCCATGGAAGGTTAGGATATCCTGAGTCTCCTGTATGAATAAAGGCAAAACCAGTTAGAAACCAAGGACAGCCACAGGGAAGGTAGTGTTGGCAGGCACAGCAACAGAGACACACATCCACACTGATACCTACCAATGAGTCAAGCCCTCTCTCTTTGTGGGTGTGCCATCATGTGTGGGATGTTGCTGTTCCTCAATATGTAGGCCTCATGGACAGATCACGGAAACTTGGCAGCCACTTGGGAGATGTACTGGTCTGCCAAAGACACCACCTGCACATTAATGGAGTGAAATTTTTTCCGGAACCAAAGCAATATGGGTGCCATCAATTGCATCAATCACGGAAGGGATGTGTCCCAGTTCATAGAAGTCAGCCTTCACAGTGGGCAAATCTGCAGGTTGAGGGAACCTGATGTAACTGTCACGGTATTTTAGGAAAGCTGACAGTACATCCCACAACACAATGCTGAACATGGGCTGTGACATCCCTGCAGCCAAGCCCACTGTGACCTGAAAGGACCCTGTGGCAAGGAGGTGCAGCACCAACAATACTAGGACCATGGGAGGGATGGCATATGGATTACGGATAGCAGGCAGTAGATCAGACTCAACAAGTACAGAGCTTCATGATGGTGACATGATTCAGACGATACGTCTGCACGATGTGTCCCTCTTTCAAGGTGATGAGGTAGACTAACGGATGGTACACAGATGCATTTCTCCTTATCCTCATTACATGGTATCGAGGATGGAGAGGAGAAAATGTAGCATGTGATGAGCACTCCCAACATGTTAACAGCTCAGTATCTCATGCCACACACAAAACAATGCATACATGCCTGAACGGGTGACAGTTACTTTATTGTGTCTGCAGGAGTGCCATTTGTGCCACGTGTGTTGCCCATTGCTGGCCCTGTATGTTTGTGCCACCCAATACGTGTGTTATGTTCCATGTCGTGTGCACATATGTGTCCTTCATGGACCATGCATGTAGATATTATAGTGATCTAGGGTGCAACATCGCATATGGGACAGCATGTCGGAGCAATTGCACTTCAGGTGGCATGCGTGTTGAATGCACATGTATGTGCCCATACTTGATGTAAATACATGGGCTTGTGCAGAATTATGGACACTTCACTCTCATGACGCATCTTGCATTTAAAAAAAAAAAACACTAACTGTAATTAAAATGGCAGCCACCTGTCCTACAGCACAGGACAGTTGGAAGTGATGCAAGTAAGCCGGCATATGCCGTCATGGCGGTAGGTGGTCGCAACCTGCCCTGCAACTTCTCATTGGGTTACATTGCTGCATATAGGGGACTGGGGCCAATGAGGATCGCCCCCGGTGGTGACTGTCCTGTACGTGGCAGCCGTGACTGCCATTTTCTGCTGCCTAGCTCACTTGATTCATGACACTCCTGCTAGCAACACCTCCACTAAGTGAGCAGCTGTGTACAGTCTCTGGGAGCCATCAAGCCACGTCCTGCAGGTGCTAGTGCTCTGGCCTTCACCCAAGAAGAACTGGAGAAACTGGTAGAAGGGGTCCTACTCCCATACAGACAGCTGTATGGGGCACCAGAGGAGCAGGTGAGCCCCATACATTGTAGAATGTGTAGGTGTTTGTCGTTGAGTGGCGTAGGCATACCCGCAAAAGAGTGCATGCATGCTGGGTGCATCAATATATGGAGTGCGAGCCGTTTGGATGCATCTGACAACCACTCCCACTCCCTTCACTCCCAAATAGGTTTCCCATGACCACCCTTGTGTGCCTAAAATTTTTTCCTTTTTGAGTTTACCCAGTCTCCTACCGCTCTCCCACCCCGTGAATCCTGTGTCCCTGCCATAGTCCAGCCCCTCCACCTCTGCGTTCTCCCATGCCCTGCCTGGTGTATCCAATGCTCCTCCCCCTGCAAAGAAATCTACCCCACCCAAATCAAGAGTCCCCCTCCAAAAGCTAAAGCTAAAGAAAGACGCCCCACCCAAAACCAAGCCCCCCCAAACCCGAGGACCCCCCTCCAAAGCCCAAACTCCCCCTACACCAACACACCCTCACCCCTGAGGTGCCTGCCTGCCCCCTTGATGCCCCAACCATGTGGAGGCATATTTTGCAAGCAGGAGTCAAGTTGGGGCTGATGTACACTGCCATATATGCCATGGGCACAAACGGGCATGGACTGGCCACTGGCCTTTTACTTTACTTTTAATACATTAGGCCCAACCTACTGTTGGTGTCGATGATGATATGCTTGTCCTGCCTTTCCTTCTACATGTCTGTTTGCTGTTTGTGGACATTGGTTTGTGTGTGTGAGTTGCGTGTGTTGGTTCTGCTAGCTGTGTTTCCTGGTAGGCATGTGTGTGTGGCCCTTCCATTGGTCCTGATGTTAGTGATGTGTTTTGTGTGAGTGTTATGGTTGTGTGGTTCCATGCATGTGTGTTGCTTAGTTGTGCATTATGCATGCTGTGATGTGTTGTGGTGCTGCTGTTTGCCATTGTATGGTTGTTGTGTGTGCATCCATGTATGTAGGTATGGCTTTGTCGTCTGCTTTGTGTGCTGTGTGGGCTTGGTGTGTTATTTGGTACGTTGTGTGGGTGTATGCTTGTGTTGACTGGTTGTGAGTTATCTATGAGTGTTGTTGTGGGTATGTGTTGTCATGTGTAGGTGTACAGTACTGTGTCATGGCAACATGTTTGTGCAGCTGTGGTTGTGTTGGTGTGTGACTGTGTTTTTTTGTATTTGTGTGTTGGCGTGTGGTGGTGATGTGTGTGTGCGGGGAGGTGCATATCTGATATGTGTGTGTTGTGCTTGATGTGTGCGTGGCACGTGTGAGTGTTTTGTTTGTGGGCGTGTGTGTATGTGTGTGTGTGTGTGTGTGTGTTGGCATGGGTGTGTGCTTGCATGTGTCTATTGGTCACAATCCGTCCCGGCTGTGTGTGTTGTGTGTGTGTTCTAATGGATTTGCCTCCAGTGTGTGATAGGGGCGTGTACTTACGGTTGTTGTCCTCTTCGTCATCACCGTTGCTGGTTCTGAAGACACAATGTGAGCAGGAGCATTGGAAAGACTTCAAGTTCTGGTTCCATGGCGGCTCCGGACGTGTCTGTGTTCCTGAAGGTGAGTGTCCCCTTTTATGTGGTTGGTTTCTACCAGGGTTTTAGTGGTAGTGCGACTGTGGCAGAAACCATGGCGGTGTGCAACCTCGTAATACGCTTGGCAGAAACATGGTCCCCGCCAGGCTGGAGATGCCTACCGTCATCCGCAGAAGTCCGTCTGCACTGGCAGTACTGGCAGTGAATTGGCTGTGTTCAATTCAGAAGACCGCCATCGTCATAATATGGCAGTCTTCTCTGCTGGGTCAATGGCTCTGCAACCGCCACCGTGGTAGTCCTCAGACCGCCAAACTCGTAATGAGAGCCTATATCTCTTTCCGCCCTCCCATTCTTTGCCTCTCTCCGTTTACCTCATCTCCCTCTCAGACCTTTCTTTTTAAATCACGGGAAGATGGAAAAAGCATTGGCAAAGCCAATAGGTTTTGCCTATAATAAATTGGTTTTATCAATGTTTTTTAACATGGCTTAAAGTAAAATATAAAAAGCGGTATGATGAGGCCTCCATTGCCCACATTATTTTGATTTTTTTGAACTTTAAAGCATGTTGGGTAGCAGCTCAACTTCTGTGCAACGTGTAAAAGTATTGAGAAAACCAATAGACCTCAGATAGGCAAAACCTATTGCCTTTGCCAATACCTGATAAAACTTAAACTGTACCCTTAAGGGTAGGCCCTAAAGGCTCATAAGGCAGGGTGAATGGTGGTTAAAAAGTAAGACGTGTGTTTACGTTTTACATGTCCTGACAGTGAAAAAAATCCTATGTCGTTTTTCACTGTTATAAGGCTATTTCTCCCATAGACTAACACTGGTTTACCTTATTACACTTAATATAAGCTAACTTCAGTTAAGAACCAAATAGAGAAATGCTTACTTTAATGTATACATTCAGATGGATTGTAATTTTAAATCCTCTTTAAATGTAAAGTCTGATTTTTATGCTACTATTCTGAAAAAGCCGCTTTTTAGAAAGTTGACATTTTTCTGCCAAAACCAAATGTTCCTCTCTGTTAATGTCCAGGATCACATGACTGTGAATGGCTCTCTTGTGTTCATTTGTGTATTCCTTTCAGACATAGAGACAAAAGGGCCTGGGGTGTGGGCCAGGGTGTTGCTCTCCTGAGCGGTATGTTCTCAGGTGGCACTCAGCCTTCCAGAGCTTCAAAGGGTAGCCTCAGTCCTTGACCACTCCTTCCTGACTTCTAAGGACTGCTGGGTCTTCCACTGGCAAATACACCTCCTGCCTAGGCCTGCCCACCCTTTGTTATTCTAGACAATTTGGAGCCAAACCCAGAAAAGGAGGAATATTGGAGAAAGGGAGCATACCTCACCCACAAGCTGCTACAGAGAATAAAAGTGCCACCTTCAGAACTTCTCATCAGATCACTCCTTGACCTGTTAAAGATTAATAAAGACTGCCATTCTGTCTGAAGATGGAAGAATGGACCTGCTTGTGTTGAACCCAGACTTCTCAGAAGTGATTTCAAAGGGTGGTTGTCTGACCTGTTTGAGAAACAGGGACACAACAAGCTTCCAGATACCTCCCTGCAATGGCCCAGCTGACCAGCACCAATTGTACTTGCATCAGCCCTGCTTCTGGAGTGAGTCCTGATCCCCCAAGAGAGTTACCCCAGGTTCTAGACCCTTGGATGGCATTAGAGTGTACTTCTCCTGACGAAAAGGTGAAGATACAGACATTTTTGGCTCCTCACAACTGTGTAGTGACATCTTCATGCTATAAATAGACTGCTTGCAACACTAGCCAACATGAAATTCCAGCAGGACATGCTTTTCATGAAGACAATGACTGTCCATGATCACCACCAACATAAGACCTGCACTTTGCGCTGCCAGTGACAGCTGACATCGGTTGTCAACATGAAGCTCCAGCAAGAACTGGCTCATCTCACAACAGCGACTGTGTGCGATGCCCGACCTGCTCCTTCCACCAACAATTACCTCCTTGCAGCCTTCACCAACCCAAACAGCAGCTCATTATGTGGTCTTTAGAAGGTAACTCCCCAACGGAACAAACCTGTATCTGACCTGCGCTGTCTTACAGTTCACCTCAACCTGTGACTTCCCCCACCCAGCACGACCAGATAATTACAAGTGTAGCTTTGTGGACTATTTTTATCTAACACTTGAAAAACTCAGATCTCTAGTTCTACTATTGGGCATTTTGTAATGTTAGTGTCATTTTACTGGTTAAGTTGAACTCTCTTTTTCTAAATTGGTTTGAAATGCTTCTTGCTTTGCGTTTTTACTTTGTTGTTGTTTGAGTGCTGCATAAATAACTTCCACATTGCCTCTAAGTTAAGTCTGACTGCTTTTTTGCAAAGCTACCAGTGGGTTAAGCACAGATGTATTTAGTGACTTTTGTGGTTCACCCTGACAAGTTTTGTTTGTTATTTGAGTGTGGACTCCACCCCTTTCGACATTGACTAATAATCCAATTTCTTACACTCACTATTAGGTGCGTTACTCCAGCTGCCTAGAGACTGCTTCACCTTGCATTGTTTAGACAGTTGAGGGAAGCATCCATGCACTGCAATGGAAGCACATTTGTGCTCCTCCTCCTCCATAGTCCTGTTGCTATTCTCCAAGGGTCACTATGCACTGCAGAGTGATTTTGTCTATAAATGCGACACCATAATCCTGCTTACTTTACACCAAGAATGGCTTCAAACCTATACACAACTTTGCACCTAAAAGTGATCTTACACCTATATGTAGTTTATCTTCCTAAAGGGTTTCAACACTACATGCTAAGTTTGCACCTAGAGTAATTTTGCATCTAGGTGTGCTGTGTTCAAATGTAATACCATATTATGCACTCCTTTTAGACTAAATGTGATATCTTATTACCATATTTTCTCTCTTATCCAAATGATTTTGCACCTAATGTGATAACACACTCCCTCTGGCCTCGGTTGATTTATTACCTCAAAGTATTTGTGCACTTAAATTATTTTCCTTCTTTTTGTCCTAACCGTGTATCCACACTTCTGTTGATGTTATACTGTGGATAATTTTTTTACTTAAATATGATTGTGTACCTTAATGTATTTTCCTTCTTACTTGTGATTTATTTTCAGCCTAAAAGCATTTTAGTACTTCTGGAGATGTTGCCCCAAGAGTGATTTTGTAACTAAATGTAATTTTGCACCTAGATGTGATTTTGATCCTAAATGGGGTACCATAATGTTGTTTATTTTACCTCTTAAATTATTGTTCTGTCATAGTTTCAGATTACAATTAGGTTTAGTTAAGTGCAGAGAGCACCTCTGCAAACATTTTTAATATGAGTGGGGTTGATGGGTTAGAGGATGAGGTTTGGCATTAAATAAATCCTCTTGTATTAGAATGGGGTCGAACAATAGATGTGGGCCAGAACCGAGCTACACTTGTAGTCTTTTGCCAAAGTGATTTTACCAGCTGCAAATTCCAGCTGGTAAAATTGGGTTTAAAGTTCTTCAGCCTGTTAAATCTGGGTGCGGGAACACCCAACCACTTAATATGTCCAAACATATAGGGGTTTGACAGAATGACCAGACAATAACTGGGCATAAAACATCACAAACATTAACATGGTATATGATTGAGATTAATCATAAAATATTTTTACCACAGTGAAACCTTAAGTTCTCACCAGGACCTCAATATGATTTATGTCAGACAATGTATTCACTTTGTTGTGGTGTTGTGTTCCTCACTTTAAATATTAACTACCAGGAGCATTTGTTAAATGGAAAAGAAAAATGATGGAATCACCTTTAAATTCTAACACAAAGCCACAACTCAAACAAAATCTGTCTTGTCTTTAGTCTTCCTTATATGATAACAAACTGTGGTCTCACTCATCATGTCATGCGCAATCCACATACGAGTTAGTCCTTAAATGATGCCACATTGGTGGACAATCCCGTGCTGAATCTTTTTTATACACCCATATACATTTTAGGTGACTTCTCCAAAGATGTTGTCTGTCGACACTTTTTCGGCTTCACTTTATTTTTAGACCTCTTCAGGACTTAGAAAGATCGCTGTACCTATTAACCAAATAATTCATACCATCAATTAAAAACATTGTCACTGTTTTTACATATATTCTCACCCACTTTGAAAACCCAGGTTTAGACACTTAGATGTGGTGAACTTGTCGAACCACTGCTTAAAACCAAAATAATGACCAGCACATGCTACTTGTGTAACAGAAATCCAGTGAGAAACACTACACCACAATAAAGTGAATACATTGTTTGATACAAATCTTATTGATGTACTGTGGTAAAAGTATTTTGTGGTTAATCCTCATTAGATACCATGGCAATGTTTGCGTCTTATAACTGAATAACCAGTATCCCATTAGGGGGATTCCACTCTTCTCAACTCATAATCTGTTTGTAAGTGTGATTTGCGCTCATAAAGGTATAAAGGTTTTGATATTCATGTTTAAGTTGCATCAAGGGTGCTTTTGCACCTCCTTCTGCTGTCAAAAAAATGTGAACTCATATTACTGCACACGTTATACACCTAATGTGACATCTTTATATATATTATAATATATATATATATATATATATATATATATATATATATATATATATATATATATATATATATATATATATATATATGTCAATTTTGAATGGGTTGTTAAATGTCCTTTTGGCTTGGAGAAACCAATGTTCATTGTTGCACTGTAAACAAACATCTCATCAATATAAACTCTGGAACAAAACCATACTAATAACTTTTTCTAGGCTTTTTACCAGATAGTAATAAAAGATGTATCCCTACACTCATACCTTATCTGTTATTCATGTGGTGTTGGTGATTAGGACTACTGCCCCTACTGCAATTGGCCTAATTAATGCGAACCAAATCCCAAGATTTGTTTGATAACATTTAGCTATCACATTTCAGACTCTATAAGTGATGCAGGTTTTTCTGTCCATTAATCTGCTGTGGGTTTTCAACATAGTCCTCTCATTTCTTCTTTTCTTCAAGCCTTCCCCTCTGTCCAGTGCCTATAATTCAACATCTTTCTTCCACATGACATGCTTTGTGATTGGCTTTCTGCGGATCTCCAACACAAAGCAATGATCATTTTGATCTGTGCTGATGCCAGATCAAGAAACCCAGAGTTCACCCTTTCCATCTTCAGCTTGGGTAAAGACCCAACAGGCATGTATCCAGCTAGAGTAAACCGGCTCTGTGGAATGTGTGCTCCAGGTCCAGATCACTCACAACCAGAACCAGCCAATTACTGGGCAGGGTCATATCATATGGATGAGTCTGCATCAGAGCACATCTGGAGCGTATTTTATCATCTATTTTAGCTATTGTTTTTAGTCTATGTGGTGTGAGGTAGTTCAATGGAGGTAATTAAATTGTGTATACCTAAATCTCTTGTTCTTAGACACTTTACGTGCCAATCAATCAGTAGATTTGTAGAGTGCTTCTTGTCGTCCTTTAGGGTATAAAGGTTTTGGCAGGGTCCAGTTGATTACCCTAACAGTCAGGTCTTCAGGGACTTTCCGAACTCTGGAAGAGATGGGGAGGTCCAGTGATGAAGGGAAGCTCATTACATGTCTTTGCTGCTTAGTGGGAGGAGCAACCTCTGCCTTAGCTATGTTAGATGCAGGGGTTAAGGGTTATAGAAAGGGACGCAGACCGGAGGAGTCTGCTGGGCTGATGGAAAATCAGGTGGTGCTTTAAATAGATGGGTCTGCAGTTCTGTAGGGCCTTATATGCGAGGGCCCGGAGCTTGAACTGGCAACTTTTCTGTACAAGGAGCCAGTGCAGTTCCCTGAGGTAGGGGTGATGAGGGTTAATCTATGGATATCATGGACGAGTCTGGCAGTCACATTCTGTATGATTTGTAGTCATTGAAGGTGAGCTGTGATTCCTGCATAGGGAGCGTTGCCGTAGTCCAGTTGGTTGGAGATGAGGGTCTGACTGATTGCCCTTTTTGAGATTCTTGGGTAGCCATTTGAATATCTTACAGAGCATGCAGAGGATGACAAACTAGTAGGAGGAGATGAAGTTGACTTGAGTCATCATGCTTAGCTTGTTGTCCAGAATGATGCCTAGGTTGGCCAGTCGGGGAAGGAGTAGGTCTGAGTTCTGAGGGCCGCCAGGATGTGTCCTATGGGAAACTTCTGTTTCTGAAGACCAGTACCTCTTTTTTGGCCGTGTTGAGCTTCAGGCAGTTGTCCTTTATCCAGTTAGTGACATCTGTCATACAGTACAGTTGTGGAAGTTGATTCTGGTGGTGTCTTCAAATAAGGAGAGAATGCGTTGTGTGTTGTCCGCAAAGAATACAATGTTGAGTCTGTGAATTTTGATGATGCTGACTAGAGGTGCCACATAAGTGTTGCAGAGGGTAGGGCTGAGCAAGGATCCCTGGGGTACTCACAGATGATTTCTTTGGGTTTGGAGGTGTAGGAGGGAAGGAGGACTTTTAGCTTTTTTCTGGTGAGGAAAGAGCCAATCAACCTGAGAGCTGCTCCTTGGATGTCTTTGTTCTGTAGCCTTGTGGTGAGTGTGTGGTGGGAGATCGTATCAAATGCTGCTGGGAGGTCTAGGAGGATCAAAGCCGCAGTCTCTCCTTAGTTGAGTAGGATTTGGATGCCATTGATAGCCGCAATGAGGGCTGTCTCAATGCTGTGGTTGCGGCAGAATCTGGATTGGGAGGAGTTAAGTAGGAGGCTCCATTCCAGATGTCATGAGTGTTGTTGGTTGATGGCTTTTTCTAATACTTTGGCAGGAAACAGAATCATGTAGATCAGTTGGTAGTTGTTGAGTTTGCTAGGGCCTTCCAATGGTTTCTTCAGTAGGGCGTTCACTTCTGCATGTTTCCAGTCCTTTGGGAAGGTGGCTGTAAAAATGAGGTGGTGAACAAGGTGGTGAGTATGTGGCTAATTCTGGCTTCACCTAGCTTGATGATATGGTGAGAGCATGGGTCGGCTCGGGCCCCTGAGTAAACTGAGTTCATGATGGAAGTGGTGTCCTGTGGGGCAAGCTGGATTAATTCGGTTAGTGGGGTGTCTGTGGTGGTAGCAGGTTTGTTGTGTGGCTTGGAGAAGTTGATGGTCGACATGTATACTGGAAGATCTGGTTCCCATTCTTTATTTAGAAGTTCACAACCCATTTCTGCTTCCAACTTATTTTTCATGGAAGTCAGACCATTTTCTTCATAGAAAGAGCTGATTTTTAGAACTATTTTAATTACGTCAACTTGTGTCCACCCCCACATGTTAGGAGGTTATCCATGAACTCATGCGGGTCCACTTGGTCGCTATCCCACAGATTACACATTGCATGAATTAGTGGCCCTTAAGCCAGAAACTGAAATTCTGGTAATCCTGCACCCTCGCTCTTTCCAGCCAATCCCACTACTTCACCATGTTTGAGGCAGTCACTATGAGTATGTTCATCGTGGTCCATTGCTCAATCCTGTGTGAGGTAAAGACAACACCCTTCTAGTTGTGGAAATGCCCACCAACACGGATGCTGGACCATACGCCTGAACGTACCATTTTTTCATAACCAACTTTTTCCAACAGCATAGCACAATTAGAAGTAATATGGACAATTTGATGGATGAAAGGTGTGACTAGTGCTCCCTGACATGTATCGCTGACATACCCAATCACTTCATGTCTTATTTGCTCAAACCATCTGGCCACCAACTGCAGCTCCACTGCAAGGTAATAAAGCACTGTACGGTGCGTAGCACAGCTCTCTGTTGTCCCTCATTTCTGATCAGTTCCCTGAGCAGTTCATTCATGGATCTAACCTGATTGTTGAATCCACAGGGATATTTGCAAAAAATGCAGGATCCTGGGGAGCATAATTATCTTTGAAAGAGCCACCCATGCATCAAAAGGTTAGAGATAAATATCTGAACATATTTTTATTCACTTAAAAAATACAAAGGTTACAGGGATGTTAGAGGTAGGCTCCCATTTTAAACGTACTAAACCATAGAAATTCACCTGTTATAGTTAGAGTTATCTTAAGTAACTTCGTGCCCTAAAGTAACTATAACTTGCGCCTTCGCCATGCACTGCTAATTACCCCACAAATTACGGCACTCAGTACATCTTTGATAACATCATTGATAACATCAATGGAATATTTGCAGTAAAGTTTTTGATACAAAAAATTGTGCATGGTGGAGGAGCAAGTCATAGGTGAATTTCTATGGCTAATCTTCAAGTTTTCAGAAGCCTTCTTCCAGAACTTGGCCACCTGGCTCCTGTGGGCTAGGATGTAGCTAGCCAAATTCTAGGGGAGGGGTTCTTTGAAGCTTGCTTACACCCCTCCTTGACCAGATTGTAATGTCCCTTTACAGGGTGGCCATACAAAAGTTCAAATGGGCTAAAGCCCACTCCCTTCTGTGGCACTTCTATGTAAGCAAAAAGCAGACATGGTGAGTGGACATCCACTTACACCTCATGGATTAAAGGAGGCCCATAGTCATCCCCTTAAGGGTCTTGTTGAATCTATCAACAAGCCCTTTGGATTGTGGATGGTAGGGGTGTGGGGAACTTATATGTAACTTCACACTCCTTCCACATAGACTTCATGTTCACAGACCTGAGGTTGGTGTCCCTGTCTGACACCACTTCTGTGGGCAACCCCCCTCCTTACGGTGAAAATATACATCAGAGCCCTAGCCTCTACAGATGTAATGATTGACCTTGGAGGAATGGCATCTGAGTATCAAGTGACGTGGCCCACCAAGACTAGAGCAGTCTTGGGGTCCAAGGGCCCTAGAATTTCAATGCCTACCCTCTCAAATGGCATTCCCAGAATAGGCGTGGGAGTCAGGGGAGATTTTAGCTTTTTCCCACTCTTCCCACTAACCCAGTAGGTAAGACAAGACTTACACAATGTATCAGTAGCTGTCCTCATCCAGGGCCAGTAAACGTGGGTGACAAACCTGGCAAACGTCTTGCTCTGGCCCAGATGTCCTGCCAAGGTATCTCATGAGCCAGCACCAATAGGAAACCCCTATAACACTGGGAAACCACCAATACTCGAGTTGCCCCATACTCAGCAGCCTTAGGCTCACTATACAGGCTGTCATTTTCTCAATATATGAGGTGATCTCCAGAGGTGTCTCCAGCTGCCTGGGCTTCAGCTTGCTGCCTCAGGCCCTCAAGAGTTGGGCATGCCTCCTGTGTCTTGTAGAACTCTTCCCTGCTGGGTCCTCCTTCTATTTACCATCCAGGAAGTTCAGGCAGAGTACCAGGGGAAGGAAAATCCTCCTCAGTAGGCTCCAGGGCAACTACCTCTGGTGCCCCATCCACCTGGGCTGGGGATATTCAGAGGCTAAATTCCCACACCACTTGCCCGTCCCTTTTCTGGCAGCTGTCTGGGCCATTCTCCCAGGCTCCAGAACTTCTTGACTCCCCTCCTGGGCAGCCATGGACCTGGTGGTCGCACAGATCCACACAGACAACCCTAACATTTTCAGGTGTGACCTGAGTTCTTCTTCCTTCTAGGCAGTGTGCTCCAAGACATTCCCTAACAGACAGTCCACAGACATAGCAGGGCTCACAGCAAATTTCAGAAGACCTAACACCCTCACAACACGCTTGAAGAGAAACAGAGCTGCAAGGTAGTGGCTCTCCTAGTTGTCTGCTACCACAACCTGGTGAAATGTATTGGGTATCACCTGCTCTGAGGACACCAGATGACACCTGACAGTAGTCATACTGGCTTCTGTGTCCCTCAGAGTCTTTACCTTCTGACCAATAACGGTGACCCACTGCCTATACTTTGAAGTATTGTAAGGCATATGTACTAAAGAGGTGTTGTCTGAAGTCCTACTTTTACACTCTGGTGCCTTGGTTCTGGAAGATGGCAGAAACTTCTAGACAGTAGCTTTGAAGTGCATGGATTTTCTTGCATCCCCTGCTCTAGCTTTAAGCTTGCTGACGTGGCAGTGCAGGGTTATTACATCTTTTGTGTGAAGGCAGAGCACAGGCTATTCATTTGTAATTGGGGCTGTGCTCAGCTCCGCCCCTCCCATCCTGATCTAATTCCTCTATTGTGTGATTGTTTGTGAGGAAATCACAAAGTCTATCAGTTACAACCAGTCATGTGGGCTAGGCTATGGGCCCAAAAGGGCTAAAGTCAGAAAAATGCCAACTTTCTAAAAGTGGCATCTTTATAATTGTGATCAAAAACCTAACCTTACTATTAAATATGGCTCTTCATCACAGTTCCAAAGACACCAAACATGAGATATTTACCAGCTCCCAAATGGAAATTACAGCTTATAAAACTTAATAAGGAATCCCCAATGTTCTCCTATTGGAGGGGTAGGCCTCACAACAGAGAAAAAGAAATGTAAACGTTTTTCACTACCTGGACATGTAAAACTTAAAATTATATGTCTCACCTTTTAATTACACAGCCTACAGCCTGCCTCAGTGGTGTCATATATTTAATAAAAAGAGAGTTTAAGGCTTAGTAAGGAGGTTAAAAGGCCAAGTCGACGTGGCAGTTCAAACCTCCATTCAGGCTACTTTGGCAGACCTAGGACGTTTTGAAGGGTTACTTAGGAAGGTGGCACAATAACTGCTACAGACCCACTAGTAGCATTTAACTTGCAGGCCTACCACTCCTCAAGGGATTTATAAGTAAATTAAATATGCCAATTGGGTATAAGCCACTGTAACCATGTTATAGGGGGCAGCACAGACACTTAATCACTCTTTAGCAGTGGTAATGTTCACATAATTCTAAGGCCAACACAAATAAATGAGGCAAAAATGGAGGTGGTGAGTGAGGCAAAAATATTTGGTGAAGACCACCCTAAGGCCTAGCATCTGCTATGAGAAAGTACTAAAAATGCAAGATTGACACATTACATTTTTCCAATGAAAACCAACTCTTTTTTGCAATTTGGGTAGCTCTAGAGTTTGGTTCCTAGCTCATCAGACACCCAGGGAAACCTACAAAGCCTGCACCATCCTGAAACTAGACACTAGGAGGAGTAATGATGGCATGATTTGTGTAGCTCTATCACAAGTTTTTCTTAACCAGAAGCCCTTGCAAACATCAAACATTGGTTAAAAACGCATATTTTCTTCATGTTTGTGAAGGAAACTTCCAGAATCAGAAGGGATACACAGAATTCCTACCACTCAGTTCTACCCCAAAAGTCGTGATAAAAATGGTGCTCCACTTAGATGGCCTTGTATACTGTACAGATTAAATCAAAGTCAATGGGATTCTACCACACTGGGTGGTAGGAATTTTCCAAATGTTTCTGTCACACACCACAGGCCCTAAATCCACAGCTGCCCTCACTACAAAAAAGGGTCAATTTTCAGAGGGAACAGTTAATTGTCCATGTTATGTTTTGTGCCCTTTTTTAACGCAGACACTAGGTCTACTGATACAAAATGGGCTACCATTTTTATGTGGAGATATATGGGAATGCCGGTTGGCTGAAAGTTTGGGGATCACTTCAGATTTCAGAACTTTCCCTCACAGAAATGTAAGAAAATATGTGTTCTGCGTCATTTAGTCAAAGTTTGAAGTTTGCAGCGCATTTTAGGATCAAGAGTAGAACCAACAGAAGTTACACCACCCTGGACTCCTCAGGGTGTTCAGTTCTCAAACATGTGAGGGGCTGTTATTGTTCTTTCATGCAGACTTACACCAGTGGGTTTTGGCACCACCAGAAACGCCAGCTTCAAATAGCAAATACCAATAACAGTATTGGAATACTGAACCCATGTCTCATGGAGGTGAGCCGTAATGCTACATCAAGGCATAACCACTGTACAAGCCATTCACACCCCTCTTATGTGTCACATGCAATTTCAATCGTACCACCACTCATGGCCCCAAAAAAACAAAGCACAACACTCACATCGGCATACCATTGTCATTAGATAATCCATCACATTCAAATGCCACAGGTTGGAATTACCAGTCACACCCCCTCTCACTCAGTCATCAACCAACTGCATACAAACATACCACAACCAAACCTCTGCACACATAGGGCAAGGCATGTTGTGAGTTGGTGTCTGAACAAACTTCACAACATTCCAATTGAAAAGAAACCTAGACTACCTAGACAACGTTTTTACCGCCTGTCAAGTATCTGCCTCGATCATTATCCAGAGTGATACTGAACGTGTTCCCAGGGAACCTTTATTGATGTCTCCCCTGATAGCCACAAGAAACTCAGGAAGACATGACTTTCATGCACTCGATGTGCTAAATCCAACTCCTTCCAGTTTGTGGATGTAAGTTCGGGGATTGCCCAAGGATGCCTTCAGGACTTGACCAGCATTTCTCAAACTCTGAAAGCAGATCAATCTTTGAAACTAAGGCAAACATGCTGGGGAAGACAGTCCTTAGTTATCTAAAAATCACATCCAAAAACACTAAGCATATTAGGTTTTGGTGCACAGGGTAATCTGTGACAACATGGCGTATATCTCATCCAGTGTTATGTGCAGTGCTGTGACTGTAATGCACTTATCATATGGGAAACAGAATATCTACGGTGTTCTGACAGTGGATGAACATGGTAAGCTGGCCACAAATATGACCCATGTGTATAGTATTGGGTGCAGAGTTCTGTGTGTGTCTCATACCCTGCCTAGCTGCCTTCTACCTATGTGATAGCACTAGAGAAGCATACATAGGCTGAGCCTTTCCTACCTGTTCATGTTTCTGTCTCCTTCAAAATCATGATTAATACCACACATTTGTCAGGTGAACCTTTAATGGTACCTCCCGAGGCAGCCACCTGAAGCTCAGGAATATGTGTCTTTCATGCGGCTTTAGAACACTTGCTGTGCTAAGTCCATCTCCTTTAAGTTTGTGAATGTAGGTTATCACACATGTACTACTTGTAATCAAGTATACAGTTGGGCTTTTAAACTTTGGCCAACTGACCCTAGCCCATGCCTAGGCAAGTGTTCTCATCATAGATTTTAGTGAGCATGTACACATGGCGCTCATCTGAGAGCTTGACTGCAAGCAGTTTGTTGGAATGAAATGCTGGACTTTTTGGAACTTCTTAGAAAAAGCTTTTGCAGAAATCCTTTGAGGTGACTTTGAACTAGGCTACATGTAACAGTGTAAACTTTGTACAGCTCGCTCAACAGCTCTACTCCCATATAGAAATGTTCACGTAAAGGTTCTAACCTCTATGGAGGAGCGATTGGACAAGATTCCATACACTCCTTGCCATGATTCCTAGCATGGAAGAGTAATCTTCAGGATGTATAGAGAAGTCCTTCCCTGTATACACTCTCAGGAGGTAAACATAACCAGTAGAACTCTCACACAGCATTTATATCTAGATGCCATAATGTGTTCTTTAGCTCTGGATGTACTGCCTGAACAGCAGCCGGCCTTTGTACAGGATCAAGGACCCGTCAACAGCTAAATTGTTCCTGGAATATAAATCTCTGGGATCCTGGCTGACAAATGTTCCATAAGAGACTGAATTTTGAACAACCTGTCATGGTCTCAATGGTCCTAGGGCAAAGCAGCAGAAATATTATTGAAATACAGCATATGGTGATGTATCAAATAGTCTCCGCGTATGACCAGTGTGAAGCTGGGCATTGCCCAAACTGTGTGATTAGACCAGTAGGACTGAATGCCTGGTTTGTGTACTATCCCCATGCTGAACGTAGGGCCCAGACATGTTTTTAAATACTCAACTGAAGTGGGAGTCCACCAGTTTGTCCTAGAATGAGACCCAGTTGTGCCTCCATGCTCCCTCAGAAACCTTTAGGCACCCAAATCTGTTTTGTGCCTAATTTCCACAAGAACGTCAACATCTAGAAACAGATGGATTTAGTTAATAGGCAAAAAACTTGATGTATTGATTCTATTTTCAGCGTGTGCTGTGAATTGGCAAATTTTGGTTGCATTAAAATGGAGGACTGCCAAGAGAGCACTCTGGGCTTGCCACAGCACATGTCTGCCCTGTGGCTTGGGCTACTGTCTCTTCACTGCACAGATTGTGCTCACGAAGGGACATCACAACTGCATTGACGATATAACTCAGGTTCACTGGTAGACGAGTCATTCGCTGAAACTCTGCCGAATGAAATATCAATTACAGATTCTGCTCCCTTTCTCTCTCTTTCTCTGGTGCTATCTCAGTATTTGATTCTGTGTCAGAGCTGCCCTCCATTATTCTAGTTAGGGCTTGGGCAGCAGTCATCCATTGAGACACTATCTCTGTTGACTGTCTAAAACATTCCTTCCGAAACACTAAGCTTTATGCAGAAGGCAGAAATATACTATGAAACAGTGGGTGGGTGTGTGCCTTTGTGGGATATGTCTCTGAGATATCTCAAAGTGGAAAAGCAATAAAGTGCTTTTCGGTGATGCAATCCAGTGAACTCCACCAAAGACACAAAAAAATCCCCAAAAACACAGGGGGGCATATTTATACTCCGTTTGTGCCGAATTTGCGTCGTTTCTTTAGACGCAAATTCGACGCAAAACTAACTCCATATTTATACTTTGGCATTAGACGCGTCTAGCGCCAAAGTTCATGGAGTTAGCGTCATTTTTTTGCGTGAACACCTTCCTTGCGTTAATGATATGCAAGGTAGGCGTTCCGTCTTAAAAAATGACTCCGATGCATATGCGTCGTATTTATACTCCCGGGCAAAAATGACGCCCGGGAGTGGGCGGGTCTAAAAAACCCGCATTAGCGCCGGATTTTAGCGCCTGGGTCAGGGCAGGCGTTAAGGGACCTGTGGGCTCAGAATGAGCCCAGAGGTGCCCTCCCCTGCCCCCAGGGACACCCCCTGCCACCCTTGCCCACCCCAGGAGGACACCCAAGGATGGAGGGACCCACCCCAGGGACATTAAGGTAAGTCCAGGTAAGTTTTTTTTTTTTTTTTTTTTTGTGGCATAGGGGGGCCTGATTTGTGCCCCCCTACATGCCACTATGCCCAATGACCATGCCCAGGGGACAGAAGTCCCCTGGGCATGGGCTTTGGGCAAGGGGGCATGACTCCTGTCTTTGCTAAGACAGGAGTCATTTGAATGGGGGTTGGGCGTCGTAAAAAAATGGCGCAAATCGGGTTGAGGCGATTTTTTTGCCTCAGCCTGACTTGCACCATTTGTGGACGCCCATACGCCATTTTCCCCCTATGCCGGCGCTGCCTGGTGTACGTCGTTTTTTTTAACGCACACCAGACAGCGCCGGCGGCTAACGCCGGCTAACGTCATTGAATAAATACGGCGCCTGCATGGTGCTTCAGAATGGTGTTAGCCGGCGCTAATTTCTTTGGCGCAAAACTGCGTTAGCGCAGTTTTGCGTCAAAAAGTATAAATATGGCCCAAAGTATTTATTTGCCTTGCTGCCTATGAAATACCACGGCAAACTTAATGGGATGAGCCCACTATTCATTTATTATGGCACTCACATGCAGCAGAGACAATTTTAGGTGGGAGATAACTAAAACAAGCCAGATCAGAGTCAGACAGGGACAGAAAGTGGGACCGTGTACCACATTATAAATGTCCCCAATTACCAAACCAGATATAAACCAACCATTTGCAAAGTCAATACCTCTGCCATTCAATACCAGCCTTTTCATTTTCTCAATGCTTATTTAGTTTTGTTATGGCTTATACAGAACTTCATTGTTGGATGACCCACAGGTATAAAATAAAATTGTCTCAAAGCAAAACTCTGCCTTCAGTCTCCAGAAGCGCAGATTGACATATTAACCCCTGTAACTGAAGAGCCCCACTTTGTTTGCAGACATGTTCCTTGTGAAAAAGCAGAATGCCATTACTCACAGTGAAGTTGTAAGTGAGCTGACCTATTGCCTCATGTGGTAGTGGGTGGAAAAATATGGTGAACGACACAAAACATCCCAATAGATGAAGGGAGCCAGGTGCGAACCTCTATCAGTACATTAGGGGCCATACTTACAAAGTGGCTCAATGCAGGCAGCAAGCAAAACTGCTGAGCTGCATTGTGTCGCTTGAACAGAACTGCATCACATCTTCTAAGAAATAGCGCATGTCAGCTTTCTCCATATGCTGGTGCAGTGTGCTTTCTAGCATGTCTGTGTTAAGGTCAGCCTAGCTTTTGTGCAAGAAGGTATCCTTTCCTTCACACCAAAAAAATCTATCCTTTAAGGCTTTTTCCTTAATGTGGAGCAGACATGCAAAGTGGAAATAAGAAGGAGAAATACAAATATTTCTCTTTGTTACACGAGCCTCAGGCTGGTGCAGTATTGTGGTACAAGTCTTTGTAGATAAGGTTTGCATCAAAAACCACGTGTGGATGCACAGAAACGCCCATGCGTCACCCATGGAACTCCTCCCTAGCACAAAGCAACGCAAGGCAGCACAATGCGCTGCATTACGTTTTTTTTGTAAAACAAGGCAAAAAGCCATCTCAGATACGAGCTTTGTTTTTCGTAGATGTGGGATTCGTATTCCTCTTTTGAATTTCTGTGTTCAGAGCTTCGAAGTGCCAACACAGGAACATATGAACTGATGAAACCTTGGAGACCAGGGACCAGAAGCCAATAGTAGTTTGCAGTAAACACAGGGGAGTAGGGTGTGAAGTCATGGTGCACTAGCACTATCTTTATTAGAGTTGCTGGTGAATTTTCCTGAAGACGCTTGCTACATGTATTCCTAAGTACACAGGTTCACCAAGTTATTTATGTTATACACGCAGACCAGGGCCTGAAACGCCACGAGCAAACAAGTAATATGCAAATATTTCAAAGGTTGATAGTGTGATTGTGCTTGGTCACAACTGTTTGAAAGTGTAGTAATCCTCTCAAATCTCTGTTTGAGGTATGTTTTCAGGATCCTCTTCTTTTTTTATTTTAGTTTGTTAATTAATTCCCATTCTTTTCTATCTGTTCAATTCCCTTTCTTTGAGTTGTTCAGGTTTATCACTGTTCTCATACAGGCATTCGTGGTCATATTTTCCTAGCGGGCGGAATGGGCTCCTCTGTGATCATGCTTATTTAAGAGCTACATTTGATCAGTTGCGAAAGGGAGCCACTTCAGTGGGAAATGTTCACTGAAAGTTTACACTGTGATGAAGTGTTGCTTGAAGTGGTAGGCCTTCAACGCTTTTCTTCTGTCATCTGAACCTGCAAAGTCTCTATAACCTGAGCAGTAGGTCTGTTGATTTCTAGAAGACACCTTGTTGGGGGACAACATGCCACATTTGAAGAAATTCACATTGTTCTTAAAGTTAAAACATTTCTTTTACTTTATTTGGAAAAAGGGAAAAGTACATAGACATTTGTTGGCCAACACGTGCTTTGCAACTCAAGAAATTATTTACAAACTGTCTCTCCTTCAGGGCCTACTAGTTACTATCAATATGGTCACTATCTAGAGAGAGAGAGAGAGAGAGAGAGAGAGAAAATGCATACAAGTAGAGATGTGGCAGAACTTCCCTTTAAGAGATCACTCTAAGGCCCATTTTTAACAGAAAATGACTGTGCACAATGCTGCGCCAAAATTGTCTGCGCCGTACACCGTCATTTTCACATATGCAGGGATGCGCTGTATTTAATTGAATACGGCACACCCCTGTGTTGTCCCCTGCGTTGGCACTAAATTGTGCTAACTAGCGCCAACGCAGGCATCCTTTCACCATCGAGGGGGTTGATTGTTTATGTGTGGGAAGGAGCCCCTTTATGCACATAAATAATCACTAATGGCGATTTGGCACTTCTGTGTGAGCTGCAAAATGCAGTACACAGAGAAGTGCCAAAGCGTCATTTTGAAATGATTGTTTATGTGCAGGAAGAGACACCTTCCCGCACATAAACAATCATGTCTGGCATTTTGCTATTTCTATACGTGCTGCAGAATGCAGCACACATAGAAAAAGCAAAGTATTCCTCCTCGTTGCTCCTTGCACCCTAGGGAGGCATTAGATTTTGGGGCTGCCTCAGGTTTACGAAAACCCGTAAAGCTGAGGCTGAGTCAAAATGCAATTGGTGTTGCTGTGGCACGCCCAAAGCAACACTCATTGCATGCCCCTTCCACGCAAAGGGCTGCATGCGAAGGGGCCTTCTTGTAAATACGGCACGGGGCATTGCCCTACCGGAGTGTCACGAAAAGTGACGCTATGGTGGCGATAGGGGCTCATAAATATGCCCCTAAATTTGTTAGATTCATGTTTTGTTATTGCTGTTATATTGAAAAGGTATCCCACAATTATGATTTAAAATTTTAGGCAAAGCAAAGGTATTGCCATTCAATGATTGTAAACAAAACCAATCTTATGAAAACTGTAAGTTGGAAAAGAACATACATGGTTTTCTGTGCTCAACAAATACGATATAGGTGGAAGGATATTGGACAGACATGATTAATTGCAACGTTTGTAAGAAGGGGTGATAGCTAGTATATCTGAAGTGCGATTGTAATATGTCATTTTGTCTGTACGACTCATATGGTGCAGTATTGTGTGTTTCATTGATAAATGTGCCACACTTAAATATTCACTGTGGTCTAAGTATAAGGCACCTCAAACTACCATGGCATGAAGATTCAAATGAGATAAAACTACTTATAAAATGGTTATACTACATTATGGTTACAAAGTGACATTTGGAATGTAATACGGCAGTTACATGGACAATGTCCAGTTGAATCATACCCATAACAAAAGAAGGTGGTTTAGAAGGAGCTGAGTTTTTTGGTACTATTGAAGCTTCCATTCAATTTTGAGGTAGAGCGCACAAGCGCTTTGACCTGTTGTAAGTATTGTGGGCTTTTAACCAAGCTGAGCCCATAACTTTCACTTGTTCGTGGGCTTGCCTTTCAAAAATCCCTTGCTGTCATTGGTAACTGCTTTACGTTTGTCCTGCCTTGGGGCGGTCTTGTTACCGCTTTGCAGACTGACCCTGTTACATGGATAATTGCACAACTGCCAAAATACTTCAGCGTGTGTGAACTTTTCTTTTGTCCTTCCCCTTCGTGCAGCCATGGCCCTCATAGTGTTCACAGCACCAATAGCACAAACTCCATCGGCGGTATTGAAGCGCTTGTCACATTGTTCACACTGTCATTTATTTTGCCTCTCCCCTTCATGCTCCATAGTTTTCCCAGAAACACTTATAATTGAAAGATGCTTTACTAAAAAACACAAATCCGCAACACAGCTCTCCAAGCACAGAGGTAGAGCCAATACTACAAAATTCACTTCACTTGGGAAAAGTTGCCTCATAACTCTTTGCAAACATTCTTTTTCAAAACATTTTTCAAAACATTTTTGCCCATAACTCATCCTGTGGTTGTCCTAGGACAATGGACCACCACCAAAACGTTCAGCAAGACACATTCTTTCTGTTTAGGTCATTTCTGGGTCCCCATATGAGTTAGTGGGGACCCCCTAATACTAACCCCTCCCAACATTAAGTCCTTTTTTTAAGCTCTCTTTTGATTGGAACATTTGTTTTACAGCTGGGAATAGTTTGTGTTCTAAAGGCCTTAGTATTGCAGTAGGCCTGCTAGGCCTAAAAATATGTAAGGCACTACATTCTTTAAGGGCTAAACATATAGTTGAACTACATTACTTTGTGGCATTCTATTTGTATGTGGTTATGTCCTGTAGTGGCTAATTATGTGGTTACATTACCATGTTTCTTAACATTTTTATTTTTATTGTGGTGTTCTCAAGGGGCTATTTTGGGCATTACAGTCAACATACTACAATATTTGCAGCACTCGATTGTCCTGTGATCCTTTGCAGGGCAGTCTTTCACATAATGCTTTGCAGGGCATTCTTTTACAAAACATTTTTGCTCATAACTCAGCCTGTGGTGGTCCTTGGACAATAGGACCACCTTCTAAACGTTCACCACTTTCTGCCTGGATCATCCAAAATAATAACCCCTTCCTCCATTCAGTTAACCTCTCTCATGAGTGGAACGTTTGTTTTACAGCGGTGAGTAGTTTGTGTTATATGGTATTGTTTGTAATATAGTTGCAGTAGGCCTGCTAACCCTGAAAATGTGTAATGCACTGCGCCCTCTAGGTGCTAAATATATGGTTATACTGCAATACTTTTAGTCATTTTCTTTTCATGTGGTTATGCCCTCTAGGGGCTAACTATATGGTAACATGACTATGGGGGTCATTACGACCCCGGCAGCCGGCGATAATATGGCGGTAAGTACTGCCAACAGGCTGGCAGTACTTACCGCCAATGTACCACTCCGACCGCCATGGCGGTAACAGCTGCCCAGCTGGAGATATCCCTCTCCAGCCCAGCAGCCGTCACTGTCCCGCCTGCCGCCATGGTTTTCGTGGCTTTCTTAACACCATGAAAACCATGGCGGTAGGCACTATCAGTGACAGTGAATTCCTTCCCTGTCACTCAGATGGGTCTCCCCCCTCCAGTTAGCCCCCCCTACCTCTCCAAAGTCCCCCCGCCCTCCTGCATTCACGCCCCCTTCACACACACACGCATACACACACCCATTCCCACATGCAGCCATGCATGCATATATCCATTCACACACACATCCGCACACACTTTCATACATACACCTAGGCAGGCATTCACATAACACAACATACACACACTCACACCTCCATACATGCACATACGCGTTCAACACGCAACACACACCCGCATCCACGCACACACAAACATTCACACACCCCCACATACACACACAACACCCCGCCCCCTCCCCTGTCGCAGACCCGACTTACCTCTTTTCAGGGTTCCTCCGGCAGGGTACGGGACGGGGCGCTGCTGTCATCAGCAGCACCCATCAGCAGAACACCGCCAGGCCATATTATGGGTCATAATACGGCTTGCAGCGGTCTACTGGCGTGGCGCTTACTGGTGGCAGCAGCACCACCTTACCGCCATCCACCGGCATGGCCACAGCCGGATTTCCACCATTCCTCTGGCGGAAATCCAGCTGTGGTCCTAATACGGCGGACGGCTGGTAGTCCGATGACAGTCTTTTGGGGGCCATCACCGCAGTGGTAGGCGGTTTATACTGCCATTGTCATAATGAGGGCCTATGTTTCTTCCAAATGCTATTCTCATTTTGGTGTGCTCTAGGGGCTGATCTGAGCACTACAGTCTAATGCCAAACGTTTATTTCTGATAAATGTTTTTATTGGGTTTATATAATAATTGTATGTGTTTTATTAATCTCTACTTATTGTAATTATGACCATGATTCAGGCCAACTTAACATCCTTATTACACTATGACTGTTTGAACACTCTATATGTTTGGGTGACCCTTATAGTTTATTTCTCTCTTTACTCCTCCATGGCTATCTTGTTTAGAGAATTGTGTTAGCCAGCAAGTAACTCCGATGATGGGGTGGTGAAAGTGGTATTCTATTGGAATTAGCATGACAGATATAAATTAGGATGCTAAATGGCAACTTTTTCATTTTTTACTGCAGATAGGGGAAGAAGGTACATGGAAGTGCTTTAGTTATGTGCAGGGCCACTGGAATCAGGTGGCAAGAAAAGACCAAATTATGAGGCAGGATTGAACAATTCATGTGGCAAGAAAAGTCTAGTTATGAATTTACAATGCCAATAGCTCTAACTCAAGCAAATGCGAGACCAGTTGCATTGCAAATGCTTGTTTGAATCGTACCTCATTTACAGACCCTTTTCCAGAAGATTATATATTTCTTTGTTATTAGAACTTTATTTTGGAGCTGAAAATTAAAAAGAACCTCTAATTTACACCCAATTCTAGAATTTTTTTAAATCAAAGCATAGGAGCATAGGCAGTCATTTAACAAACAATAATTTTTAACATTATATCTATTAATAATCTAAACATAATTTTAAAAAATTCACAAGCTGAAACCATTGCATAAAGCATGTTAAAACCGTTCATGTAATGGGAGAGTGAGACTTGAACCCGAAATATTGCCATTAAGTAGCAGATACATCTAACAATGGAAGCTATTTATATAGAGCATTCTATTTGACAAAGAAATAAGGTATACAATTCATAAAGACATGGCAAACAAGTCTTGTGCAGGTGAACTAGATGAGCTGTAAGCACTGGTGGGGCCAGACACATCGTCAAAGGATTAGAGTCTAAAATGAGAACTGGGGACTTTTCTAAAGCGGGCGCTCTTGGTTACAGGACATGGGGCCCATAGAGGTCCAGTGTACCTGCCACCCTATCAGCAGGTACCTCACCTTTTGTTCTGCCTCTTAAAAACATACACCAGACTAGATTACTTTCCGGGCATCCTGCAGCTCTTACAGAGAATTCTCCAAATAGAAATAGTGGTCTTCATCCTCTCTGATCACTCATCAGTAGGGTTCAGACTCCAAGATCTAGACACCCCCCAGCAGAGGCATTGGAGGCTAAAGGACAATCTCCTAAAGCAGGCAAACATTGTCAAGTCTATCTGCCAATGGATTCCTAAATTCATGTTGAAAAATTAGGGGATGGTGGCCCAGATGGCCACATAACGGGATGCTCCTAAATTGGTAGTGAGGGGGAAATTTATCTCTATCTAAGTGCACACAAATATAAAATATGAGGTCCAAGAGACATGAGCAGGAAGACAGGGTACATGACCTGGAGGGACTATACAAAAATTTGGAGTCACGGAAAATCTGGTACCAACTTCGACTAGCTTGACAGTAACTCACAGTGTTACATATGGGTAGAGTTGAGTAACCATTACTGCACTTATGGCTTTATACTAGGCGGGGAAGACAAAGCAGGCAAGCTGGATGCCTGCAAGTTCTGAGCGAAGCAACAAAGGGACTGTATTACTCATATAGATACAGACCGAGTGGAAGCTATAAACATGGCCAAGGGGATAGCAGGGACATTTTGTCACTTCTACTTCCTCTTGTATTTCCCAGACTCGCTCTCTACTTCAGAAATAGCTGCCTATCTTGATGCAGTGCCACTACCAACTCTCACCACGCAACAGTCTGACACACTGGATGAAGTTTTTATAGTGGAGGAAGTGATATCTGGCATTGCTAAACTATGTATTGATAAGGCCCCTGATCCAAATGGAAACACAGCAGCTTTTTATAAGTCATTCTGCCCTCAACTAACCCCATTATTGGCTAAACTATACAACTCGTTCACCAAGAGTGGTCCTCTCGTCCCTACAATATAAGCTGCCAACATTACCATTATTGTTGTGATGGTGTAGTATAAGCTTATATAGAGTAGGTTAGAATGTATGTAAGTAGGTTGTCCTGTTCATCATACCATAGAAGAGTGTAGTTAGACTGTAGTGGGATAAACATTTGAGATCAGTGGTTTTGTTGAGGAGAAGTCATTAGAGCACAGACGTTTACTATGTGTTACAAGTTGGGGTTGTATTTGTTGTGAAATAAACTTATGAAACTGCTGCTAATGTGATGTCATCATAACAAAATTGGCGATGATGGAACGGCAGTCCCGACAATATTTCCACTCGTCTACAGATCTTGATTCACCGCAAACTACCTGACCATTTCCTTTAAGGAGGAAGGAATATTGTTTTTACTTACATGTCCGGCGGAACCGTCGGAACAGTGAGTGGATTAAACATTTTTTTCTAAATATTAAACTCCATTTTAGGATTTCTAGTGCATACGTTTGTCTCGTGCCGCTGCCTCCATGCGCTTGTGCTACTGGAAACTGTCTACACCCGCTCGTACTGCTGTCATCAGGAGGCTCATAGCGTGACTACTCCAACGACACATGCGGAGAGGAGAACTATATATAATGTTACATCCAATCAACGAGAAGGATTCACATTTATAAAATTTAAACGTGTATCCTTAAGAGGGCCATTATTTTGGAGGGAAACAGAGAATATTGTTAATACTGATACTGTGCAAGTTCTTGGTGTTAAAAAAAATACAAAAAAAAATACAAAATAACAAATAACAAATAAATAACACACAGAATGGCATCAAACACATTGAATTTACCCCCACCACAACCATTTATGCCAAGTACGAGGGCTTCATCAATGAAATGGCAGGAATGGCGAGAATACTTTCTAAATTACATATCTACATGTGATGAAGACAATGATTTCACTGCAGAAAAAAGAAAATATTATTGCATTGTCTAGTTCCTCAAGGATTAAAAACATATAATCCATAAACTCGGGAAAGACCTCACCAAATGCATCTTGTATGGCCCAATCTTCCTCATCAGTGTCAGTTACAAAGATCTTTACTGGTATCCTAGCTTGACGGTCGGCTCTTTATTTGTAAGACTTCAAGGGTTCCGACCAGACAGCCTTCATTGCATAGAGGGGTGCTCTGGCAATACAAAACACATCCTGCATATAATAGACATACTGCATGCACCAGGGCCCGACCTTCTTACAGTCCATAGATGCAGAGAAGACATTTGATAGAGTCCAATGGCCATTCCCTCATGAGATTTTACATAGGTCAGATATGGGCCCCAGAATTCAGAAATGGGTGATGTGTATCTACTCTCATCCAAAAGCCAAAGTGAGAGTCAACGGCAAAAGGTAAGGCTCCCTTGGGATACAGAGGGGGATGCATCAAGGATGTCCCTTATTACTGCTTCTATTTGTACTGTACATTGAGCCCCTTGCTGAAGCCATATTTTGGAACACTGAGGTCACAGTCGTTATCTAAGGCAACATAGAACACAGAATAGCCCTCTATGCAAATGACGTCCTCATGATGCTTACTAACCCTCACACCACAATTCCACCTCTACTATGTGAGCAGGAGTCCTTTAGCTAAGTATCGGGATATAAAGTAGATGAACAGAAGTCCCAAATAGTGGGGAATTAACATATCTAAGGAACGACAGGGAGCTCTGAGGGAACATTTCGCCTTCTCCTTGAAGCATTGTTATATCACTTACTTAGGCATAAAACATTGCCCTGACATGGTACACTCAGCTTAGCAAAACTACTCAGATCTCCTGCAGGAGACTCACACAGACTGACCGAGGTGGCAGATGGATGGGCTCTCCTTTCTGGAGGGTCACCCTGAGTCATATTTACAGATGGCGCAAGTGTTCTGACTCTGGGATGCCATAACCCTCCTGTAATTGTTCAAAAGATTGCACTCCATCCATATTCAATGCTCTTATGTGCTGGTGTAAAGTCAGGGTTGCCTATGATCGGAGTCATCGGGATGGCATGGAAGTGGTAACGCGTCCCTTTATGACTAATTTACCCACTTTGGGACTCGTTTTAGGCCAATGAATCTTTTGACCCTGATTGAAGACACCTTAGGACAAGATAGCTAATCAACATGTCAATCAATACTACTAGTAAATTTATTAGTCTCAAAACCAAGAAACACATTAGCATAGTCACACTATGACAACTCTGATAAGATTTATTCAAAGCGAGAATCACAAACATTAGAATATAACACAGCATCAGCATAGGTTATCTTAGCAAAGTACCATCATTACGTTATTCAACAAAGCATAGTACCAGTCATTTGTCTATTTGCGTCAGTTTAGTGAACCCTCTCAACTAACCTCGGATTAACATTGGCATGTTGGGCTTCATGCAAAACAATTTAGTAACACCAATTTGGAAAACATCTAACTATGGTCTCTGTCAAAAGAAGCAGTTGGTACCTAGAAAGGAAAAGCAAACAGACAATCACAATTTCATTGTCATATTGTTGCCCCCCGTTTGGGTCAGCACTCAGGTTCGGTCTTCGTCCTCAGGACATCATTTGATTCACCATCAGCCAGGAACTCAGCAATCGGGTAAAAGGGGGCACTTCCCTCATAAGGAGGTAAAGTGTAAACGGACAATCTAAGGGCAAGGATGGTTCTAAGTAAAATTAGCAAGTCACTAAGCAAAGTGACAAAGTGTCTGGATCATAGCAAATCGCATCAGCATCTCCCCCTCTCCTAGTCTCCTACTCCCTATTTCTAATTTACTTCCTGGTGTCAAGAGTTTTTATCCCCTTTTCGTTGTACATTCCCCTAAAATCTGATTGGACAAGGGGTTGCACTCCACTATCTTTAGCCAATTAACTTCACATTAGCTCATCGAATTTGTCACCCCATAACATTTCTCATGTATTTTATTGGTACTTATGATTGACGTCTTTAGCTGGTGGAATGTCCGGTATGATTTCATAGTCTTGTGGTCCTTTGCACATCTTCGGTCAGTGGCTCCATTGTCTGTACCGGTTCAGGCGACCTTGTACCTACGACTGGTCTACAGTGTTGCATTCAGCTAAAATGTTTCTAAAAGCAAGTCGAATTTCATGACGACGGATCTACTACAGTTGCATTCAGCTTCTAGTTTGGAGAACACAAGAGTTCATGTCCTTCAGCAAGTCAGCACACTGCACGTTAGAAAAACACATTTAATATGAGAGCCAGGCAGCTAGGCCTCGACTCATGCTAACTAAGGCCTAGTGATTTATTAGCAACACTCTTACATATATCTATTATTATTAGTGTAAAATCATATCATAACATAACATTTCAACATTATTAGTCAATTTCATTAGTCCCCGTATATGTTGGCGGCCACTCCCCGTGGGCACATTTCAAGCGCACATTTTAGCAAAATACATTAAAACAGTTTTCTTGGACAGCCAGTGAATTTTCCAAATGTGAACCTTGGCGACTGATTGGTTCATGAAGCACCTCAGAGGCATTGTGATGCATGCCACTAAATTTGAAGTTGGGATGCAGTGTAGTAATGCTTGAACCAAGCAGCCTTTAAAATGATGCCCCTCCCGAAAGTATAGTTTAATATGCAAGCTCTCCTCTACAGCTTCCCCAGGGCACACTCAATACCATTCAGAATCTCGTAGGTTTATCTCGGAGGGAAAGAAAGTGCGGGTACGCAAACACCATTACTATGCCCTATCCACCGGCGGAGGAAGCACTGTGGCTCCTTTGGTTCAAGCATTACTACACTGCATCCCCACTTCATACTTGGTGGCATGGCATCACAATGCCTCTGAGAAACTTGGTGCTTCATAAACCAGTCAGTCGCCGGGGTTTACATTTGGAAAATTCACTGTCTACCCAAGAAACACAGGGCCTGGGGGCTTAAAGTTCGTCTGTATTCCGTTCTTTCATGGCCACCTGGGATAGCATAGCCCTTACTCTTGGCCTTACTTCTATGCCATCCCCGATTACTCCGATCATAGGCAACCCTGACTTTACCCCAGCACATTAGAACATTGATTATAGAGGGAGTGGAATCTTTGAACAATTACAGGAGGCTTATGGCATCCCAGTACACTTGCACTATCTGTAAATATGACTCTGGGAGACCCACCTAAAGGTTCAAAGGCGTGCATCCCACCCCTGACACCTTTCAAAACATGGCTTATCACCAAATCAAATGATACACTCATAGTTTCTGATTTTTAGAAAACTCTCCAGAAATCCGTCCCTCTACTATGGACCACAACACAGAAAAGTGGGGTCGAAGCTAGAAACCGCACTCTTGGATGGGAAATGGACAGAGATTGCTCTGCTGCAATCAGCGCAGCGGGCAAAGAGGCAATGGTTAAGTTTACCCAGCACTGCTATTACATCCCAGCCCACATACACTCTTGGTCGCCCAATAAATCCCCCACATGTTGTAGGAAACATGGTCTAATGACCACACTCACTTCTCTTTTGGCATTGCCTCAAGCTACGATACTGGACGGAGGTTCTGCATAGCATCAATGACAAACTGATACTCCCCCATTCCTAGCATTCACCATCTTGGACCTACTCAATGCACTCACATACATGCTACACTCTTTCTGGGGGAAAGCCAGCACATTAGCCTCAAGTGCAACTAAACAATCCATTATGCCACTGTGGGAAACAGACACAGCCCCGGAGTATGGAGCATGGCTTCATAGAGTGTGCCATCTCCTAGGGATGGAGGTGATCACTGTAACCATAAAGGTGAGATAAACTGAAATCCAGAAGGCCTTCGACCTGTGCTTTACCTTCCTGACATTGGAATTTAGGGACCTTTCATGCCCCAGGTACTTACAGGTACTATGACTCACACGCTCGCCCAATGGGGCACCCATCCTGCCGATATACCCTATCTGTGTTACACCGACACATAGTTGGGTTATGGGGTACTCCTATAGGCACATTTTGCTCGACTCACATGGAGCATTTTTCACGAAGCATGTTGGAGGGACGAGGGTTTGGGTTGGAAGGGGAGGGTTAATCTTTACATTTATTTTTGGTGTATCTTGGTTTCCGTCATTAGGAGCGCACCAAATCATCATTCACTGGCCTCTAGATGTAGGCGACACAATTGTTTATAAATCAATAAACAGATTTAAACCATAAAATTTGAACTGTACAATTGAATTTCATAGTGAGCAATAATTACATGCTCATTAGAAGAGCTGTAAGTACCGATTTTAAAATGTATGCAAAGGGGGTCTGGAACATATGTGATAGTGTGATTTGAACCCTTGGTGGGCTTTCTTAGAGGTGTAAGCTTAGGGTTGGAAGAATTAGTTTGAGGATATCTCCTTTGATGATCTTGGATGGATAGTGCACCAATAATCATTAAATGTGAAATTTGAACTCAAATTGGTTTAGTAACACTTAAAATTACAACTGTATGGTTTAATCTTATGTTTCAGTAAGTCACCTCCCAAAGGTAAGCTGTGGGTGTTCAAACAGTTAACCCAAACTTCCACGTTTGTGGCGATTCACAAAACAATTATGAGCAATTCTGACCCTGAAAACTGGCTTATTCATACCTGGCTTTAGCAGGTATTAAGAGCAAGACTACATGAGTTTCCAGAGTGGGAAAGGGTGAGGAGCTGCTCTCACCCTTTTGCAAGTCTATTGAGGGAGAGATTTATACATAAGAAAAACATATTTTACTCATTGAGAGAGCAAAGTTAGCAACTCCTAAGGAGACTTTAGTTTGAGATAGGACGGAAAGGGGGTACTTGCCAAATGCTCATAAAGCCTGTATTCTAGAATTATGGTTCCTACTCGACCTCTACATGAATATTTGCCCACTGTTCCTGGACTGTAGGGTTAATTAGAAAGTGTCTCACTGTGGAGTTCCCAGCCCGCTCAGGATTCTGAGATCTTCTGTGCTTTTGTGAACTTAGAATCTTTCACCTAACATTTTGGCATAGCCAGACTGGGAAACCAAAAGTATCCCTGGAAAAAAAGGTTAAACAAGCCACTCTACCTCTATGTCCTAACGCAACCCTTTTCCATCCATCCATTCTCTTTCTTTCCGGCTCTCCTGTCTCGCTTCTCCCCACTTGATCACTTTCTCTCTGCCTTCACTCTCCCTCGCTTTCTCTCGAAGCCTGCCCTTGTATGCTACAATTAACCTTGCAGGGCTAGGGAAAGTGACAGAGGTACCAGGAGAGGCCCTGGGCTTCTAAATGTCGCCTCCCAGGTCCTCGCCAGCCTTGCATTTTGGCTGTTGGTAGTAGTCAACATGTCAGATAAAACTCCATGCGAAAATGGCTTATAACCTGGAGAATCAGTAGCAGTAGTCCCATTTTCCCCCAAGTAAATACTTATTTCTGAGGATATACCTCATAATCCCTGAAAATCCTGCCACTGGAATTATGTGTGCCTTGGTCTCTGTAATTTTGGGGTACTCATATGCATACCTCTTTCTGAGCCTATGCTCCACCGTACGAGAGTAATATGTAATGTTTCAAAGGTGTTTGATTGATCATGGGTTTGTTAGAAAAGCTAAAGTATTTAACCGCAGATATGTTTGATGGTGGGGAATGCAACAGGTTTTGTCTCTTTCCAAATAATTTCAATATACGTTTTTTGCATATTATTCAGGTGAATATATTGACGATTCCGGACACTGTGCTTTCTGTGATGCCTCTTGTTCCAAGTGTACAGGGCCAGGCAAAAGTGACTGTGTCGGCTGCGAATTCACCAGGTAGGATTATGCCAAATGCTATTGTGCCTAGTGAATGTTCTGAATCGTGGAACGCATGCCTCGCTAAAATGCAAAGTTAATAGGCAAAATTGACATCTCATGTTCCAGATAGAGGGCCGGCAGTATTGGAAATTTGTAAACATTGTTTCAAAAATACATATTTTATGTAGACAATCACATTTCCATAAAAAATAACGCAATACCTATTTTTCTATATTCATTAAAAAGCCACCTCCATTGTTTAATCCCTTAATGGCTAAGGATTCCCATCCCAAACCCTTCCCACATGGCAGAGTCCTTTTTGGGGGAGTGCAAATCGCTCCGTCCATCTTCTAATCTCTCTTTAGGGGGATTTTAACCATGCCCATGTTACATCAGTCACTTTCATTAGCTCGTGGGCTTGCCTTTTAAAATCTGCTTGTTTTCATTCTTCAAAAGCATGCATACGTCATGCCTTTTCCAGTGTTTAGCTCTTCTCGAAAGCACCAGTAAACTACTGGAAACATACAAGGCTCCATGTTTTCCGTATGATTTTTGGGCTACTTTTTCTCTTTATTCCGCAGAGAGATCGCACTCATTTTTTTTTCTCATTTACTGTGGCAAGAAAAGTCCAGTTAGGAGTTTACAACGCTAATAGCTCTAACTCGACGTAATGCGGGACCTGTTGCATTGCAAATGCTTGTTTATATTTGAGACAATGTGTACTTATCCTTCATAACTTTTGGCCAAGTTTAGAGTTTGCCTAATAGGGGCTCTGTAACAATTGTGAAAGGTGTCCAGTCCTCCATGTTACAAGTGTCACAGCATATAATGCACCTGTAAGAAGGCTGATGGGAAAACTTTCACATTTTTGATGAAGTAACCCGCATGCTAAACTCTACATCAGGCTCTTTATTGCCCCAAAATATACCCAGGTTTAATTTCTGTCCTTGTTCACCAAATGGTGGGGTTGTAAAGGTACCCATGGTTTATTATTTCATTTGAAGGGTACTGACACTGACAAAATACTCAAAAGAAGGCAAACCTTTGTGAGTATTTGTTGCAGAATGTGACAAAACTGCTGAGCAACTAAGAGATTTTAATGGCAGCAACTAACGGCATGCTGTGCTAAGGTTGCCTATTTCCTAACTATAGAAAGAGGAACAGTAGAAAAAACCCACACATTTTTCACTTCAAATTTTGCAGTTTTATAAATTGTGGTTAATATTTCCTATTTTTGTGTTATTTGCCTTTTTGCCATTTGTGGGAAAATAGGTGTAAAACCACTAGATGAACTAGAAAGCTATACATTTCTGAAAGGAAGACAAAATTCAGAATATAGCAGAATGTCATGTGTGTAGATTGCTCATAGTTTTCCAAATAAAACGAATTTTCAACAAAATTGTGAAATTAAGTAGGAAAAATTGACGTAGGTGACAATGTTTTCACCAGTAACGTTTTGCACTGAAGACCTATCTAGAAAAGTAGTACATCGTTACATCTGCTAGTCCTTTCTGGCCACAGTAATGTATAGGCTTTAGCAGTTGCCAAAAACACGCAATACCCAGACCCATCCAACAAGCTGTGGTTTCTAATGCTTTTTTATTGTATTTCGACCATGCATCAATTCATAAGGTGATATGTAAAGAATTAAGAAAGGATGTAAAGGAACGTAATGCACATTAGAAATGTGCCTAACAATTTGACTTTTATGGCTGAAGTATTCAGATCGGAGGTCAACTGGCACCCTAGGTATTAAGTCTCATTAAAGTTTCTAGTTCCCAAACACATAGTTTTAATGGAAGGAGTTGCCTCAGATATATTCAGCTATATCTAGGACTGAAATGTTTAGTTCAATCACAATATACTATGAATGACCTGAGTAATAGAAGAGTCTTCCACTTTCCTTGACTGACCTATGTAGCTTACATAAAGTTCACCCCTCTGCAGTCTTTCCTTGCTCGAGTGGGTGCCAGTTCCCCCCTGGGAAGGAGGCTCGGTGATGAAGCATGCCACCAAATAGTGGGGCGGGGATCGACGTCCTTTTAAAGAGATACCCACACCTCACAAATCGCAAGGGCTCTCTACATACACGATTAGGGACACCACACAGAATCCCTGATATCGGGTAGTCAGAGGAAGTAATGTGTGTTTACATTCCTCTCGCTGCCCACTGCGATTATCTGCACACAGAGAAAAAGGCCTTCCTCGCTATTTACATAGTGCAAATAAATACCGATGAACAGGGACAGTCGGTGCTTTGGAAACTACATAAGGGGTTGCTAAGGTTTAACATACTTCTTGCAGACCACAAAGAATGAGAAGAACACCTCATTACTCACCTTTTTTTTGCGGTTTGCAGGTAACCATCATTTTGTCACTCTGAGTCACAAAGATTCTTGCAACTGGCTGTGTACCTTTAATATATATAGTCATTTCGGGTTTCAGCCTGGCAAAGCCTTTGCCAATGTGAAGATACTTTGAGACATTAACGTCATCATTTCCTTACCACTGAGCTCTGTTACAGCACAGCTAGCTTTTTTTTGTTTCCTTCTCCTGCACGTGCTAGCAACTTGCTCAAAAGTGCATTCGAGTGTTTTACAAGTGCCTATTTATGTCTCAGACTGCTACGCTTTTAAATAAATCGGTTCTATTATGTTCTTAATTGTTGATTGATCACACAGCGCTTTTATCGTGGACATTTAAGAACGTTGCAATAACAAGTAATTGTATCACCTAACGCTATATTATTTTGTCGACCTCTGAAGGATGAAAGACTGAGATTCACAAGGATGACCTTTAGGACCCAAACAGATTTTTGCAGGGGATGATTTACACTGATTAGGTATCTTGCCAACACTTATTTACTTTTAAAGAGAGCAGCTGCAAGCCTCAGAATGCTTTTCATTGGGTGGTGCCAGCATTCTGAGTTGGCAGCAAGTTTTCTGAGATACTTACTCACCGGCCCTTGTTCCTTTCAAACTTAAGCACCAGTTCTCCGTATAGGACCTGCATTGTTACCTGAACTTCAAGCTATTACAGCTTGCGTAATGGGCCATGTTACTCCCATTGTCTCGAAAACACTGTACAATTCCAGACATGCGATAAACTATTGCCAGGGCTCTGTTTTTTAATGGTGGGCTGTGTTGCTTTTATTTTACAAAGCGCGATCTTTCAACCCAAAGAAGACATGATCTTATTGTTTCATATTTGTATTTTCAAACAAATGTTTCCCATTGTTTAACCGCTGCACTCATCCGTATTTCTATCCAGTTCTCTGCTCTGTCTATTATGACTGATTCATTTGCTTGCCTTAAAGCAGGTGTAGTATATTCCTCTGTCCCTCTATTGAATATCTGCTCGTTGTCCTGAAGTTTTCCCATATCTCCGCTGTATAATGGGTGGTTTGTGCCAAAAATACACCTGCCTTCATCAAATAGGTCCATATTTCACTATAACTAATGTATTGGTACGATAACACTAAAAGGTGATATTCCACTATGTTGATTTTTGACCATAGGTGATTTCTGATTTGTGACTGTAGGGTGCCATTCATGCCAATAAATGCAGAGAAAAGCCTGTTGTACTTTTTCAAATATATTTGTCAATATTAAGCTTTTGTCATCTTTATATCACCCATTTTGCTCCTTTCTTCATGACCCCTTATGAAAGGGTAGGACAAATGATGAATCTCCAGTCCAATAGATTTGGAGCTGAATGATGCTACTTTGTCTAGGCATACATTTTTTATCAAGGATGTTTTTGTTGTTCTTCGTTTATCGCAGCTTTTAAATGTTTTTTTAAAATCAATTACATTTTCACGCTCAAGTTTCTTAAAGGCTGATTTTGCTACTTTTAAAGAGTCATTGCAAGGAGCAGATGGTTTACGACGGGATTTAAACTAGGTCAGTGAAAATGTTCTATCCATAGTGCCTGTGATCTCCTGCTCATAGGTTGTGCAGTTTGACTCCACAGAGATCATAGGGTCGAAGATGTTTACAAAGTTAAACAGTGGTCCTGAGGTGGATCTCTTCAGTTTGGACTAGGCTCTTCCTATCCGAGTAGCCGTCATGGCTGATAGAGAGGGACAAAAACCCTTCACCATAGGTGAAAGGAGATTAGATCATGGTCCGTCCAGTGAAGGGGTATTTTTTTCTACCACATTGATCAATCCCTCAGGGGTGAAGATAAGGTCCAGAGTATGACCTCCCCGATGGGTGGGGCCATACACATGCTGCTGAAGACCCATATCTTCACAGGTGCCTTGCACTTTTTTGAAAGGGGCTGAAACACCACCCTGAGTCCATGAATTGAAGTCCCAAAGATAGAGAAATTGGAATGGAACAGCGCTATGTTGGAAAGGACTTGAATCAACAAGTGGAGCAGGAAGTTGGGGTTCCTGGTGGTCTATAGCAGGGGACACCTGAATAGCAGAGGACAATTTTTGAGGAACCTCAGCACCTTCAGGCTCATCAAGTGGAAGCATATTAAAGTTCCAGTTATCCTTACAGATAAATACCTATTCCACATACCTTTTTGTTAGTCTGCGGTTTATGAAAACTTTTAAAACCAGATGGACAGGCCTGACCAAAGTATATCACAGAATCAGTGTGGTCCAAGTCTCTGTGATGGACAAGACATACCAATTGCCAGATTCTAGCATTAAGTTTATTTCCATAGAGTGCTTGACCAAAGATCTGGTTTTAAGTAGACCACCTCTCAAAGGTACTGTACTGTGGACAGGTGAGGAGGGCCGCTGCAGTCACCTCCCAGAAGTAGCTAGAAAAGGGTAAACAAAGTATTGTCTACCATTCCACTTGCCACTTTTATAGCAATTGGTCCCTTCTGTACTTATTTCTGGCACTCATGCCATCGGACGGGAGTCCCTGTTCCTCTAAGCTGCTACCGCCAGCACAGCTAGTGCTGGGCGTGAATAGTGCATAGACGGGTACAGATGGGATTGCCTTTGGTGCGGTCATGCCAGTATTCTACTTAAATAGCCTTTCACTCTAAAAACAAGCAAACAAGCAAACCAGCAACCAAAAATGGTGGCCGGCACCTGCTCGCTCTAACATATGTGTTAGGGAATACAGCATTCAGGTAATTTAAAAAAACAGAAAAATATGAATATTAAAACATTTGCTGACCTGTTTTCCAGCCACCCAGCACTGTGCAAGCTGAACCTCAGGCATGTCAATAAAGAGTGCTGCTCTGTTGCACCAGCACTCTATTTAAATAGCCTGTCAATCTGAAAAAAAACTAGACTGGCATCCAAAAATGGCTGCCGGCACCGCCAGCTCACTTTAACAGGCGAGTTGGAGGAATTGCAGCAGTCAGTTTTTAAAAAACAATGTTAAGAATATTAATCATTCATGAAGGAGGGATAGAGGAGGAAAGAGTCCAGAAATGTTTATTAGGGAGATCATAGTAGTACAATGAGGTTTGGGATAATTCAGAGTGTGGGGGTAGAGAGTTTATAGAAAGAGGCAAAGGATGAGACAGAGTGGTAAATTGGAGAGAGCTGAACTTTTCTTTTTCCCTACAGTAGGAGTAAAGTAATACATGTATAGATACATAACTACGTAGAAAGGTATGCATGTATATGGAAAATAATAAAGAGATACAAAGTTGCATTATAGAAAGTGCCATATGTACATGTATGTGAAATAGTTAGAAACGCCAAATGACTTTACAAGGGTAGTACATAACAGCCACAGCTGCAATGCCTCCTGGCAGCAAGGTAACCATATTAGTAATGAGTCCATCAATGCTTCCTGGTGTCATTTCAACTTTAAATACATTTTGAAATTATGGGTTTTGAAAATATACAGATTTTAATTTTTGGAATACAATACTACAATACATACATTCAACCAAATAAAAGCTTCACATTTGGTAGGCTGGGCTGCCCACAGGAGAACTACCCACAGGTAGCTGGATAGCTACCAGTAGCACATGAGCTATGTGTTGGAGAAGCCTGATCTAGACCGATTGCACTGTGACAAACAGGAAAATCAACTCCACTGCAAAAATGAGAAGACTTAGAAAACTCAAATATATGGCCTGGGATTTATGTGGTGAGTATTCAACCTTTTTCCACATGACCCATAAGTTAAACAACAATCCCTTGATGAGTATTGGACTTCCTTTTTTGAAACGTACAGCACAAATTGTCAAAGCACCGGTCCTGAAGTTTGTTTTAAGACTGTCAAATTTCATAAAAACTCAACAAAACAAAATGTCAACAATTTTGAAAACACAGAAGTTCTGTATGTGAATAAATCAATTCGGTAGCCACCTGATAAAGATGGTTAAAGTACTCACTTGCTCTCAGTCATTCTTATTTGCCAAGGTAAGAACCCCAATGTGCTGTCCACAGAATCAAACATCAATATTAAATCTGGGTCAGGGAAACCTTTATTACTTTTTAGTAAAGATGCTGTTTACCCCTTTTCATATTTCATGTTACAGTGACTTTACAGAGGAAATCAACTTTTATAATGGTCACAAACCCTCTTTAGTGTGATTTTACCTTATTTCATACATTGAACCTATTGCACCCGGGTTATATTTAAATTTTGCTTGCTGGAGTCGGGACTTTTGTATCTCAAACTTTGGGTAGAATCCTCAAGTAACCCTCGTCATTGGTCGTATGGACCTTTGTTAGTCACAAGGAGAAGAGATAATGAGTGTTGGACCTGGCCCTATCTGCATGATCATCTTCCAAATTTATTGCCTTTTACCCTTTACTTTTTGCTGAATTTGTTTTAGTTGGTCTTAGGACTCTAGGCAATTTACCCCTGTTAACCCATGCTAAAATGCTTGTGCTTAGTCCCCTAAACATGGTTTGATTAGCTTACACCCGATTGGCATATTTAATTTACTCATAAGTCCCTTGTAGAGTGATATCCCATATACCCAAGGCCAGTAAATGAAATGCTGCTAGTGGGCCTGCCAGTTGTAACACTTACTGTGCCACCCACTTACGTAGCACTATTTAAAACATGTTCCAGGCCTGCCATTGCGGCCTGACTGCAGTTTTAAACTACCTACTTGACTTGGCAATACAATTCCCTTGTCAAAGACTTACATTCTCCTTTTATTGTATAAAAGTCGACCGTAAGGTGACTTCTAAATGCAAAATGCTGCTGTTGTTTGTGGCTGGAAAGACTGGAATTTGTGGAACACTTGCCTACATGTAAGATACTTGCCTGCATCACTACTAATTTTGATCTATCTCCCTGGAATATGCTGACATAGTAATGTATACTAATGGGCTTTTGTACGCTCTGAATCAACATAATGGATAGCCCAGCCTGATGCCATGTCAGACCAACTCAAACTGTGCCATTCCAATGATCGCTTATTTTATTTCATTTATTTATTTAATTTAATTCATTCTTTTGTTCTATGTAGATATATAGGTTACACATCATTGTAAGTACTCCTGTTGTCTTCTTAAATTACATACTGCAGTCCAGCACTCACTAGGGGCCATATGTACCAACGCATTTTCCCATAGACACAGAATGGGTAAAACCCTTTGATACATCTGGCCCTAGATTTCATGGACTATATGCAAATGCAACATGTAATGTCCACTGATTTTCAAGGCATGCATACAGGCAGAAGTTAATAGCTTTCTCCTTGACCTACTTTGACCAGATGTAGTGAATACCCCTCGGTTAAAGCTTTATGGGATTTCATAAATCTCCCAATGTATGTTTAGGGTCAAGCCTGCGAGCGCATGTGCTAAAGCATGCATCTCACTTGCGAGACTCTGTGTGCATGCCACTCTACATGACAGCCTCAAAATTCATCACTGAAGGCCTGGCATCATTTCTGTTCCTCTGTGTGGAGCAGGGACCAAGCACTGATTGATTCAATTTAATCAGTGGCCACCTGTTTCTCTTGACATGATTGAAGTACTATTTTGTTCTTTTAACTTCTAGTGCCCTGCAAACAGAAGGCTTATGACTGTCAAAAACATGCCCAGCAGGACAAATATAAATTACAAAGTTTTATTTTTTATGGCTCACTTTTTTATTTTTGCTAAGTCATCCATTCTCACTTTGCACTGTTTTCTTTCTTTTGTTTTTACTGGTGTGCGCTTCATTAAAAAGATAACACTTATCTTGTTCTAAATATTGCAAAGTGACATTGTTTCTTCATTATGTGTCATTTCTGAAATTATACTTTTAACACATAATTGTGCAGTACACCCCAATCCACCACACTCCAAACTGCCCCACTACAATCCAGCCCAATTCAATCCACTCCACCCCGATCCACTCCACTCCAACCCACCCCACCCCAATACAATCCTCCCAACTCACCGCAATCTAATCTGCCCCACTCCAGTTCACCCCACTCCAATTCAAAACAATCTACACCACCCCAAAACAATCTGCCCCACTCCAATCCTAAACAATCTGTCCCACTCCAATCCAAAACAATATGCCCCACTCCGATCCAAAACAATATGCCCCACTCCCAGCTACCCCACTTCAATATTGCCCCACTCCAATTCAAAACAATGTGCCCCACTCCAATCTGCCCAATCCAAAACAATCTGCCCCATTTAAATCTGCTGCACTCCAATCCAAATCAATCTGTCCCACTGCAATCAAAAACAATTTGCCCTGCTCCAATTTAAAATAACCTGCCCCACTCAAATCTGCCTAACTATAGTCTGCCCCTCTTTAATCCAAAGCAACCTGCCCCACTCCAATCTGCCCCACTCCAGTCTGCCCCACTCCAATTCACAACAATCTGTCCCACTCCAATTCACCTCATCCCAAACCAATCCACCCCACTCCATCCCAATTCACCCCACTTGAATCAACCCCACTCCCATCCAATCCACCCCACTCCCATCCAATCCACCCACACCAACCTAATCCACCCCACTCCAATCCAAACCACCCCACTTCAGTCCATTCCAACCCACTTCAATCCATTCAAACCCTCTGATATCCACCCTAATACAATTTGCTCCACTCCAATCTGCCTCACTCCAATCCAAAACAATCTACTCCTCTCTAGTTTGCCCCACTCCAATCAAAAACAATCTGTCCCACTCCAGACCACCCCACTCCAATCTGAGCTATACCAATCCATTTCAATCTGTCCCACTCCACTTCACCCCACACCTACCTGCCCCACTCCACCTTGGCAGACACAAACCCCAAACAACCTTCTCCAATCCAAAACAATCTGCCCCACTGCAATTCGCCTCACTCCAATCCAATCCACCCCACTCCATCCCAAGTCACCCCTCTCCAATCGACCACTGTCCACCCCACTACAATCAGGTAGACCCCACACCAATCCAATCCACCCCAATCCAGCCCAATCCAATTTATCCCACTCCAATCCAATACACCTCACCCCAATCAAATACACACCACCTCAATCCACTACAGTCCTATCTACTCCACTCCAGTTTAATCCACTCCACTCCAATCCAACCCACTCTAATCCAGCTCACCCCATTCCAATCCACCCCACCCCACTCTAATCCAGACCCATCCTACTCCAATACAACCCCCCCACCCCACTCCAATCCAATACAACCAGTCCATCTGCTCCAATGCAACCCACTCCAATTAAGTCCACTACTACCCAATCCTCCTCACTCTAATCCACCCACACAATCCCAGTCATCCCACTTCAATACAATCCACTTTAATCCACCCACTCCAGTCCAACCCAGTCGACATTATTCCACCCTACTCCAGTCCAATCCACCCCACTCAAACAACCTTAACCTACTACACTCAATCCAGTCCACCCCTCTCCAATTAATCCACCCCACACCAATCCAATCCACCCAACCCCACCCCAATCCAATCTACCCCACTCCAATCCAATCCAACCCACTCTAGTCCAATTCCCACAATCCACTCCAATCCACCCCACCCCACCCCAATGCAATCCACCCCACCCAATGCAATCCTCCCCACCCCAATCAAATGCACCCCATCTCAGACCAATCAAACTCACCCCTATCCAGTCCACCCCAATCCAATCTACCACACTCAATAAATCCACTCCACCCTAATCCACCCCACCCTATCCTAATCCACCCACCTCAATTCAGTCCACCCCACTAAATCCAATCCACCCCACTACATCCAATCTACCACACTCAATCCAATTCAATCCCTCCGAATCCTAACCACCCCAATCCTATACACCCCAATCTGGTCTACCCCAACCTGACCCACCCCAATCTGCTTCAACCCACTCCAGTCCACCCCACTCCAATCCAATTCACCCCCTCTAGTCCACCTCACTCCAATCCATCCCACCCAATTTCAATCCACTCCACCCATTTCAATCCACTCCACCCCACTCCAGTCCACTCCACCCCACTCCAAACTGCCCCACTCTACTTCAAACCAATCCAATCAAATCCACCCCACTGTATCCTAGCTCAGTCCCCACACTGCACTCCACCCACACAAACCAATCCACCCCACTCCAATCCATCCCACTCCAATCCAATCCACCTCGATCCAATCCTTCCCATGCCAATCAAATCACTCCACTACAATCCACCCCACTCCAACCCACTTTGCTCCAATCCACCCCAATTCAATCCATTCCAATCCAATCCAACAACCTCCATTCCAATTCATCTCACACCACTGCAATCAAATCCATCCCACTGCAGCCCACCACACCCCAATCCAATCCACCCCAACCCATTTCCAACATCCCCATTGCACACCACTCCAATCCAATCCACCCACTCTACCCCAGCCCACCCTACTCCAATCCACTAACTCACTCCCATCCACCAAACCCTTCTCCAATCCACCCCACTCTATCCCAATCAAATCTACTCCACCATACCTCAGTTAAGTCCATCCAATTCCAGTCCATCCATTCACTCTACCCAACTCAGTCCAATCCACCACACCCCAATCCAGTGAATCAAATCCACCCACTTCAATCCAATTCATCCCACTACACTCCAATTTAATCCACCCACTCCACTTCAATCAACCACAGCCCTATCACTCCAATCCAAACCACTCACCCCAATCCAATCTAATCCACCCCACGCGGATAAAACCCAATCCAATCCATCCACTCCATTTCAATCCACTCCAATCATCCCACAAAATACCACCCCATTCTACTCAATCCACCCCACTTTACCACAGTCCAATCCACTCCAATCTACTCCAATCCAGTCTACCCCACCAACTCAATCCACTCCAACCCACTCCACCCTATTCCACCCCACTCCACTGTATGACACTCTCTGCCACTGAATCACTGAACTCTACTCCGCACTACTCAACTCTCACACTCTACCCCCTCACTTTGCTCTACGACACTCCAACAAATCCAATCTACAACACTCTACTCCCTCACTCCACTCTGTAACTCCAGGTCACTAACGTTTAGCCATGCTGGACTGCAGCCACACTGGTGTACGAGATGGCAAAACACATGGCCAAAACCAATAGCTCTTATATAGGTGAGACCTATTGGGTTTGACAATGCTTGTTTTACACTAATTTGCACAGGCTTAGTGTCAAAAATGAAATGGAATGTGTTGGTTTCCAAACCGTGTTTGAAAACTCTCCAAAACCATTGAAATGTATGACAGTGTAAGGGAAAAGACTATTTCCACAGTGAGACAATATTCTTCTTGTGGAGAAAATATAAACAAAAAGTTTCATTTAGTGGACTGTACACACACTGCCTTCTTTCCAAAAATTTCTGTAGACAATTCACAGTATTAAGTACAGTGGAGGGTAAGTGCTCACAGAAATCTGACTGGCTTAGATTTCCCTAACTACTCCAGGGATATTCTGTGAATTTCCAAAATGTCAGAAGTCTACACAAATGATAACAGTAGATTTCAGAATTATTAAACAAAGTTTATGAATCTGCTACTTTGTGATCAAATAGCAGCAGAATGTGATTGTAAAAGTTAGTAAAACTGTGTGTAATAAAATCTATAGGATAGATAGAGGCAAATTGAGAAAGCATATTCAAGCAAAAAAGTTCCAACATTGATGGAGAGGATGAGGGTAGTGAGCAAACTTGACTCTCCTTGCGGAGGTGTGAGCGGCATATTACTGTACACATTTTTTTCAAAAAATGGGAACAAACTGTGATTCTCACAGTACATTTGAGCTATATTGACAAATGAGCTATATATTTAGCAGAAGGTTCTGAAGTGGAACTAATGAAAAATGTAATTATTGATGGCCTGCTAGAGTATCCAAAGCAAAAATGCGTGTAAGTTGCTATGCACTCAAAAATGATATGCAAGGTTTGAACATATTTGTACCATGATGATGCAATACCCATCTCATAGATTGTGCCCGCAGACTAATTGCCGACACAAAATCCTATATCAAGACATAAGACCAATTTTAGGTTACCTGTCAGGCCATAATGGCCATCAGTGTTTCAGTTAAGAGTCAATCAAAACTTGATATGCTGTTCACTGTGTAAGGGTGTAAAGGCTGTTTGTCATGGTGCTAGGACTGGCACACTAAATATACTTTAAGGCTAAAAACATTACAATGATCTATTAGGTTGCATGCATTGCTACTATGCCCGTGTCTCCTTTGCTCTAGTATATAAACCAAACATTGCCATGGCAATGTGTCCTTGTCCCAGTAGTAAGTGATCTATTATTACATATGTTAATTATTTAATTAAAGTCACATTTAATAATGCCATGAGATGTAATTAAAACTGCAAAGCCAGAAAGCACCTGGTAGAGAAATAATAGCACACCTTTTGGACCGGGCATCCTTGGTGTGTTTTTACCCCTAACTTTTTGCCACCAACCTTCCTGTTTTGCAGGCTTCGTTTTTGGTGGCTTTTGGACTCTGCAACGTTTACCACGAATGGCCAGTGCTAAAATGCCTATACTCTCTCTTTAAAACATGGTAGAATGAGCTGATACCCAATTAACATAATTAATTTACTAATAGGTCCCTAGTTATGTGGTACTGCCTGTGCCCGGGGTCTGTAAATTAAATACTACTAGTGGCATGCAGCACACATTGTGCCACTCACTTAAGTAGACCGTTAAACATGTCTCAGGTATGCCATTGCAACCTGTGTGTGCAGCTTTAAAACTGCCATTTTGACCTGGGAAAATAATCCTTTTGCCAAGCCCAAACATTCCTTTTTAATAGATAAAAGTCACCCCCAAAATAGGTCCTGGGCAGTCCAAAGAGAGGGTACAGTGTATTTAAAAAGTTGGACGTGTACCTTTAAGTCTTACATGTCCTGGCGGGGGCAAAACTCTTAAATGTATTTTACATTACCTCAAGGCCTAGCTCTCCCATAGGATAACACTGGAGTTACCTTATTACATTTAATAAACTATAACTTCCAAGTGGCAACAGGAAACCAGTTTATGTTCGTTATCTTCGGAATTGTAATAAAAATCCTCTCCTGTCTTACGGTGAAGCTAGATTTAAATTACAATTTTGAAAATGCTATGTTTAGAAAGTTGACATTTTCCTGCCTTAGTCATTTAGTGCCTGCAGCCTGTTTCTGGATCACATGATTGGCTGTAGATGACAGTTGGGCATTGTTTGTTCCTCTTAGACAGCCACACACTATAGAAATCTTAGTTGTGCCTGGATGAGCCATTATTTGCAGGATTTGGACAGCGGACTTGGGCACAGCCCTACTTACACTTGAATAGGCTGTGTCCTGCCTCACCACAAAGGGCTGCATACCCCCTGTAGTTAGTCTTGAGCCAGGGCAGGGGAGGCAGGAAACTGTGCACTTTCACTGGCAATCTCTAGAAGCTTCTACTTCATAGGAGACATTTGTCATAGATAGTGGATCTCAGATACCAACAATTCAGTACACTCCTGGACCTGTGGAAACTCTGCCTGTAAGGGGTACTGTGCTGCTGAAAGGACTGACCGTGTGCTGGACTGCTCCCCTGCTGGACTGCTGCCTTGCTGGATTGCTGCCCTGCTGCCATCCTGCTGAATCAGAGGGATTGGACCTGCACCTGAACCCAGGACTCCCAGAGTTACTCAAAGGGTTAGCAGAGGGTGGATTGGACTGGGGTAAAGTGGGGTGTATTAAGAAGAATGGGGTGGATTTTTGTGGGATGGATTGGAGAGGGGTGGATTGAAATGGAGAAACCTACTGACCCTCAAGTGGCGCCTCACAGGTCCTGGACACTTGGTGTGGACCCAGAGATGCTGAATAGACGTTTTTCGGCTATTTGCGACTGTGAACAAGCCAGCTAGTGCCAAAACCTTGTCACTCACAGTACTCACTGACATGAAGTTTTGTCTACCCGACTCTTCGCGTTGCAGCATCTAGCGCTTGCAGAGAGCACCACTGCAAAGATACGACACACCTCTCATGACAATAATATGATCTTAGTTTTACAGAGGTGACCATATGTGACGCCAGGCCTGCTCTTCACACTACATTGATGACCATCTGCAATGCTTTTCTGCTCCTCGCGGCTCCCTCCACCATGAATGGGATTCTTTGCACTGGACTGAGAAGGCAACTTTTCAGGAGGACTATTCAGGTACCTATATCCGACCCACGCTCCATCATGGTTGGCCTGAACTTGCAACTTTCTCCCAGTCTTGCACAGCCAGATAGCCGCAAGTGGCATTATTTTCACTTACATTTTTTAAATTGTGCATCTTTGGTTCCATTGGTTGCTTTTTGTTGTTTTGGTCTTGATTTATTTAATACATTTTGCATTATTTTTTTTAATAGGTGTCAGATATTTGTTGTGTTGTGTTTTCACTTTGTTACTGCTTGAAGTGTTACATAAATCTTTTACATTACATATGGCGTCAAATTTAAACCTGACTGTTCTGTGCCAAGCTAACAGAGGGTTCAGCAAAGGTTAATTTAGGGTTTGCTTGTGCCTAACTCTGACAAGGATTGTGGTTGCTGCTTGAGTAGGGTTTAACCCCCTCAATCAGTGACCCAATTTCTCACAACACCAGAAATCATTATGAGTTGGCCCCTAAAGCACTGTTGTCAAGCCAGAACCCAAACTGCCCAGGTATGTGAAGCACCATTGCCAGTGACTACACTGCCACTCTCTTGCTTACACAGCTCCATTGGCAGTCACGCCAGAATTCACATTGCCCAGATATACGCAATAATTTCATGCCACCATCCACATAGCGTAGGTAAGAAGAGCACTCTTAATTACCCTTATTTGGTAAAGACTGATCCCAACGCAAGTGCCATTGTCAACATGCTCTCCATCACACCTCCTGCATCCTTTCCCCTCTCCCTACTACCCTCCTCTCATCACTCGTACTCTTAGGGGCCAGGGCTTCAGTGGGTACAAGGGGATTCTGGTGGGGGAAGCTCCGTGTACTTGTATCTAGAGTGATTGTCTGACCACGAATGGCCAAGTTTTCGGCTGCTTAGTAAGCTACTGCAGGGACAGGTGAAATTATTGTGGAAGATGTTCAGTTGGTGGATTCTACTCTGTATTTAGAGTTTCCTCCATACATTAGAGAATTTTAAATTCCCTCTAAACTCCAAATGATGCCGTTAGTCGGTAGAATTGTTTAATGCCTCTCAATCCGCACAAACACCAGAGCCAGCTCACCGGACAAGGCTATGCTATTAGTTGGGTATTCCATAGACTGCACTCTAAAGCTTAGTTATTTGACACCCAATTAACACTTTTATTATCTTATTTATTTTGTTGCACAAGCCCTGCATGAAAGCAGAACGGTCCTAAAATGACAAGTACCAACATTAAAGCACAAACCGTCTCACCCCTCCCCTAAAGCCACAAAACCCGACACTGCCTACAAACTGGAAAAAGACTTTCGAGAGATTCTGCAGCCAATGTTTTCATCAAGCCCACTGTAATCGATCTCTGGAGCCTGCCCTGCCACAGGGAGAGGTCATGGTGAAAGAACATTAATCTTGCTGGTCTATTGATTACTATTATACCCGCCCAACAAACGTCTCAGCACTTGCTACAATAACTCCGGTTATTAGGATGCGGGTTGGGGCTCCTAAAAGTCATACTGTGTACTCCCTGCCGAGCCTGCAGGATTTATAGGCCAATAGAAAAAAGTTGTGGGAACTCTCAGAAGGTCTAAAAGTCAGAAATCGCTGAAGTTTACATCTCTATCCTGTATCTTCAGGCTTGACTGTTTATAGAACACCCTGTACTGTGAGAAAGCAGCACGGTTGGCAAAGCCTCCGAAAGCTAAGATTGCCTGAATCTTGACTGTTCCTCCCACTTCAGATCATGAAATTGGTCTTTTTCATCTTTTTCCAAATCCTCTTTTCTATGCCAAAGTAAACAACGTGTTTAAAAAGAGGATTGAAAAGATATGGTTGAGATGGATTGAAACACTTACATATGCTGTTAGAGAAAGCTTAAGACGGTGCTCAACTCTGGCACTGCAGGAACTATGCAAATTCCACTCATGCATATGCAATAGGTCCGACCATGAGGCGTATACAGCATTATAGGGAGCGCACACGGACTAAAGACCCTCTTCCTGAATGTAAGCTTCCAGTAGGCACTGGGGAGCCCTCTGCATGGGTTTGTGCACTGTGGCCTCACCTGCAGATGCTGATGCATTGGGGAGTAATGAATCCGATCACAGGCAGCATGGAGGTTGCAGGCCATTATCAAATTCTGGGCCTCGCACGATGGATTCTCACTCAGTTCAGGCATACCGGGAGAGTTCGCACGAGATCTGGGAATTTACTCAGGTCTGAGTGAGTATGCTGAATGAGGACATCGATTAGGTTTTTATTAGTAACGTACTTCATTGATAGATCAGTTGACTGCACTTTAGGACACATGATTATCTCGTAGTTTAAACAGATGTTTCAGTGAAAATCTGGGAGATACTAGTTCTTTTCTGAGTTTCTTATTTATTTTCTGTTAGGAATGGTTTCCTTTGATATGTTTTATAAAGAATGATTATTTTAGGTTTGTTTTTCTTTAAGGGTACATTTTTTGTTGTAGATTATTCTATTTAGGAGGAAGTAAAGCTTCTAGTATTCTATCACTTGAATGTTTCCTTTGTCAGAGGTGTTTTGACATTTTTCAGATTTTATGTTTTTTATATATATATATAGTATTCTGGGGTTTTATTGTCGCCCTTGGGTGTTGCCATCTTTCTTTATTTGCCTTCTGTAGTTTCTAATATTGTCAGGGGCGCCTTTACCACTGGTGGCGCCCCCGGCAAGAGCCTTTTTTGGCACCCTCCCATCGACCTCCTTCTCCAGGCATTCCCTCACTACCACCCTTCAACAGTGCCCCTCATATCCCCAAAACCCCTTTCTGACATACATTTCCTTTTTATAGAGCCGCTCGCAGGGGCGGCCCCTCTGCTATGCCGGAGGAGCATCACTCCCCTGCCAGCAGCTGCCAAACCTTTACAGTAAAACCATAATAAACCTTATTTATTATGTTTTTACTGTAAAACGGGTGGGACCATGGGGCGTGACAGGGACAGAGGGGGAGTGCATAGCATTCCCCCCTCAGTGCACATGAATGTTTGGCCAGCCATCTCAGGCCAGCAAAACATGCATGTGCACTAGGCTCTCTCCACCCGGTATCGTGTTGCCTGGTAGGAGAGAGCAGGCAGAGACTCTCACTCTGCCTCGGAGCGCCCAATCCTAATTCGGCTTTCATGCTGCCAGCAGTATGAAAGCAGCTTTAGATTGGAGGCAGGGCAGGCTGGGAGTCTGTGCCTGCAGTGGAGGACCTGAGCAGATCCAAGTGGTGAGAAAAGTAAGGGTTTTTTAAATTATTTTTTTTGTTCCCCCCCCCCAACCAAGTGCCTCCAGCGAGCCACAACTAGCTGCTCATAGTTCCCTTAAATTCTATGATCTGCATGGCTCGTGTTCTTTGCAGCGGGCACATTAACCTTCTGTGCTACTTTCGGATGAGTCAAAACTGACACTAGAGAAAACTCCTATCTCTCTCCAGTAGTAATATTTATCACCAGAGTTATCTTGACATTTTATATTGTTGCCTGAAGACTGCTGGACACCCAAAGAACTCTGCAGCAGTGCTTTTAAACCGATACGTGTTTTTTTAACACAGCTCCCCCAACCCACTCAGGTCAACTCCAGGTGTGGCTGCACCACTAGTCCCATCCTAAAGCCAGCACTGAATATGGTCTTGTTTTTGATTATTTATGCTATTCGTCTTTATAGGAAAGTGCTCCTTTTTGACAAGGTCACCGCCACTTTTGCTCACTGGAGTTTTTTTTGGCTCAGGTGAACCGGATCCCTACCAAACAGGTCCCTAGTGTCAGTGCTCTTTCCCTAAAACAGGTAAAAACTGTACAACTGGCCCACATTCCTGTACTGCTGTCAGACCCTAGTAAATGATACCCCTGGTACCTGGGGCCAGGGTACTGAAGAGGGTCCCTCAGGGCCTCAGCATGCATTGGCCACCCTGAGGGACCCCCCTAAAACATTGCACACAGCTGCCATTGCAGACTGTGTGTCCCGGTGCAAGCCAGGCAAAAACACGACATTGCACACCTATTGTGTGTCATGCCCCACTCACTTCATCTAAATATCTGTGTCACCCCTACAGCAGGCCTTAGAACCCTAAAGCAGGGTGCATTATATTTGATGTGAGGACATACCTGCATGAGCAGATATGCCCCTGTAATGTCAAGTTCAATTGCTAGATATTGCAAATAAACAGGAAGTCATCTTGAGGTATATACTGAACACTCGTCATTATGACTCCCGCAGCTAGCTACATAATGGCTTCACTGAAACATTCGGTGTTTCAAATCAAACACCTCATCTTAATAAATCCAGGCTGATAACCACCCTTTGATTTATTATGGCATGCACCCAGAGGGCACCTTCAAGGTGCCCCCTGAAAATTACTAGTCTCTCAGTGTGCTGGCTGACTGGAATCGACCAGCCTGACACTATAGACACAATTCTGACCCCTTGAAGGTGACAGCCTATGATCTCAGAGGCCAGAAACAATCCCTGCTTTGAAGGAAGGTGTTATCACCTACTCCAGCAGGATGGCTCGTGAATCTGCATACCAAGGCCAGGGGCTTACAAAGACCCTGCTGCCCTTGGTATGCAACCCCGGCTTCCCCCAGACCTGGGAGTTGCCACCCTCTGCCCTGAGCCCTATTAGGCACCAGGACAGGCAGGTAATCAGTAATTTAGTATGTGTGTCCCCTCTTTGGGCTAGTAACACCCCTAAGGTGGACTACCCAAAGTAGACACTGGAGGTAGGGTACCACCATCTTGTTTTTGGTGGAACTAGAAATTCTGAGTAAGGGTTATGCCCACTCCCACAGGAAGTGGTCACATGGAGGGTGTAGGCACCCCATGGGTAAGTAGTCCATTGGCTACTACACCTCACTTCCCTAATGGTGTTCTTTAGCTCCCAGAACCCCCACCGACCGAGCCCCCTGTGGGAGCTTCCAGACTTGTCCCCAAGTCCCCCTTTGCAGTCTTTTTTTAGATGGCCCCGCTCATCGCCAAATGGGCAGTGCGAAAGGCACCCGACTCAACCAGCACCACAGCACCGGACACCCCAGGGCAGTTAAACTTTACTGCTGGTTTCCTAGTGACCTTGCCCCCCTAGTAATCGTCAACCTACAGGGGACCCTGAGTACTGTCTGCAAGGACCCTCTTGTAGTAAAAGTACTTTACCACATAAAAGCACATTTGGGTAAAAGTATTACTTACTTGCTAAATCACTACAGCTGCAACAGTACTTACCTTCTTTGAAGTTTTTAAGTGTTAAGACATTATGGCCCTCATTATGACCCTGGCGGTGGGTGATAAAGTGGCTAACAGGCTGGCGGTAACTACTGCCAAATTATGATAATGCCGGAAAGATCCCCGAAAGACAGCCAATGTACCACACCATCCGCCAGGGTGGAAACAACAGGTACCAGCCTACAGCCAGGCGGAAGTCAAAGTTCAGCCCACCATATTATGACCCTGCAAACCACCACCTTTTCCGGCGCGGTACTAACGATATCAAAAGCCTGGCGGAAACTGAGCACAGAAGTGAAAGGATTCACCTTTGGAGACACAGGGAAGAACCACGCCACCATGGAGCCTGAACTGCATGTTTTTCTGATGATATTCTACGTTCTGCTCCACCACGAACACCAACGCCAGCGAAAATGACGACGGTGAGTACAGCCGCCTAGCACACAAGGGGGGGGAATGACAGTGACACACACACGCATCATACACACCCCACACACACACACACAATGCACACAACCAGCAGTATAAGAAAACAAGTTAACCCCCCCTAAATCGGCTAAAAAATGCAAGGATAAAAAGAATTTACCGAAGTGAATGTAATAAGAACAATAATAATTTAGGCAATGTAACAGATATATACAAATGTACAGAACAAGGGACTCAGCCCAGTCCTCATTTTGTGTGGGCCACATGGCCACAGGCCAAAGTCCAAGGACCCACTTGTCACCTGCATCAACACGGAGAGAACACTGCAGGGGCATCATTTGTTAAATAGGCAGGCACCTCAGGGGGAGGGACCGGGGGAGCACCTCAGCTGGGAGCTGAAACAAGACTACTGGTTCTAGAGAGGGCAACATGCCCTGTGCTTGGTCCTGGGGAGTGCAAGGCCACAGTCTCTTGAGTGGGTGACTTGCCCACTGGTTCTGGAGGGGGCAACATGCCCTGCACTTAGTCCTGTGGAGTGCAAGGCCAGTCTCTCGAGTGGTTGACTTGCCCAGAGGTTCTGGAGGGGGCAAAATGCCCTTTGCTTGGTCCTGGGGAGTGCAAGGCCACAGTCTCTCGAGTGGGTGACTTGCCCATTGGTTCTGGAGGGGGCAACATGCCCTTTGCTTGGTCCTGGGGAGTGCAAGGCCACAGTCTCTCGAGTGTATGACTTGCCCACTGGTTCTGGAGTGGGCAGGCCACACAGCAGCCCATGGACGCAGGATTACATGTCGTCAGCCGGCGGTGACGGCTGCACTCTGTTGGGGTTGCTGGGAGGCTCCTGCACATCTCTTGCACCCTCGGATGGATGCACTGTGGTGGTGCTGTGGTGGGGGGAGGCTCCTGCACATCCCCTGCACCCTCAGATGGATGCACTGTGGTGGTGCTGCTGGTGGGGGAGGCTTCTGCATATCCCCTGCACCCTCGGATGGATGCACAACCATACTCGTGGGGGGGGGCTCCGTCACATCTGCTGGCCCTGGGTCCTTGACCCTCTTGCCTGCAGGTGCAGGCTCCTTGCCCTTCCAGCCTGCAGGTGCAGGCTCCTTGGTCTTCCTGCCTGCTGGTGCAGGCTCCTTGCTCTTGAGCCTGGCTGGTGCAGGCTCCTTGCCCTTGAGGCTGGCTGGTGCAGGCTCCTTCCCCTTCAGTACATGTGGCTTGCTTTCCTTTCCACCACGTGTGCTTGCGGATGGAACTGGGCCCGTGGACTGTGTGGCTGAGGTGCTTGGCTGGGTTTGTGATACCCTGGCCATATGTGCAGGACAGGGGGGAGGGGTAGGAAAGAGGTCAATAGTGGACAGGAACTGTTTTTTAGGGACATTGGGGCAGGAAGAGGGAGAAGGAGGAGGAGACAGTGGAAATTGTGGATGTTGTTGTGTCTTCAACTGGATGGTGTTTGTGTGAGTGCATGTGGGATGAAGTGTGGTGTTTGTGTTTGCCACTGCCACTCTTGGGTGTTGTCTTGTGTGCATGATCGTCTGTATGTGTGCCTGGGATGGGTTGGGTTTGAGGTGAATGGGATTGGGAAGTGGAAGTTGGAGGGGAGACAGAGGAAACAGGGACAATGGCTGCCATCAGAGAGGAGGCCAGAGCCTGGATCGATCTCTTTTGGGCTGTCAATCCAGTGTGAATGCCCTCCAGGAATGCATTAGATTGTTGCATCAGGGCTGCCAGCCCCTGGATGGCATTCACAATAGTTGACTGCCCTACAGAGATGGATCTCAGGAGGTCAATAGCCTCCTCACTCAGGGCAGCAGGGCTAACTGGGGCAGGGCCTGAGGTGTCTGGAGTAAAGGAGATGCCCACCCTCCTGGGTGAGCTGGCACGGGCAACTTGCTGAGGGGCTGCTGGGAAGGCAGTGCTGGTACGGGGGAGGTGGCTGTACCTGTAGCTGTGGTGGTCACAGAAGTGTCCACCACCACCAGGGAGCTTCCATCGGAGGAGGTATCTGTGTCTGAAGTGTCCCCTCCAGTCTCCGCCGTGGTGCTCCCCTCGCCTTCTGTCCCACTGGTGCCCTCAGCGTCAGTTGACTCTGCCTCCTGGGTCCTGTGGGATGCAGCTCCCTCCGTCGCCGGTACATCTGCTTCTCCACCAGATGATACTAATGCACATAAGGACAGGATGACAAAACAAGAAAGGGGGATAGAAAGACAAAGGATACACTGGGTCAATGGCTGAACCAACACCACTGTTGGCGTACACAGCACCCTCACACACAGGGAACAGGCCTACGCACTATGCATTGCACCACCACTGATATTGCTAGCCCCAAAGGCATAATGAGGGGCACACAAAGCCAACTGCAGCAAACCATGGTCCCACGCAGCACTGGGCAGTAGTGGATGCCTACGAGCTAGGTAGCAGGATTATCCCTTCAGAACCCTAGCCACTAGGGGACCTACGCTCCAATGTCAGGCCTGACCTAGGGGCACCCACTGACACACATCCACCACCCGGATACCACCCTACCATGCGTAAGTTGTAATGATGGGCACTGTACTCACCCCCTTGTGGCTGCTATGATGCCCTCAAGCACCCATCCAGCTCTGGATAGGCCACTGCCAGCATGCGGGCCATCAGGGGGGTCAGGGATCAACGGGCACCCCTTCCTCGTTGGGAGGCCATCCCCAGCTGGGCCTCCACTGTCTTCAGTGCCCAGCGTCTCAGGTCCTCCCACCGCTTGCGACAGTGGGTGCTCCGCTTGCCATAGACCCCCAGGGACCACACCTCCTTGGCAATGGCACACCATATACCCTTCTTTTGATGGGCGCTGACCTGCAGAGGCAATACACACAGGGAAATATCATTAGACAATGAGTCCAGCCTGTTACACATATGTCCCACCATACCCGTTTCCATTACAATTGGCACACACATAGCCCAGCACACAACCTGTATGCTGCCAAGAGGACATCCACCCACCCCCCTTACACAAGGCCTTCACACACACACCACTCTATGTATTCGTGCCACATGCATCGTGCCCACAGTGTACTCACCTGTTGGTCTGGAGGCCCATAGAGCAGTCTGTACTGGGCTAGGACCCCATCCATTAGTCTCTCCAGCTCCTCCGAAGTGAAGGCTGGGGCCCTTTCCCCGGTCACACGGGCCATGGTAGGTTCCAGACACAGGTCACAGCAGCACATGCAGTGTAGGTCCTCTCCTAGGGAAGGTCAGGTAGCAAGTGAGGAATACGATAGAAAATGGCGGTCACATCCACGGCGGTGCATTCTGTCACTGCCGGCGTAGATCACCATTGGCCACTGTAACCCATAGGGCCCAATGTTAACCAATGAGGAGTTGCACGGCAGTTCCCGACCGCCTCCCGCAATGGCGCACAACGTCAGGGGAATTACCTCACTTCCACCTGTCCCTCCACACAGGACAGGCAGACGCCAATTCAAGGGGGGGGGGGCGCAGGCCTCTGGAATAATGCTGCATCACAGGAGGTATTGGCACATACTGGACAAATCACACTGACCCATTACATGTCTACAGAATGCAAACTACTGTTGTAGCTCCATTGTTCAGGTTGTGACTGCCTCCTCACTCTTGTGTCCCTTAGATACCTACCGCTGCAGATGAATAGGAGATTGAGACATACCCCCTTGTACAGACCCCTGGTGGACTTGGCAACACTGGAGGACAGGCACATTATCCTCACCTGTAGACTTGACAGGGCCACAATCACAGAGCTGTGTGCCCAATTGGAGCCTGACCTGATATCTGCTAACCGTCATCCCACTGGGATCCCCCCTCCTGTGCAGGTGCTGTCAGTACTCCATTTCCTGGCAACTGGTTCTTTCCAAGTGACAGTGGGCTTAGCAGCAGGAATGTCACGGCCAATGTTCTCAAACGTGCTGCCAAGAGTGTTGTCTGCCCTGATAAAAGACATGTGCAGCTACATTGTTTTCCGCCAGGATGCGGATTTGGGCACAGTGAAGGCCGAGTTTTATTCAATGGGACATATCCCTCACATAATTGGGATGATTGATGGTACACATATTGTTTCCCCCCCACCCCCCCGGCAGAATGAACAGGTGTTCAGGAATCGTAAGAGTTTCCACTCCATGAATGTTCACATGTTGTGCTTGGCGGACCAGTACATCTCCCACGTCAATGCTAAGTATCCTGGGTCTGTGCATGATGCCTTTGTCCTGAGGAATGGCAGCATCCCAAATGTGATGGCCCAACTACAGAGGCACAGGGTGTGGCTAATAGGTGAGCCCTGGTTTCCACCCAGTATATGTTGGTGTATGGATATGGTGTGGGCCATATAGGATAGTGTGTGGCTAAATGTTGTCTCTCAATATTTGCAGGTGTCTCTGGTTACCCAAACCTATCACGGCTGCTGACTCCTTTGAGGAATGCCAGGACAAGGGCAGGAGAACATTATAATGAGGCACATGGGTGAACCTGAAGGATCATAGAAAGGACCTTTGGCCTCCTAAAGGCCAGGTTCCGGTGCCTCCAACTAACAGGTGGATCCCTGTGCTACTCACCCAAGAAGGTCTGCCAGATAGTAGTGGCATGCTGCATGTTGCACAACCTGGCCCTCAGATGCCATGTCTCTTTTCTGCAGGAGGAGGAGACTGGAGATGCCCCTGTGGCAGAAGTGGACCCTGTGGACAGTGAGGATGAGGACAACAGAACATCTGTAATCCAACAATACTTCCAATTACACACAGGTGAGACAGTGTAACTTAACATTTCAATGACTTTGGTTGTAATCTATGGGGCAATGATATGCTGATATTTCCCACTTCTATCCCCACTTACTGTTCCCTCTGGCAATTCATTTAGCAGATCTTGGTGACCTGACATATACTCCTGGTGTGATCACTACAGCCAGCTACAGGTCATTAATCAATGCTAGTTCTATGTACAGTTCATTTGCAATGGTTGTACTTGTTAAAATCAATACATATTTGAAATACATGATATACTCTAAATAGATTTTGATCCAAGGGTGTTTATTTAAGTGCTCACATATGGGGCAAAGTGCAATGGGATAGGGTGATGATGGAAGAAAGTCCAGGGTATTGTTCCAGTCTGTTTGTAGCACAGGTGCAGTGTCCATGGGGACATAGGAAGGGGAGCAATGGCAGTTCAAGGTGGACAGGGTGACTGAGTGGGACATAAGGGTGACAATCAGGAGAGTTTCATTTCCTGGCGGTGGTCTTGGCACGTATCTCTGGCTTCTGTCTGGGTCAGAGGGAACGTTTGCGGGGTGGTTTACCTTCTGCAGGGGGGGGGTCGGCCTGTGAGTCCTGTGGCGGGGCCTCCAGGCCACTAATAACAGCGAAGGTGGAAGGCTGTTCAGATGTCTGTCTAGTGGCAGGGGCCCTCTGGTGTGCTGTTGCCCCCTCATAATGTTGGCCTGTCTGCCAGCACCCCTGCTATGGAGAGCAGGGTGTTATTGATGGCCTGCACGTCCTCCCTAATCCCCTGCTACTGTCCCTCCTGCAGCCGCCTGTTCTCCTGCACGTTGTCCAGGATCTGGCCCATCGTGTCCTGGGAATGTTGGTAAGCTCCCAGGATCTCTGAGAGTGCCTCCTGGAGTGTTGGTTCCCCGGGCCTGTTCTCCCCCGGCGCACAGCAGTCCTCACAGTGTCCCTGTTTGCCTGTGCCTCTATCCCCTGAACCGTGTGCCCATTGCCACTGACCCCACATCCCTGATTGTCTTGTGTGCGAGGTGTGGCCTGGGGTCCCTGTAGAGGTGGACACACTGCTGATTGACATGTCCTGGGGACAAAGTGTGGGTACGCTGGGTTAGTGCTGGGGGAGGCTCTGTGGTGATATGTGACTGGGCCTGGGTAATCGGCTGTCAGGTGGTCCCTGATGGGCCAGGTAGGTCATCCAGATCCTGAAGACCAGAGTAGCTGTCATCACTTTGGACCTCTTCAGTTGGGGGACTGGATAGTGCTGGCACCTCCAATCCAGCGACATTGGCTGGGGTACCTGTGGGGATGTAAATGATGTGTTATGGGTTATGTGTCTGACATATTGTACATCCCTGGCTTCCCCTATATGGTTGGTTTTACTATGCCAGCTTTCACTTGTGTATGTTAGTATATGGTGGGATTGTTAGTCTCTCTGCTAAGGGTGTTCATGCAGGGCTGTGATGGGTGTCCATGCATTGGTAGAGCATGCAGGGATTGGCATTGGGATGAGTGAGATGTGATGGTGGGGTGTGTGAGATGTAGTGAAGTGATAGGAGTGAGGGTGAGGGTATGTGATGGCATGCAGGTATGGGGTGATAATAGTAGAGAGTTGACTTACCAGAGCCAAGTCCTCCTCTGCCTCAGGCCAGGCCCTCAGGATGCAGTATTGCTAAGACTTGCTCCTCCCATGCTGTGATTTGTGGGGGAGGAAGTGGGGGGACCGCCAGTCCTCTGTACAGAGAGCTGGTGCCTTGCTGCCATGGAATGTGCCTTCCCCTGTAGGTCGTGCCACCTCTTCCTGATGTCATCCCTTGTTCTTGGGTGCTGTCCCACAGCCTTGACCCTGTCTATGATTCTCCCCATAGCTCCATTTTCCTAGCTATAGATATCTGCTGCACCTGTGCTCCAAATAGCTGTGGCTCTACGCTGACAATTTCCTCCACCATGACCCTTAGCTCCTCCTCTGTGAAACGGGGGTGTCTTTGTGGTGCCATGGGTGTAATGTAATGTGTGTTGGGGTGCGTGTTGTGGAGTGTGTGAGTGGTGTATAGGTGTGAGTAGTGTGTGGCTCTAGTTGTGTCAGTGGTCTTGTTGTCTCTCTGGTGGCAATGATTTGTAATCATAAAGGGTTGTGGGTAATGTGTGTGTGTGTTTTATAGTGGTGTGAGTGTGTGAGGTGTGTGTATGGGTGTCAGGTGTGTGTTGTCTGAATTGTCCAATGTGATGTTGTTTTATCTGCGAGTGTCCATTGTGAGCGTGGCGCTATGTTTCGCCAATGGTTTACAGCCATTGAATGTCCGCCGTGGTGATTCGTGGGTCATAATGTGATGGGCGTTGTTCGGCTGGCGTAACGGTGTGGGTTTTGATACCGCTACTTTATCACTGACCTTTGGGCTTGGCGGATTTGTGTGTGTGGCTGAATTTGGTCAAATTGGTGTGTGTGTGTCATAATATGGTGAACGGATTTCTGCCGCCGCAGCAGTAAGTTGGCAGCCATCAACATGGCGGTAAGCGGGACTTACCGCCAATGTCATAATAAAGGCCAATATGAACAAAGTAACTATTTTCCTAAACATTGATCTTGAGTTCTTCCTTGAGTGTGTTCCTCATTTATTAACTCTGTGTGTTCAGCAAATCCCTAGCACTACCCTCTGATAAGCCTAACTGCTCGCCCACACTACCACAAAAGAGAGCTTTGGGATTATACTTTTATCACCGTAAACCAATAAGGGTTGCCTGTACTGTCTGCATAGTGTACCCCTACATTTGGTACACTGCATAGATTGCCAACTTTCTACAATCTTCATTTTGGTTTGCAGATTGCTTATTGTTTGTGGGAGCGGAAAAGCATGGCTCAAACTATGAATAGTAGGAGGGCAATGTTATGGCAAGTCCCAGCAGGTCCAGCAACTTTGGGTGTTGGGCGGTAATGTGGACATGTGACTCTCTTTTTAGATTTCACCTACTACTGTGCGCGTACTCAGTAAGGGAAATGTATTGTTTAAAAAAAAGCTTAAAAACAGGCTTAGAGCCCGCCTTTACTTCCCAACATTTACCATCGGCCGGCTTCCAAGTTACTCTTGTTTCCTTGCTTCTTCCTGGTCAAGCCTCCTACTTCCTGCTGGCTGCCCACCTCCTCTTGCTTTCTTTCAGGGACTTCTATCCCTGCCATGAAGAATGGAGCTAACACAGCTTCCTGTTTGCAGCCAGTGTCCTTCAACTGGCCGCACTCTGCTCCAGGTATTATTTTTCACTTTATACTGTCCCCTCAGCTCCTTCATGTTTTTCCACCCTCCCAGATACTTTCCCTGCTGTCCATGGTTTTATTTCATGCTGCTGTGCAACATGTAAAAAAAAACATTGACAAAGCCAATAGATTGCACATAGGCGAAACCTATTGTTTTTGCCACTGCTTATTTCACTATTCCAGTGTCATCAAACATATACTTTCTTTCTAAAATCGAACAAAAAGGGCTTTAGAGATGGACTGTCTAGTCAGCTACTGATGTAGTACAAGAGGAGGAAAGAGAAGGAAGAGAAAGAAAAGCAGAAATATAAGCTACAGTTTTGGAGTCAGGCCTGGAGGCGAGGGTATATGACCTGAATGTAGTGTTCAGCCACAACAGCAATGGACAGGAAGCAGCACCTAAGATAGGAGAGCTAATGGATTAAAACGTTTTTTTAGAAGGCTGGACCAAAGGAAGGCATGATAAAACCCTGCCAGGCAATTTTGTTCTTGGACTTGGTAGTATTTCAAGGTTCATGAAGGGCTTTTAGTTGTAAAAAGAAAAATGGTAATCTTTGAATAGTGTCAGGTGCAGTAAGGAAGGACATGCATTCTGCATACCATTCACTGTCTACCACTGGCACAGGGAAATGCATACTACGGCAATCACTGGCATACCCATCATGATACCTCTAGCCTCCTGCTCCTGGAGTAATGTTGCATTACCCACACACACACATAAGACAAACACTCAGTGGTACACTACACAACCACATGAGCAGGTATAGCTAAGGATCTAGGAGAGTAGGAACCAGTGATCACTTCACCCATCACCTAGGAACACAGAGTTTGTTTCCACATGCTCAATCCCTGGTGCTGCTCAAAAACGTTACACTGTGACTCTGCTTTTTGGTCATAATGTGCAGTAGGCATTCCTAAGAATTGGTAACAATGTTACACAACAAGACCATCACATGAAACTACTCATGTTAATCTCTTATTTGTGTGTGGAATGTAAATAATTTCTCCATTTGGGCTCCCACCTCCTGAGAGACTTCGAAGATTGTTAATGTGACTTCCCTTGTGGATCTCTTGCTAACTGTTAGTGTTCCTCACTTCTCATGTGGAATTGTTACTTATACTAGTACGTGGGCATTACTTTCCTATGTAGGGGTGCTGCAAACATTATTGGTGACAGCAGACCATGGTGGTTCATTTCCCACGTACTAAGTGTACCCCTGCATGAGATCATTGATGTAGCATACCATTCAATCTTGAGCTTAAGACTCAAGGGGGCATCACCAAAATACATTATTGGCTTCCCACCATCAAGGGTATTTAGACCTTCTGTCACTCTGAAGTATCCATTGACACAACATTGGCTGGAACCATTTACCCACTGACCTGGTGATCTTGTCTTCCACCTGGAAACTGGTAATTTCCTGTTAGAGGTGATCAGCACTCTCTGTAGATCCTGCAGCAGCATTAATGCAACCACTGGTGATGTCTTTCCATAGTATGTTCTGTTAGGATTCTTGTTCCTCTTGATCAGTGGAAGTTGTTGTGAGAAAAGGACTCTTTTTGACATAGTTAGCCCCCCACCTTTTGCCTGATGTTGATGTGTCCTAGAAATTGTAGTGCCCAGTGCCCCTGCTAACCAGGTTCCCTGGGCCAGACCTCTTTCCCTAAATCTGTTGTGGTGCATTGGCACAATTGGATACACCCTTAACTACCACTATAAGCACCTTGCAAGTGGGTACCTATGTGCCCAGGTCATGGGGTACTATTGTTAGGCCCCTTAGGGCAGCAGCACTGATTGTGCCACCCTCTAGGGTCCTGCATCCAGATGCACCCAGCACTGCCATTGCAGGCTGAGTGCCCTGGTGCAAACCTAAAACACAAACGCGACATGGCACACTGCCTGTGTGCCCTGTCCACCATACATTGCATTTACTATGGGTAAGACACCCCTCTGGCAGGCCTTACAGCCCCCACTCTGTCCTTGCCAAACTGGGACATAGTGAGTGAACAGAGCAGCCATTGTTAAACATGTGCTGGGCACTGGTCAATACGAGTTTCCCAGCCACAGGATGGCCACTATGAACCCTGGGTTGTTTGGTATCAAACAACTCAGAATGATACATCCAAAGTGGTGCCAGTATTGGATTTATCCCTAAGTGTTCCCAGGGGTCACCTTAGAGGTGCCCCCTGCAAAAGCAAACTATCCTGGCATGGTTGCTGACTGGTTATATCCACCTGCCACCTCCAGTCAGCCAATATACCAACATTGGGGAAGAGCCCTGCCTCTCCGGTTTGTAAGATAATGCACTTCCTGGGTGGAGGAGCTAACCCCCCCCCCCAGGAATGTGAACTGTCCTGGAGGTGAGCTTCAAAGGGGTAACCACCCTTTAAACTCTACCCCCAAGTCTGCTGCTAGCAGCAGATGGCATCCCCCCTTCCAAACCCCAACTTTCGGTGGGAGCAAAGGCGGGAAACCTAACAAAGTGTAGGAAGAGTGGCCTCACCAGGCATGCACTACCTCTAAGGTGTTGTCTGTGATGTGGACCGTCTTTTTCATTTGCCTCCATCTTAGATGGAAGGAAAGTAGCCAATTAGATTTAGGGAAGTAACCCTTCCAACAGGAAGCGGTCACTATAGTGGGTGTAGCCTCCAAAATGTAAATGTCCCATTGAACACTACCAGGTCCCTCCCTAAAATGCCCACTAAATTCAGTATTTAGTGGGCATCCCTGGACCAAGAAATCAGATTCAAAAGAAGGACAAAGAAGACCAGCCCAAAGAAGATCCGAGGCACGAGAACTGTGGCCTTGCTGCACAAGGAAAAGGCACCAAATCCTGCCTGCTTCACCCCAGACCCGACAATCACAGCTGCAGAGTAGCTAGACATTGGACTGACCTCAAGAAACCCAGGGGACCTCCAGGCTTCACCAATCATCCAAGATCTTCCTCCAGAGTGGAGGTACCACTCTGCAGCCAACAAAGAACCAACAACCCAGTTACGGTCACTTAACTGACTGGCCGATATCTCCCGAACCGGAAGTTGCAGCCAGACCCAATGATGCATCGATGACCACCAGGATAAACCCCGTAAGTGTGCTGAGCTTGGTGGCACTGCACCCTCCAGTGGCTGAGTCGTACCAGTACCCTGGGTACTGGTCAGCTGACATCAGACAACAAGAAACCCAGTTCCCCAGAGCTGAAAAAAGGATCAGGAGGAAGCCCCAGTCAAGGGACTTCAGGAACACCCTGGACATCCCACTAGAGAGCCCCCTTTGTCCTGTAAGCAGCCTTCAAATAGACTTACCTCCAGCTCCTAATGGCTTCGTTGTGCACAGCTCCTGGATCACCAACTCGCTCTGCACCTGACCACCCAGTGCCCTACAACAAGGAACCAGCTGTGCCCCAAAGGTCCCTCACCCCTTGCGACCTCAACACTCCAAGGAGAACCCCAGGCACGGGACCCCCAGGCACCACTTTTAAATCTGCAAGTACAAACCTTTTCCAAGTGGTCCTCCTCAGTGGCCCTGCACCTAGTCCAAGAGACTTTTCAACGCTGCTTCCGCCGGAACCGGGAGCCAGAACCTCTCCAGCTGGCACAGTGTGTCCACCAACGACTTCAACCAACCTGCAAAAAGCAGAACTTGGTAAACCCACTGCGTAATTTTATATGCATTTAAAAAAATAACTGCCTATTGATTCCTATGGTGTGTAATTACGCACAGAAAGACTGCATTTATTATTATTAAAACTTCAAAAATCCATATCTTAAAAAGTACTTAACCAATTTTGACAATCTTGATCTTAAAAAATATATAAAAATCAGAAGTATTTTTACAAATTAGTCTCGAGTTATTCCTTCAAATGTATGAGATGCATGATTGATACTGTATATCAATAAATGCTTTGCACTTCTCCAAGATTAGCCTAACTGCTCGACCAAGGTACCTCAAAAATTAGAGCATTAGGTGATCTAGTTTTTGCCTCTGGAAACCAACTTATGGTTGCCTGGACCCCCTGCACAGTGTGCCTAGTTTTGCACACTACATAGAGGGACAGGCTTCTACAGTTGTTCTACGTAGACCGCTAAAAGGCTTCTTCAGAGTTCAGACAGAATAATATGGGCAACACTTAAAGAGATTCTAACTATGCACTATCATAATGGCCACTTTCGTTGGGCACATGGCAAGTAATACTTGCCAAACAGACATATGAGAGGTCCATGGCAGCTGCACATCATTATCCTTTTCTTGCTGGTATGTGTCCTACAAATATACATCTTCTAACTGAGAGCTGGGCAGCTTGCATTTCAGACATGGATTGCAAGTCCCATGAAAAAACCCGACTTCCCCACATTATCATTATCATTACAACCCTGCGGTCGGTGTTAAAGCGGCGGCAATACCGCCAACAGGCCGGCGATAACAAAAATGGAATCATGACCACGGCGGAAACCGCCAACACATACAGCCACTTTAACACTCCGACCGCCACGGCGGTAGCAACAAACACCGCAGCGGTAAAGGCCAACAGACAGGCGGAAGACAATGTACCGCCCACCCCATTACAACCCGCCCATCCGCCAGCTGTTCTGCGGCGGTACCAACACCATCAAAAGCACGGCAGAAACAGTACTTTGAAAGGGAAACCACTCACCTCTTGACACTCAAGGAAGAACCAGCACGCTCTGGAGCCCGAACTACAGGTATTACCCATGCTGGTGTATCTTCTCATATACCACGAGTACCAACACTGGGGACGACGACCACGGTGAGTACTGCACCTAGTACACAGGGCGGGAGGAAAAAGAGAGTGACACACACACGTAACATCCCCACCCTCACCCCCAACACCATACACACAAACATGTGCAACAACATTACATATACACCCCGTAACCCTCTGGAATAACGCAAGGACAAAAGGAATGGAGTCAAATGAGTGTTATACTAGAAATTTAGAGAAATACATTCATAAATAAATAAACAGTATATACAATATATACCATATATACAAAATGAGGGACAACGTCCACACAAAAATAGTCCGTGGCCCACTGGGCTATAACACATAGGCCAAGCCCACACTTGACTCATGCCTCAAAACGGAGAGAACACTGCAGGGGCATCAGGTCGAAAACACACAGGCACCTCAGGGGGAAGGGGAAGGGGGGGCACCTCAGCCGGAAGATGGTACTACGCCACTGTTCCAGGAGGGGGCTCCATGCCCACTGTTTGGTCCTGGGAGTGCAAAGCCCCTGTCTCTCAAGTCTCTCAAGTGGGTGGTTTGCCCACTGCTTGGTCCTGGGGAGTGCAAAGCCACAGTATCTCAATTCTCTCAAGTGGGTGGTTTGCCCACTGCTTGGTCCTGGGGAGTGCAAAGCCCCTGTCTCATAAGTCTCTCAAGTGGGTGGTTTGCCCACTGCTTGGTCCTGGGGAGTGCAAAGCCACAGTATCTCAATTCTCTCAAGTGGGTGGTTTGCCCACTGCTTGGTCCTGGGGAGTGCAAAGCCACAGTATCTCAATTCTCTCAAGTGGGTGGTTTGCCCACTGCTTGGTCCTGGGGAGTGCAAAGCCACAGTCTCTCAAGTCTCTCAAGTGGGTGGTTTGTCCACTGCTTGGTCCTGGGGAGTGCAAAGCCACAGTCTCTCAAGTGGGTGACATGTTCCACTGGTTCTGGAGGGAGCTTTGTGCCCATTGTGCTTCATCCTGCCAAGGATAGGGTGAGTGGATGCCTTTCTCTATTGGTTCTGGTGGGGGCTTGGTGCCCAGTTTGCTTCATCCTACCAAGGGTAGGGTGGGTGGATGCCTTTCTCCACTTATTCTGGAGGGGGCTTGTTGCCCAGTGTGCTTCATCCTGCCAAGGATAGGGTGAGTGGATGCCTTTCTCCACTGGTTCTGGAGGGGGCTTGGTGCCCAGTGATGCAGCACATGAGGGGTGCCAGGTCACATTCCCTCACCTGGGTGTCAGAGCCACGAGATTTGCAGTGACCAGGATGCATGATAGTCCATGGTGGGAGGGCTACAGTCCATCCTCCGGCAACTACAGCTGCACAGTGTTGGTAGTGCCGGTGCTGGTGGTGCCAGTGGTGGGGGGAGGCTCCAGCCCTTCTCCTGCAGCCTCGGACGGCTGCCCACTGGGGCTGCTGCTGCTGGCAGTGGTGCTACTGTCAGCGGTTTCAGGTGGCGGTGCTTGCGGCTGTGCTTGCGGTGGTGCAGGTGGCGGTGCTGGCCGCGGTGCAGGTGCCGGTGCTGCCACTGGTAGTGGGAGGCTCCAGCCCTTCTCCTGCAGCCTCGGATGGTTGCCCACTGAGGCTGCAGCCTCTGACAGTAGTGGTGCTTGTGGTGGTGCAGGTGGCGGTGCAAGTGGCGGTGCTTGCGGCGGTGTAGTGGCGGTGCAGGTGGCGGTGCTGGCGGCGGTGCTGGCGGTTGTGCTGGTAGCCACTAGGCCTTCACCTGCAGGCTCGGACGGCTGATGTGCCTTGGCTGGTGTTTTGGGCCCCTTCCTGCCCTTGGCAGATGGTGGTGTCACCTTGGGTCTGGCAATTGGAGTCTTTGAGGTGGCCTTGCTGGGTGGTTGTGGCTCCTTCCCCTTGCTGGATGCTGTCCCCTTCTTCACCTTGCCAGGTGGCGGAATGTTCTTGGCCTTGGCAGGGGTTGGTGGAACACTGGCTTGGCTGACGGGTGCCCCCTTTGAGCCTCTGACAGCTGCAGACACCACAGCGGATGTGGATTTGGTGGCTGAGGTGCTGGGCTGGGTTTTGGCCACCCTGGCCCGAGGTGAAGGAAGGGTGCGGAGGGGTAGGGAAGAGGTCAATGTTTACTTGGCAGAGCTTCTTAGGGACATTGGGGCTGGAAGAAGGTGAAGGTTTGGGAGTGGATGAAGAGGGAGTGCTTGTAAGAGGTGTCGGTCTGTTGTGTTTGGGTGCAGGTGCATGATCTAGATGCTGTTGTGAGGTGGATGGCTGTTGAGTGGGTGTGTGCTTGCGTTTGTGTACTTTGGGAGGAGGGGTCACAGACACAGTGGGAGAGGACACAGGGAACGTGTGCATGGATGTGGGGGTGGTGACTGGCAGAGAGGGGTGTGTAGTGATGGGCGTGCTGGGGATGGAGGTAGTGGATAAGGATGTAGTGCATGCAGGTGTGAGTGGTGACGCAACTGGGAGGGGGTGGACGAGGAGGAGGAGGGGGACACAGTGGAGGCAGTGGATGTTGGTGTGTCTGCATGGGGATGGTGCTTGTGTGAGTGCCTGTGAGATGAAGTGTGGTGCTTGTGTTTGCCTGAGCCACTTCTGTGTGTTGATTTGGGTGAATGCTAGCCTGAAAGTGTGCTTGGGATAGGCTGGGGTTGAAGGGATTGGGACTGGGTAGAGGAAGTTGGATGGGGGAGGCTGAATACAGGGACAATGGCTGCCATCAGTGCGGAGGTCAGAGCCTGAAATGCTCTCTGTTGGGCCGCTACGCCAGAGTGAATGCCTTCCAGGTATGCACGTGTTTGTTGCAAATGCCTCTCAACACCCTGGATGGCATTCAGTATGGTTGACTGCCCAACAGTGAGGGATCTCAGGAGGTCAATAGCCTCCTCACTGAGGGCAGCAGGGCTGACTGGGGCATGGCCTGAGGTGCCTGGGGGGAAGGAGATGCCCACCCTCCTGGGTGAGCGGGCACAGGAAACACGTTGAGGGGCTGCTGGGAGGGCGGTGTTGGTAGGGGGGTGGCGGCTGTACCTGTTGTTGGGGTGGGCACAGAGTTGTCCGCCACCGTCACCGCCAGGGAGCTTCCATCGGAGGAGGAGTCGCTGTCTGTAGTATCCCCTCCTGTCTCAGTCGTGGTGCTCCCCTCGCCCTCCGTCCCACTGGTGCCCTCACCCTCAGTGGATTCGGCCTCCAGGCCCATGTGGGATGCAGCTCCCTCCGGTCATTGGTGCCTCTGCTCCTCTGCCAGATGATGGTAATGCACACAAGGACAGGGTGACAAAACAAAAAGGGGGTGGAGAAACAGAGGATACACTTGGTCAATGCCAGCAACAACACTATCGTTGGCGTACACAAAACACAGGGAGCAGCCCTATGCACTAGGCCATGCACTACCAGTTACAAAGATAGTCACCAGCCCATGGGGTGCATAGCATAACGCCATCAGCTGCACACCTGAAACAAACAGGGCCCTGACCAGTAGGAGATGCCCACTAACACCATTGGGGTTGGAGTGCATCAGAACCTGCCCAAAAAGGGACCTACCCTGCCATGTTCTCCCTCGCCTAGGGGCACCCACAGTCCACATCTCCACCCAAGTAAAACCTTTACGCGCGCAAAGTCATGATTCTGAATTGTACTCACCCTCTTGTGGCTGCTGTGATGCCCTCAAGCACCCATCCAGCTCCGGATAGGCCACCGCCAGGATGCGGAACATCAGGGGGGTCAGGGTACGACGGGCACCCCTTCCTCGTTGGGAGGCCAGCCCCAGCTAGGCCTCTGCCGTCTTCCTTGCCAAGCGGCGTAGGTCCACCCACCGTTTGCGGCAGTGGGTGCTCCGCCTGTCAAAGAACCCCAGGGTCCGCACCTCCTTGGCAATGGCATGCCAAATACCCTTTTTCTGATGGGTGCTGACCTGCAGGAAAAATACAGCAGAAAAGGGATTAGTCATACCATCCGGACTGTCTTACTCATGGCCCACCATATCCCACCCATCCCCTTACGCACATACATTGACCACCATACATGCAGCACTCTGCCCAGGACACCTCAGCCCCCCCCATACATGTGGCTTACACACACAGCACTCCATACATTCATGGCCCACTCATTATGCTCACAGTGTACTCACCTGTTTCTCTGGAGGACCATAGAGTAAAGTGTACTGGGGTAGGACCCCATCCACCAGTCTCTCCAACTACTCCGAAGTGAAGGCAGGGGCCCTTTTCCCAGACACATGAGCCATTGTCGCTTCCAGACACAGGTCACAGCAGCACTTGCAGTGTAGGTCCTCTCCTGTTGAAGGTCAGGTAGCAAGTGAGTGGACAGATAGAAAATGGCGGTCACATCCGCGGTGGTGCGTGCCGTCACCGCCGGCATACATCGCAATTGGCTCCTGGAACCCATAGGGCCTAATGTTAACCAATGCAAAGTTGCGCGGCGGTCATCGACCGCCGACTGCAACAACACACAACGCCAGCGGAATTACCTCATTTCCACTTGTCCCGCCTCACAGGTCAGGCAGCTGCCATTCAGGGGGGCACAGGCCATGGCACCTAACTGCGTCATAGCAGACATTGGCACATCAACTGACTCTTGGATTCATATACTGGTTCTGTAAATGAAGATATGCATCATTATTTCAATAGTTGTGTGAATATGATCCTCTGCTCACCGTTTTCCTTGCTGAGGATTAATACGAGCTGGAGACATCCTCCAGTGTACAGACCCCTGGTGGACCTGGTGACAATGGAGGACAGACACATTATCCTAACCTACAGACTTGATAGGGCCACAATCCAAGAACTGTGTGCCCAATTGGAGCCAGACCTGATTTCAGCTATCCGCCACCCCACAGGGATCTCCCCTCTAGTGCAGGTCCTGTCAGTGCTCCATTTCCTGGCAAGTGGTTCCTTCCAAACAACAGTAGCCATGGCATCAGGGATGTCTCAGCCAATGTTCTCCAATGTGTTGACCAGAGTGTTGTCTGCCCTGCTGAAACACATGCACAGCTACATCGTATTCTCCTAGGTGGAGGATGTGGCCACAGTGAAGGCGGATTTTTATGCCCTGGGACATATCCCCAACATCATTGGTGCCTTTGATGGTACCCATGTAGCATTTGTGCCCCCCCGGAGAAAGGAACAAGTGTTCAGGAATAGAAAAAGCTATCACTCTCTGAATGTGCAGATGGTGTGTTTGGTGGACCAGTACATCTCCCATGTGAATGCTAAGTATCCTGGCTCTGTGCATGACGCATTTATCTTGAGGAATACCAGCATACCATATGTGATGGCTCAACTCCAGAGGCACCGGGTGTGGCTAATAGGTGAGCCAAAGGTCCCCACCCAGAATCTATTGGTGAATGGGTATGGGGTTGTCCCTAAGGGTGAGTGTGTGGCTAACAGGCTAACAGGTATCCCTCGATATTTGCAGGTGACTCTGGTTACCCCAACCTCTCATGGCTACTGACCCCAGTGAGGAATGCCAGGACAAGGGCAGAGGAACGTTACAATGAGGCACATGGGTGAACAAGGAGGATAATTGAAAGAACCTTCGGCCTCCTGAAGGCCAGGTTCAGGTGCCTCCATCTGACTGGTGGATCCCTGTACTACTCACCCAAGAAGGTGTGCCAGATCATCGTTGCATGTTGCACAACCTGGCCTTGAGATGCCAGGTGCCTTTTCTGCAGGAGGATGAGCCTGGAGAGGGTCTTGTGGCAGCGGTGGAGCCTGTGGACACTGAGGAAGAGGAGGCAGAGGATGAAGATATGGACAGCAGACGTTCTCTCATACAGCAGTACTTCCAGTGACACACAGGTAAGACACTGTAACTTTACTTTACATTGCAGTTTTGTGTTGGACATTGGACATGGCAGCATGATTTCCCTATGTCTATGGCCACTTACTGTACCCTTTGGCATCTCTATTTTCAGATCTCTGTGCCCCACTCTGGCTCCTGGTGCGTTTACTGCTGCCCACTACAGGTCATACCAATGTGTATATAACTGTACATATGAATTGCAATGTTTACAGATTGTTGAACTAATACATTTTTCAATCAATTGACAGACTCCAGACTTGTATTTGTTCCAAGGGTGTTTATTTAAGTGCTATGAGGTTGAGGGGGATGTGCAATGGGCTTGGGTGATGGTGAAGGAATGTCCAGGATAGAGTCCAGTCTCTTTGTATCACAGGTGCATTGTCCAATGGAGCATAGGAAGGGGAGCAATGGCAGTTCAAGGTGGACAGGGTAACAGAGTGGGACACAAGGGTGACAATCAGGAGAGTCATATTTCCTGGTGCGGGTCATGGCAATGTTCTCTGGCTTCTGCCTGGATCGCAAGGACCGTTTGCGGGGTGGTTCTCCTTCTGCAGGGGGTGGGATGCTGGTGTCCTGTTGTTCCAGTGGCGGGGGACCACTAGCACCGGTGGAGGTGGAGGGCTGTTCTTCGGTGTGGCTAGTGTCAGGGGCCCGTTGGTGTGCCACTGCCTCCCTCATGGTGTTGGCCATGTCAGCCAGCACCCCTGCAATGGTGACCGGGATGGTGTGGATGTGTTTAAGGTCCTCCCTGATCCCCAGGTACTGTCCCTCCTGCAGCCGCTGGGTCTCCTGCAACTTGGCCAGTATCTGGCCCAAGGTCTCCTGGGAATGGTGGTATGCTCCCAGGATCCCTGCAAGTGCCTCGTGGAGAGTGGGTTCCCTGGGCCTGTCCTCCCCCTGTCGCACAGCAGTCCTCCCAGCTTCCCTTTTGTCCTGTGCCTCTGTCCCCTGAACCTTGTGCCCACTGCCACTGACCACAGGTCCCAGATTGTCTTGGGTTTGTGGGGTTTGCCTGGGGTCCCTGTAGTGGTAGACACACTGCTGATTGAATTGTCCTGGGGACAGTGGTATGGGCCCGCTGGGTGGGTGCTGTGCTGGTGTTTCCTGAGGGGGGAGGGTCTGTGGTGGTATGGGACTGTGCCTGGGTACCTGACTGTCCAGAGGTCCCTGATGGGCCAGGTTGGTCATCGTGATCCAGGCGTGCAGAGCTGCTGTCATCACTGTGGGCCTCTTCTGTGGGGGGACTGGATGTTGGTGGCACCTCCTCTCCGGTGACTTTGAGTGGGGTCCTGTGGGGATGTAAATGCAATGTTATTGTTTCTGCGTGTGCCATCTTGTGCATGGGTGTGTTTCTCTGTATGGTTGTGATAGCCCTGTCAGCTTTGCCTTGTGTGCATGGTAATTTTGTGGGCTAGGTGATTCTCTCTAATGAGCATGCTTTAGTGATGGGTGTCCATGCAGGTCTGTGATGGGTGTCCATGCATAGGTGTTGCATGCAGGGCTTGGTATCGGGATGGGCGGGTTGTGATAGCGGGGTATATGTGAGGTGGTGGAGTGATGGGGGTGAGGGTAGGGGTAGGAGGTTGTGATGGCATGCAGGTAGGGTGGGGGATATCATAGTAAAGATTTGACTTACCAGAGTCCAGTCCTCCTGCTACTCCTTCGAGGCCCTCAGGATGCATTATTGCCAATACTTGCTTCTCCCATGTTGTTAGTTGTGGGGGAGGAGGTGGGGGTCCACCGCCAGTCCTCTGTACGGCTACCTGGTGTCTTGCAACCACGGAGCGCACCTTACCCCATAGGTCATTCCACCTCTTCCTGATGTCATCCTTTGTTCTGGGGTGCTGTCCCATGGCGTTGACCCTGTCCACGACTCTCCACCTTAGCTCCATCTTCCTTGCAATGGACGTCTGCTGCACCTGTGATCCGAATCGCTGTGGCTCTACCCAGATGATTTCCTCCACCATGACACTTAGCTCCTCGTCTGAAAACCTGGGGTGTCTTTGGGGTGCCATGGATGTGGTGTGAGTGGTATGTGTGAGGATGTGTGGGGTGATGTGTTGTGGTGTGTGTGCTGTGAGGTGCGTGGATGGTGTATGGGTGATGGTGTTCTGTTGCTCAGATTGAGTGGGAGCTCCTGGCTTGTCTCTCTCTCTGTTGGCTATCTTTGTTTTCATTGAAAGGGTTGTGGGTAATGTGGGTGGGTGTTTTATAGTGGTGTGGATGTGTGGGTGTGGTGTGTGTATGTGTGTCAGGTGTGTGTAGTTTGAATTGTCCAATGTGGTGGAGTTTTGTTAGTGTGTGTGTATTATGAGAGCGTCGGTGTATACCACCAATGGTTTACCGCGGTTGAAAGACCATCGCGGTGATTCGTGGGTCCTGATACTGTGAGCATATTCCTGTTGGCGTAACGATGTGGGTTTTGGTACTGCCAGTTTATCACTGACCTTTGGTCTGGCGGACTTGTGTGAGTGTCTGTATAGTGGCGGATTTCTCTGTGTGGGTCATAATACCCGTAGCGGTATACCGCCACGGTCACGGTATGTGGCAGCCGTCAGCACGGTGGTAGGCGGCATTTACCGCCAATGTTGTAATGAGGGCCTTAGTGACCATTTCAATGGAAAATATGCCTGTCTGTAAAAGAAAACACGCTACCACATGATGCTTTAGTTACATTAAAAAAAATCGTCCACCTCATGCCCATTAACGCTAGGTGGGCCGCAAAACTTTGTTATACGAAAAAAGTGGGTTGTAGTTCTACAGAGTTTGGGAAATACTTCTGTATTGCATTCTTGCATTTTGGAACCGCGTTCCCATGTGTTGCCTTCTACCATATTCTTAAAAGTAGCCTGTTTGACCTTAAAGTGCAGGCTGAGGAAAGACGCTGTCCAATCAGTCACATAATGACATATTTCACAGTACTTGTATTTTCCACTCCTGTTCTGTATTGCTTTATTACCAGCACATCTATCTTAGCAATAACAGTGACAGCGCTCCGACTCACATGATTGTTGGTAACATACAACTGATAATGCATGAGCTGCAACGGTGGTGCATGAGCTGCCACAGTGGTTGGCAGGGGTCATAGCTTTTGTCACTTGCTGCATTACATTGCTCACAGTGGTGGGTATGCAGATGCAGTGTTGAATTTCAGCCTGTGAGCTTAGGCCTTGCCAACTACTTGTGTGGTAGTTTGTGCCATAAATGCAAACCAGAAGACACAATTCTGGGACTGTGTGACCAGCTGAAATGTGAGCATACTTGGTGTCAGAGCACACAAGTAATTGACAGGGTGGGAATTTCAGACAGAACATGTCACTACAAGAAGTACATATGCGAAGCAAATAACAGACATTCTGCTCCGTGGACTTAAACCAGCAATGACATCCCCTCCTTTGTTTGCCGCCACAAAGGTCATCTCTACTGTACCTCTGGAGACAAACTGTCATCCCCGCCCTCTGATTTTTGACCCCCACATAAGAATGTCTGCAACATAAATTGTTTCATGTCACATTCTTCATATAGAAATGGCATTGCAAAAATAATACAACATTCATTCTTTTGCACAAACATTGAACAAATGCCCACAACAAATATTTAACACAGGTCTTTACAGGTATAAAGAGGGTAAGAACATCAACCATAAACGTCCACAATTATCCTCAATACAAATAAATACACTGGGGTTACAAACATGATGACCACTCCCTCACGTACCCACGCACATGAAAACAGTACACTTATTACAGTTAGGGAATTGAGAGGTCCAAGGTATCAGGACTGTGTGGATTATATAAAAGGTGACCACAGGCTAGGGTATCACATCCTCTTACGTGCCAGGGGCACACCCTATCATCTGAAATAGTTCCTTGTCACTGGCTGTGGAAGCGGGGTGTCTTTTTCTGCCACTATCATTTACTACTCGTCTGAGATGACTGACAGATGCAAAAATATTTCTCAGTCATTCCACTGATTCCAGTCCAAAGGAAAAAGAAAAAAAGTATCTCCTTGATCTTCTTACATAAAGTATCCCAGCAAAGAAATCATGTAAGCTATATGCCTGTATGGTGAACTGCATGGCTCTTTCACATTCATAGTTCTGAACCGAAGGCTCATTGCATAGTAGCCCATCTTTCACTGCAACTCTAAAGCAACACACTTCCAGTACTTGTAATGAAAATTATGTGGCACAATTTCTGACAGTCTCATTTTCATCTGTTTGAGCTAGAAACAACATTTTTAGGGATATATTCAAATTTGTAAATGATATGGCAAACTCAGTAAATCCATAGTTATGTGGTAAAGTTAGTAGTCGACAGAATTCATACATTTGCTGATCTTACCGTAGTCCTCTGTTTTGCTAAGAAATTATTTGTGGCAGGTAAACAAAACATATACATTCTCATTCTCATCACTGTCCATTGTTAGCTGCACTTTGAAGAAAACTTCTCTTTCAAGCTATAACCCTCAAAATAACCATGTAATATATAAAATGCATACCATGTGTAAAACCATCTTGTATCGCCATCTTAAGGTGCTGTTGACATTTACAAACCACTTAGACTTTGCCCCCCTGGTTTATGATGACATGAAACCCCCTCATTGATAACATTGGACTATGATGCATAGTTAGCGGTATTGTATCCCCTGCACTCTCTAAATATATAAATATATATATGACTTTAAACACTGTAATCTGCAAATAGACAATCCTGAAACCAAGCAGAAGAATGTAATCAAGATGCTGTCCATATATGTAGATACATACCAGAACAATTTGTATTTGATCTTCTCACTAGATAGCTTGAGGAACACGGCCTAAGGCCAATGGTAAAATATCAATAGAATATGTGTTCACCAGGATTGATGAAGGTCAACTTATTAAGCATTCTCAACTACATTCTGAACTTGTAACCTTTTTTGGAATCCTTTATTACATTTACCAAGAACAGAGATGTGGTCCAGATGCTAAACTGTTGATCTGAGGACTTTGGTTGGAAGCCAGCATGGCACTTGACTGAAAATAGTGTACTTCTGGGCAAATCAATTTCATCTCACTTTGCCTAAAATGTAAGTTTGTAAGATACTAATATAAATGCATATGAAAAATAGATTTAAGCCTCCATCTGATGTGTACAATCTTGTATTATCTTACATTGCCAATACATGCATTTTTTGACACTGTGACCAGACATCCGACTTATTATGTTCTGTGATTACACCTTCCTTTTGAGCTCCTGATGAACCCACGCGTCCCCCTCATTTTCTTTATCACGGTACGTGCTGTACACCGTTACAGGCCTACTTCTCAATATATGTGGGAGCACTTTCTTGTGCTATCTGGGAGAGCCCCCACGCCCATCATGTATCCTGGAAGCATTTGCTTATAATACACGTTGTGTCACTTTTGATAAGAAAAGACAATTTTCCAGTAAGCCTTCAGTGCTTTCTTTACTGTGTCTCAGAAATGCACACCAGGCCCAGGACTCGCTTGGTACCAACAACTTTGCAGACTACTGATTCTCACAGGTCTGCTGGTCACTGTCTGAGCTAATACAGTGCTCATTGTCTCATGGAAATGCATCAGCAAAGTCAATAGATCTGGATTTAAGATGCCAAAGCACAAAGACACAGGCATGTATTAGAACATTTAAATCAGACTTATTGGGTTTGTCAAAGTGTGCTCTAATTCTGACTTTGAGCAGATCTCCACACCCACCGCTTGAAGTACTAGCCCCCACCGAAGCTTGGGACTAGTTACACCTGCATGTAACAGGAAAATAAGTGTTAGTCCTGACAACCTTAGGGTGGTCATCCCCCAACTTTCCAACTGTCTCCCTCCATTTTTCGGACACTGTTTTTACTGGGTTTAGGACTCTGCGCTCTTTACCGCTGCTGTCCAGTGCTAAAGGTGCATTTGCCCTCTCCTCTAAACATGGTAACATTAGTTCCTACCCAACTGGCATGTTTAATTTACCTGTAAGCCCCTAGTAACATGCACTACATGTGCTCAGGACCTGTAAATTAAATGCTACTAGTGGGCCTGCAACACTGATTGTGTCACCCACATAAGTAGCCTCTTAACCATGACTCAGGCCTGCCATTGCAAGGCCTGTGTGTGCAGTTTCATTGCCACTTCGATTGGTATTTAAAACTACTTGCCAAGCTTTATACTCCCCTTTCTCTACATATGTCACCCTAAGGTAGGCCCTAGGTAACCAATAGGGTAGGGTGCTAAGTAGATAAAAGGCTGGATAGGTACATATGTGTTTTACATGTCCTGGTAGTGAAAAACCCATAAATTCACTTTCCACTACTGTGAGGTCTGCTCCTCTCGTAGACTATCATTAGAACTGCCATCATATACTTTTAAGTGATAGATTCTGATCTGGAAGGAGTAGCAATGTCTTGTTTGTTATTGCCAGAATGGTAATAGAAAATCCTCGTTACTGGTGAAGATGGATTTAATATTACTATTTTAGAAATGCCACTTTTAAAAAGTGGGCATTTCCCTGCACTCACTACCATCTGTGCCCTTCAGCCTATCTCCAATCCATGTCTGATGTGTGCTGGTTGACCGCTCCCCTTGTGCATTCCACCCAGACTACCAAAAACACAGGACACTCAGTCACATCTGCATTCATCTGCATACTGACGAGTCTTCCTGGGCAGGAAGGGTGGAGGGGCTCACACTTGTATTTCAAAGGCCAGTGGCAACCCTCACAGAAAGGACTGATAACCCCCCACAGGGATCCTGGCAGACATGACTGGGCTGAAAAGGAAACTTGTGCACTTCAGAACCACTCTTTGATGTTTCCCCCACTTCAAAGGCATTTTTGGGTATATAAACTGAGTCTCTGACCTCACCAAATCAGACACTTCTGGATCTACACCTGCACTCTGTCAGAGGAACTGCCTGGCTGCCAGAAGGACTCATCTGGACTGCTTTGCTGAGAAGGACTGCTGCCTTGCTTGTTGCCCTGCTGGCTTCTGACTCTGCTGGAAGGACTCTGCCTTCCCCCTGAAGTTTTCTCCAAGGCTTTGGATTGAGTGTGCCTCCTGTTTCTGAAGTCTCAGGGCCAACAAAGACTTCACCTTTTCAAGAAAACCTTGTGCGTTGAAAATCGATGCAATGCTTGCAGAAATAGACTGGAACGAAGCAGCCCCAACTTCCTGATGGAAAATTCAATGCAGAGCCTGCCCTGCAACAGAATATTCAACCTATCACATACCGGATCGACGCAGCATCTGCTCCTTTTACCGGTGCATCAAGGATTTTCAACACATCTTCCCTGGAGGTCAAAATATCCCCACATCGCAGTGAGGAACCAAGACTGCTCATCTGAAAAACAATGCAAACCCTTGCAGCGTGGAAAGAAATAGTGCTTCGTCTGTGCAGCACCGAAATATCCAACACAACACCTTATTTTTCCATGAATCTCCTCCTCTGCAGTCCCTATGCATCATTATTTTTGACACATCCCAAGTACTGTGTGTTACAAAGAAACAACTATTGATTTCTAAGGATTGAGACTCTTGTATACCTTTTAAAAATGCTATCTCAATTTGTGCTTACTGTTTCTTTGTCAGTTTGAGATTATTTTATTCAGAAAAATAATATCTATTTTTCTAAACTTGTGTGGTGTATTTTTGTGGTGTTTTCACTATGTTACTGTATGATTTATTGCACAAATACTTTACACATTACCTTCTACGTTAAGCTTGACTACTTAGTGCCAATCTACCAGAGGTTGGGCTCATGATAATTTGGATTGTGTTGTGACTTGCCCAAGTAGGGGCCACAATCCTAGTCAGGGTGAGGCGGTATACCTCTGCCAACGAGAAACCCCATTTCTAACAATAAGACTTTTAAATTTGGGCATTTAAATCTTCGCAGCTGCCCAAGGCACTGACATCATTTTGAAGATGAAGGTTTTCAGTTCTCATATAATTGCATCCCAACATTTGTAGATCATCTAGTAGAGTGCCGACTGACACAGTGTAACAAGAGATTCCAATAAGTTTTGGGGGAGGGAAAACGAGACTAGGAATGAGTGCAGAATAGGTTGCATATTCAAGGGACGGGTTTATTGTGCTTCTCCTGTAGGCATTGTGCTCGGTGTGTGTTTATGTGTTTTTTGGTCTCTAGGGTGTGGAGAAGAAGGGTAAGGATCTAGCAGGACTTGATGAAGGCTTTATTGGAAGCTAAAATCAATCTTTCCAAAAAAGTTTAAACAAAAAAACATTTTGGACTGACTATCTTTATTGTAATACAATTTCTTCAAAGGTAAGCAGCAGAGTTTACAATGGTTAGTTATCCCCCACACAGTGATTTATACAGCAAGTCACTGGCCCAATCCACTAAGGTAACCTCAGATGTTTGTTCTAAACTTACACCAAACGTCTACGTTTATTACTTTGTGAATTGACAAAGGGCATTTATGAGTGCTATCTTTAGGTCTGCACTCGGAGTGGAGTGCCGCCCCAAGTGCAAACCTAAAGATAGCACTCATAAATGCCTTTTTATGAGTTCCTGAAGTAATAAACTTAGAAGTTTGGTCTAAGTTCAGACCAAACTCCTATGCTTCCCTTTGTGAATCAGGCCCTCTGTGTATTAGTAATTTTCTCACTTAATTTACATGTACAGAATTTTGATGTCTGCTAGAAGTGAAGTACATTTTTTATCAGTAAAAGCACTGGCTGGGCACTCAGATATCGACTATTATTTTAGGATTCATTGTGTTCTGAGTTTTTCATATCATCCCACCCCCCTCTTCCCCAAGTAAGGCTTGGTCTGCTCATTGTTGATGATCTCATGGTCAAGTTCTAGAGGTGAGTAATGGGCGCTCAGTGTTGGGCTCAGTATTAGGCTAAAACCACAGAACATCAGTAGTGAAAGGTTTTGATTGTTACAACCTTAGCCCAGGTACCTCTGTATGCTCTAGGGCAAAGCCTCTGTTAATTTGGAGGAAGGAGTATTGATGTGCAATCCTAATCCTATGTGATTGCCATGTTGTATACTGGGTGTGTATATCTAACAGTGACACAGGTGCCTCATCATATAAAAGGCTTAGTCCGGCCCACTGGAAATGCACAATTGTGTGGCTGCAGATTTTTCATCTAAATATGAATTTGCTAAAAAGTACTTCCCAAGTAGACTTAAGGAAGGGTATATCAGAGCCTTAGGTTATCTGACTGACTGACATGGTTCTTCCAAGGCATGCTGATAGCTTTTTTGATCTCAGGTCAAACATTTTACGCAGTTTAAAAGTGGAAAATGGCTTTGGAAGATGACTGCAGGAAAAGCAGGCCATTGCCTGATTCTTGAACTGCGTCTCACCGGTGGAATTTATCTACTGACCTATCTATCACTAAGCATCTCTACCAGTCCCTAACTCTCCATATCTCTGTCTATATCTAGCAGCCTATCTCTATTTCCATTGATCTCTGTCTCTCTATATTGCTATCCTTGTCATTTTGGTCCACAAGCAAGTCTGGAAGGGGTTATCTTCTAGCTGTGCCTATAACTATAACTGCCTTTATCTACATATATCTTCCTCTATCCAGATGGAGGTCTCTATCTGCCTGTAGCTTCCCTTTTGCCCCTTGCCTGCCTGATATCTGCTTCTCAATGCTTCTGTGACATCCAACTCTATATATTTATATGTCTGTTGCACTGTCTATCATTGCTTTCTCTCTCATCATTCGTCTCTGTCACTGTTCCTCTGCACGTCTTCTGTCCCTCTTTGTTTGTCTGTCCCTCTGTTCCTTCTGCTGACCCTAGGTGTCTCCTTTTTCTCTCTCTACCCACTCTTTATCCCCCAATCCACTCTTCCACTGTCTGATTCGGAAAAAGCGTGTTTGGCTAAAATCTGCGGGGACAGGAGTGTTTTCTGGGCTCAGACTTACTCCTGCATCTGTGGGGATAGCTATCTCAGCCTAAAAATTAAGCATGGCTAAAATCTGCGGGGACAGGATGTTTTCTGGGCACAAACTGACCCCTGCCTCTGTAGGGATAGCTATATCAGCCTAAAAATTAAGCATGCAAAAATAATTTTAAAAAAGGCATGACTTGCTTTCTATGAAATTGTAAAGGTTATTCATATTACAAATTTCAAGTAAACAGTTTAGGTAAAATGGTTTCTTACTGTCAGTATGGTATGAAAATATTCTTGTATTAAAGTATACACAACCCCAGGATATGCATGTAGCCACTGAGGTATCTGATGTCAGTTGTTTAAAGTTAGTTTATGAGGTCTCTCAGTTAACAAAGCAGTTTTGTCAGTTTTACTTTCTTTCTAAGTGGATTATGGATTTGGAAATGTGTCTAACGATGCAAGTCATCCCTCCTTTGATTCCCCGGTTGGTTTGGTTTCCAGACATGAAAGATGCTGGCAATTCTCGCTAGGTCTGCCTTTCTATAGGCAAGTCCTTCAGAGCAACCTCCTTCTTTAACTTGGGCAAACTACAATATTGAGGGCAGTCTTTGTAAACCTCTAAATGTGGGTTACTGTTTCACCAGGACGGGTGGGGGGTGGTTGTGTGTGTGTGGAATTCTATATGTGTAATTATATAAGAATTCCCATTGGTTGCATTTCGTTTTCAAATATAGGAATTAGAAGAATGTATATTTTACACAGTTTACTGTGGCTACTAGGGGATTTTTGATAGAAAGATGTTGTGTCATCCATGCAGATGACTCTTATATTTGTTGTTATGAAATATTTATATGTGATAATTTTAAGATGTAATAACCTCGTGCTTCTTTAAATTTGTTTACTTTTATGTGGTTCCTTTCATTCCATCAGCATTCTCCTTTTAACGTTCAAGATTGTTACAGTTGTAATAGCAGTTCACATTTAGCTTCTTGCAATTTTTTCACTGCGATAAAACAAAGGTGATTAGTATGTGGCGTAACAGGGCATTACGCTAGAGTGTGTGAGAAGAAAAAATGTTTAAAGTGTAATGTGTGGATGAGGAGAGTTCCAGTGAGGATGACAGCAAGGTTAAGAACATTATGCACTGTGATGAAGACAAAAATACTCAACATGATTTCAATAAGGAGTAATTTATTTTTAATGTTAATGAGAAACAAGTAGAAGACAAAACCGTTGTGCATGATGGCGTATGGTGGAGCGGATTTACAAATGTATGCTGACTCTGGTTCTCCTTAGTCCATCGTAATGAGGAAGTGTGGAACACTAAGTTTGTGAAGAAATTAGGAAACAAATTGGTAGAACCTGACATTCGACCAGAAGGATTTTCTGGGGAAAAAATAGACATGGTATGTTACAGATCATTAGTGTTCCAGCTCAAAAATAGAGAATGTGTCGGTAAATTGTATTTTCCCAGTAGAGATCCTTCAGTGTTGGGATGGACGGACCAAGGTGATTTGCACATTATCTTGGATCCCAACAGTCCCAAACCTGTTATGATTGTGAATGAGAGTGAAACTATAGGCACTGATATGTTAAAGAAATACCTCAACATTTTTTATGGGGAGACCATTTCATAATGTAATAAACGTGTGCTCCTTTAAATGTGTTTACTTTTGTATGGTTCCTTTCACTCCAAAAGCATGTTTTTTTAAGGTTCTAGATTTCCTTCCTTAGAACATTGAGCAGTTGCTGGAGTGAAAGGACCAAGGCAGGACGCATCTTTGTATGCTGCCATTTGGTGTTTCAATTTATAATAAAGTCAATTTGGATTATATTGGATTTCGTCTGTACAATGAAACCCTTTGAGAATTGCATAAATTACCCGTTGTGCAAACTTCTGCATAGTTGTTTGCTGCTAGGCTGCTTCATGTGAAAAACTGTAGCTAAGAGCAAGATTGGGTGTGGTAAACTATTACAACATGGCCAGCAATTGGACCTTTTCGCCACCAAAAATATATGATATCATTACATAAAAGGTGTAATTGTAGAGGGCAAAGTCAGCCAGACAGAGGCCCTCATTACAACATTGGCGGAAAATCCCGCTCTCCGCCGTGCAGAAGACCGCCAACACACCGCTGTGGCGGCAGAATTCCGCTATAGCTATTACGACCCTCAGCTCGGAATCCGCCAAAATCCAGACACCCACACAAGTCAGCCACACCAAAGGTCAGTGATAAACTGGTGATAACAAAACCTCCACCTTAACGCCAACAGGAATACGCCCACACTATCATGACCCACGAATCCACGCTGCGGTCTTTCAACCGCTGTATTTCATTGGCGGTACACACCGCCGCACTCAAAATACACACACATTTACAAAACACAACCACGTTGGACAATTCGAAATACACACACCTGATACACATACACACACCACTCCCACACACCCAATACAATATACAACACACACCCACATCACCCACAAACCCTTACGACCAAAATTGAGAAAGAAGGACAGAGAGAGACACCACCAGAAACAACACTAGCATCCACAGGCACACAACGCCATCACTCACACACCATCCACGCACCTCAGACAAAACACACAAACACATCCCCTCACACATCACAAACGACACCACCTCACACATCATCCACACCACATCATGGTACCTCAACGACACCCCAGGTTCTCTGAGGAGGAGCTCAGGGTCATGGTGGACGAAATCGTCCGGGGAGAGCCACAGCTATTCGGATCACAGGTGCAGCACACCTCCATTGCTAGGAAGATGGAGCTATGGCGCAGAATAGTCGACACAGTCAACGCAGTCGGACAGCAACCAAGAACACGGGATGACATCAGGAAGAGGTGGAACGACCTATGGGGGAAGGTGCGTTCCGTGGTCTCAAGATACCAGATTGCTGTACAGAGGACTGGCAGTGGACCCCCACCGCCTCCCCCACAACTAACAACATGGGAGGAGCAAGTCTTGGCTATACTGCATCCTGAGGGCCTCGCAGGAGTAACAGGAGGAATGGACTCTGGTAAGGCAAATCTTTACTACCTCATCCCCCAACCTACCTGCATGCTATCACATACCCCCACCCTCACCCTCACCCCCATCACTCCAACACCTCACAAATGCCCCACTATCACAACCCACACATCCCAACACCAAGCCCTGCATGCAACACCAAAGCATGGACACCCATCACCAAAGCATGTCCACAACAGATACCCACACAGACCCCAAACCAATTATCACACAAGGTCCTTGACAAGAATGCAAGCACTGGAGTACAGGGTCACTCACCCATTGCACACAATGGCACACACAGATGCAATAATCATGCCTTTACACCCTTGCAGGACCCCTACCCAATGTCACCGGAAGGAGGTTCCAGACATGTCCACTCCCCCCACAGAAGAGGCCCACAGTGATGACAGCAGCTCTGTCCAACTGGATAAAGATGACCAGCCCGGCCCATCTGGGACCTCGGGACAGTTGGTTCCCCTGACACTGGCACAAGCCACCACAGAGCCTCCCCCCTCAGGAAACACCAGCACAGCACCCACCCAGCGGGCCCATCCCTCTGTCCCGAGGACACGTGAAGCAGCAGTGTGTCCACCACTACAGGGAACCCAGGCAAACCCACCACCCCAAGAAAATCAGGGACCTGGGGGCAGTGGCAGTGGGCCCACGGTTCAGGGGACAGAGGCACAGGAAAACAGGGGAACTGGGAGGACTGCTGTGCGACAGGAGGAGGACAGGCCCAGGGAACCCACTCTCAACGAGGCAATCTCCAACATCATGGGAGCGTACCATCGTTCCCAGGAGACGATGGCAACAGTACTGGCCAACTTTCAGGAGACCCAGCGGCTGCAGGAGGAACACTATCTGGGGATCAGGGAGGAACTCAAGTCCATCAACACCACCCTGGTCACCATTGTAGGGGTGCTGAAGGACCTTGTCAACACCAGGAGGGACACTGTGGCACAACAAGGGGCCCCTGACACTAGCTTGGATGATGAACAGCCCACCACCTCTGCCGGCGCTAGTGTACAGGAGGCACCGCCACAGGACCACAACACCAGAACCCCACCCCCTGCAGATGGAGAACCACCCCGCAAATGGTCCCTGAGATCCAGGAACAAGACAGATAACAATGCCAAGATCCCTGCCAGGAAATGAGACCCCCCTGAATGCCATCCTTCTGCCCCACTTTGTCACCCTGTCCATCCATCAACTGCCCTAGCTCCACTTCCTATGCCCCTTTGGACAATGCACCCGTGAAATGAATAGACTGGACTCTGCCATGGACATTCCTCCACCATCAACCCTGCACATTTTACAACCCCCTCCACTTATTTGCACAGAAATAAACACCCTTGAATCACAAAACAATCTGGAGTCAGTCTGTGCTTTCACAAATGTGTATTTACAATAACTATGGAACATAGCAATGTCAATTTTATTGTCAACATACCGATGTAACACAGCTCTAGTCCACAAGGTAATATAGCAGAGGTCACACTGTGGGACCCACATCTGTTAAATGGAAAGGCAAAGTGACAAGTAAGGTTCCATACACTGGGTAAAAGTGACAGACTTATGATAGGTCAAACAATTGTATGAGATGTGTGAGGCAGTGATATCTTCTTACCTGTGTCTCACTGGAAGTATTTCTGGATAACGTTGTTTCTGTTGTCAATATCTTCTTCTTCTGCCTCCTCTTCTTCACTGTCCACAGGCTCCACAGCTGCCACAAGACCTCCAGCTGGACCATCCTCCTGCAGAAAAGGCATCTGTCGTTGCAAAGCCAGGTTGTGCAGCATACAGCAGGCCACGATGATCTGGCACACCTTCTTTGGAGAGTTGTAGAGAGAACCACCTGTCATATGGAGGCACCGGAACCTGGCCTTCAGGAGGCCGAAGGTTCTTTCTGTAATCCTCCTAGTTCACCCATGTGCCTCATTGTAGCGTTCCTCTGCCCTTGTCCTGGGATTCCTCACTGGAGTCAGTAGCCATGACAGGTTGGGATACCCAGAGTCACCTGCAAATATTGAGGGACAACTGTTAGACACACACTAACCCGTAGGGACAACCCCAGACTCAGACAACTATTCACAGGGTAAAGGGTCCTTGTCCTCACCTATTAGCCACACACGGTGCCTCTGGAGTTGCCCCATCACATAAGGGATGCTGATTTTCCTCAGATTGTAAGTGTCATGCACTGAGCCAGGAAACTTGGCATTCACATGGGAGATGTACTGGTTGGCCAAACACACCATCTGCACATTCATTGAATGGTAGCTCTTCCTGTTTCTGTACACCTGTTCACTCCTGCGGGGGGCCACATGTGTCCCATCAATGGCACCTATGATGTTGGGGATATGTCCCAGGGCATAGAAGCCACCTTTCACTGTAGGCAAATCCTCTACCTGAGGGAAAACTATGTAGCTGCGCATGTGTTTCAGCAGGGCAGACAACACTCTGGACAACACGTTAGAGAACATTGGCTGGGACATCCCTGATGCAATGGCCACTGTAGTTTGAAAAGACCCACTTGCCAGGAAATAGAGTACTGACAGGACCTGGACTAGAGGTGGGATTCCTGTGGGATGGCGGATAGCTGACATCAGGTCAGGCTCCAACTGGGCACACAGTTCATGGATTGTTGCACGATCAAGTCTGTAGATGACTATTACGTGTCTCTCTTCCATTGTCGACAGGTCCACCAGCGGTCTGTACACCGGAGGATGCCGCCATCTCATCACCTGCCCCAGCAGACGTGCCCTATGGAGGAGTACAGCGAGCAGAGAGTCAGCCAACACTGAGGTATTACAAAATGTCATTTGCACAAATTTCTAAATCGGCAATGTGCCTGTTACTGTGTGTATGCAAGGCCTAGACAGGTGTGACGCAGTTATTTATTAATGCCATGTAGCCCCCTGAAATGGCGGCTGCCTGACCTGTAAGGTGGGACAAGGGGATATGAGGTAACTGCGCTGGCGTTCTACACCGTCGCGGTAGGCGGTCGAAAACCGCGGCGCAATCCTGCATTGGTTAACATTGGACCCAATGACGATGTACGCCGGCGGTGACGGTACGCACTGCCGCGGACTTGACCGCCATTTTCCGTCTGTCCATTCACTTGATACCTGACCTTCAACAGGAGAGGACCCACACTGCAAGTGCTGCTGTGACCTCAGTCTGGAAGCGACGATGGCTCATGTGTCTGGGGAGAGGGCCCCTGCCTTCACTAAGTTAGTGGATGGGGTCCTCCCCCAGTACACGCTACTCTACAGTCCTCCAGACAAACAGGTGAGTACACTGTGAGCATGCTGCATGGACAATGCCTGTTTGGACTGGTGTGGATGGAAGATACATGGGGGGGGTGGGGGCTGAGCCCTGCATGAGTGTGTGTGCGTCAGGGCAAGGGTGGGAACGTGGGCCAATGACTGTGACGGTCCGGATGGTTAAAGTTTTTCCTTGTCCCCTGTACTATTCCTGTAGGTCAGCGCCCAACAGAAGAAGGATATTTGGCGTGCCATCGTCAAGGACGTCCGGACCCTGGGGGACCACCACAGACGGAGCACCCACTGTCGGAAAAGATGGGAGGACATTCGCCGCTGGAGCAAGAAGACGGCGGAGGCCCAGCTGGGGATGGCCTTCCAACGTGGGAGGAGTGCCTGTCGCACCATGACCCCCCTGATGTTCCGGATCCTGGCGGTGGCAAATCCGGAGATGGATGGGCGCTTGAGGGCATCACAGCAGCCACAAGGGGGTGAGTACAGTCACATCCATCTGACTCTGCGCGCATTATGAGGTGTCTGAGTGGGGGAGGTGGGCAGTGGGTTCCCCTAGTCCAGGGCGAGCTTTGTAGGCAAGGTCCCTTTGTGAGGCAACCTATGTGGCACCCCAACCCCACCAGTGGTAAGAGCCATCTACACCTAGTCAGGCTCCTGTGACTTCCATGTGTGCAGCAATCGGGCATAGGCCTTGTACCCCATGGCCCTGTGAATAATCTAGGAACTATAAGTGCATGGCGTAGTGCAGAGGGCTGCTGTGTCTGTAGTGTCTGCCAACGGTAGAGGTATTGCATGCACTGAACATGTCTTTCTTCTTTCTCCCCCCCCCCCCCCATTTTTGTGGTCTCCCTGTTCTTGTATGCAATATCATCATCAGGTGGCGGAGCAGTGGCACCGGAGCAGGAGGGAGCTGCATCCCACTTGGCCCTGGAGGGCGAGACAACGGAGTCTGAAGCCACCAGTGGGACGGAGGGCGAGGGGAGCTCCACAGTGGGGACAGGAGGTGACAGCAGCGACAGCGACTCCTCCTCTGATGGGAGCTCGCTTGCGGTGGCAGGCCCCTCTGTGCCCCCGCATCAACAGGTACAGCTGCCACCCCCCCACCAGCACCGCCCTCCCAGCAGCCCCTCAACGTGTGTCCAGTCACCGCTCACCCAGGAGGGTGGGTATCTCCTTCGCCCCAGGCACCTCAGGCCCTGTCCCAGTCAGCCCTGCTACCCTCAGTGAGGAGGCTATTGACCTCCTGAGATCCCTCACTGTTGGGCAATCTACCATTGTGAATGCCATCCAGGGTGTCAAGAGGCATTTGCAACAAACAAATGCATACCTGGAGGGCATTCATTCTGGGCAGGCAGCCCAACTAAAAGCATTTCAGGCTCTGGCCTCAGCACTGATGGCAGCTATTGTCCCTGTGCCCAGCCTCCCCCCTCCAACTTCCTCCACCCAGACCCAATCCCCTGTACCTCAGCCTATCCCAAGCACTCCATCAGACCAGCATGCACACACCTCAACACACAAGGGTGGCTCAGGCAAACATAAGCACCACACATCCCACAGGCACTCACACAAGCATCATACCCTTGCACACATACCAACATCCACTGCCTCCACTGTGTCCCCCTCCTCCACGCCCTCCTCCTCCCTCCCTGTCTCGTCTCCACTCACACTTGCATCCACTACATCTTCAGCCACTACCTCCATCACCAGCACGCCCATCACCACACACCGCTCACATGCACTCAACACCCCTACTACCATTCACACATCCCCTGTGTCCTCTACCAGTGTGTCTGTGAGCCCTCCTCCCAAAGTACACAAACGCAGGCACACACCCACCCAACAGCCATCCACCTCACAACAGCCTCCAGCCCATGCACCTTCACCCAAATTCAGCAAACGTACACCTCCTACAACCACTACCTCTTCCTCCACTCCCATACCCCCTCCATCTACCCGTCCCAGTGTGTCTAGAAAACTTTTCCTGGCTAATATTTACCTCTTCCCTACACCTCCCCCCGTCCTTCCCCTATGGCCAGGCTTTCCAGGTCCCAACCCAGCACCTCAGCCACCACATCACCAAGCACAGTGGTGCCAGCAACTGCGGGATATTGGAGTGCGCCAGCCAACAGGGCTGCCCAGTGTGCCACAGAGCGAGGGCAAGGACATTCCGCCACCTGCAAAAGTAAAAAAGTTGCCCACATCCCGGAGGGAGAAGCAGAAAACACCTGCCACCAAGGGCTCAGGGAAAACGAAAGGGGATGGTGGCAAGACAGCTGCGCCACCATCCAAGGTGGGGAAGGGCCAGAAAATAAAGGGCAGGTCAGGAGAGGGCATGGTGGCACCGACAATTGGACCAGTGTCACACCTTCTGTCCACGCCGACGCCAACCTGTACGACGGAGAAGACCGCCACCTGCACTGCCACCAGCACCGCTGTCATTGAGCCCGCCACCAGCACCGCAGTCACTGAGCCCGCCACCGGCACCACAGTCACAGAGCCCGCCACCAGCACCACCGCCACAGAGCCTGCCGGCAGCACCTCAGCCACAGAGCCCGCCGCGAACACCGATGCAACAGAGCCCGCCGCACGCACTGCTGCCACACAGCCTGCCGCCAGCACTGCCTCCACAGAGCCCGCCAACAGCACCGCTGCCACAGAGCCCGCCACCAGCACCGCAGCCACAGAGCCCGCCGGCAGCACCGCTGCCACAGAGCCCGCCGCCAGCACTGTTGCCACAGAGCCCACCGCCGCGACTGACCCCGCCGCAGGCACCGCCAGCGGCCCCGCAACATCCTGAGCCTGTGGCACCACCGCAGACATGGCTGCCATCCCCAGTGGTCAGTCGTCCGAGGCTGACCCACGGACGATGTTAGAGTAATATCCGCACTCGTGTAGTTGGTGTACATATTTGTATATACTGATTTTTGAAATTGCACTATCTGATTTTTATAGATTACATTTGTTCTAATCAATTCCTTTTGTCCTTGCGTTATTGAAGGGGGGGCGTATATGTAATGTTGAGCCATGTATTTGTGAGTATGGTGTTGTGGGTGAGGGTGGGGGTGGGGGTGTTGCGTGTGTGTGTGTGTCACTCTCCTTTTCCTCCCCGCTCCCCTGTGTTGTAGGTGCAGTATTCACCGTGGTCGTCGTCGCCGCCGTCTTTGGTGCTCCTGATAGAGGAGCAGTAAGACCATTGCAGGGAGTATCTGGAGTTCTAGCTCCATGGCGTCCTGGTTCCTCTTGGGGTGTGGAGAGGTGAGTGTTTTCCCTTCCAAGTCCTGTTTCCGCCGTGTTTTTGTTTGCGTTTGGTTCCGCCCTGGAAAAGGTGGCGGATTGCCGGGTTGTGATAGCGTGGGCGGTACATTGTCTTCCGCCTGTCTGTTGGCGGTGACCACCGCGCTGTTTGTTTCTACCGCCGTGGCGGTCGGAGTGTTAAAGTGGCTGTCTATGTTGGCGGTTTCCGCCATGGTCGTGATTCCATTTTTTTTACCGCCGGCATGTTGGCGGTCTTACCGCCGCTTTAACACAGACCGCCAGGGTTGTAATGAGGTCCATAGTCTCTTGACGACATTAATAATTGGTGTTAATTATTACCCAACAGAACTGTACTCATTTTTATCAACCACAAAAGAATGAAAGACTGAGTAGACCAGCTGAGATTCATAGTGTGCAACACAGGCTTATGCAGTGCGTGCATTAGCCCACTGAAGTATCTGACTTGATCTAATCTTTCACTTGGAGGGCAGTATGCGTAAAACATAAGAAAGGGAGCTGTGGAGTGATGCAAGATGTTATGACATTTACTGTGAACTGTTCATGTTGGTAAGTTTATATTGTAAATATGAGAAAAATTATAATTTTTATCAACATACTGCAGTTTGTAGGGCATCATGTTTATGGAATCATTTCACCGTCAGTACACAATCACAGGCATCTTGGTTTCCTAAGGTGCCCATTGTATAAAGATATGTGTCTGTCTATTACACTCTAGTAGACCTGGCATCCTTGGTGTGGTTTCCCCTAACATCTTGCCCGCTGACCTGTTTTTCTGACATTTTTGCTGGCTTTAGGATTCTGTGCACTTTACCACTGCTGACCAATGGTAAGGTGCAGGTGCTCTGTAATTTAAACATGGTTATATTCGCTTATTCACAATTAGCATATTTAAATTACTTGTAAGTCCCTACTAAAGTGCACTGTATGTGCCCAGGGCCTGAAACTTAAATACTACTAGTGGCGCTGCAGACCTGATTGTGCCACCCACTACAGTAGCCTTTTAATCATGGCTCAGGCCGGACACTGCAGAGCCTGTATGTGAAGATTTAAACTGCCATTTTGATCTAGAAAGTGTACCCACTTGCCAGGCCCAAACCTTCCTTTTTAGTACATAGACGTCACCCCTAAAGTAGCCCCAGGCTAGCCCCAAAGGCAAAGTGCAGTGTATTTAAAAAGGTGAATTTCCACTTTTAAATTTAACATGTCCTGGTAGTGAAAAGGTTGTTTTTCAGTACTGCAAGACCTGTTTCCCCCATAGGTTAACACTTGTGTTACCTTGAAGCAGCCTTTAAGTGTAACTTCCTATTGGGAAAATATAGAAATTTGGAGTTTGGGGTCTCTGGCTCACAATTTAAAATCACAATTTATGGTGAAGTCTTGTTTTAAATTGTAAGTCTGGATATGCCACTTTTAGAAAGTTGGCATCTTCTTACTTTAACCATTCTGTGCCTCTGCTTGTCTCTGAATACATGCCTGGGGTGGATGACAGCTGGGCTTGTGCTTTCTCTCTAGACAGTCACACACAAAGGGAACTTGGGTGTGACATTTGCACCCTGATGGCCCATCACCAGGCTGATGTTTCGTACTGGGCTAAATAGGAAGGAGGAGCTGACACTTACACCTGAACAGGGCTGTTCCTCTCCCCGCCCAGAAGAGGTTCTGGAGCCAGGGAAGGAAGGGCAGGGACCTTGTACACTTCTAAGGCCTCTCTTTGAAGTCTCCCCCACTTCAAAGGTTTACTGGGTATAAGTACTGGACCCCAAACCACACAAAATCAGTACTTTGCTGGAACCAAGGACGTTCTGCCTGGAAGAAGACTGCTGTGGTGCAGGAGGGACTGCCATGTTGCTAACTGTTCTTCTATGTTGGCTTGCTGCCTGCTGATTGCTGCGCTGTAGGAGGGACTGACACTTTGCTACCTGCATTGCTGTGTTGGCCTGCTTCCTGCTGCTTCCTGCCTGGAACTGAGAGGGACTGGATCTGCTCTCTGCATCCTTGAACCCATTTCTCCAAGGGCTTGCTGGCTGCCCCCTGTTCCCCTGCAGTCTCAGGGACATCAAAGTCTGCCTGCAACTCTCCTGATGCTGCTGGACTCTGCCATCTGTGAGTCCTACCATTTCCTTAGGTGTCCCCTCCAGTCTTGGACCTCAGAAGTGGGTTTTGTAGCTACCTTCTGCTAAAAACCAACACATTGTTGCCACTGCACCAGTCAGAGCCAACGCATCACCCTTCAACACCAATGCAGAGGCTGTTCGACAGCAAATTCACAGCCTGGGCAGCAGATGTCGATGCACTACGTAGCTCAACGATGACGCATTGCATTCAACTCCACAGGAAGATCAACAACGACACAGGAACCTAACTGCATGGGAAAAATCGACACATCCCCTTTGCATTTGCTCGCGGACACTTGCTCTATCCAAAGTTCTGTTCCAGCGGACACTGCATGGGTTCTGTAGCTGTCCTACCCTCCATCGCAGTCAACCTGAACTTTGGATTTGCATTGATCTCTCACACTCTCAAGTAACATTTTGACCGCTAGCGACTTCTAAGGACTATTTTTAGTTTATTCTTTAAAAATTCATATCTCGACTTCTACTTATTGTTTTTTGTCGTTTTGGTCTTATTTGGCTCAGATAAATATTCTCTCGGTTTCTAAACTGGTGTTGAGTTTTTGTGGTGATTTCACTGTGTTACTGTAATTTAAGTGTGGCACAAATACTTTACACTATGTCTCTTTAGTTAAGCCTGACTGTTGTACCATAGGGTGAGCACATGTTAATTTAGGGTGTGTATCTGCCTAGTGGTCCCTACTTGAACAGTGTGCATACTTCTTCCAATTAGAGACATAGGGCCTGATTCTAACTTTGGAGGACGGTGTTAAACCGTCCCAAAAGTGGCGGATATACCACCTACCGTATTACGAGTCCATTATATCCTATGGAACTCGTAATACGGTCGGTGGTATATCCGCCACTTTTGGGACGGTTTAACACCGGCCTCCAAAGTTAGAATCAGGCCCATACTCTTTAACACGCCCAATTTTCCATTTGGTGAAACAGGTGGTTACTTTAATGCCTAGCAATATATAGTTTGATCCTTCACAGCCAACCTGAAAAGCAGGAAAGAGGGACGCCCACCAGATTGACCATTTCTGATGGACTCATTAAGTGGAAATGGGCTATCAAGAGGGGATGAGTCATATTTGATAATTAATGCTATATCCCTCCCACTTTAATCTGGATGTTTGAGTTACTAGCAATGATTTCAGACAGGTATACTTTCTTTAGGCTACATTCTGGCGCAGTGTTGCAATCACGGAAGTAATTCTTTAGAGCAATGTAACTTAATGAGGGTAATGAGAAAAATCCCAGCTCTGGTGTGGTGCAACAGTGCAGACTTGATGATCTTTGTTTAAAAAGCTGACAAATATTTCTGGTGAAGATTGAATCAAGACGTTGAGTAGTTCTAAACTAAAAAATGAGGGAACCATAAAGAATAATCTGTCAGTTTCAAGTCATCAGTAATGACAGCTTGGAGTATGGCTCTCCCACTGTACATGCTTTAGAGCAGTGCTGTCCTCTTACATTTATATTCCAGTTTCCGAAGATGTTCCCACCAATTGAAGAGTTTATTAATATTTACTCCCAGAAAGGTACATAAATCTACTTGTTCGATTTTTAGTTCCTCTAACTTCCATTTGAGACGATTTGTTGATCCCTAAAGGTCAGTATCTTAGTTTTTGTGAGATTCACCTATAAACCATTGCTCTTGTTGAATTCATTAGGACAGGTGATTTGATGTTGCAGGCCTTGTTAGGTCGGGGAAAAGATGACAAAGAGCATTTACGTATGCTAGGTGTTTTTTGTTGTGCGTGCTTGTACAGCAATGTGTGTGCCATAGTTTGGTCCCCACACTCCACTGTCCACTCACTGTCCAGGGTCATGCCTGCAGTTGATGGCTTGTAGGTACTTGCTGTCCGTGATGGATCAGACGTATCTTTTACTCTTTCTCTACTGATCACTCCTTGCTCTACTCCTCCTAATCGTGGAGAGAATGCCAAGAAGAATACATTGCTAAAAGATTATATTTTATTCTTGAAAAAAGAAGGCAAAAACCGAAACACTGGAAGTAGTTCAGACTCCCTAGCAAGAAACTAGAACTTTAAAATGTGATTTTTAGTTTGTATTCATAGGGAACACAGAAACTTTGATTGATGAATATATTTTGTCTGCAGCACAATAAACTGATAGTTGATAAAAACGTCAGATTAACTTTTCTCATAATAAATGCTGACTATTCAATTGTATTGTTTGAGTGAAATTATCCCACGTTTGCCTTTTACTAATCCATGAGGAAGATTTCTCATTTGTTCACTTCACACATGCAAACACACAACATTTCACAAAAGGGCATGTGCATGCTCACACACACAACAAATCTGCCACACACATTTCAAGTAAAAAGCCCGCTGCTGAAACAGAACGGTTAAAAAAACACATAGAAACCCATCAAACTGTTTGCCTCATTGGCAGGATTTATGAAAGATCATTCCCGGCCATTGAAGGGCAGCATTGCCGAAACTGGGATATTATGTGAAGCATTGGATCTCCAGAGAGCTGTCATTTCCCGCCGGGTTACAGGGTCTCTAGGCGCTCATTTCTTTTTTAATGAAGTTGAGATTGTGTACCAGATGGCCATTTGCAAACTCTACAGCAACTTCTTGGCTCTGGGAGGCTCATAATTCCCTACGCACATCAAAAAAACACAATAGAGGTTGGAATATTGAAGCAGATCAGTTTATGTGCACATGAGAGAAGCCTGAATCTCATTCTAAGTTTGCTGAAAACAGCTTGGAAGCAATGAAACAGAAATACAAAGCAATGCTATTCAACAGCAGAGCATTAAGAAGCTGGCATTCAATTAAAAACATCGACTGGTATAGCATTGGCAACAGTACATGTGTGCTTCCATAATTGTCTGTGGCGTGATTGAAAGTTGTCATTTTCTTTCCACGATGGGTTAACCGCACTCCGACCTACAAGTTTTGCTTCTACTTCTAGCAAATTACAATTTCTGCTGCGCTTTGCTCACAGTGCTCAATGTGTAAAATAAAAAAAAAAATCAATACTTAAGTACAGTGGCTAAAAGTTTTTCTTTGGAGCCCAACGACACCACTACTGAGTGCCACAGTTGGCAAATAACAAGGCTGCCAAGTCTGGATTCCACGGGGGTAATCTTCTTGTCTCTTTATCTCACTCTTGCAGATTTTTTTTTCATTTCTACGTTTTGGATTTGTCACTGTTTTCCTACATTTTGCTTCCTTCTTCTTTCTCCTTTGTTTTCCTTTCTTTCTCTTCCTTTGTTTCAAAGTTAGATAAGGTTTGGTACCCATACATGAGAGCCTTTGTCCACTGCACGAAACCAATGACACAAATTAAGCTCTGGATTTGGAATATGCTGTTGGCAGGCTCGATGAGGTGTCTACAAAGCCGGTGATCCTCTTAAGTTGACAGAAGGTCGTGACCACCTTACACTCAAATACTGCATTAATCATCGTGAGTGGAATATTGCGCCTTCTCTAGATGATGAAGGATGTTGTCCTAATGATCCTAACCATAGCTAGATGCCTGAAAAATCGTTTTCTTTGTGAGGTACATCCTGTGCTTAATTTGTAAAAGAATGAGTGCCAGTGCCTAAACCTCTGCTCAGAAGCATGCGACTGGCAACTTTGGCATGTTGGCAAGACAACTAAAGCTCCATAGTCTGAAATATACCTCATGCCTCTTTAATTCACTACCAGACACTCCTGCTTGCTTATCTCACTCTTGCAGGCTCCCATTTTCTCCCAGTGGGATGGTTTTTTGGTCTTTCTCTTTCTACTTCTTTCCCTTTGTCTGTTTTTCCCTCTCTTGCTTTCAGGAAATGTCTGATGTAGAAAAATAAGCGCTGGTCCCCAAGAAGGAGTGCTAACAGCACCCCACTGGCAACCACCAGCTTAAATTAACCACTGTGAACAACTTATATTTTACTTAGGGGCGAGCCTTTTCAGTCACTGCTACGATCACCACTTTGACTTTTTCTGGTTCCTGAGAGTGGCAATAATAGTACAATAAGCTACTTAACTACAGTCGCCCCTGGTTGCTACATTTCCAACTCCATGGCATCAGATATAATCACGTCTGATACTTACTTTCACAGAGGAATATGCCCTACATTAATGCATGCATATAATGATATTATGGACATTGGGAGCTGTCACATGATCACGTTTGCATTTAATGTATGTTATCGACCCCATGTCCAAGCATCATCTGTCAATCTTGCTGCAGCCTGTGGCACAATCAATATTGAGGTACACAGATAAGCACTTAAATGATTCAAATAACACAAACCACATTGGTACCAACAACAAACTCAATGCTGTCTCACAATATATATAACAGGCTTATGGTAGTTCCCAATTTGTGGAAGGGTTTGGTTGCAGTCAGTGCATGACAAAATAATATTATCCAGTACATGCAGCAGAAAATGTCCATCATTCAATCCCCCTATGCGGAATGCACTCCTTCTAATTGTGCAATATGTCTGCCATGCTTTAGGTGTAGCCTGATAGCTTAACCTCTTGTAATAAAAAATATCCATAAAAATAGTATTTACACATGCTTAGCCAGATGACCTTTTTATCAGCCCTCTTCAGTCATTGATTTAGGTGGGACACAGCATGTGACAATGTATCAACTCACTTCAGCCATTGATTATTTGCCCTGTGGTTGATGGCACTTTGCCTGAACTCATGTCATCATCCGCCTAAAAAGGAACGTGCCAGGGCTGGTGGGCCACTCCTATAGCTTTCCCCTTACTTCTTTAATAGCTCGCTTTCATTTCTTGCTTTTTTTTTTCTATTTCGATACTTTTTTTTTTAGAATTTCAAGCTGATTCCTAGACTGTACTGTGAGATTTCTTAATTAGATGCATATGGCTGCCACGGTTGTTTTTCTATTTCTTTGTTTTTACTTATTTTATATACATATATCTTATATTCAATTTCGGCTCCACTGGTCACCCCCTCCTTTTGAGATTTCCTTTAAAATTTGTTTCACTAGCTTCAAGATGATTGTTGCAAACAATGAGTTTCACTGGCTGAGAACTTGAAGGCTTCAAGTAGCTCTGGCTGCCTACAGCTGAGGTATTTCATACCCTGAGGGCCTAATTTAGATCTCAGTGAAGGGGTTTCACATATTGATGAGTGACAATAACAGGTGGTAGTTGGAATGGAATCTCTATACCTAAAGGTGAAATGCTCATCATGGCTATGGTCAGATCATATTGCTGCAGCTTGGTTTGCAACTGGTCATTACAAGGGTCTCCAGAAATAATTGTTTGCTAAATACCTAGAGGTAACTTTGCATTAGACCAATTCAATCACTCGCTTGTTTGGGTCAGCCCAATTCCGACATTGCTTTGAGACAGTACTAACCACGTCTCTGATCATCCTAGAGGAGTATACATCTCTCACTTCAAGCTATTGGCTGTTTGGTGTATAATTCTGCCTCCTATGAAGTGGTTCCACTGCAATGCATCAGGGTTGATTTTAGGTTTGGAAAGTACACTTCATCATCAAGTTTGTCACACACAGTTTTGTCATATATGCATTGTATGCAAAAGCAGTCCTTCTTAATTGTTTTTCATTACAAGATACATATGTTCAACAATGGCAAACTGGATTAATTGGAAAATGGTTTCCTTTTTTTTTTATTTTTTTTATTTTTATTGGTGGAAGAAAACATATTACATAAACATCTTTAAATCATTATAAACTGAAAACTTACAATAAGATAATCTATGGGGGTAAAGAGAAAAGATAAACAAAAAAGGGGGATAAAAGATAAGGTAAAGAAAAAAAAAAAAAAAAAAAAAATAGATAATAATAAATAAAAACAAAAAAGGGGGGGGAAAAACCATCACCAAATTAAATCATTCATATCAAATACAGAGCCTAACCACCCCACAAATACTAGCTTGGGAATGGTACCCCTTAATTCGAAGATGGGTGACCTCAGCCGGTATGGGCTAGTACCCAGGCCTGAAACAGACCCCATATTGTCTTCCCCTTCCTCCTGGCCTGTTTCCCCTTCCGTTCATACAATTATTTTTCCAAGTAGTAAGAGGAAAGCAACCTAGCCAACCATTGTTGCCAGGACGGGGGTCGTGGATTCCATTACAGGAGCAACCCTTTGGCACCTGTCTGAATCCGCCTTTCACCATTTCCCCTGAGCAAGCAGTGGAGGTGTCTAACCCCTCCCATGCACCAGTACATGATATACCTTTACGACTATTGATGTCTTGTACAGAAAGAAGGGGGTCACTTGTGTTCTGCTCCTCCTTTGTTATACAAATGGACAAACCACACACCTTTTCTTAAGCTATGAAAGCTAATGGTACTTTTCCTTCTTCCTTCTAAAATGCGTTTCTGCAAAGTCATCTTCCTTAGAAGCTGCAATTTCAAGTAAGAACCAGAAAAGTGGAACGTTTTCCATCTGCATCCTGTTATTTTGAAAGGTGTTAAAACAACACTGTCTCTAATTTTATTTTAAAAATACACTGATGTTTATATGAAATGAGGCTTGTCTTGCATGTAGCATGCATTATCACAAGAAAGACTTGCCAGACGTAACAGAAATTTCCAGTGTTATTGGGGAAGGCAAAGGAACACCATCACCATCAGACCACTTTCACCACTTCCGTGGAAATGATCACTCAATACATTTAAAAAACTCTGTGCGATGGTGTAATAACCACACTTTTCAGAGTAAAGCAGAAGCTTTCCTACTCTTAATTAGGGGTGGGCGAAGAATTATGCTCCGCTGGCCGAGTTCGCAGAGATTTCCCCACTCTGTGCTCTGTGCAGAGCGCGGAGTTCCGGAAAACTCCACGAAGATGAGTTTTTTCTCTCAATCACACACGCCAATGTTAGTTAATGTGCAAGAGAAATCACTAAGTTGGTGAGCGCGAGCGAGATCAATCACTAAATTGGCGTGCAAGATTTCTGAACACAAGTGGTAGGCCGTTACTGCTCACAATGAGAAAGCTGCTGCTCGTGTTGAGGAAGCTGCCGCTCAAATGGAAAATCTACTCGAGCTGCAGAAAGAAGTTAGTACTCTCTGGCGCTCTGCGTGATGCCTTCTGCGCTGATTTTACAGCACAGGAGAATCTCCTGCAACTGAAAATCAGAGCAAATAGCACAACTTACCCAGACTCCACCTCTCATGGGACTCTGCGTGGTGTGGCAGAGTTTTTTCAGCACCTTGTGGAGATCCTTGTAGCAGAACGCCGCGAACTCCGTCCAGGCCTACTCTAAATTTAAACAATCAGTCAAAATAAAGTCTATTTCAGGCTATAACCCATAAAATACAATTAAAACATATTTCATCATAAAAGTACCATTTTAAAAAATCTCGCTGTACCGCCACATCTGTGAACGAGAGAATAGCAAACGGAAAACATTTGCAGAATAAGATATTTTTAAAATAGCGAGGCAGTCAAGGGCTGGTGTGCGTCGCCTTATCGTCCAAACAGCCAATCAACCCCGTGAGTTTGCAAACACCACATTGCAAGAGGTTTCGATTTTGCATATTTCGACTAGCCTCGTTGTCCCGCCACTCCCTCTTTGTCAGCTGGCCAAGCCAAGCCAGGGGACCATGCGGTAGCATATAAAGGGCACAGAAAGGACAACGGACTATCTTGCTCAAGTTAGTTTGTTTATAAATAGCAATGCTCGGATTTCTCACATGTATTTAATTTACATTAAAAGGGGAGAATGCCACAGCTAAATTGAACATTTAAGGATTTTTCTCGTGTAGATTTGACCTCATTCAGGCAGGCCTCAAATTTCGGTGTACGCTTCCTTCATAAGAATGTGTGGATGAGAGAGCGCTTATGGTCAATTCCAACTAATTTATGCTGTAGTCATAATACCTTATATATATTTTATATATAACTCCAATTGTAAAGGAAAATGTGTTGTGCCTTGACTATAGCCAGGGCCACTAGAATTATGCGGCACAGGAGGGTCAGATTATGTGGTAGGGTTTCGTAAATTATGCTGTAAGAAAAAGGCAAATTATGTGGCCTTATGCAGCACGTTTTGTGATAGTATTGTTTCATTGTTTTGTCATTTTTAAACTTATTAACACTGTCTGGGCATTGGTTGCACTCATTAGTACCAGTTTAACACTCACATTTAGCACAAAGCAAATATTTGTTTTTGTTAAAATCAACTGATTATGCGACAGATGATGCATTATGTGGGAAGTGCGGCAAATTTACAATTAGCGGAAATCGCCACTGCCACACAATCTCGTTATTTCCAGTGACACTGACTATAGCTTAGGAATACTTACTTCTATTCGCCCCGGGTCCAGACATATCTGAACCAGGCAAGTGACCATCCCCCAACAAAACCCCATACTTCACACAGGCAATCGCTGTATTGGCTTGGCTCTGGTGTCCCCCAGATCTGTATCAAGTTCAAGAGTGGTATTGGGTTAGCCAGAGCAAAGATAACAACTATTCCCAGGAATATCAATGGTGGATTGGTGGGGTGGGCTGAATGACAGGCTTAGATGTTTCAGAAAACCATTCTCACGTGAATACAATGATGCCATTATTACATTCCCAAATTTCAGCACCATATCGCAATGTACTTTGATACTACGCTTCCAAACATCTGTAGCCGAGCATACCACCCCCCCCCCGTTCTCTTGTGAAACGTATGGATGCACTTCTATTTTGAGTCAAAGGACTTCTTGAGCTCCTAATTTGCTTTTTACACTCTGGGCCAGAGGGTAGTTTATGCCTCAGGTACTCAAAATCTTGGGTATTCCCAAGAGGTGAGCCATCACACCTGAAATTATTCTTATGTTCATTGTGAGACTTGAAATTCATCAAATTACTTTTAGAGCTATTAATAGTTAACCGTTTTAGTCCACGGAATTCCTTCAATTTATCTATAAATTTATGTTGTCCCTTAGGGCATCATCTACCTCTGTGTAGGTTCTAGAGACGCCCAATAATGGAATGCCACAGAGGCGTGTGCTCACTAACTGCCCTACTTGATTAGTATATGAGAAAAAAAGAATGATGTCAGTGAGCAACCATGATGCACAGCTTTATTATTGGGAACAACTCTGAGTTTTCACCCCCATCCCACAGTGGCTGAGTTGTCATGATGTAATTTTATCAGAATGTTCAGAATATTCACTCCTTGGTTTACTGGAAACGACTTTGAGCGCTCCTCCCCCCAAACCCCATCCCAAAGTAGCTTAGTTGTCATGATGTAATTATATCAGAATGTTCACTAGAATGGGAAATATTGCATAGGGAATTGCAAAGGAGGTGTCTGGGAATATTATCAGAAGCAGACCTGAGGTCAACAAGTATCACATATTGAGTGTCCCCTTTAGCGCAACATATTTTTTGGGCCGTAAGAAGGACCTGAATGCTTGGTCCACTGCGTTGGTCTTTTTTCGAATTTCTCTTGGCAATGGGAAACAACAACATTTTATTCCACCCAGGATTTAATTGTGCACAATAGGATCCCAACGACATGTTTTAATGCTGTCAAGCAAGCTTATTTTATGATAATTTACAGGATTCTTTTGGCATCTTTTTTGACACAACGGCATTAAGGCCATGTTCTCGTATGGGGAGTTCCTACCAGGACTGTGTTATTAGCAAGCATGATATAACTCTCTCATACTACTAGCTTACATCTATATAAATATGCTAGAATTTTATGTAAACCCGTCCCTTTCCTCTTTGGTGCTTATTAGTTCCCGAGTACAGTGGAAATAAGTTAAAGGTTCCAGCTGTCCACACTGTTGGATTAACTTTGTGCTATCATAACACAACTCTGATTAACTAATATGCAAAGACTCTCCACTACATACAGACATACACACAAATAACTATTATTTACTTGTGAGTAGTTTCGATTGCATTAAAATACCAGATTTCTAAATAGTACTAGCAACAGTGGTAAGTTCAAACCCAAAACCAATACGTTAAAACCAATGGCAACTACCATAAATGTCATTTTACAACCCAGAGGTCACAGCAAGCAGATCATGTGAAAACCCACTGAAATGTCAAAATAGAATCTGAAATGCTTTTGCAATACACACCTAAAAACGAATGCCTATGTACCTCACACACCGGGGATGCCAATGCAAAGTTCTGCGCATACACATAATAGCACACCATTGCAAAAGTGGAGCCACTAGACCTCTGTTAGACCTGGCAGCTTTTTGGCGTGTCTCCCCTGTCTTTTTGCCTTCTGACCTCCTGGTTTTGGACTCTGTTTTTGCAGTTTTTTTGTCTCTGCGCACTTTATCACTGCTAATCAATGCTTAAGTGCAAGTGCTCCCCATATAAAATAGTACTCTGGATTGGTTTATCCATAATTGGCATATTTGATTTACTAATAAGCCCCTAGTAATGTACCCTAGAGGTTCCCAGGGCCTGTGAATCAAATGCTACTAGTGGGCCTGCAGCACTGGTTGTGCCACCCACATTAGTAGCCCTGTAAACATGACTCAGACCTGCCATTGCAGTGTCTGTGTGAGCAGTTTTAAACTGTCAATTCGACTTGGCAAGTGTACCCACTTGCCAGGCCTCAACCTTCCCTTTTACTACATGTAAGGCACCTCTAAGTTAGGCCCTAGGTAGCCCCAGGGGCAGGGGGCAGTGTATGTTTAAGGTAGGAAATATACTAGTGTATTTTATATATCCTAAAAGTGAAATACTGCCAAATTCGGTTTTCACTGTGCAAGGCCTATCTCTCTCATAGGTTAACATGGGAGCTGCCTTTAAATATCCTTAAAGCGCAGATTCTCTTTGAGAGTAGATACAAATGTGGAGTTTAGGGTCTCTGAACTCACAATTTAAAAATACATCTTTTAGTGAAGTTGGTTTTAAAATTGTCTGTTTGAAAATAGCACTTTTAGAAAGTAGGCATTTTCTTGCTTATACCATTCTGTGACTCTGTCTGGTTGTGGATTGTCTGTCTGGGTCAGTTTGACAGTTGGGCTGTTTTGCACCTCTCTAGACAGTGACACAAAAGGGGGTGGGGTGTAGCCTGCATATCCTGATGAACCATCTGAGCTAAAGAGGAGGGAGGAGTGTCGTTCACACCTGAAAGGACTGTGCCTGCCCTCACACAATGCAGTCCCCGACCCCCTAGTGTGCGTCTGGGGCCTGGCCTGGACAAGGAAGGATCTTGCAAACACTTGAGACAGAACTGGGTATAAGAAGAAGACCCAAAACCCCAGACTTTTAGAATATTTCTGGAACCAAGAGGAACCTCTGCCCAGGAGAAGAGTTGAAGAACTGAAGGAGGAGTACTGTCCCTTTGCTGTGTTGCTTTGCTGGACTGGCCTGCAGTTGCTGCTTCTGCCTGAAAAGAGTGCAAAGGGTGAACTCTGCTGTGTGTCCTGCTTGTCAAAATTATCCAAGGGCTTGGAGTAGAGCTTGCCTACTGTTGGAAGTCTCAGGAATATCAAAGACTTCAGTTTCATCTGCCTACAGCACTGGTAACTGTGTGTTTTGTGCTGCAACAGAAGAAAAACCACTGAGACGCCCGTTGGCCTGTACCGTGACCTGCTGATGCCTCGCAGAGTCACATTGCCCCGCTTCGCACTGCGACCCTGGTCTCAACAACGCCGTCATCAGAGGACTGTACCAAGCCGCTCCTCGCACCGTGACCTGTGGGCCCCGCACTGTGGCATCGCCTGCTCACACTGCAGCCTGGGCATCACCGACGACGACGCTCCTGCTGACACCAGCGCCAGCACCATTGACTTCTGTGTCGTCACCAGGCATCCTGCCTGCACCGTGGCCTGTGGACACCGCTTGTGAGGGTCACGAAGCACTGTCTCCCGTCCCGCACTGTTGGCTTGGGCCTACGGACGACAGCGCTTCAGCAACGACAATGCTGCTGCCTGCACCATGACCTGTGGACACTGCATGTCCCACCGCCACGCTTCACACCGCAGCCCAGGTGTCACTGACGCCACTGGATGCCATTACTGAGCCGTTGCCTGCACCGTGACCTGTGGGCACCGCATGTTGCATCGTTCCACTTTGCACTGCACCCCCCAAGCCATCCACGCCTGCGCACCTGACTTCATCAGCCCGAAATTCGATCCACAAAGCATGTGACCTCAAGGGCCCGACGACTCCTGCACCGACTTCGGAACTGACACTGCGACATCAGCGACGCCGCTCTCTGGAGCTCACCGCGAGGATCACGACGCCCTGCAAATCCAAGGTACTGTTTGCGGGTCTTCCCGACACCAGAGCTCGCCCGCAACACCGCGGCCGGCCTGAACTGTTGGTTTTGTTGATCACGACGCTGTTATAGCCCCAGGTGGAGCTATCGACTTCAAGGAACTGTATTTTTGAGTAAATCTTGCAGAATTCATATTTTTATTACTGTATGTTGGATTTTTATCGTATTTGTTCTTGTTTTATATAGATAAATATTGGCTATTTTTCTAAAACTGGTGTGGTGTCCGTTTGTAGTGCTTTCACTTATTACTGTGTGTTATGTGCAAATGCTTTACACATTGCTTCTGAGATAAGCCTGACTGCTCGTGCCAAGCTACCAAGTGGGTGAACAGGGGTTATCTGAGTGGGTATCTCCCTTATCCTGACTAGAGTGAGGGTCCCTACTTCGACAGGGTGCAAACCGACTGCCAACTAGAGACCCCATTTCTAACAGCCTCACTCCCAGTCACACAGATAATAAGGTCTGGTCACACTGACAGCCTTCTAAAACATGGTATGTGCCACACCCAATAATAATAAGGGCAGGATTGACTCACCCCTCCTGGTCACAAGACAGTTCAAGGATTTCACATAGCTAGGGACAGGCTTAGGCCTCTGCACACACATGTAGATTCGCATGACGCTGGGGCCGAAATAAAAGTTGTGATACCAGATGTAATGCATTGAGGGTAGGAGAGCAGGCCCTTAAACCAGGAAAGGTAAATTCCTGTCACAAAAGTCATCTATTACAAAAACAAACGATCAAATATAAATACAATGCATCCATGAAAAAGTTATGCATTATTTTACCTTTTGTATTTGTTACATCTACTTCTGCCTTCATGCTGATTTTCTCTCCCTTTTGACTTTTATTTAGGATTTTCGATGCAGGCCGTTGTGTTTTGAAATGCTCAGCAGGGAAATTTGAGTTCAAAAGACAGTGCCATAATTGCCATCACACATGCAAGGAATGCAATGGAAATGAGCCATTCAAATGCACCACTTGTGGCACAGGTAAGGGTGGTATTTCAACTAATGTCCTTGAATTAACTGAATACAAAAAGTGTAATTCTGGATATGCTCATTAACAAGTTTAAAAACCGATATTCAGTTTTATTTTAACACAGAGAGGCTTGTATATGCGCATGATGAGCAATGGTATTGAAATATACACAATTTCTGCTTCTAGGTGCAGTCCAGGAATTGTGGGGCTAGGCGCCTTTCTCAAAGAGATGTTGCCGTTACCCTTGCAATGTCTTGCTCCATATATGGTGCTGTTCCAAATTGTTATTTGAGAGTGGTCAAAGTCAGCAGCGGATGGTGATCTTTGAAAGCAATGGAGCGTAGAAATAGCTCCTAATTCCAGCAAGTGAGACACCTATTTCTTCTAGAATGGTTTAGAGGAGTTCTCCCCCAATAATACTTTGATAAAACGGGATCAAATAGTCTATTTTAAAGCACAGTGTTCACAAAATTGGCTCAAAAGCAATTGATTGCCAAGCCAATGTGCCTGATACGCTCTAGGAGTTGACACCATTTTTATCAAACCATCCAGTGGATGCCACACATATGTGAAAAATTATCTCTATCATGACAGGGCCAGCATTTTGTTCTTTGATGTCTAGAATTACATACATTATGCCAGCATCACAATGTTGTCATTGATGCCACCCATACACCATGGGTGACACTCAGGCCTGCAAAAATGTTTTCTGGAATATCATGGCCAGCATTTTTGTATGGTTGGTTGCCCCATCTTCCTATTCCATTGTTGTCCTTCCTTATGCCAAGAATTAAATCCAGTATGCCAGGGCCCACATTTTGCCAGGGGTACCCTATATGCTGAATATTAGCTCTCGTGTGCCCTCTGTAGCATTTTTATATTGATACCCCATATACCAACAATTATTCCAATATCAAAGCACCAGCGTTTGGTCTATCTGTCCATCTGTCGAGAATAACCACTACTGTGCCTGTATTTTCCTATAGACACTCTATGCAGCAAGAATTATCTCCAGGGAAGCAGCTCCAGCATTCTGCAGTCAATATCCAGTATGCCAGCTCTAGCATTTTGCCACAGGTTCCCCTTATGCCAGAATAGACTCCAATATGCCAGTTCTAGAATTTTGCAATGGATACCCCATATGCCAGTTATTATTCCTAATATTTATACTCAATCACACTCATTCTCACTCATTCTCACAGTTTCATTTTCACTCACTCTCACTTATTCCCTCCCATACATGCTAACTCACTCTTTCACTTATGGCCACTCTCACTCGCCAACATACATTTTCATTTATACTCATATTCACTCCCTCACTTATTCTCACTCATACTCACTCACTCACTCACTTACTGATTCTCACTCATATGCCACAAAATATATACAATATGCTAGTTCCAACATTTTGTCCTGGGTACCCTATAAGCCAAGAATTATCTCCAATATGCAAGCTCAAACATTTTGTCAAGGGTACCCCATATGTCAAAAATGTCGTCCAATCTGCAGGCACCAACATTTTACCACAAGAAATGCCAAGAAAAACCTCTACTGTGCCAGCACTTTGCCATGGTTGCCCATATGTGATGGAGGCTCTCCCTTATGGACCTCCACTGTCCTTGGTTTCTACTACTTTTTAGGTCAAGCGCTCAAGCGCCCTGCCGTGTTGTAATCAATCTGTGGGCTTTTAACCACGTCCACTGCATGCCCATCACTATCACTCGCTCATGGCTTGCCTTTTTAAAAATCCTTTGTTATCACTGGTAAATACTTTACGTGTGTCCCTCCTTGGGGCAGCTTTGTTACCACAAAGAGATAAAGGGAACCAGGAGGATTAATGGTCCAGTGTATACCCTCCGATGAAAGTTATTATATAATGAAATACACTGTTCCAAGGATAGAAAGAAAAGACAAGGTGAACACTAAGGAGTCCTAATTATTAGGAGCAAGAGTCCTCACACACCTTAATGGGTGTCATGCTTCATCATCGGACAGGCTCCTCGTCAGACCGGCGCTGCAATGTCTGACGGGCACCCCCGTCGCGGGGCATTCTGCTGGAGATCTTTTATTGATGATGCGGCTAGTACCCCACAAATAAGTGAGGAAAAAGAATAAAAAGGGGAGAAGAGATTAAGCACTAAAATTGGCTCACGACCCCTACTAAATAATATTTTTATTTCTGTATGAGGTGATGGCCAAGATTAAAAATATATCCAGAGAGTGAGGTAGAGGTAATGCTCATCCACTCTATTAATACTGAATGTGGAAAAGAGGAAGGGATCAGGAACAACCCGGTCCACCTTCAATTAGGACCGACATGTTTCGCGTCTATGTGGTCCACATGGATCCTGTGACGCTTCTTCAGGACCTAATGTTGTTCTAAACTTCTCCAACCAAAGACTAGGTAGACTCTTACAAACTATCACTGACAGTCAAAAAAGTATCGCCCGTCACTTACGAAAGTCCAACCTGATCCGAACTTTCTGTTCTTAATGGTCACCCTGCAAAGGTATAAAAGGTATCAACAACTAGGTAATGAACTCCATACCCTTGTTTGTGTTAAATAAAACAGTGAATATGTGACAAACTGTGTGACACAAAGTGAAGATGTGGGTGGTAGCACACTCATGCTGAATAAATAACAGAGGCTTACCCTCCCAAGTCGGGACAGGGCTTCATGGGATCACGCAGACCACTAGCCAGGCTTATGATACATACTAACTGTTTGACAGACAAAACAGCAAGAAAACAGACAATTGTCTTTTTAGTACCAGTAAAACAATCAAAATTTATACAGGGAAAAAGTTGCCCAGTAAATCCTGAAATAGTATGTAACAGATTAAACAAGATGGAATAGGCTATAGGCAAACGTCTATTAGTAACAGCGCGACAGGCTCCGATTCTGAGCCTGCACGTTTAGTTCTTTTACCTGTAGAGGGTGCCGCTAATAACTCGAAACGCCCCTACGTACGGATTTTATTCTCATTTTTATTTTTTCCTGCTGCCCGGCCGAGTATCTCTCGGAAAGAGCGGACGCCAAGCTCCTCTTGTTGTAGGGGATACTGTTGAGAATGCTACCGTGTAGACACTGGTTTATCTGATGAGTACTGGTAGGAGCAATATTTTGTGGGATGAGTTATCTACGAGCCTGCCTATTACAGCTTGTTTAATCTGTTACATACTATTTCAGGATATACTGGGCAACTTTTTCCCTGTATAAATTTTGATAGTTTTACTGGTACTAAAAAGACAATTGTCTGTTTTCTTGCTGTTTTGTCTGTCAAACAGTTAGTATGTATCATAAGCTTGGCTAGTGGTCTGCGTGATCCCATGAAGCCCTGTCCCGACTTGGGAGGGTAAGCCTCTGTTATTTATTCAGCATGAGTGTGCTACCACCCACATCTTCACTTTGTGTCACACAGTTTGTCACATATTCACTGTTTTGTTTAACACAAACAAGGGTATGGAGCTCATTACCTAGTTGTTGATACCTTCTATACCTTTGCAGGGTGACCATTAAGAACAGAAAGTTCGGATCAGGTTGGACTTTCGTAAGTGACTGGCGATACTTTTTTGACTGTCAGTGATAGTTTGTAAGAGTCTACCTAGTCTTTGTTGGAGAAGTTTAGAACAACATTAGGTCCTGAAGAAGTGTCACAGGATCCATGTGGACCACACAGACGCGAAACATGTCGACCCTAATTGAAGGTGGACCGGGTAGTTCCTGATCCCTTCCTCTTTTCCACATTCAGTATTAATAGAGTGGATGAGCATTACCTCTACCTCACTCTCTGGATATATTTTTAATCTTGGCCATCACCTCATACAGAAATAAAAATATTATTTAGTAGGGGTCGTGAGCCAATTTTAGTGCTTAATCTCTTCTCCCCTTTCTATTCTTTTTCCTCACTTATTTGTGGGGTACTAGCAGCATCATCAATAAAAGATCTACAGCAGAGAGCCCCCCTACAGGGGGTGCCCGTCAGACATTGCAGCGCCGGTCTGACAAGGAGCTTGTCCGATGATGAAGCATGACACCCATTAAGGTGTGTGAGGACTCTTGCTCCTAATAATTAGGACTCCTTAGTGTTCACCTTGTCTTTTCTTTCTATCCTTGGAAAAGTGTATTTCATTATATAGCAGCTTTGTTACCACCTTGGTCATCGACCTTGTTACATGGATAATTGCACTTTTGCTGATACGTTTGACTGCGAACAAACTTATTTTTCCTTTTGTGTCTCTCCTTCGCGTTCATGCTCAAGGTGGCCATGGCACTTTCAATCGACTCGCTTATGTCAACTGTTTTACTTTTCATTTTCAATTTATGTGGCAAGAAAAATCCAGTTAGGAATTAACAACACTAATAGCTCTAACTCTAACAAACGCGAGACCTATTGCATTGCAAATGCTTGTCTATTGTACCATTAGTGAATACTATCCTGATAATTGCGTTTGATATATTGAAAAAATGCCGCCGCAGGCTTCAAGATTCAAGCAGCAGTGTGAGGCGTGCAGTGAGTCTGCCTAATGGCGGTCACAGATGAACCTGCTTTTGTCCCTTTACCTTAGCCCATCTTGTAACGGGGGAATGGGGTTAAAAGTACCAAGTACGGGAGATAGAGATCACACTGTACTCCTGTGTAGTAGAGTGCGTGGGGAATCGCCCAGGGCCAAAAGCAACTGTTTCCTCTTCTTGAGGGCTTGTCTGAGGTTTCCAGTGTGCGCCCGTGAAGCGTACATTACATGGACATGTATAAATGTACACCCAAGCTTGCATGACATCCAGGACACACATTTTGTCATCTTGATTCCTATTTTGATTAATATTCCTCATTACAAATGGCACCTATTTTTGTCGTACAACTGAAGAGCTCCAATGGGGAGTGTCCATTATGTAGGGCCTTAGGCTATTCTGTCAAGGCGCTTTAATTGCATTTGATTTTCTCTTTTAAAGTATAGGTGCGATCTTCTACCTCATTCGAGGAATACTTTTTCCCATGAATGTTCATTCTTACAATGTTTCTTTCTGTGCTTCCTAGATAAGAATGGTAGAAAGCTATTCCTCTATACCGGGGAATGCAGGGACGCCTGCCCCCAGGGGCACTTTGCAGCACGCAGCACCTGCACACCGTGTTCAGAGAACTGTGAAGCATGCAGCGACAGTGACAGGTGCACCCGATGCTCGCAGGGATACTACCTCGAAAGCGGCAAATGCCTTAAACTGGAATGTGGAGATGGTAAGCACAATACACACAAAAACAAGGGACGGGGAGGGAAGAGGGGGTTAACCGCACCACCTCCCTGTATACCACTATATCACATAGAATACGGTAACCCTGGGTTGTTATGTAGTCCTATGTATCCTATTTAGGAGTCCAACTTTTTAGGACAAGGAAACTTACCCACACGTCTGTGGCATGCTTCATTATAGGAACCCTTGTTACGCTGTGGACAGATTTTCTTTGTCTGAGTGGGGCCAACCTAATGTAGGGAGCTACTACGCCATCTTGTGATAGATTCCAACAAGTAGGTGGATATTAAGAACATGCAAATCACTGCAAACTGCGCCCCCTTAAAGTCCACACACAACTGACAATAGATTACACCTACCCCGACTTTGGGTAATACATACCCCTTTTTGGGGAGGAGGTGGCACTCTGTATAGGCCCAGCCTGTGTATAGGCAAAGGATTATATCCGATAGGTATGCAGTCATTACATTAGTCAGTTCTAGCACATACACAACTAAGACCGCCAAATCCCAACTCTACTGTCACCTAACTTTGGGGCTTACCACAGGTGACGAGCCGCTATCCCTGCGGGAAATGCAGTGTGTCCCTTTACAAATGTGGTAAAAGAACTTCTTCTAGGCAAACGTACCTCTTGGACATTAAATACATACACCAACTGCAGTTCCAAGAACATGATCTACACGATCAAATGTCTCTGCAAGTTAATGTATGTGGGGATGGCAGCAAGGAAAAATGTATTTGTGTCAACAAACAGCAGCAACATAAGATGTGAACCCAACACTACAAGAATGGCCAATGATTATTTAGATTATTTAGAAGGGAGACATACTGAGAGCAAAGTTGAAGAAGCAAGAATTTAGAACTGTGTGTTGGTATGAATGTTTGAATGACTGCTGTGAGGAATGCCACTGAGACTCAGAGGCTTAAGCAATTGCTGAAACATATTGGCCAATGGGTGGTAGAACAAACTGAGTCACACATCATCTTGTTCATGTTTTTAAACCTACCCAACGTTTAAATTAGTTAGTGGCACTGTGAGATAAATGTAACACCTTCATCACTTGTCCAGATTTAGCTTATTAAAAACGGTACAGCGCGTGGAAAGGACTCCTAACATGAAACATGCCACAAAAGTGTAGAGTATGTTTCTCCTCCATAAAAGTTGGATGTCTAGATATCTAAATAGGGCTATTTAGGTGACAACGAAAGAGTCAGCAAGTTGCAGGCAAAACATCACATCAGAGATTCAACAGCTGGTCTGTTGTACAATTTGCACTTCCATCATAAAAAACAGACAAGACAAATGTCTGCGGCTAACATTCTCCACTAGTCAGAAGGACTGCATCAATAAATACACAAATGAACACATAAATCAACAAGCCTTGACAAGCCAAATGGTATAGAGTTGTTATGTGATTAACTGCATGTTTTAGTGAAGCAGGAAGAGTGGGATACTCACGTGTTCAGATGGAACTCCTGCTTATGCCACTCTGCATTTATACCTGTAAGGCAATCGCAGTGTAGAGCAAAGAAAGAGCGTGAGACTTATGGTGTGGCAACATTCAATGAAACTGACTGAATACTTCATCTAGAAAGTCTGTCTCACGACAATTAATATTTGTTTACATAATGTATACATCTATACATAATGTAATGATAGTGTGAGATCAAATACAGACCTGTGGACTAAGTAGGATCTGTGGTGTTGGAGTAATAATGAAAATAACCTGACTGACTAGGCTAGGTGGTATTCATCATCTCTTGATGGTCATACATATGTCTGTCTACATATTTACATGTAGTAAATATGCAGATATGCCAAAAGGGTTGTTGTTTTGATTCTAACTCAAATTCAGCATCCAGGTCCCTTGCACTGATTTTAAACCCAGCTAAACTCCTAAATAACTTCTCACGAATTGGTGACCCATGTGGATACAGTCTATCGAACCAACAATAGAGCATTAAGTAGACAACCACACTAGACATTTTTATATTCAGAAAAACCCCTATTTCAATTTGGTGGATGAGGCTGTTTGCTTTACTGGTTTTAGTGAGTGTTTTACAGGAATCCCAACTACATGGTTTTAAAAGTCACTCAATTGGCCATTATTACACACAGATTGAAGTAAACAGGGTCACTCCTCGGTATCACTTTGGGAAAATAAATAATTTAGTAGGCAAAATAGCCACACATATGTATTGCTAATTTAATAGGATCATGCACAAGACAACCAAAGTAATCCATAGAACAGTATTTACGACATCCATTAGTGTACAGAAATATAAAATAATGCAAGAAATTCACATAGATTATAGTGAAATCATGTGCATAGTATCCCCATTGAAGCAGAACCACAAAAAGGAATAGTATAAACTTTTTACAGCTCTACAAGTACAGGTGTGTTACTCATACCAAACTTCTGCATGTGATCAACCTTTATAGTCCATTGGCCTTAAAGCAGCGCCTTATTGTGTGTTTGATATAATTTTCGACGACATTTTGACCCGGAATTGGAGTGACCTTGGTGATTGGGGTGCCAAAGGATAATATACCCTAGTGAATTAAAATATCAGTACTTATTTGGGGTGAATACCTCGTTCTATATCTCTCTCACCTCGTTCGCTCTTTCTCTCTATGGCTTTGGTGCTTTTTCTCTCGCTCTCTGTGTCTTTGCTCTCTGCAACTTCTGGTACCTTTTCTCTCACTCTCTGTGCCTTTTCTCTCACTCTTTGTGACTTTTCTCTCACTCTCTGTGCATTTTCTCTCACTCTTTGTGCCTTTTCTCTCACTCTCTGTGCCTTACCTTTTCTCTCACTCTTTGTGCCTTTTCTCTCACTCTGTGCATTTTCTCTCACTCTCTGTGCCTTTTCTCTCAATCTTTGTGCCTTTTCTCTCATTCTCCGTGCCTTTTCCCTCACTCTTTGTGACTTTTCTCTTACTCTTTGTGCCTTTTCTCTCACTCTTTGTGCCTTTTCTCTCACTCTTCGTGCCTTTTCTCTGTGCCTTTTCTCTCACTCTCTGTTCCTTTTCTCTCACTCTCCGTGCCTTTTCTCCCACTCTTTGTGCCTTTTCTCTCAAGCTTTGTGCCTTTTCTCTCACTTTGCATTTTCTCTCAGTCTCTGTGCCTTTTCTCTCACTCTTTGTGCCTTTTCTCTCACTCTTTGTGCCTTTTCTCTCACTCTCTGTGCCTTTTCTCTCATTCTCTGTGCCTTTTCTCTCACTCTTTGTGCCTTTTCTCTTACTCTTTGTGCCTTTTCTCTCACTCTCTGTGCCTTTTCTCTCACTTTGCATTTTCTCTCACTCTCTGTGCATTTTCTCTCACTCTCTGTGCCTTTTCTCTCACTCTTTGTGCCCTTTCTCTCAATCTCTGTGCCTTTTCTCTCACTTTGCATTTTCTCTCACTCTCTGTGCCTTTTCTCTCATTCTCTGTGCCTTTTCTCTCACTCTTTGTGCCTTTTTTCTCACTCTCTGTGCCTTTTCTCTCACGTTGCATTTTCTCTCACTCTCTGTGCTTTTTCTCTCACTCTCTGTGCCTTTTCTCTCAATCTTTGTGCCTTTTCTCTCATTCTCAGTGCCTTTTCTCTCACTCTTTGTGCCTTTTCTCTTACTCTTTGTGCCTTTTCTCTCACTCTTTGTGCCTTTTCTCTCACTCTCCGTGCCTTTTCTCTCACTCTTTGTGCCTTTTCTCTTACTCTTTGTGCCTTTTCTCTCACTCTTTGTGCCTTTTCTCTCACTCTCCGTGCCTTTTCTCTGTGCCTTTTCTCTCACTCTTTGTGCCTTTTCTCTCACTCTCCGTGCCTTTTCTCTCACTCTTTGTGCCTTTTCTCTCTCTCTTTGTGCCTTTTCTCTCACTCTCTGTGCCTTTTCTCTCACTTTGCATTTTCTCTCACTCTCTGTGCCTTTTCTCTCACTCTTTGTGCCTTTTCTCTCACTCTCTGTGCCTTTTCTCTCCCTCTCCGTGCCTTTTCTCACTCTTTGTGCCTTTTCTCTCACTCTTTGTGCCTTTTCTCTCACTCTCCGTGCTTTTTCTCTCACTTTGCTTTTTCTCTCACTCTCTGTGCCTTTTCTCTCACTCTTTGTGCCTTTTCTCTCACTCTTTCTGTGCCTTTGCACTTGCTGTTTTTGTGATTTCTGTCACTCTCTGTGCCTTTTTTTCCACTCTGTGCCTTTTCTCTCAATCTTTTGGTGGCTTTTGGTGCTTTTTCTCTAAGCCTCTGTGCCTTTTTAGTCACCCTTGTACCACTTCTTGTGCTCCTTTCCGATCTTTGAAAATCTCGCCATCTTCCCTCTACCCCTCTTCTGCCCTCTCTGTGCCCCCAGCCTCCTCCCTCCCTCGCTCATTACCTGTTTCTCTGCACCCTCCTTCTCACCTTAACTGTTCCTCATGCCTCTCTCCTTCACAGTTATCGCGACCCTCCTCCACCCTGCCCACCGCCCCCTGTATCCTTTTCCCTCCACTCCTTTTCCCTCCCAGGACCTCCTTATGACGGCCACATCATGGACAAGCAGCAGATGCACGCAGCAGGTGCACCACTGACGCGCCAAAGGAAACCCATCAGTAAGACACAATAGGGCAACCAGTGGTCGAAGTGGGCAGGATGAGAGCGGCACGACGTGCCCCAACGTTCTTAATTTATGAAAAACTGTTCCCCTACTTTTTATCAAAAGACAACTTGCCAGGATGGTAAACTCCAATTGTGCAAATGCTTCAGCTTAGGTTTCATTTAGTGAGTCTCCTGTGCTGTGAGACCGATGAGCTGCTTAACAATGAACCAGAAGCTTACTATTGAACCAGCCTTCTTGCCAGAGTGCTTCCTTGCCTGAAAGAAATGCAAATGCGCACAACTGGTTAATCTGTAAATGTAAAGGGGGCTTGGGAGCAGGCACTGGTTTAATTGATCAAATCTCTTGAAGCTTTGTGATGAGAAAGATGTATTCTTTTCGACTGGTAGTACAGGGAGCAACCAGCTGAACTGTGCAGTGTGTGCTTTCCAGGGCAGTTAAATGAAAATGAATCATTACGTACAGTCTGGGCATTCCCAAAACCTATGTTTTGGAAGCGCCATTTTATCTGAAAAACGTTTACACATTTGTTAACAGTCTGTCTTATACTATGTATAATGCAAGTTTAACAACATATCTTACAAGTTCTCAGTGCTTTCTGTCACAGGCTGGGCCCTCATAGCAGTAACAATACACAAGCCACAGTTCTCCATTGTAGCAGCCCAAAAATATTTCTGTGGCTTTCTGGTTACACACATACCTCTCAGTACATTAACTAATAGAGATTTCATAACACACAATAGTGCGCTTACCACTGATTAACTTAACTTTTTAAACATTTATTTTTCATTTAAGCTGTGTTATTTCATATGTAGATACCTGAAGGAGAATATTTTGTTTTTTAGCAACACCTTTGACCCTACCCCCACACTCACAGCAAGCAGCAGGCCAGCACAACAAAGCAACAGGTGTAGTGGCAGTCTCTCCTACAGCATCCAGCTCTTCTTCCTGGCAAAATATCCTCAGTCCAGAAGTATTGTAACTTTATGATGTCAGAGGTCCAGTACTTATACTTATTTCTGTCTTTGAAGTAGGCAAAATTCAAAGAAAAGTCTTTGTGGTGCACAAGACCCTGCCTTTCCCTGCCCTGGCTCCGGCCACACTCGGGGTTGGAGGCTGCTTTGTGTGGGTAGAGTCATAGCCCTATTCAGGTGCAAGTGTCGGCTCCTCCCATCTCTCTAGCTTCGGAAGACCCATCAGGAAATGCAGGGCACACCTCCGCTCCCTTTGTGTGACTGTCTAGAGTGGAGTCACAAACAGCCCAACTTTAATCCTCTCCCAGATGTGTATTCCACAGCCAGGCAGAGGCACAGAATGGTTAAGCAAGAAAATGCCCACTACCTATAAGTGGCATTTTCAAACTTATACTTGAGAAACCGACCTCACCAAAAGTTGTATTTTAAGTTGTGAGTTCAGAGACCCCAAACTCCACATCTCTAGCTGCTCCCAATGGGAAATTACACTGGAAATATATTTCAAGGCAAACCCCATGTAATCCTAAGGGAAAGATACTCCTTGTAATAGTGAAAAACAAGTTTATCAGTATTTCACTATCAGGACTTGTAAAACACACCATTACATATCCTACCTTTTAAATACACCACACTCTGCCCATGGGCTGCCTTAGGTCTACCTTAGGGGTGACGTTCATGTAGCAAAAGGGAAGGTTTGAGCCTGACAAGTGGTTGCACTTGCCAGGTCAAAGTGGCAGTTTAAAACTGCAATGGCAGGTCTGAGACATGTTTACAGGGCTACTTATGTGTTTGGCACAAACGGTGCTGCAGGCCCACTAGTAGCATTTGACTTACGGGCCCACAGTGCACTTTGCTAGGGACTTACTAGTAAATCAAATATGCCAATCATGAATAAACCAATCACCAATACAATTTAGGCAGGGAGCACTTGCACTTTAGCACTGGTCAGCAGTGTTAAAGTGCCCAGAGTCCTAATGCCAGCAAAAACGAAATGCAGCACACAGGCAAAAGTAGGAGGTCAGAGGCAAAGCGTTTGGAGATAACCCTGCAAAAAGGGCCATTTCCAACAACTTGGTTCCTTATTGGGGTGGCTTCAGTATCACTTTGCAGAATATCTTCTGGTTAAAGCTGTAGTGTTTCTTATTTAAATATGCCTTCTTCATTGGTGATGGATTATTTGCCATTTCAATTATCGGACATCAGTGTATGGTGCTGTAATTTTAAGATTAACACCAAATTGCATTTGTTTAGATTTTCCAAATATTTAAATAAGTCAGACATCTGAATGTGAGACTACCCAGAAAACAGTGCAAAATGTGTTTTCCTTTATAGAACCGTAATGTGAGTGTAAATGAGTGACTTGGGGCCTGATTTAGAGTTTGGTGGACAGGTTACTCTCACAAACTTGATGGATATCCCGTCCGCCTTATTGCGATTTCCATAGCATATAATGAGATTGTAATTCGGCGGATGGATTGTCCATTTTCCCCCACCTCCATCACTTTTGTACCCCCACCACCTTGTCTGTCCGTTTCGACCGCCCCTTCCCCCACTGCTACCCATTTTATTTCCACACACCCTCCACCTCCATGGTGCTTAACAAGGGCGCTTGGTACTATTTTTACACATTGCACACCAGCATGAGCTTCTGTGCAACAGGTCTTAAATGAAAAAAAACGCTGTTATGTGGTGAGTGCTGGTTGAGTCATCGTGTGTTAAAAAATATATATATATATTTAAGCCATGTTGCACAGCAGCTCGTTCTGCTTTGCAACATGTCTAAAAGCATTGACCAAACCAATAGATCTCGCCAATGTGAACCCTATTGGCTTTGCCCGTGCTTGTTGTGATGTGGAAGCACTCTACATTACCAATATTTGTGATATTCACTGCTTCTCTTTGCTTCCAAATTATGCAAACACTTTGCAGAAGAGCAGTTTTTTTTTTCACCCGTCCCCCGTTCATCCTGTTGCTTAAATACTTTAACCTGATGGCTGTTTCTTTCATTTTTTATTCCTTTCTCTACCAATAGGAGCTGCATTCTTGTGAAATGTTTAACATTATTTATTTTTTTTATAATTGGTCACATTCTGGATTTTTTGACTGTTCTTTACTACTGGTTTACACTGTTACTGAATTACCACCGACAACTAGATTTGTTTTTGCGTTGGTTGCACTGCTAGCACAAATTAGTTTTAGGATGAGAGAAAGAAATGTAGAAGAAATGTAGAATGAATGTAATGATTGTCTTTTGTAGTTACCAGTCACGGACCTCGATCACCCATGTCTGAACTGCTAATTCCTGTAAGTCTCGCTGTCAGCCAGCTAAGTACCAGACAGACCGATGCACTGAAGGGAAACATGTCCTTTACTGTCTGTGCGGAGTTGTCTACAAAGCATGTGTCACTAATTGGTCACTGCATCAGATTGTTGTGTGGGCCCCAGGTTCCAGATTTAAGAATCAGATTGACTTCCTTATGCCATGGTATCTGCTGTTCCTGGTGGAGTTGGTCGTGTAGTACTAAAATAAGTTGGATGTTTTTTCACTCTCTCTGACAGTGAAGAAATTGGTGCAAGCAGTGAACTGGATCTTGCTAGCACACAATTGTTTGCCAAGCTCTGTTTCACTGCCCCTGGGAATCAATCTAAGGGCACCATCTTAATTTTTAGCCTCCAATTTCAAATTCTTTCACGTTTACAGAGCACATTTATAGGAGCTGAAGAAGTTGGAGTTGAAAAATATAGATGTTGTCGCCCATTCTCCTACATCATTAATTTGAAGAGTGCCATTTGCATAAATTTCCCAGGTGTAATGAGTGCTGAAGAGCATAAGAACTATGCAGTGCTGGCAGTGCAGTCCACGTGCTGAGGAGGACTGTATGCATTTGACTGTTCTGATGAAAGGTCTCTATATAGCCTTGAAGTGATTAAGGATTAATATAGGGCAGCCACAATATACCAGAGGTGACATTTGGAAGACATTATTAAGCGAAACCGGGCAAGACACGGCCAGTTGCCTCGTTATAGTTAAACCCTAGACAACCGATAAAAGTATTATTTGTAGAGAATGTTAGTAAAGTCTTGTTTAGCATTGCTCGAAAGGTGTAAGTTTATTTAAAGTTTTTGGTGAGCCCTTTATTCAGCCTTTATGCAGTTTCATACAGGGAGGGGGTCGCGCACAATAAAGATAAGACTCTACCACTTGTCTACTTTGAAACCTCATGGTCTCGTTCATATTTCAAGAAGTCCTCCTGTGTATCAGTAACAATGTTCTGTAACGTTTTTAAGCAGGAGAGTGAAAAAAGAATGGTGTCCTAAATCTGTGTGGCTGAAATATCTCCAATCATCAAGAATACCGATTTCAGGTCTCTGACAAGGTAGAGACCATTGGTGCTGCTAGAGAGCTTTGTCTGCAGTTAACAGCGAAGAATAAACACATCCTTACTTCTTTACAGAGTCTTAGGTAGTCTTAGCATTGAACTTTGGGCATGCTGTGTAATCTAAATCGTGTATCCTGCTCCCTAGTTAAGAGGTGGTTAAGGGGATAGAGCAGGATTTAATTGCCTAGAGAACAGCTGCTAAGAGACTTGCAGTACTGCACATAATCTTACTCTGAATGTTGTTGTTGTTTGATCAGCCATTACTGGAGGGTTTTCTTGACAAGTGTAATGCATCCATACTACTGACAACTGGACCTGAGACAGCTGTGTCATTTTGGACTCTTGAGAGTTTGGTAAGTGTGATTGGCTCTTTAGTAATCGAGGCTGGAGATTATCTCTGTTTGCATCACAGGGGTTTTATAGGTGCTTTTTAAGGGCATGAAAACCACCTGGTAGACGACGGAGGATACAGCCTATTTTTGTTTTTTTAATCTCCTTGTGGTATGAAGGAGAGGTTTTGCCAGTCGGTTGCCCCTAGTTTCAGCCCATCTGTATTTACTTTATATAGTCAGGGGCAACTTTGGTGCGTCCAGTTTTGGACATGCACATTGCTACTGGGTGCTAGTCTGCTGTTTTGCAATGTGCTTCTGAATTTGGGTGTTATAGGAATACATGTGATAGAGTATAATGGGCGTCGAAAATGCAGGCATGCAGAACTAAAGGAGCTGATCAACTTGTTCGTTCTAATTTTACATTACAACGGTACACCGAGTTAGGGATTTGTCTAATATTACCTTGCTAAATGACTGATCAAAATACAATTATCAATGGTATCAAAGGCTGCAGATCGATCCAATGGTATGAATGTGCAATCATGTCCACAATTAAGACGTCCAGGAGCTCTCTTCTTTAGAAGACTGGGAAGGGCGGGTGTCAGACCGGAAGCCTTTGGGAACACCGTTGTTTTTTTAGGTTTGAGGATAGTTGAGAAGATATTTAATAAGAAAGAATGTAGTCTCTTTTCGTGTTGCTGAACCATTGTTCTAAGAATCGTGCTTTTTCTCTGTTATTAATGACACAAAGGAGTGACCAAAACTACCAGCCAAGGTGTGAATGTTCGGCAAAAAAACAAACATGGCTCCCAGGGCAGTTGTTTATTTCTTTAAAGCACATTGGGAAGACTTTTTGCACATTGCATTTGCAAATAGTCTCTGCTGAACCCTATTTCAGTGTTTTATATCTTATTAATCTAGCCAGCAATATACGTATCCATATATTTCAATGTACTTTTAGTTTTGAACCCAATCACATTATAGATCTTAAATACAGCATATCTACCTACAACTAAAAGAGATTCGCTTAACACATGCTTTCGTGCAGTGGATCTGGCCTTGGTAAATCACATTTTCAATTCTAATTTGACATTGATATTTTACATTTGATGTTTTGTTTTCCTAAGATCAGTTGATATACCTTGGTTAAAACATGCTGTGTAAAAACATGTGCTTAATTATCTGCATTAAAGCTTTAGAGATGACTCTAATATAGCTTGGGGAGTCACTTTCCCTGTGGGAGATAAGTGTTTTTTGTGCTGCAAATGGCTCTGAGCTTAGCTGTTTGTGTCTGTAAATGGAACGCCAGTAAAGCGGATGTAAGTCTGTGTTCATATTTCCAGACCCTTACCAAGAGAGTGTTATGTATTATGTGTCTTCCGGAACGTCCTTTTGAGCTTGTGGTTAAAAGTATATTGGATATAGTATGTCCTTGTTGGAGCTGTAGGTTGAGCATCAAAGACTTGCTTCATATATGTTGCAGCAATCATTCGAGTCTGGTGTTTTAGAGAATGTTAAAATAGTCTTAGTTTGTTGTCTTTGTATTTTAATCCTGTGGAAGGAAAGAACCAAATTTTTATCGCTGCCAAGGGATCAAGTTCCAAGGCTGGCTTGAGAAGTGGGTCCCACCAGCTTGCAACTTTTTGAAGCAACAATCAAAAGAAGGGGTATCTGGTTTGACTAAATAAGTGGAGTTTCTTTTGATGTAAGAGCAGTTAAATTCCAATGATTGCAGGATGAACAATGCTTTTTACTTTGAAAGTGCTGTGTTTAGCCGCAGGTAGCTACAGTAGGTACATGGTTTTTGCGATGCAAGTCCACATTGATATTTTGAGTGGCTGTCTTGCAGCTGTATTCTCAGTTCTCCGTAATTTCTGTAGTATTAACAGAGATGCTCCAAGGTACAGTCAATTGGCATAGTAAAAAAACACTACTAAGAAATGGAACCTGAGTTTTTTGAGGGAGCCATGGTTTTGGAAAAGTTGCTGAAGGTAGCTCATCATGTAGACGTTTTGGAGTTTAGATTTTCTTGTGATATAAGTGAGTCATCACCCTTAGGTTTACAACTCGGCTGCATTGAATGGCGAGATGCCGAGCTCTTGAGGCCAGATGATTGACTGTAATAATCCATTTGCTGGACACTGGTAACTCGAGTTTCGAGGTATTTAGCTTGAAGTTGCTATCATTGAATAGTCCATTGCTTGTATCCATTTTCCAAAGGTGCCCGAGCCAAGATCCAGTGGATTGTAGGAAGAGATGAAGTAGATGAAAAAGGGAATGAGCATCCGGAGAGTTGCAGCTGTGATTGTGGAAAGGCCCAAAAAATTGGGTGCCCTGTACGAGGTCCTCCTGGGGTGATATTCAAGACCTAGTGGAGGATGATGTAAGAAATTGGGGTATTAGTTGAGGGGAGTGAATACCCACCTTAAGTAATCACCACAACCGTTGTCAGCGTGACCTATTAACATTACTAAATCAAACTGAGCTTAACCCCGTTGTAGTTACAGCACAGAGAAGACCGGCAATGTGAAAGATACCTATGCAGTATCATAAGCATAATAAAGTCAAAACACAACACAAGAAGCATCCCAAACCAATTTAGGAAAAGGACATTTTTTATAAATAGAATGATGCTGAAAATGACAAATCCAATAAGAGAAACCTGAGTTATGAATTTTAAAAGTTTAAATGTCAAAATAGCACCACAAAGTGTTAAGCTCGAGTTTTAGTCATATGGTTGCACTTCATTGGTACCTAGGTGCAAGCTAAGGCCAACTACAATGGAGTGTGTGCCGACTACAGAAATTGGGTTTGACCCGGTCATAAGTCTTACCTTTGGATGTAGTCTCTCAAATTAAAGTAAAAAAATACTCAGGGGGGCAAGACAACAGGCTGTGGCCAAACAGGGTTCCACATTAACTGATAGCTGCTGGATGACATTTCAGTGAAGCCGTTGACTTTTGGCAGGGAAGCTCTGAGTAGGAGAAATTTGAATTGTTCACCCAGAGAAGGTCCCTTGATGACTGAATACCTTTGGAGCTTTCACCTGGTGAAAGTTTCTTGCTTTATACTTAGTAACTTTTTTGGAGCTTGTATTCTTCCAGTGGGGCAAGTCTGCAGAGTGCAGCTGAAGAGGGCTTCACAAGGCCAGATACTTCTCAGAGGTCACACTGACTCAGAAGTGCTGCTTCAAAAAGCTCCAAGCAGGAGCAATCTGAATCTTTGGCCCAGCAGCAACACACCTACTTTAGATCGACTTGAAAGTTTGTTCCCTGTCCTGTGGAGGTGCATGGAGCCAAATGTTTTCTGTGTCCCAGGTTTCAGGAAAAATTAGGAAGAGTACATGTAGACACCAGCCGAAGGTCCAGCACCTTTGTGACACCCCTTGCAGATCAAGATTCACTCCAGCAAATGCCAGCAGCTGGATTCAGGGCAAGTCCAATTGGAACTGGGCAGGTGTAGAAAAGGCCTCTTATAGCTTGAACAGGAGGCTTGGAGTCCACCTTTTTCCCTATACAAACTTTATTGCCATTTGTATGATCAGTACAAACCAAGATGCAGATCCTAAACAAAGACAGCAACCATGGTCAGTTTCGCAATATCCCAACTATCACCATGTCTCCAACACACTTTGCATGTTATTGCAAACCCTCACAAGCAAGGCAAGCCAGAGCCCTGCAGGACACAGAGTATCACATGAAAATAACCAAATACACCCAACAAAGAAACCTCCACTGAAGATTGGCACCCCGCCTTCGAACACCACCATACAAGAAAAAGACTATAGGGGGTACATCCCTCTCCGTTCAAGCAGCCAAACTATGGAACTTATTACCCCCAACTATAAGAGCCACAGATAACTTTCTTGTCTTCAGAAAACTACTCAAGAGTTGGCTCTTTCCTCCATAACCACCATAGCCAAACAAGTATGGACTGCATATGCCTATGTTGATAAATATTTTTTCTGATTATGTGTATATTTCTAGTTATGTATAGTTCTTTAGAAAATATGTATCGCTACTATGTCATAACAATAAAATACACACACACTCTTTAAACCTGTTTAACTAAGTATATTTACCCATGGTTCTACATATGTATTGTATGTACATATGTGTGTGTATTCATGTGTGTATGTATGTGTGTGTGTATATATATATATATATATATATATCTATATATATATATATATATATATTTTTTTTTTTGTATATATATATATGTATATACATGTATGTATGTGTGTATGTTGTTCTGTGCTTGGCATGTTCATGGGTCATTGCATGGATCCTGGGTGGGTTGTTATACTAGATATCTATGAATCCCTGCTCTCATCTTATCACACTTATCTACCCATCATCATATGTCATGTCTCTATCAATCTATCCTCCATTCCCACTCTGACTCCTCCCAAATCCATTCTACTACTTTCATCTCCTAAATAACTCTGCCTAAGCTCTTCCCTCCGCTTCCACATCTAACTCACCAAACCTCACTTTACTACCATGACCTCCCAAACAACCCTACTAAAGTCGCCCTCATTTATCTCACCCTGCTACTATGATCTCCCTAACCCCTTCCACAGACGCTTCCCTCCTCCATCCTCCTTTACTCATCCCAAGCCTAAATCCTATTACCATATACTCCCAATTAACACTTCTGGATTTCTTTCGTCCTCCACCCCTCCATTACTCCAGTCAGTCTAACTAACAAACTCTCAGATCCGCGGCTCAAATTAACTCATAATAATACTAAAACTGTACTCATATTTCCAGATACTAATCCATCACTAATTCTTGTTTGGTTCCGGAGTAGCGTGCTACTCGCCGAAAAGTGCTTCAACGCCTCGTCGGGGTAGTAAGCGCTATATAAATAATATTACAATACAATTGACCCACCCCCATTGCATGCAGCATCACAGATCCCATACTTTTCTTAATGCACTTCGAATGCTGAGGGCAACGAAATAATCCCTAAGGTACAAGTAAGCAGAGATGTGTCCTTTGGTGTGATTTTTTTGTCACAAGGATTCTTATGCGATGGCTCGCATACACATTAGGGGCTCCGAATAGGAGCAGGATTATAAAGCTTTTCAGCTTGGTTTTCTCGGTGTGTGGTGTTTCACGTCGTGGTATTACTGGTGGCGATCTTCAAAATGAAATATTTTAATGTAATATAATTATGTTGTTTTTAACTTTTGACCGTCTAATATCAAATTTACTGCATGATAAATTAAAATCTTTACAAAACAGGTTGCTAAAACGTAACAATATTTGTTATAAAAATCATTAAATCCATTCTATACCATTCCAAGTTATACGTTAGCAGGAATGCAAGGATCATTAAAGTCCATTCAATTCATCACTTACTTCTCAAGACATAAAATTCGGCGGTACTGCTGAATGTCCATAAAAACAACCATGCCAAGAGTGCCGTAAAACGTAAAACGCGTGCAAGCCTTGCTGGTCAACTAAAAATTAATGAGCTTTCTCTAACTGAATTAATATGGGGCGCAGATTATCGTGGCTGATGATATAGGGGCGTTTGAAGAACTTCTAAATCAGTCTGGGATCCGTAGGAGTTTCCTTGTGAGTGTCTATCAGAAATAGGGTGCATGCGTGCTATCCAGCTGGGTAAGTGAGAAAATAGATGTATTGCACAGTTAATATAAAAGAAACCTTTGCAAATCAAACAAGGCACGGAGTAATCTACACAGTGCCAGAGTGCATGTGTGAAAACAAAGGGCCAATGTAAGCAAGCCGAATCATGAGTATCCATTTTATGCACAGTAACAATTTGGGGAGCCAGGCATTTTAACTAACAAGACCTAAAACACAGAACAATATTCGCATAGACGCAGCTCATAAAAAAAATGACATCTTAAAGAACCAATTACCGTATACATATTGTATAACATCATCTAAAACATGTTAGAGGAGAAATGGCGAGAGGGAGGAGGCACTCCTATTTTTGGTTCCTACTCTAGTTTGGCTCAACATCACCAGGTCGTCCACGTAAAGAAAATTGGATATACGTTTATCCTCCAGTGTTAGTGAATGGGAATTAACTCTATAAATCGATCCAGTTAGGAAAACAAATTAAAAAACACACGGCCTACACTGAGCCTTGCTTTAAAACTTCGACATTTTTAATTTTTATCAAAAGGATGCTGTTTTACCCACTCTTATATGTAGCAAGGTATCTGAATAAAGAAGTTCTATTGCTCTCAGGAGACCCGATGGAATGTCCCAGGATCATATTTTTTCCCAGAAGAGCTTACTTGAGGCCCAATCAAACGCTGCCTTAAAATCTGAGAACGAATACAACAATGAGTGCATTTGTGTGGTCTGACCTATTAACATAGAGATAGTCATCAGATTTGAAAGACTGCCCTGCTTTTGGCGGTCAGTCTGACTGATGGTGATAATTAATCTTTTAGCAGTAATCCTGCAAAGGATTTGGCCAAAATGTCAATTAGACAAATCAGCTGGTAATTACTGGGCTTTGTAGGGTCCCCTCCTTCATATATTGGATGGATTATAGAACCCTGCCAGGTCTCAGGAAGAACTTTTAGATTTTTAGATTATTTCTAAATTTAGGTCTTTAGGCTTCATTAATGGGTCTTTGTTATGTCTGACACTTTGTCCTGAGGATGGTCTCAAGTAATCCTTGGATGCCAGAAGTCTGAAACTTGGATGCATTGGCTATTACATAATCACATGAACGGACTTATAAGCTATCTAATAAGAAAAGGATTCCAAGAGGAGTCCTTGAAAATAATTGTGATTTTGTTAAGTGGTCTCCACATTGTCAAGGGTCGCTACTGGGACTAAAGAATCTCACTGTAACTCTTCAGGACTGTGTGCTGGTGCTGGTTTTAGACCCCAAAGACTCTTGGAATTATAATGTGTGCATATTCACATTTTGAACTTAATGTACGCCTTGCTTAAATAATCGTTTAGACTGATTATTAATGTAATTATTTGAAGACAAGCCACATTTAAGGGTTAGGTTGGATATTGAATTTACCAATCCATTAAAGTTGAGACTTGTTTCAGTGATATTATTCCTTCAGGAGTCCTTGCTTTTGTGTAAAGAAAATCATGTCTGTGCCTGGACTGCACCCAGAAACAGAAACCCTGGTCCTCACCTGACCTAGCACTGCCCTCCATTCTCCTTCACATCTTGCTCCGGACATCCCACCCCTCTCTGCTGATGTACCACACTACATATGGAAGGGGTTTTCGCATGCTCCCTTTGCTGCTTCACCTGCACCACTGCTTCCCACAAAACCAAACAAGAACTCACCAACCACACCCATCTCTACACACACACACACACACTCAAACACCTACAAACAAACATATCTGCACCCCTCTCGCACCAAAATAATGCATGCTTCTCAAAACTCACTCATTCAACAAGCATGCCACAGAGATTTGGGGCCTGCTGAACGATGCTGTCCTGGACTTCCTCCTCCTCACAGAAAAATGGCTCACCACAGCTTCAACGCCAGACATTTCTTCCGCCATCCCCACCAGAAACAAGATCACCAGGCAAGACTGACTAAATCGGACAGGTGGATGAATCACCATTGTCTACAAAGTCACCTTTATCTGTAACGTGGCCAATGAAGCAAAAACAAACTACATAGAACATCTCAACTTTAAATTAGAAATCACAGCAAATTTTACCCTAGGTGAAACCCTAGTCTACTGCCCCACATGCCCCTCAGCCAGCTTCGCAAGCAACATCACATACTTCATCGCTTCCCTAATCCTCAACTCCATTGCTTTCAGGCTCCTAGGAGACCTCAATTTCCATCATAAAGACACCACTGACTGCCACCTCACCTGCCCCTCATAGACAACTTTGGAAAAAAAATCTTTCAAAAGGTCTAAAACTCCACGTACTAAAAATCCTACGTCCAGTTGGTCTGAAATTAATTCATAGTCATTCATAGTTATCACAGTTCAGTTCAAACAATTAACTGGCTCAAACCATGCTGTCTCACTTGTTGAAGCAATGTAAAATACCAAAAAGCTGGCTTGATGGATTGAAGTGCCAGTAGAGTGATGTCAGACAACATTGTAAATCATACAATGGGGCTCACTGGAGTTTGGTTTGAACACAGTGAACTGAAAGGGTCAAGGCTCCAGCTGGTACTGCTTGGAAGTCTCCAACATAGGTAAAATATCTATTGTGGACACAGCTCAATGCAGGTTCAACTGCTTGGCTTGAATCATTTTCTAGCTTGATGTAGTCTGCTTGGCGATTCACAGGTTCAACAGAGGGAAAAGATGTGCAAATCCCCAACGCAGGTTGGAAATGCTTCGTGGCACATTTGTATAAATCCAGCCCACTGTGCCTACCCTTAATAATGAGCAGCTCCCAGCTATCTCTGGCTCTTCTCAGATTCAGCTCCACAGTACTCAGGCTTCGCAGGAAAATGTCCCACAGAATACAGCTCCCTCCACCAAGAATTCTGCTGTCAGCAAGTATTCTGTTGTCAGCATCTCAGCATCCAGGCTTCTTGAAGCAAGTTCCTTCAGCAGATCATTTGTTCTAAGTAGAGGGAATATAGGTGGGAAATGTTGGAGTCAGGCATTTACATCAGAGAAGGGAGCAAACATGCCAAGATCTCTAGCAGCCAAACATGCATTCCTTCCCTTTAGAGAAGACAGTAAGCCTTTCTTCTACCTCAGTTGCACGGTTCTCCCACTGCAGTTATTCAAGCTTGTTTTTTTTATAAATCTGGTTATTGTTTTTTGTGAAATAGAGATATAACAACCACACAAGCTCATACAGAGGCATTTATTGGTTTCAGCAGCAATAAGTAAAGTGGTCATCCAGCTTGACAGTTGCCACAAAGAAACCAAGGGAAAACAAAAGTTGAACAGCATTGTAGTCTGTAACTGAGGCTCATTAGTAGCCATCTTATAGGGTACCCAGAGACCATGGATCCCAGATGTTCAGGTGTTTTCTGTTGCAGCCCTGTCATTTATATATTTATTTTTCTGCTTTGCAGCAGATATCCATTCTCCTGAGCCACCTGGGTACATAGAGAGGCTCTGGGTACCTCCAGTTCTGGCAATATCTTTTGTGGCTATTAGCCTATACCTGCAAATGCCTGGTGGTATTCATTGTTGATACAGCTCTCCATGAACCCCAGAAGTGCCACATTTGGGTTCCACTCTACAGAGGTTTGTAATAACTGTGTAATCCGGTTATGGATTGAGGTCCAGTGTGTTGCAATCGCAGGGCAGGACAATATAATGAAACTTGGATATTTAAATGCCATGTTCATTTTATCATTGGTGATGATCCAATCCATAAACCAGTTATATTAATCCTCCCACACGTCCTATTCCTGCTTTTGCAACAGTATAATGTGTGAGACAAAATATTTCCTCGAGCCTTTTGCACTAGAAAAAACAACCTTGCTATATCACCAGGAGTGACTCCTCCGCTAAGGCAGAGGAGTGTCGCCACACTTGATTGTGGGGAAAGGAAAAATAAAATGCTAGTAATTTTACCTTATTATCATTTTATTTTTCCTGGTAGAAGGGACAGGCTGGGCTGGAGGGAGGGGGTCAGAGGAGGGATGGATGAGGAGTATATGCAGCACAAAGTGCACATGTCTGTCCGGCCCAACGCAAGTCTGTTTGGCCAACCATGTTGGGCTGGCCAAACAGACATGCGCACTTTGCATTTTCTCTACCCGGTTGTATTGCACAGCCAAGTGGAGAACATGCCCAGGCACCCACCCCTAGTCTGAGTGGTGACGCACGCCGCTCTGACCAATCACAACACTGTTGTCATGCTGGTGACAGCAGTGTCATGATTGGCTGGGAGCCTGTGTGCACCCAGGAACACGAAGATGAAGACGGCATAGGGGAGAGGAACTTATCTCCCCAAAGGTAAGTTTTTAATTTTCACCCCCTCCCATCCCACCGTCGAGTGACAGCCGCCACTGTATATCACTGTGCAGCTGTGTTGAGCTTTGTCAGCATCACTGCTCCATTCACGTCTGTCTCAGGGCACCCCCCCACCCCAGAACACAAGGGAAAACACTTTCCAAACTATTATCTAACTACCTAAGGGAGGCGCACTAGAAAGTCCGCCTTGGCCTGCCCATGAAAAGAAGTTGTTATTATTGTTGGTATTCAGGAGCAACTATTTCTTGCTAGTCCAAGGTCATCCCCTCTCTTTACCTCCTGTATATTGCATGAGCCTACTGCCGGAGAGTAGAACAATTATCAAGTGTGAAGGGCTGGTGCCTGAGCCAGAAATGTGTACCCCATATGAATGCAAGGTGGCCAAATTTAGACACTTCATTCATATTACAAAACGAACAGAGCCTACATGTCAGCCTGTGTACTGCAAATTTGGTTCTGATTGCATTTATGAAATTGAATATGTTCCTGCTTATACCTAGCAGGGCATACTTCCCCTGCAGCACGAGCTGTTAGAAATACTCTAGAGACACACATTGTGCTTTAAAGTGTCTGTAATAGGTTTATCTTTCACTCGCACTTTTCATAACTGCATTCTTAACAGCTATGGATGGAACTATACAATGTTTCTTAAAGGCGCTGTAAAGACTTAATGCATCCCTTTAGTCAGAGCACATGAGTCTAGACCTAATTAACAGGCTTTAGTAATTGCATATGTCTAAAAACCAAGAGGGGCACCAGAGAGAGTCCTCACGAACAGGACTTGGGTTCTACTGGGTCAGACTAGGAATCTTTATGGGGGTGTGATAAAAGGATAATTGATGCCCTTTCCAGCTTTTGCCGATTGGAGGAAGGAGTTTATAAATGCTGCCACAGCTAAAGCAAGGGTCTCTGCATGGACCGCAGCGATGGGTGCAGGGAAGGTGTGTTCAGGGTCCTTGTAGGGTCAGAGGCTTTTGAATAGAGGGTGCCCTGCTAGTGGCTCTGTGGCTTGGAATGGTGAAACTGTCCTTTTGGCTGCATTCTCTGAAGATCTCTAGTGAGTGAAATTTTGGATGTTTCATGTGCATTGACTTATAGCCATGGCTGTCCTAATGTTTGTGTACACTTTTTGTTGAGAAGTTGTCCAGTAAGCTGCAGAGTTCCAGTGCTTGAGCGACAATTGAAGCAGGACACTGTGAAGTGGAGCATCTGTGCACTACTGTGCATAACGTGAGAGGCTGTGAACGGCTGTGTGTGTTTTGTCTGAGAGGGTTTGTTGTTTAGCTGCAAAGATATCTTTGTTGTAAGGAATGTGTGCATGCTTCAGGTCTAGCTTTGTTGGTAGGATCTTGTATTTCGGTCCCCTTTTGGGACTGGATGCAGGATATAAACCACCTGGACAATGCTGTCACTGTCTTAAGGGTGAATCGGGGAGCAGAGATTAAATAAAATGGAATTCGTTTTTTGGTATAACAGCAGAAGCTGAGCTTGTTTTAAGCAAAATTGGTGGGCCTGCTGGAAGAATGACAAAGTAGAAGAGTATTCTGTGTTCGGTAGACCCCAGCTATTGTAGGTCTGTGGCAAAGAAGTACCTCACGATGTGAAACAGATTTTTTGGACACTACTTCTACTTTGAGGCCTTTGCAGATGTCCAGAACCCAGGCTCTGTGTCTATTAGGAGGCTGTGCATCTCAAAGACTTCCCGAATGTATGACCTTGGCATTGACAAAGCAACATAAAAGCTATAACACACTGTTATTATAATTAGCTATGTGTGAACAAGTACAAATTAACGTGTTTGTACCTATGGTAATAGCTGTGATCATCACATGTAATAGAGAGCTAGTGAGTATCTGAGTATAAAGTCACTCTCTTGCAAGGTACCTTTGTTTACTGGTTCAGGGTTTCTAGTTACAGGCCTTGGTAACTTTAACAGACCCAGCATTTGAGTTATGCCTAGAAAACTAGGCCCAATACAATGATAGTCAGTCTAAATCCCCAAGAAAGGCCCGATGAGAGGTGATAGAACCCATAATGGGTCGTTTTAATGATTGCACCATACACAAAGCAGAAGAGGTCTGTGATCGATGCTGAAGTTTGTTTTGAACATTCGTGGACGTCTCTGAAGTGAAACGTGGCTGCAACATGCTGGTAGTACAGGCGGTCAGGCTAACCTATTTGGGTCAATGTTAGCAATCCCTGCAGGATAGCTGTGCCAGCATTAGGCGTCTTCAACGAAGTGGGTGGAGTTTTCACCTGCACCGCAAGGTTATGTGAGGGCAAGTGAGGGACAAGGGAGTCTGTAGAGGGGCAGCGTCTCCCCTATCCACCTCACAAACCTGGCTCCAGCACACTTAACCTACTTCACTGAGCTCCGTGGAGGACGCATTACATGTCCTTTGTGCCCATGGTTAGTGCAGACGCAGTCAGCCATACCAGGGTTAGCAGCTGCAGAACACTCCGGGGGGGCTTATTGAAACCCTAAATCAGCATCGATCGCTGTGCCCAAAAAGGGTCTCATATAAACGTAAGGGATTTTGGCTTGACTTTTTTCTATGTCCATGCCTCTTGCTCAATTAGAAACCTAGAACGCCACAGGGTGCACAACCCAACCCCCTCAGCTCTAAGTCATGGCCTTTAATTTCTCCATCGTAGGGGACGTGTTTGGAAGTGGGTGTATGAACTGCCCTGCCAGAGGACCAACCGAGACTGAAAAAAATCGCAAAAAGTGTGTGATTCCCACATAGATTACTCTAGGCTTCCCCTGGTGTTAAGGGAGCGTTGCAGGTTTGTGCTGGTGCCATTCCCAGCATAATCTGCTTTGCTGGACCTCTGGAGCTCCCTTTGTCAGGAGAGCAAACAAGCACCCTCAAGGCTACAGCAGCTCGAAGCCACAAGCTAGGAACACCTCTTCCGCCCTCCTGTGGCTGCTTCACATGTGGTACTAAGACCACTGTACACAGGAGTACAGACGGAAATAGCACTAGTATAGTCCCATTCTTTTCCTGTAGTACTGCCTTCCTTTTCCACCTTTCTTTTTCCTTGTCCCCTCTCATTTTTTCATGCACATTACCTACTTTGTCTCTGTTTAAATTATTGGTGTTGCACTTTGAATTCTCGCTATGTCGCACTGGTGGTTTAAGAAACGCTATGCTTGGGAGGTTCGATGTAGACTGTTGCCATCAGGGCCAGACTAGGAACGAAAAGGAGGCCTAGCACAAATGTTCAAACCAGCCCTGCTCACTTCCTCCTCGTTCTCTCATCTCTCGGCTATCTCGTATCTCTCCTCTCTATTTACTGTAGCCCTAGCCCTCCCCTGTACAATTGTCTAGGCAAGCTGGAAAAAGTGACAGAGGCGCCAGTGGTTGACAGCGCCCTAAAAACTGCCCCCCAAAGGCGCCAGCCCACCAGGGAATTTCCTGGTGGTAAAGCGGGCAGTCCGGGCCTGGTCACCTTCACGTGTTCTTGGGATGCCAGTCCCTTTACGTTTTCAGTGATTACGTACAATGACACAGTTCATAGGGGCAGGTTGGCATAAGGCTGGAACCTTTGAGAAAGCCAGCTAACTAGACACTTTTCCAATAAGCATAATGGTTAGTTTAGCACAATCCAAACACATTTCCCTCTGGAAACTATATGGCATTGATATGAAACGCTGGACAGCAGAAGCATAGGCCAATGCGGCGAAGAGATACGCTGGGTCCATCTTTTCCTCCAGGGATGCAACATATCAGTATCAGATCTGCGTTGTGCTGGTACCAAATTCACAATCCCTGAAGCAACACATTACAATTATTTTATTAGAACATGATGGTGGTTTGACATACGTTTCCATATCTGTTTCTTCCTGTATATTAATTTCTTCCAAAATCCCCTTCCTACTGTTGAGATTCGAAAGAAATGATGTGATGTGTTGACATTGCATTAGAGATAACTGTACAATAAACAAATCATCAGATCTCAATTCATCAGGTCTCTTTCATCTTCAGGGGAAGTGGAGGACCCAGATTATGCAGAATGTGTGCCATGTGAGTCAGGCTGTCGGAGATGCTCGTCATGTAAGTGTTTTTTCTGTTCATAATATCAGCTTTACCGCTAGTACTGAAAATGATTGCTTATTATTGATTAAGACTTCGAGTAAAATTACAAGAAATTAAAGATCCCATTAAAGAATTGGCGATGAATGATATTTGATAATCTTTGATAATATGGGCCTCCCATTACTTTTAGTTACACGTATAGTTTATACTGTTTTGGGTTTTCACTTACATTCCAGTGCATCTCATGTTAAAAAATGCATCTTGTAATGTATGCATATATGCATGGTATTCACTTGCAATTATGACTTAGATTGATTTTCTCCCACGTGCCTAATGACTATATATATATAGTTTTTGTAATGCCAATAACTTTTGGCCCGTTTGACACATCTCCAGAAAACCTTCCAACAAAGTGCTCTTTTTGGACAAAAAAAAAGTTTGAGTGTTCGTTTTCCTTTTGAATTTTATAGGATATCCAAATGTTCTTCTGTAGAGCACCCAAGTGTAAAAAAAGAGAAGATCCAATACTACACTGTTGTTGATGTGTTAGGTTTATTTGTTGTACATATAGTATTTACTGTTTCTTCCACAGTTTCTTCATACTCAATCTGTTCAGAACAATCACATTATCCAGTCTTGGAGAGAAACTACTTTGCAGCCTACTACATAGAGTATTTACATTACTTTCTAAGTCTTATATCAGCCACACACAACTAGCGTTCCTCCTTACACGACTTTCCCCTTTCCTTTAAATCAACTTTTTAACTACTCAACTTCCTCCTCTATTTGGTGATGGCTTTAGACTACCTTCCTACACCCACTTTAATTGAGCACAATTACTAGCTTAAGATCATCGTGTACTTTCACAACAATCACGGTCCACAAGCGGTGTACTTAACAATGATCACACATTTACTGCCTTGAGAAAGCCCCTGCCTGACAGGCATTGTAAGGGGTGACTCAGTAACACTTGGAGAGAAAAGGAGGCTAAAGCAAACCCTTCAGCCTCAGGTAAACCCTCACAAACACATCATAACACGGCAACTGAATCATATGGTACTATGCCTTTTATCTTTAGTACTCATTTTCAAAAAGTACTATCCGAGTTTGCCTAGTCAAATTTCAGGGCATTCCAAGACTTGAAAGAGATGGGCCCACTCACGTAATGTAACATGCTTCATTATTGGCCAGCTCATCCCACCCTGGTAAGATAATACTACAAGTGCAGACTCAACCTTTAGGGGGACTACCTAGAGGGAGTTTTTACAGATAACGTGTCTGGATACATCTCTGGGATCCAGTTAATTGATTAAAATACTTTGGAATAAACCACATGGGTTCCTTTATTTGGTGGAATCCAGGTATGGATAGAAATAAAATGATAAAATGTCTTTGTAACCTGCAATACATTGGAATGACAACGCATAAGGTGCGTACATAAATAAGAGAACAAAGGCGCACAATAAGGTGCAAAAGAGGCAATACTACACTAACCAGACTTTACAGTGAATGTCATTTTATGTGGTTGGCTGCCTTTGGGTAGCTGCCTACGGGGAGTTGGATGCAGAGCCTAGCTGCAACCCAGGCTCTGTGTCCAACTTCATGCCGTACTCGACAAAAGGCAGTGCACAGCGTAAGGTTGGCTGCCTGCAGAGGGGTCGGCTGCCTCCGGGTGGGTTGATCACTGCCAGGCTCTCTTGGCAGACGCCTGCTGTGCACAGCCCAAGGCCATGTAAAGCTTGGGGTTGTCTGCTTGTGAGGGGTTTGTGGCAGGGTCTGCAGCCAATCCCCTGTCACACGTGGCAGAAGGTTGTATGCAGCGTGGGGTTGTCTGCCTGTGGGGGGATTCACTGCAGGGCCTGGGAACAGGTCAGGTTCTGTGGCTAGCCACCTGTAGCACGCAGCCAAATGCCATGCGCAGCTGGCGGTTGGTTTTACGTATGGTAATAAAATATTATTTTACGTAAAAAAAAAACTAGAAATTCACTGAAAAAAACAATTGTTAAAGTTACAGTATATATAGGTGTGATAAAAAGATTTGTTTTTTTTGTGTAAAAAAAAAACCTTAGAAATTCACTAAAGAAGCCAAAGGTTAAAGTAACGTTATAGTTAGGTAAATATGTCAGTGACAAAATTAACTCAATTAAACACATATATTCACCAGTTATTGTTAGCAGAGCTAACTATAATTGTGCCGCGCCTGCACTGCTTATGACCTCACATATTACATCACTCATGACAAGTTCTATGACATGCTTTATGGCATCACTGATGGCATCTCAAATGACGTAATGGATTTATATGATATGTATATACATATATAATTATTCAGTGGCCTCTGAATAGCTATAGTTAGGATCCTTTTTCCATAATTATTTTGGTTTTGTTTTTGGTTTGCTAATAATGACAGTTTCACAAAACTTTAAAAAAAAAAAAAAGCAAATTCACTTCAGCCCCTTCCAGGAAAGTTCCAGGGTGATCCAGCAAGTGGGAGCCGGAAAAAAAGGTAGATCCTAAAAATTCATTTTCCCATGCATTTTTCATCGACTTTATTAGACTCTTGCAAAAACTGTTGAATGGAATTACACCGATTTTGGCAGGAAGCTAGATCTTGGCTTGCAGATAATTGCAAAAAAAGATTAAAAAAAGAGAAGGGGCCAGAGTAGTCACCCTGAACCATTCGCTCTGGTGCTGGGGTCCCAGAGGGACTCCACCCCGGTCTAAATAGCATTTTTTTGTAATTTTCACTGCGATTTGCAGTGGATCCTTGGATCCGGCGAAAATGTTTTAAAAAAACGAAGCAATGGCTCCTGCGCTTCTTTATTCTGAAGCCCCCAGGTGGGCCAAGTCTCAGGGGCATTGCTAATTTAATGCATGGGAACCTGCCACCCCCCTTCTGCCCCTGGGACCACAACACCTCCCTGCAGCTTCAACATAGTGAGTGCGAGGGGGCCACGTGACCCTCTGGAGCCCAGGGGACTGCCTCCTCCCCGGGGCTTTTATCATATTGAGTGTGGGGTGCTGCACGCATCCCTGCAGCCCCAGGGCCCACGGCCCACTGCCTCCAGGGGGCTTTATAGAAATATGATGCGGGGTGCACATGGCCCCATGCAGCCCAGGTGACCACCACATCCCTGAGGCTTTATACAATCATGATGTGGGGGTCTGTGCAGACTCCTGCCGCCCTGGGGACCACCAACTCCCCAGGCCTATATTAAAAAGAATGAAGGAGGTCTGTTTTGGACCCCCAAGCCCCAGGGACCACAACCTCCCTGGGGCTGTGTAATGTTGGAGGGGGCTCTGTAGCCCCCCTCGAGGAGCCAATGATGGCCTGGGGACCCCCACCCCCCAGGGCCAGCTCCTGCTATGTCCCAGAGTACCCACCCCAGGCCATAGCTGTTTGTTTTTGCATGGTGGGAGCTGAGAGTTCCCACCAAGCAAAAGCAGACAAAGTCCACTTTCTGACAGACAGATGAAAACATTTCTCCCTCAAGTGGAGGCTACTACTTAAAGCAGCTTCCTGCTTCTGGGAGCAATGCAGGCTCCTGCAGGATGCGGGAAACCGGCCAGAACCATGGGACCTTCAGGCTCCACCTGCAGTCATGTCACACACACACTCCCTCTCACCCTTTTCCACCTCCCCCCACCCCCTCCCCCCCTCTCTCTCTCTCTCTGTCCCTCTCCCCCTCTCTCCCTCTCTCTCTCTCCCTCTCTTCCCTCTCCCCCTATCCCCCTCTCCCCCTCTTCCACTCTCCCCCTCTTCCCCTCTCTCCCTCTCTCTCCCTCTCTCCCTCTCCCTCTCCCTTTAAGAGATGGAAGAGAGAGAGAGATTGTTATGGCAGTGGTCTCTCAATACAATGACTTCAAACAATAAGAAAAGCAAGAAGCTTGGCACAAATATTATAGTTATATTTGAATGCAGAGCAGAACTGAGTCACTGCTGGCCTAATGGTGAAGTTCTTGACCTGTTACTCAGTAGGCTGAAAGTTCAAATCCTAGTATCGCTTGGCAGTGTGTTTGTTTTTTTACTAGTGTTTTGACTGTTAAACCTTCCTAATAACAAAACATTCAAGTTTCTTTCCGCTCACATGTGTGTTGTATGTCATAGGTATGTCTGGAAGCAGTCTAACAATGAGTCACCTGTGGCCTAATGGTTAAGGTCACAGACCCTCACACTGACAGTTGAGGGTTCTACTCCAGGTGTGTCTGTGATCATTTCCCTTTTTTAATTTCTTTTGAACTTCAGAAGTTTAAGGTGCATAATGAAAGGTGATCCCACTTTTTTTAATTGATAAATACATTTTCCTTTTCAATTTGTCCAGAAATATCTCATTCTAAGAATATCATCCATCAAAGCCTAAAAACTCTCTATCACTCTCCCTCTTACTCTCTTTCTATCTCTCTCTCTCTTTCAATCTCTTTTTCCCACTCACACACCCACTTAGAACCTTTTGCACCCAGTCAGAGACCCACTCAGACACTCACGCACCCACTCACAGACCCACTATGACCCTCGTGCACCCACTCAAACCCTCATGCACCCACTCACAGACCCACTCAGACACTCACACACCCACTCACACACCCACTCAGACTTTCATACACCCACTCACACACCCACTGACACCCTCATGCACCCACTCACAGACCTGCGCAGACACTGACACACCCAGACACTCTCACAGCCACTCTCACCCCCAGATACACACTCTCACACCTATCCTCACACCTTGAGAGACAGGATGCAGCCAACTCCTGCTGTGCATGGCTAAAGAGCCATGTGTAGTGTAGGGTTGGGTAGTTGGGGGGGGGAGTTTGCCGCAAGATCTGGCCGCAAGCCCGGCCTTAAAGGCAACCCCTGCTGCGCATGGGTGAAGGCCATGCAGGGTGCAAGGTTGGGTGCTTGTAAGGGGCTACCCTCAGGGCCTGGGCACAAGTTTCAGGGAAGTTATTGTTAGAAAATAGAATTTAAAAAAACATAGAAATTCACTGAAAAAAACTAATATTACAGGAACATTATACTTAGGCTCACATTTCAAATGTACAAAACCTTAGACATTTACCTGTTATAGTAAGAGTTATCACAGGTAACTGTAACTTATAGTTGTAGGTAGGGTTCCCAGAGATAGGAATCCCTCTGATTTTTTGTTTACTAGAAACTTTGCCACTGTTTGAGGAATCTCCACAAAACTTTGCAGACCAATGTTTTTTTCAACATTGGAGGATGATGCAAAGTTTTTGGGTGATTTATTAAAGCGGTGCAAAAAAAGGGGGGACCCATAACGCGCTTTTCCACCAGTGCCGCTTCCAAAGACATTTTAGACAGGTGTAGAGTTAAAATGGCTAGTCACATTTTGATAAATATTGGCAGAAATATAGAATATGGGGTAGAAAGGATCCTTTTTGGTATTAGATACTGTTTGGTTAAGTAGTTTTAAAGGTATAAGGCATCAAAACTTGGTGACATATTTGGCTGTGGTATACCGTGGTGTTTCACTGTGTACCCCGGTACTTGCAAATGACCAGCCATTATATGATTGGGTAATGACTGCATTTACAAAAGTAAGAAACAGCCATGTTGTTCGTACCACAGTTCAGTTGTATAATGGGTTTTAAGTCTAAATATAGTGTACTACACTTTTATAAGGGACCATGAAGAGATAAGACACTATATAAAAGTGTGTAAAGATAGTAAAAGTTTTGTTTTTACATTATAGATTTTTAAAAAGTTTGCAGAGTACCATGGTAGTACCTAGAATCTACAGTGGTACTTACAAAAAATGTAAAATAAATTAAATACATAAAAATGTCAAATAAACACTACTAAATTATATTGAAGGAGAAATATATTGTAGCACAGTGTTATTTTACATTTTTTACATGTTTCTATTTCTTTTTAATTTACACTTAGTCTGCATTGTAGGTACTTGGGGGAATATAGCTTAGCATAGTCTATTGTTATAGTTTAGCTATACCTTTAATTTATAAATTATGCACCGCCTTCTAATTACAGTAACTTCATTTGTTCTTTCTATACAAACCAAGCTTCAACTACACAAACATTAGTAATTCTAAAATTATAGTTATACCTTAAATTTATAATTTCTGCACCACCTCCCAATGACTCACAAACCTCTGCACCTCCGTGCACAATGTTCTCAACTCGCTAGACACACTGCATTAATTATAACTCACACCTTATCCATGCACTGCTTATACCCTTTCATATTACATCATTTATACCATGTAACAACATAGCATTCATAGCAAGACGTATGACATCTAGAATCATATCATTTGTGAGAACACTGTTCATGGTAGAGTGCCGATTTCGGCCCCCAGGACTCCAGTCCCCAGGGCCTGCTGTTTTTATCAAAGGGGAGGAAGTGAACGTCCCCACACCCTGAGCCACTAAAGGCGCTCTGGACCCTTTCCCCTGGGGCTGAAAAATAAAAGTACAGGTGCGCACCCTTCCTTCTCAAGCCTGTAAAGGCCCTGGGTACCGCATGCCCGGGACCAAAACATAAATGTGAAGGGGAGATGGGTGTGCTGCCCCACTCCTCCAGCCTGTAAAGACCCTGGTTACCACTTCCAGTGGTGCCAAAATTTAAATATAAAAGGGAGCAGATTCATGCCCCCCTCTTCCAGAGCCCACTAAGGCCACGGGGACCCCATACCCCAGGGCCAGCTCTACTGATTTGTCCCACGGATTCCACTCTCGGGATACCCTCCCACTCAGTGACAGCTTTCAAAATGCTCCTGCCAAGTGGGAGCAGACATATTTTTAGCTGCCCATGGAGAGGGAAATTCAGATTGCTCCACCCTGGCAGGAGAAGGGAGAAACAGCTGCTCCCACCGGGCAGGAGCAATACCGGTTCCAAGATTGGTGCATGTGGGGAAATAGCAGGGCTACGGGGGTACCAACCAGCCCCCAACATACTGTCTTGTGGGTGCACTGGGAGGGCACTGAGGCACTCACCTAAGGCCAGGGGGATGGACCCCCAGGGCCTTAAAGGATCACAAAGGGGGCAGCGTTCCCCCTTCCCCTTAATAAATACAAAATGCCCCAGAGATGGGGTCTCCATGGCACATAGTGGCTCTGGGATAGGAGCCATGCACCCCCTCCCCTTTATTTAAAAAATAAAAAAGCCCTGGTGATGGGGTCCCCGCGACCAATAGTGGCTCAGGGAGGGAAGCTGCTTGACCCCCACCCCTTAATTTGAAAAAAGGCTAAGGGTGATGTGGTCCCCTGGGCCTGTAGTGGCTTGTGGAAGGGGTCCCTGCGCCCCCTACTTACTTTAAAAAAAATGGCCTGGGGGAAGGTATCCCAGGGGCCTGCCAAGGCTCGGGGACAGGAAGCTATGCACCCCTCCTTCTAATTAAAAACATATGGGTGTCCCAGATGGGCACCGGGACACCCCCAAAAAAAAAAAAAAAAAAAAAAAATGAATAGTAAATTAGATGCATGAGTCGCTCATTTATTATTCACTGCTCATAGGAAGGAACCCCTTGTAATGCCCACACATTATTTTTATGCTTGTGGTGCCCCTAGAAGGGGCAAGGACAGGAGCAAGTATTATTTCCAATATTGTTAGGGGGCTGCAAGGATTGGAGCAATGCCCCCAGCAATATTAAAAAAGTAAGACTCCTGGAACATTAAATTCATGGTCCAGGAGAACTTACCATCTTTTTTTTAAGCAATCCTAGCTCGAGCACTGTGCTCATCAGCTGGAATGCAAGACCCTCTTGTGGCTGTTTTTCTGATTGCATGTTGTGGGCTAAAAAAATGTTAAAAGAAAACTGAGGGATTTGTTGGTTATATTTAAAAAGAAGAAATCTGTGAATCTTTCTTATAACATTTTCAGCCCACAAATTTCAATGTTAAAAGAAAGACTCACAGACATGTTGACACGTGGATTCTTTTTATTAAAACATTGTAGGAAGCTGACTTTCTAAATAATGCACTAAAATGAAGTACACTGTGCAGAGAGTCCAGTGGATCCCCATTTGGTATTACAGAGGTAAACGTAGATAGAACTAATGCTCTTTTTTGTGGTAGTGTGGGAGAGCAGTTAGGCTTATCAGAGGGTAGTGCTAAGCATTTGTTGTACTCTCAGAGGCAATAAATGAGACACACACTCAATAAATAAATCCAGGACCAATTTAGAAAAATAACAATTCGTTTTATAAATGTCTCAAACCCAAGAACTTCATAATCAGGTAAGTAGACTTTTAAGCATAAATACTTTGTAGTTTCGAAAATAGAACATTATCAGAGCTCTATCGATGTTATCCTATGGAGCAAAACTAATGTTCAGCAAACACAGGGTTAACAATGACTTACGAAGCTAATCTCAGGGAGTTGAGGTAAGTACTGGGCACTGATCAGAACCATACCAACAGGTCACACCAGGCGACACTTGGGTGGCCGGGTACAGAGGTGCAGCAAGGCGTCTGGTGCCCAATGGTTTCCTATGGGGTTTGGTCCTAGTGAAGACAGGCAGCAGGCTCTGGGTAGGTAGCCATTCTGGGACAACAAGCTGATAGGTAGTAGACTTGGGGTGCTCGGGGACATACGTGCACCGTTGGTCCTCTTCTACTGTGCCCAGGGACGACTGATGCAGGGTGTCTTTAGGCATCAGGTTTTCACATCAGGGAGCACTTGTGGTCGGGGGTTCTGTGTGTTGAGGCTGCAGGCAGCATCGGGAAGCCCGGCAGAGATGGATCAGGTGTGGCAGTGGTGTAATAAAGGCCACCTCACAGTGCAGGGAGGGGAGCACGGAACTCCACATGACCGTCTCAGCACAGTACTCCTGAGTACAGAGAGGTTCTCCTCATGCACTTTGCAGGGGGACCCCCTCAAGTTTAATTACAGCACTTCAGAGTGGACTCAAGCTTCTAGGAGCCTGGGGACATCATTGTCACCGGTGACCCACCTCAGCTGGGGCCAGGGGTCATGGGTGCAGCGGTTGCTGTAGCTGTCTGATGTTCTCTCCCCACAAGCCTGGGGGAGGGGTGTCCTGCGTACAGAGGCTAAAGGCATCACAGGGGAGCCCAAGATAGATGAGACCACACTGGACTCAGTCTCTGGGCAGCTGGGAACCCGCATTGAAACCATCAGTTGGCTTCACCTCAAGTCGTGGATGTCGGGTGAAGTGATCACTTCTTGTGTCAGGTTTCCGGGGTTCTTGTTGCAGGGAAAGTCCGGTATCCATGGAAGACCTGAGTTTTTATTGAAGGCTGGACGAGTTGGCTTCTTGTGCATGATCCTTCGAGGTCAGCGGGCAGACTGGAGGGGGCTGGTTCTAGGTCAGCTGCTTCTTCTTCTCCTCTTCTGCAGGTGCAACTCTTCTTTGTCTGGATCTTCTTATGTTTTTGAAATCGAAATTCTAGGGTTTAGGGATGTTACCTAAATACTCAATTTAGGGGCATTACAGGGAGAGCCAAGTGGAAGCCAATGGGCTGCCCACCTTTAGGGTGACTACACTCTCCTTATGAATACTTCCGCTTAGAAGTGGGCAAAACCCTAGCACTAGTGACCTAATTCCTTCCAAACAAGATGGAGGAATTTGAATAATGGTGTCTACTTCAGCTCGTCCATCACAGGGGTGGGACTGACGTGAAGTGGGCACTAATTTAACTAGTTTTCCTGCCTGTGCTGCCACCAAAATTGGGGTCAAGACAGGGGGGTTGGTCATCTCCACCATTTGGAGAGACCTAGGTCACATTACAAAGGCAGCAAGGCCTTTGAATCTCCCCACCCTGAAATGTACATCCTGCCTGGGAGAGGAGGTCACACCTTGGGTGCCAGAAACACATCTGTGGTGGCTGAACTGGTCAGGACCAGACATTCAACATGCTAGTAGTTGGTAGGTTTTCAGGGAGCACCTCTAAGGTGTCCTCTGTGTGCATTTATTAATAAATCCATCGCTGGGTTGAGTGAGCATTTATTATTCTGAGATGTTGGATACCAACCATCCCAGGATTCAGAGAAGTCATCATGTAGCCTGGGAACTTGTAGTGATCAGTATCCAGCACATGCACTTAAAATGGTTCCCTGGACACTTACTATGTCTGAGACTCAACAAAGACATAGCAGGGGCATATCTGCCCAGGCTGTAAGGCCTGCTTGAGGGGTGTGTTACCTATATTGCATGCAGGGTATAGGGAACATGGCACATAGGCTGTGTGTCATATTGTGTTTTCACACAGTATGCAAAGGCAGTTTGCATGAGGTTGGTGCTGGGTCCCTTAGAGTGACACAAGTTGTGCTGCAACTCTAAGGGCCCTCTTCAGTACCCATGACCTAGGTACCAGGGATACCATTTACTAGGGACTAACAGGGGGCCGAAGGGTCTGGTCACTTGGGGATCTAGTGACCAGGTGTCTTGTTTTAGGGAAGGAACACTGGCACTGGGGACCTGGTTAGCAGGAACCCAGTGCACTTCAGTTAAAGTTGCATCTAAAAACCAGGCAAAAAGTGTGGAGGGGTACTGCAACTAGAAACCAGCGTCCTACAAACGTTATTGAACATTTTTATAGCGATCACTTTTATTTAATATTGCATTGTATGAATAACTGAAATATACATTTGATTACAAATATTGGTGTTGTTGGTGATACATGATAGATGTGCTTTATATATATTGATATGCTCACCCCTTGATTAAGTAGGCCCACTTTTAATATTGTGCTGTTGTGACTCTTTGACAAAGTCAGTAAGTCTGCCTGAGTGAGGGTGGTTGGATGAAGGGCTGGTCGCAGGCCCTTCCCTAGAGCCAAACCCACGCCACTCATGAAGGGGGGCTGAATGCAGGGCTATGCCCTTGCGACCTACCCCACATTGCGTCTGGCCTAAGGTTGTGCATTGCATGAGATTGGCTTTACGTGTGGTAAAATAATATTACTTTACATTAAAAACCCTAGAATTTCACTGAAAAAACAAGGATTAAACTGACGTTATAATTAGGAACTGTAATTATATCTTGCTTCCCACCATACTCCCCTACAAACCCAACAACCTGCAAAATAATTTAGATTAATATTAATATTATAATGCTAAAAAAATTGAAAAATAGCACAAGAAAAGCTAATATTAAACAAAACTAAAACATAATGCATTCAAAGCGATTAAATCAATGAATCCATAATTTAACAAATTTACATATTTAAAAATGTAAATAAATAAAATAAATAAAAATGGGAAATGAACTCATAATTTATAAAAAAAAAATCCATTACATAAATAAGCAATGGAACCAATTAAAAATGTAAAAGTGAAGTAACTATTTATTAGAAATTATAAAATGTAGTTTAAAACACTTCTCAACTTACTCACTTGCTAAT